>NC_134053.1:15300734-15992067 GCF_965140245.1 Athene noctua
GGAAAATGCCTTTGCAGTTAGACATCACACAGGAGATGGGAAGGGAAGAAAGAGCAAGGGGACATGGGGCAGTGACCCCCAGCCCACAGTGATGCTTGAGAGGTTTTTAGGGCAGCCCCAACGGTGCTTTGGGGTAGAAACAGAAGTGTTTGAGGGTGAGCACAAAAGGAACCCAGCAAAGAGGAGCCAAATACAGTCCATTTCTGTTGGTTTATTTAAAAAAAGGGGGAAAAGAAGTATAAAAAAATAAATATTTAAATAGAATTCTATTTTTATATATTACCACAAATCTTATTAATAATTATTAATAATTATTATTATTAATAACATTATTAAAAGTCAGGTCAGAGCACTCAGTGCACCCTGGGCTTTTCACCGAGGCAATAAATAACCCTCACAGCCCGCTCTGGTGCCAGGAGCGAGCCAGCGCCTCCTGCCACCGGCCTGGGGCCCAACCCCAAGTCCCCATGTCCCTGCGTCCCCGTGCCCAGACCGCATTCGGCCGTGTGAAGCCCAGCCCTTGGCCGCTAGTACATTCAGAGCCTTCCGATAGGAAAGGCACTTTTCCAAAGGGGAGTGACCGGCCCACCGCGCCCCGCCGTACCCGCACGGGGGGGGACAATACTCCCCGGTGGGGCAGCCGCTGGCTCTGTCCCAGCGAGTGGCCTTGTCTGAAGCAGCAGGACCCAGCCCCAGCCGCCACGGCCACCCTGGTGCCCTCAGTTCGGCTCTCTGTGGGGGAGCCCAGCCTCAAACTATGCAGGGGGAGCATGTCCCCGCGTCCCCATGTCGCCACCAGCCACAGCATCTCGGTGTCCTTCAGCCCAATCCTTTTCCCAGGGAAGTGGAGGCTTTTGGACGATACCGGAGGATGTCCATCAGACTGCTCTCCATGATGGAGGAGACCAGCCATGGAGGACAGAGTCTGGCCCCGCCACCAGCCCCTCACAGCACCCGCAGCTCCCCGCACCCTGTGGGAGAATGGGGATGGCCGAGACGCATCCCAGGACCAGCCCGGGCCCTGGCATCCCCTTGGGGATGTGCTGCCTCATCCTGCTGGATGCTGGCCCCAGCTCCGCTCCGCCCAGGACACACTGGACTGCAACGTTCACCCCTCAAGGGGCAAATAAATTACTGGAGGGTGGATGGGCCCAGCGTAGGGTCCAGAGTAATAAATAGGAAGGCGGGAGTTCAGGAGGCAGCAGTGGGGGGATGGCCGGTGATGGGGAGGCAGAGGAGCCGGGGCGGGTGCTCATGCAGGGCTGAGATGAGGTAGGAGGACACGGGCCGCCTGGGCAATGACCTGCACGTACTTCCTGAGCACCTGGCAGCCCTGCTGCTTCTTCTTGAAAGAGCTCTTGCTCTTGGAGCTCTCCCCATAGCTGACATCCACCTGGAAGATGTTGTAGTTCTTGCAGAGGAGGCAGGTGAGGTTGGAGATGAGGCCTCGGGTGGTCTTAGTGGTGTTGTGGAGCCTGTCGAGGAGCTCCTTGGCCGTGGGGTTGAGCTCCTCCTGGTCACGCGTGATGTTCCCCAGCGAGGCATTGAGGAAGGCGAAGAGCTTGTACATGGCCACCATGACCTCCTTCTTCTCGCTTGTCCGGTTGACACGGAAAGCGGGGAAGAAGACACCGCTGGGGTTGCAGAGCTTGTCGGTCTCGCTGCTGAACGGCTCTCCCTGGCACTTCAGCTGGGAGGAGAAGCGAGCGTCACCCCTGTGTCCCCTGTCCCCCCCTCAACCACCTTCTGCCACGACCCCCGCAGTGTCCCCAGCCCTCCCCCGTCATGCACGTGATGGAGCAAACAGCCCGGGGGGCCCTGGCCACCCCTGAGCACCACTTACGTAGAGGCTGAAGAGGTCCTGGGCGGTGGCGTTGAGCAGCGCGACCTGCCTGCGGGTCTGCTCCTGGACGTTGGAGCGGCACAAGCCGTGGCCGGGACAGCCGGGGCCGGTCACCAGCAGGGCCCGGCCAGCCACCGGCCGCCGCTGCAGCAGGAGCAGGGCCACGAAGGGCACAACGCCTGTGCGGGAGAGAGGAGAGCGTCACAGCGGGGACCGACCCGGTGCTGATACCCCCATGATGCAGAACATCCCCCCCGAGGATGCCCCCAGCCCCGGCCACCCAAGAGGAGGGCTTCTAGCCCCCAGATCACCCCATTTTGCCGTCCTGGCTGTGCTGAGGCTCCCATCCCGCTCCTGTCCCCCTCACCTGCCCCCCGGCAGGCGCTCCCCCGCCTCCCTTCCCGGCGGGGCGCCCCGTGGCATTCCCACATTTCGCAACTGGCCCGGTGACGACCTGTCGGGTTTGATCAAATATGCAAAGCACTTTCCCCTCCGTTATCCTCGGCCGGGCGCTGCAGGAGCGAGGCCCCACCCCAGCCCCAGCTGACTCAGTGGGGGCGCCCGCAAGGAAACCTGCCTTCGGCGTACCCTCCCCGCCCCCTGCCTCCGGCCCCACCGCCTGCCTCAGTTTCCCTGTCTGTGAAGTGGGCGCAGCGCCGAGGAGTCCTGGGGAGAGAAGCTGCAGCTGCCAGAGATGCCGGCCAGGAAATCTCTGGACGTGGAACAAGGGGACCCTTGAGCCACCAGCAGCTGGGTCGCCCTGGCGTCCCCCTCCTGCCAGCAGGGTGAGAGTGGGGTGCTCCAACCCCCCATCTCTGGGACACCCCCCCCCCCCCCCCCCCCCAAACCAGCATCCCTGCTCGGAGAGGCCAAACCACCTCCGGACCCCTGCTACGGCGATCTGCATCCTCGGGGCAGGGTACCCCGGGGGGGTCCCTGGGGGATCCCCACTGCCGGGTGACCTGGATGCTGCTGGCAGCACCCCGGCAGGGTGGGGGCCTCCTGTGATGCTGCAGGGGTGCTGCCAGGCGAAGTCCCCAGGCCGTGACAAGCGCCGAAGCTGCCCGCACTTGTTAGTGCCTCCGACACGCCGCCGGTGCCGGGTAATCCAAACCTTCCTTTATTTACCCTGCCCAGGTGGGAAAGGACTTACCTGGGCGTGTTGCGATTCCCGACCTGCTGCCGCTCCCCTTCTGTGCAGGGAGGGGGGGACCCTTCCTCCCCGCGCCCCCGGGGCCCTGGGTGCTCCCACGGGATGTAGATGCCCTGACCCCCCATGAGCCCCTCTTGCTGCGTCCCTCCCTGGCTGCTGCCTTCTGCCCATTTCACAGCTGGGCAGAGCGAGGCTCAGCACCCACATGTGCCAGGGGCTGGCTGGGTGGGGGGTCCCAAGTGGGTCCTGCCCCATGGGGCCCCTGGCACTGCTGCTGGGGTGATGGCTGCTCCCTCCAACCCCCCCTCCTGCACTTGGCAGCGTCCCCCTCCCTCCTGTGCTCCCGATACAGCAGCGGCTCGCAGCACTGAGAGACCCAGAAGTAGGAAAGGCAGGAGGGGAGGGGGGGGAATATTAAAAAAAGCCAAAAAAGCTAAAAAAAAAAAAAAAAAGATCCCCCCCCTTGCTTTTTTTTTTTTTTTTGGAAGCATTTCCAGTTATATAAGTGTCCAGATGTTGGCTGCACCGCGCCAGCGCCGCGCTTTGCTCCCTGCTGCCAATTCCCAGAGATGCTCATCCCGGGGGGGACGCAGCGCGGCGGGAGCCCTCGCTCCGGCTCTGGTGGCAGCGGTGAACTGGGACCCGCCTGTGCCCGAGCATCACCAGGAAAAGGGGGGGGGGAGGAAAGAAGCGGGGAGAAGGGGAAATAATTTTCCCAAAGTTGTTGGTTGTTTTTTTTTTTACCTGCCGGCACGAACTTCATTGTGAGCCGCGTCCCGGGAGTGACTTAACAGAGATTGGTGTTGGCAGAGGAAGTTTTCAGAAATTCATGTTCATACTGGGGGACTTCTCGGGGTTTATATACCGGTCCGGCAGCCAGTCTGTGTTGTAAGAAAGGGGAGGAGGGGGGGACGCGGGGGGGAGCAGCACCGCTATCGTTACTTCTATTGAAACTGGAAATCAGGAAGTCGAGGGCTTTGGAAATCCTGAATGATTCTTAGAAATAAACTTCTGATAAAGTTGATGTCACCAGGATTGTGGGTTTTGTGTTTTTTCACGCACAGGGTCGGGGAGGTGCTGGGGAAGTGGGTGGGGAGGGAGGGGGAGAAATATGAATTAAAGCCCCCCCGAAGGGAGGTGAAGGCAGCACGTGGGGTCTGGGGGCGTCGCGGGGGGTGGCGGGTGCCGGCGGTGGTGTCGAGGCGCGATGGCGAACGCGCCGTGCCGTGACTCACGGAGCCACAAGCACTTTCACCCCCGGGTCCCCCTCCCCGGATCAGGGCTTCCCCGCTGGCTGCCAGAGCAGTCAATAAAATAAGGGGGGGGGGGGGATATGATTTGGGGTTTTTGCGGAGTTTTTGCGGGATAAAAAGTGCGGGGAGGTGGTGGCGGGGTCCCCCGAGGGGTGCGGGACCCTCGGTCACGGTGGGATGGACACGGTGGCATCGATGTCCCCCAGCCCGCCGGCGGCTCATCCCTTTGGGCAAAAATATTAGAAGTAAAGGGTGGGTTTTCTCTAGGAAAAAGGACAAACCCACCCAGCAGGGAGAGGCTGGACCGGCCCCCCAGGGTTAACCCTTCCATTGGCGGGGCTGTCCCCCTGCCTGGCGCGGGCAGGGTGCGGGCAGGGCGCGGGCAGGAGGGTGCTGCTCTGCTTGCCAGGGGCTAAAATCAGTGTGGGTGCAAACACCCGAGCGGGGGCGGGTGTCAGCCCCTCATGGGGGTCCCGCGGGGGCAGGATGCTGTGGGGCCATTTGATCCCCGATTTGGGGGAAAAGCAGGTTAAAGGGATTTCTGTTTTTCTTGTATATATTTTTTTCCTCTCCAGGGGCACGGCTGAACTGAAACTTTTAATCAGGTTTAGCAAGTTTGTGCCCTGGTTACGCTGGCAGCGTGAACCCGACCGGGTGACAGTCGAGGAACGGTGACGCAAGAGCCACCATGACCGTGGCTGTCCCCCATGGCAGGGGGTGGCCCATCCAGCGGGACACGAGGACCCCCCCTGTGCTGGGTGTGTGTGTTGGTCACATAGCTGCTGCCTGCCTCAGTTTCCCCATCCCTGAACCAGGAGACCAGCCTGGTTTACCAGGTGGCTTTGATGCCCCGGCAACCAAAGCCCATTTCAGCCCAGTTTGGCCTGACTGGGAGGCAAATGGGGATGGCGGGGGGAAGCAAGAGAGCTGCCGAGGCTGAGGAGGATGAGCCCCATCTCACACCCCCGCCCCCAGCCTCACACCTGGTTTTACTGGGGTGCAGAGAGCAGCACATGATGGATGCCTGATGGCCTGATGGCACTTAATTAGTTGGGGAATTGGTGTTTCTTAATTAATAGCGCTAGGAAACATCCACTGGGGGGGGGGGGGGGGGGGGCTTGTGTGCAGGGATTGCCACGGGTTTGCCATTTTCTGCCCTTTCCCTGAAAAAATCTGTACCCAGGACCAGGCCAGTGTCCCAGAGCTGGGCAGGGCTTTGGGGTTTCCTTTATAATAGATTTTCTAGGGGGATAGAAGGGGGTGTGGGGTGTGTGTGGGGGGTTTCCCCTCTGCAGGGGAGGATGCTCCAGCTGGGTAGGGGAGATGCAGGAGATGGGAGATGCCCGGGAAAATCCCCTTTGGTAGCAGGAACGTCCCCGCGTGGATCCCGCCCGGGTGGAGCCGGGCAGCAGGAGCGGTGTGGTGCAGGAGCCTGGCGAGGGGGGACACGGCGAGGGGGGGGGTCCCTGCAGGTCCCGGGGAGGGGGCTGGCCGGGGACCACCCAGGAGGGAGCAGGGGGCTGCGGGGACGGGAACCTGTGTGGTGCCCTTGGGGAGTCCCCGGTTTGGGGAACTCAGCAGCGGAGCTGGGGCAGGTTGGGCAGGAGGCAGCCTGGCCCCGCTGGCCCCGCTGGCCCCACCATCCCCACCACCAGCCAGCCCAGGGACACGGGGACAAGCCCAGGGCGTCACAAGGCCACCGCTGCCACGCTGCTGCTCTGGTCCCCCCATCCCTGCCACCCGCGCCCCATCTACCCCGAAGTGTCCCCCGAAGTGTCCCCAGCCCCGACCCCCCCCTCCCATCCCTGTCCCCATGCTGCCCCCTGCTGCCACAACCCAGAACTGGCCGCTCCCCAGCCCAGAACTGCCCCCACTCCCCATCCCCACCCAGAACTGCCCCATCCCCACCCAGAACTGCTCCAGCCCAGAGCTGCCCCCCCTGTCCCACAGCTGCCCTCTTCTGACCCATCCCAGCCCTCTCCTCCCCCCATCTCACAACTGCCCCCTCCTGCCCCATCGCCATCCCATAGTTGCCCCCTCCTCATCCCCATTCCAGAACTGCCACATCCCCATCCCATAACTGACCCCCCGCCCCATCCCATCCCATCCCATCCCATCCCAGAGTCCCCTCTGGGTCCTTGTCCCGTGTTGTCCCCATCCGGGGGGTCACACTGAGCTCTCACCCGGCACTGCAGCCCCTGGGGGGGTCCCGCAGGTTTGGGGCCGGGCGGGGGGGGCCATGCCAGGGGGTGGGTGGTGGGGAAGGGGTGAGTGGGTCCAGTGCCCCTGTGCCCCCACCCCAGGGAAGCCCGGGACTGAATAACTGCAAATAACTGAATAACAGCAGGGCCCGAATTCCCCTCTGACTCACGATGTTTCCCTGCCCGGGGCTGCCTCCCTGCTGCCCCACTGGTGTCACCCCACAGGTGTGTCACCCCACTGGTGTCACCCCCCAGGCAGGCACTCTGCTGCTTCCCATCCCAGCCAGGTGGAAGGACCCCGTGGCCGTGGTGGGGTGACCAGCCTTGGGGACCCTGGCTGAGGGACGTCTCTGTCGGGGGTGGCTTTTCCCAGGGACAGGAGCATGGGGTGGGCACTGGGGTCCCCCTGGGTGGCCCTGCAAGGAGGGAGCCTATCCCTGCAGGGACACGAAGACTGCCAGCACCCCTCCAGCGACACTCAGCCTGGTGTGTGCTCCCTGCCTGGGGGTCCCCTCACCCCTCCATGCCAGTCCCGGGGTGGTCACATACCTGCGCCCTCCCCTCTGCAGCCCATGCAAGCTGCCTCCTCTTCGGAGCCCGGCGGGCAGCTTGGTGGGGGACAACAGCCGGCAGGTGGTGGCACGGTCACGGTCACCCACGGCACGGCAAGCCGGCCCAGTTTGCTTCATGGTGACATCGTCCCCACCCGGAGTGTCCCCAAATGGCAGCGGGTGCCAGCGCGGCGGTGGCCGTCCCGATGGTGATGCTCCCCACGACTGACTCAGGCAGCACTGCCGGCGGGGCGCCGGGCAGCCCAGCAGGCACCAGCACACGGCGGGGAACGAGTGACTCTGCGGTGCCACATGACCAGGTCTTAGGATTTTTGACTCAGCGGGAGCGGTGGCAGTGGGGTGGCCTGGTCCCCACGGTGGCCCTGGCCGGGCGGCAGGGATGTGTGGCGCTCTGGTTTGGCTGCGGCCATGGCCTGGCCCGTGCTAGGTCACTTGCCACCCAGGGCTCTGTGGCACATGGTGCCATGCAGTGTTGTGCCACACGCCTGGAGGTGCCAGGCCATGCCATGGGATGTCACCTCTTGCCACATCACATGCCATGTGCCACACTGTGCCATGGGCTACACTGTGCCGTGTTGTGTGCCACATCCCATCGTGTGTCACATCCCATGCTGCGCCATGTGCTGCACAGTGCTGTGCCATATCCCACACCATGTGCCACAGCAGGCCAGGCCCCATGCCACCCCATGCTGCCATCCCACGCTGTGCCACCTGCCCTGGCAAGCACAACGGGCGCAGCCTGGCCACCCGAATACAGCCCCTCTCTGCCCACAGACACAGGACACCCAGACACAGGGACACAACCGCTCAGTGGCCCATGGGCCAAGGTTGACACTTTATTTACTTCTGCTGTTATACAAAAATACAGGGGTGCCACATGCCTGGGGCAGACACCCTTCTCACAGTACCAAAAAATATTGATATTCATAAATAAAACCTTGATACATTCATAGTTTAACACCATACAAAAAAGTTATCATAAAAATAGATATTTATATATTAAAAACAGGTCCTTAAATATTTCTCCCCACTGTGGGGATGTATTAAATTAACCCCAAGATTCAATAAATACAATAACCACACAAATATTAATGCATAAATTAGTGGGGAGGGAGTGGGTGCCACCACCCACCGTCACAGTGTGGTGGCCAGAGCCAAGCCCCTGCCTGACACAGGCAGGTCTGTGGTGACACAGCCCCGGGGGACACTGCAGTACAGGGATGCTGAGAGCCTGGGGACACCAAGAGCATGGGGTCACCAAGCGTGCAAGAATGAGCACAGGGACACTGACAGCACAGAAACAAGGACAGGGATGCTGAGGGCTTGGGGACACAGGGTGCAGGGATGAGGACAGGGATGAACACAGGGACATTGATCTTGTGGGGACACTGAGCTTGTAGGGACACCAAGCACACAAGGACACCAAGCACACAGGGACACTGAGCTTGCAGAGCAGGCAGGGACAGGCAAGCTGGAGGTGACAACGCTGGTGGCACACCGGTGCCAGCCATGGCCTCTGTGGGCCGGGGCCGCACCCTGCCGGCAGCGCGGCGGGTGCTGGGTGAGCGGCTCTTAGTCAGGCTGGGTCACCAGACCCATTGAATCACTGGAAAATCCATCAGGGCTTGGTGACAAGGGACGGCTCCATCCCGCAGCGCTGGGCACCTGGGGGACACCCGAGCACGCCAGAATATGCAGCTCCTCATGACACAAGGGCTGCCAAAACGTGGGGCAGGATGTGGGGGAGCTGCCAGGAGAGGAGCGGGGCTGTCCTGCAGCCGAGCGGTGGCATGGGGACGGCGTGGTCCCCACGACAAGCCGAAGTGATGGCAGCTGGTTTGAGCGTGCTTGTGTCCTCACCTGGGAGAGCTTAAAGGGTCTCAGGTGCATCCCGGCTGCCTGGAGAGTCTCCATCCTGGCGGTTGGGTGGGATGGAGATGGACATGCGGATGGTGACAGGGACAATTCTGGTGGCGGCGGGGCTGCACTAGGAGCGTGCCAGCAGCTGAGAGCCCCTGCGCAATCTCTGCTTCTCCCGGCGCGCTCGGCGGTTCCTGGCCTCCAGCTGGGCGCTGAGCTTGGCCATGAAACGGGAGTAGCTCCAGAGGATCCGGCACCCCTCCAGCTTCTGCCGGAAGACCTTGGTGGGTGCCGTGGGGCCGGGCGGGGGCCGGCGGCTGGGCCGGGGGCTGGAGGGTGGGAAGAGCCCCTCCAGGTTGCTGAGGAGCCCTCGCACCTTCAGGTGGGTGCTGGCCAAGCGGCGGAGAATTTCGGCGCCAGGGGGGTTGAGGTCACGCTGGTGCCGGGTGATGTCCTGCAGTTCCTGGGCCATGCGGGCCATGGTCCCCCGCAGCCCCCGCAGCCCCCCGGGCCCTGTCACCGTTCCCCGCAGCCACTCAGGATGGCGGTTGGTACGGCAGAGATTGTTGATGGCCAGGTGCTGGTTCTTCTCCTGCCCAAGGGTGGCGGGGAAAAATCAGGGATGTCAGATGGGAGCAGCATGGGGACTCCCAGCCCCCACCCAGCACCGTGTCCCCCAATGGAGGGGACAGGAATGACCCTTGCCCCAGGGAAGGGGACTCACATAGAAGGTGAAAAGCTCCTGTGCGTCCTCGGCCATGTGCCTCACCAGTGCGTGGATCTGCTGCAGGGTGGGGGGCTGTGGGGGCCGCCCCCCCTGGCCCGGCACCGCCCAGAGGATGAAGAGCCCTTTGGTGACAGCTGGGGAGGAAGAGGAGGCAGATGGGGGACACTGGGACATTGCTGGGTGCAGGGAGGCAGCTCCCTCTCCGCAACGGAAAGGGACGAGTTTTGGCGCATGGGCACCATGGCCCTGGTGCCACGGTGACAGCCGCTGCGGGGACATCTTGGCCCCGTGTGCCCATCGGCCTGGCATCAGGCCTGGAGGCAAGAATGACATGTGCCAGGCACACGCATCCCCTGTGCCAAAGCCTCCCGGTCCTGCCACGGGGACGAGCCAGCCCCTGTGCCACAAGGCTGCTGGGGACCCAGTGGGGAGGAGGAGGATGAAGGTGCCATTGAGCGGCCAGGCAGCGCAGCCCAGCTTGCCCCAGCAGCTCCCCCCGCCAGCATGGGCCACCACAAAAGAGGGGACAGCAGTGACACTCCTGGATCCGGCCCTCAGACCCTGTCCTGGCCCTCGGCACCCACAGACTTTGGATGTGGCACTGGAGCGGCGGACAGCCCCTGGCCCGGCTGCGCTGTGGGAGTTGCAGGGCTCGGGCAGGGTGCAGGATCCGTGCCAGTGAGCCCTGAGCCTCTGCCATCCGTCCCCAAACTGATCCCGAAGCATGTCCCCTCCTGACCATCCCCCCCGGGGAAGAAGGGAGCCCCCACGGGGTGTCCATCCACGGTGCTCCTTGTGCCATCGTGGGCAACGTCCCCGTCCCCCACTGGCCCCCTTGGGAGGTGACACCGCCGCAGCACGGCGGGGACAGCCTCGGCAACATCTGCCGCAGCACACCAACCCAACCCCACGCGGGCCCCCGCTGCCACGCTCCCTCCTGCCGCTCCGGGCCCGCTCGGCACAGCCGGCGTGCGAGCGAGAGGGCAGTTAGAGGACGCCGGCAGACACCTACCTGCCAGCACGCCCCAGGGCCGCCCGATGCACCGCATGGCCGGGGCAGGGTGTTTCGGCACGGGGCTGCCGGGCGCACGAGCGACTTCCTTAACTGCTCGGCGATGGGGAAGCTCGCCTTTTAAAGTGCACCCATTCGCCCCCACCTCCGAAGGAGGCACCCGGACCCAACGGCAAGCCAGCGAGAAGTGAAGCCGTGCCCCGGGGGCCAATGAGCGGGGTGAGCCGCCCCGGCGGGAGGAAATGATGCTGGCCGGCCGATGGGGTTGTTCTTCGATTCAGTTCCTCGAGGGAGTCCTTGGTGGGTCCAGCCCAGGGAGCCCACGGTCCCGCTGCTCATCCCCGATCCGGCTGCACCGGTGCCGCTTCATCCCCACAACCCACTTTCTTGGGAACGGGCTGCTTTGAGTCACCCCGGTTTCACTGCTCAGTGTCCAATGGGCTGGTTGAACCACAACCAGCCGCAGCTGCTCCGAAACTCAAATGCAAAAGAGGGCAGCAGCAGTAGCGGGGCTGGGACCCAGGGATGGGGACGTCAGCTGTACCGGGATACCCGTGTCCCATCCCGGGGCTTCGCATCCCGAGCCCAGCTGTGAAACCCGAAAATCTGGCCGGGCAAGGAGGCAGGTGGAAGCCCAGGAGGTGCCTCTGGAGCATCCCAGCATGGCAGGGGACTGTGCCCAGACGCGGTGCTCAGCGATGCTCTGCAGAATGCTCTGTCTGTCTGTCCTTCTGCTCGCACCCGCCCACCCCTCTGGGTGACAAATTTGGGTGATAAGTGGGGGACACTGAGCAACATGGTTCAGCCCCTCTGTCCAGCAGCACCCAGGGGTGCCCCAGGGAGGAAACGCAACCACGCGGTGCTGCACAGCCGTGCTGTGACCCACACAGGGCCCTGGGTGTTGCCCAAGGGTGCGGGGGCTGAGGGCAGCGGAAGCCTGGCGCGGGCAGCGGTGCAGGCAGCACTGCCCTCGCTGCTGCGACAGGCTTATGCAATACAGCCATGGGAGAAACCGGCTTGCACGGCCCCGGCTGGCATTGCTGTGGGGCTCGGTGCTGCCGGCAGCACCCAGCGCAAACCCCCTTGCCCCCCACAGCCCCCCTGTCCTGGTGGATGGAGCCCACCAGGAGTCTGGCACCACCCCATAAAAATGAATATATTTTATCAGCTTTTTGAGATGCGTTGCAATCCAGTTGATCTTGGTGACCATCAAAAATTGCCGGCGTGAGCAGGAGGAGCCCCCCTGTGACAAATTTGTGCATTCAGAGGGTTTGGTGGCAGCACGGGGGCACAATCCAGAAATGACATCTCTGGGGCGGAAGAGCGTGTCCATGACTCACTTCCAGAAGAAATGTTTTCTTTTCCCAAAATTTCCCCTTCCCAGCCACCCCGTGACCTGCAGGACTCCCTGCTGCGGGAGTGAGGCTGGCGCTGCTTCCTGTACCAGCTGCCTCCTCCTCCTCGGGGCATCCCCCGGCAGAGGTGGTGGCCAGGCTGGGTTCAGTGGGCAGGGCTGTGCCCAGGGCAGCCCTGGAGGGGTGGAGGAGCCAGAACATCCTTCTGTCCCCACTACTTGAAGTACTTTGTCCATCCATCTGTCTGTCTAGACAGTCTGCTAGCCATCTGTCCATATATCCACCTGTCCAGCCATCCATCAACCTGTCTACCCATCTATCATCCATACAACGAACCATCATCCCTCACCACCTCTCCATCCATCCACCCATCCATCCATCCATCCATCCATCCATCCATCCATCCATCCATCCATCCATCCATCCCTCTGTCCATCTGTCCATCTGTCCCTCACCCCATGGGCTCCTCCAGCGCGTGTGGTGCCATGACAGCCCCCCCAGGCCCCCTGGCTGGGGGAGCAGGACCACGCAGGCAGAGCGCACCCCCAAGTCAGGTCCCCCCCATGGCCACGGGTGGCCCTGGCCCCTCCGCATGGCACTGTCACCTCCCAGGGCTCCATGCAGGGTCCCTGCGGGGCCGGGCAGGGAGGAGGCCACCATGGTGGCCACTCCGGCAGAGGAAAGTGGGTGGCAGAGGACTGTGCAATACCCAATGGGGACAAAAATAGCACCGGTGACCGCATGGGCCGGCTGCAATTTCTTCATCACTTGGGCACACGTCACCAGTGTCTCATGACTCCGGACAAGAGAGTGAGACAGGAAAGAAAGCGCCCGGGGAGGTTGCAGAACCCGACGGCTTGCAACCATGTGGGAGCTGACGTGGGGAGGACCCGGCCAGGACCTGGGCACGCTCCCCACTTGGTGCCTGGGGGAGCGGGGGCCGTTTTTTGGGGACAGGATGGCAGCAGAGTCATGTTCACCCACTACCCACTGGCCTGAGCCCCGCTGAGCTGCCCACCCTGGGGGAAAGGACCCCGAAGAGGTTTCTGCTGTGCTCATGCTCCCGCCGAGCCTCACTCGTTGGCCAAGTGCGGCCCCTGGGGGCATCTGCATGGGGACAGCACCCCCAAGGCTCCCCAAGGGAGGACGGCCCCCATGCTGTCATCTTTCTGCCACATCCTCTCCCCTTGCTGGCCACCTGTAAGGGTGGGGGCCATCCTCCCTGGTTTGTCAGGGCTGGCAACTTGCTTTTGCCTTTTTTTTTTTCACCCAAAATATGTGGCAGGTGAGCTGGCCACAGCCTGGGGACTTCACAGCGGGGACACAGGGAGTGCCACGTCCCCCTGTCACATCCCAGCTCCTCCCATCCTACCTAGTGGCACCAGTCTGGGGCACACCCCCAGGGCTACGTGGAAATAAAAATAATAAGACTTTTATTGACTTATTAAAAACTATGTGAAAATACAGCTTGGGGGGAGCTGGGGGGGTCACTGTTGTCCCCTCATGATAGGCAACAGCCCAGGGAGGGGCATGGGGCCACCCCAGAGAAGACACAGGGCTGGGGCCAAACCACAACCCCCCCACACCCCTCTGCTTGGAGATTTTTGGGGTGTCAGGGGGAACCCCAGCTCCAAGGATGCTTTCACCCCCCATGGGGCCAGTCCAGGGGTGCCCCAGAGCATCACAGCTGCCCCCCCACCCCCTCTTACACCCCTGGCTGTCACCCCAGCACTGTGGTGGCACATCACTGCTCTCTGGCATGTCCCCCCCCATGTCCCCTCCTCCAGTGGGTCCCTGGGGACACCCTCTCTTCCCGAGCCCCCCACCCCGGCCCGGCGCAGGCAGGGCTGGAGGCAGAGGGTGGCACAGGGCTGGCCTGTGGCCTCGCCCATGGGGTGGCACGGTGGGGACTGCCCCCCCCTCCCACAGGACACTGTCCCACTGCCACGAGGCCACCAGATCCCTGAAGCCACCATGTCCCCAGCAGGCAGGGAGTGATGCTGCACCCGGCTCTGCCCTGCACCTGAGGGAAGCCTTAAAATTAAAAAATAACAAATATAGGGGATGGGGGGGGGAAGGGGGGAGCCCACCGTGCCACCGCGCTGGGCCACCCGGCGAGGGGACAGCCGGCTGCTATCTGCTGCTCTCCTGGCGCTGCTGCAGCAGCTGGATGACCTCAGCGATGCCCTCCTCGGGGACCTGCCGGGGAGGGGACAGGGACAGAGGGGGTGTCAGCCCTAAGGGGGAACCCCCACAGCGGCGGGGAGGGGCAGGGGCTCACCAAGGCATGATCGAAGTTGAAGGTGCTGATGTAATATGCCGATATGTCGGCGGCGGCCAGCGGCTCGGCGATCTGCGCCACGATGCCGCACTCGTCTGGGGAAGGAAAGGGACCCTGGGGTGAGCGGTGGCCCAGCCATGGGGTCACGCAGGGAGAGCATCACCCCAAAGCACCCCCCGCGTAGGGGAAGGATGGGTGGTGGTGGCACGGGCTGAGGGGGGGGGGACATGGCCACCACAGCCACACTCACCGAAGCCGAGGGGCTGCCCGCCGATCCGCACCATCCGCCACAGCTCCCCCGTCGAGCTGGTCAGCAGCAGGTCGCTGGGGAACCTGAGAGAGGGGGGCACCGGCGTGTAACACACCCCCCCCCAGCCCCAGGGACAGACAGAGAGCCCCAGGGATGGCACCTACCGCTTCTGGGTTTCGGCGTCCATCACAATGGAGATGTAGCCCTCGATGAGGGAGAAGGCGAAGAAGGTGATGGAGTCAAGGTCCTGGCTGCCGGCGCCAGCCTCCCTCGGGGGGCTGCAGAGCAGGGTAGGGGGGAAAGAGCCACAGGGAGAAGTCATTACCCCCGAAACTGGGAGGAGAAGGGCTTGGAGGGGGAACTGGGTGTCTTAGAGCACCGTGTTGGGAAGCTGCAGGGTAAGGGAGGAGGGGGGACAGGAGGGGGTGCTACCTGCAGCTCACACAGTTGCCGGGCTGGGGGGCAGCGGGTGCCAGCCGCAGGCAGGACAGGGGTGACACTGGGTTTTGGGGGATTCCCAAAATGCCGTGGTGCCTCCAGAGCAGGAGGGTCCCACCAGAAGCGACCCCATCCTGGGAGACACGGGAGGTCCCAGCCAGGAGCATCCCCTCACCCCAGCACCATTTCCACTGGCCTGTTGCAACCCACTCCTCTCTTTTTTGCAACTCCCCTCCCTGGGCTTTGCTGCAATGGGGGGCTCGTCCCCCCAGCCACTTCGGGGGTCCCATCTCCCACGGTGGCAGTGGGACCCCCAGCACCCACATAGCTGCAGCCTCCCAGCATGCTTGGGAGAGCAAAACCAGTTTGCAAAACACACCCAGAGCCTGAAAAGCCACTGGGAGCTAGGGCAGGGACATGTCACCTCAGTTCAGGTGGCACCATGCGAGGGGCCACCACTGTGTCCCCGTCCCAGGACCCACCTGTGGGAGTAGAAGAGGACGTCGATGAGCATGGTGGCAATGGCAGGCAGCGTGTCGGGGGCCACGGTCAGGACGCAGAAGCGGGTCTGGGGGCTCTGCACGGGGTGCAGCGTGGGGCTAGCGGCTGGCAGGAGGAGAGCCGACCGTCAGCCTTGGGGACAGTACCGCAGTGCCACCCCGTGGCCACCGCGGTCACAGCCCGGCATCCCTCAGGGCGCAGAGGGGTGACCCTAGGTGTCCCCCCAAGGATGCGGGGACTGCCGGTGGGAGCTGGAGCATCTCGGCAGGGATGGGGCAGCCTTGGGGACAGCGTGGCCCTGGGGGACATGGGACCTGGCATCACTCACCCGGCTTGGGCTTGAGGAAGCCGTTGCTCACATCGTCGCAGGTGACAGGGACGCACTCGCCGCCCTCCTCCTTGTAGATGTCGAACTCCCCCGCCAGCGTGTGGATCACCACCGGCAGGTCCCGCTCCCGCACCTGGCCAGGGGTGCAGGTTCAGGCCCGGCACCGCCACCCCTCCCCACAGCCCCCCCACCGCCGGACAGGGACAGCAGGGTCCCCACCCAGCTCCGCTGGAGCCAACACCCTGGCAGAACCCAGCACCAGCACCCCTGTGCCCGTCCTCGCCCCGCACTCACCAGGATGAAGTCAGTCTGGTAGGTGGAGAGCATCAGCACCGAGACGTGGTGCTCGGCCAGCGGCGCGATGACCGACCTGGCGATCTTGGTGACACCGGTGGCCTGGCAGCCGGAGGGCGCCCGCCCGTTGGAGACAACGCTGAGCACCAGCCACGTCGAATCTGCCACCTGCATGAACTCGGAGGGTGGCAGCTCTGCGAGGGACAAGGGGAAACTGAGGCACGAGGCTCCTGGGGCTCCACGCAGCCAAATGGCATCTGCTGCCCCGCGGCCTGTCCGTGCCGCAGAGCTCGCCCCGGCTGAGGCCCCCCACGTCACCCCGTCCCTCGGGAGATGAGCTGGCCTGGCAGAACCAGGACAGGATCAGCCCCACGCTTGGGGCTGGAGACACTGGTTTGGGGGCACAGACCAGCCCCGTCCACAAGCGATACGAGCCAGACAGGGCTCAGCTGCTCCATGTGCTGAGACAGCATCTGAATTCGGCCGCAGGGATGAGTGGGGCCGAGGCTATAACCCCCCAAACCCGGTGTGTGCCTCTCCTCCCCACACCAGCACCCTGGGCTGGGTGTGAGGGGGGTGTCAGGGTGTGCTGCACCCCAAAACCAGTACTGCCACGGCCCTGGGGCTGTCCAGCTCATCCCCTGCTCCCCAAGAGCCCCCCAGCCCAACTTCCAGCACCAGGGATGCTTGGGGGGACACGGGGCACCAGAGGGGACGAGGGAAGGAAAGGCCCCCCCACCATCCCAGGGGTGCCAGCACCTCGTGCCAGCCCAGCGGGGAGGGGCCAACCCAGGCTGGCTGGGGGCCAGGGCTGCCTCCCAAAAAGCTGCTTTTGTTGGCAGGGAGGGCTCATGCTGGCCGGTTCCTTCCTGCCCCAGGATGGGGGTGGGGGAGATGGGGGCTGCGCTCCTGTCCCCCCACCGCACCCACCCTCCCGCTCAGGAGAGCGGCTGGCGCTGCCGGGGTGCCCCAGGACTCATCTAGCAAAGGTGGGGGGCAACACCCACTGGAGAGCCAGCCCTTCGGTGGGCACCCGGTGTCCCGGCCCAGCTGAGACAGCAAACTCATCACACCAGTTGCCGAGGGGAGGTCGCTGCAGGGAGGGGTCTGGCATCCATGGGGGGGGACCCCGGCACAGGACAGGCTCCGCATCCCGCTCCCAAACCACGGCTCAGGGCAGGGCGGGAGCGGGGCCGGATCCGGGGGCCTCGGCGGGTGTTTCCAGCGCCTGTTCCTGCGCAGGAAGCGCTAGAACGGCCTCGGCTCCGGCCCAGGGCTGAGCTTTAGGGCCGGGGGGGGACACACAGGGACATGGGGACCCGTCCCAGCGCTCGCCGCTTAATCACTTTTCAACACCGCCCTGGGCGAGGCCGTGAGCGTGTGGGGGACACCCCGCTGTCCCTCTGCCACACCCCCCCCAGGGCTTAATCCAGATCCCCAAGGGAAGAGAGGGGGTGTAGCTCTACTCTCGGGGGGCCCCCTCCCCGGTCCCACAGCGGGGGGATGCTGGCAACCCCCCAGCCCCAGGGGGGTACACACTGCGCAGCAGGGCCGCCAGCTCACAGCACCATTGTTCAGCACTTCCCGCCCTCCCCTCGGGATTGAGGAATATTTGTCCACAGGCCCCGAAATAAAACAATACATGGGGAACGGCTCTGGCTCTGGGGGGGGCAGAGCCTGGCCCCGCGGCCCCTTCCCCAAGCTGAGGGCCGGGGAGGGAGGTGGGAGCTGGATCTCCCGGCAAGCGCCCTGCGGCCGGAGCGCTGACCCTTGTTCCTTGGGGCACGTCCAAGGTGATAAACTGCGGCCGCTCCTGCGGCCTCGGCAGGAAGGTTTGGGCGTGGGAAGCCAGGACAGGATCCGGACCCTCCGGCACGGCCCGTCAGGCCGGTACCCCCGGCAGGACCAGCGGTGAGGCACACGCTGGGTCACCAGATGACACATCCCAGGGAGGGGGACCAGCCTGGAAGGGCTCAACCCCCCGCCCCAGGACACCCCAAACCCTGGCCCCTGCTGCCAGGCAGCACCCCGAGGCAGGGCTCAGCCCCGCCAGCCCGGCGCGGGCGCAGAATCAGCCCTGCTCTGCCGAAGTGCCGGCCGGCCGCGGGCCTCGCCGGGCAGGGGAAGAGATGAAAGCGGCCAAGGGAACGATGGCAGAAGGTCTGGCAGCAGCACCCTGTGCGGGCAGGGAGCCCGGAGCGCTGCCCGCGGGCATCCCTGGCGGTCCCTGCCCCCTGCCTGGAGCAGCCAGGCTTTCAGCTGGTGCCAGGATCCCCTCGGACCGTGCCCACGCTTCACAGCCTGGTCCCGCAGGCCCGTGGGGAGGCAGCTCTGCCTGCGAGGGGGTTATTAGGGCGAAGGCAGCCACGCTGGGAGAACCTCGGCCGGGCAAGCCGGTACATCCCCAGCGCAGGCGCTGAGAGGGTGGGAGCTCCGTGGCCAGGAGCCCCAGGGATGGGCACGCACCTCGCTACAAGCCAGGGCTCGCTCCCTGCCGCCCAGACCCAGGGCATCGCTGCGCTCGGGCGGGCTGAGAACGTGCACAACTCGTGTCCGCGGTGCCAGCCCACCCTGAGAGGGACGGGGTGGCCGCGAAAGCCACCGCACGGTACCTTTGAAGCCCTCCTCGTCCAGCATGATGGTGTAGTCTTCGGGGGTCTCCGTCAGGCTGAAGAACTTGCACCTGAAGAAGAAATAGTCGCTGCTGACCCCAACACCGCCGTCCTCCGGGGCCGGGCACCGGGCCGGGGCTGGGGGTGAGCTGGAGCGGTGCCGGGCTCACCGGAGGAGGGGGAGGAGGGGGAGGAAGGCCGGTACCTGCAGCGCTGGGGCAGGAAGAGCAGCTTGAGCAGCGGGTGGGTGTAGAGCCAGAGCCCGCGGCGGGCCAGGCTCAGCACCCGCACCCGGTGCTCCAGGATGTGCAGGTCCATGGCGGCCGCGCCGCACCGGCCCCGCCGCCGCCGCCGCCGCTATAAGCGCGGCCCCGGCCCGCCCCGGCCCGCCCCGCGCCGCGGGAGGGGCGACCGCCCGCCCCGCCCCGGCCACCGGCCCCGCCGCCCGCGGAGCAGAGTCAGTCCGGAGCCCCGGGGGGCCCGTCCCGGGGGGCCCAGCCGGACCCAGCACCCCCCCACAGCCCCCCGCCAGCACCCGCTGGGAGCCCAGATGCCGACCCCGCCGTACCCAGCACCCACCCGGCTCCTCCGCGCTCAGCCCCGGCCCCCAAATCCACCGGCTCGGGGCAGGGGGGAGCCCCAGTGGGGGGATTGACCGAAACCGGGGCAGCGGCCCCAAAGACAGTTTGCAGGGGCCGGGGGGAGCCCCAGCAACGTGCCCTGCGGCCACCCCACACCCTCCCGGGACAAGGGGCTTTAGGAGGCAGGAATGGAGGTTTGGGCAGAATTCCTGCCTGCGGGAAGCACAGGGAGGGGGGCACCGTTTTGTGGGTGGAAAGCTGAGCTCTGGGGTGTCACAGGATGAATTAGGGGTCTCCTGGCTCCGTTCGGTCCCAGGAGTGGTGATGGTGGGAGAGGGGACAGGTCTGGGTGCTGGTGCTCACCCCGGGGCAGCCCCCCCCGAGGAACCCCCCCAGGGCCTGGCAGCCACTTGTGGCTGCTGTCACAAGTTGCGGCAGGTCTCAGCATCCTCCCATTTGCACTTCAAACAGGGGCACCCCAGGGCTGGGTGAGACGGCAAGGCCGAGCCGGGGCTTGGCCACTCGGGGTGGCTCTGGCGGGGCAGTGACAGAGGGTGATGGCAGCAGGTCTCTCCCCAGCACCTGACCCACAGGGCTGCAGCCCCAAGAGGAGAGGGGGTGCTGCCCAGGGCACTCCCCCAAAGCTGGCACTGATTCAGCACAGGGTGGGAGGTGGCACCCCTCATCCCGTGCCCCCCTTTTTAGCCCGCAGCAAAGGAGGGCAAAGGGAAGACAGCAGGAGCCGCAGGCGGTGCGCCTTTACACAATCCTGCTTTATTTTACCCCTTTGTACAAAACCATTTTTCCCTGCTTTATTTTACAAAGCCACCCCCGGCCCTTGGGGAGGGCAGAGGGGAAGAGAGGGGACCCCACAACGGAGGAGCACCCGGCCGCTCACCCATCCCATCTCACCTCCACCGGGCCGCAGGGGTGGGGAAAACCCGAGCAGGGTGAACGCTCCCCCCAAGCCATGGGGAGCCCGGAGATAGGGCCGGGGGGGGGGGGGGGGGGGGGGGGGCTTTAGCCCCACAGTCAGGCATCAAATCCCACTGCCTCCAGCACATCCTGCCTGCAGCTCACAACCCCGGTCCCTGTCCTGCAACGGTTACTGCCATGGAGGAATAATAAATAGGCTCAGTGAGTAGGTAAATTTGGTACTACATATAGGGCTACAGCTTGATATATCCTCACTAGATAAAGAGGAGGGGGGCAAGGGGTCCCCCTGGCTCCTCACGTACCCCCAGCCCCCCTGCGCCAGGCACGAGTGCTCAGGAACTGGGTCTGCCCAGCTGGCACAGGGTGGGCAGGAGGGTGGGGGCTGCAGGAGGGACCCTGGGGGCAGCGGGTCAAGGGGCTCTGGGACAGGGACAAGGGCCCAAGGGGGCAGCCCAGCCCCCCCAGCCGTCGGGAGGGAGCTCAGGTGGCTCAGCCACCCCCTGCCAGGGCTCCCACCGCTCATGGTGCCAGCACCCTGCCGGGGTGGGCACCCAGCACAGACTGGAGGTGTCTCCTTCGGTCACCAGACCTGGCCAAGCTCCCAGGAATGTCCCCCTGGCTCCGAGCACCCCCTGAGCGAACATCCCCGCACACGGGGAGAGGGGTGTCCCTGCAAAGCCATGCCAGCCTGCCTGTCCCCACCCCTCTAGCTCAGAGCCCCCAGTGCCAGGCGCGACCGGTCCCCGCATAGCCCCCGCCAGTGTCCTTGAGCCCGGGTCCGTGCGCAGCCCAGCTGAGCCCGGCTGCCCGGGGTGCAGACCCAGCGCCGCGCCGGCCCTACAAATATGTGTCCTCGCTCTCCCGGGAGCTCAGGCTCTCCTTGGACTGGTGGTGGGGGGAGACTTGGGGGTGCAGCAGCTCCCGGGCCGAGCCGGGCGCCCCATTACCCTCAGCCCCGGGGCCATTGGCAGGGCTGGCCGGGCCCTTTTCTCGGCTCTTCTCCTTGCTCTTGCGGGCCTTGGGCACGGGAGCGGGCCCAGGGGGAACAATGATGGAGGGGACGGGCTCCAGCGCTTTGCGGGTGGGGGGCTCGGCCTCACTGATGGCCTTGGCCCCGTGCAGGCGCGGGGGGGACTTGCACTGCAGTTCCCCGTGCATCTCCCGCCACTTCTTCAGCTGGATCAGGTGCTCCCGCTCGATCTGACGCTCCGTTACCGGCAGCTCGATGACCTGCAGGGACAGACTCATGCCGTCAGGGCAGGGTGTGGGACACCCCACAGGGCAGAAACAACCCCAAATCTGAGCCTTTTGGCCACTGCCCCCAATGCCACGCCAGCTCTGCCCAGCCAGGGGCAGCCCAGCCCACCAGTGGAGCCAACTGGGCAGCACTGGTCTCCCAGACTCTCCCCACCTTACCTCCTGCACCAGGAAGGTCTCCTGCATGATCTTGGGGCTGAGGGCCCTCAGCCTCTCCATGGTCTCGTACTGGCCCTGGCAGGATTTGAGCTTGTCCGAGGAGCCCAGAGTGTGTTTGAGCAGCACAAGGCCCACCCGGAAGATGATCTTCACCCCTGCAAGGGAAGAAGTGAGGCAGCGAGCGCCCAGTGGGACAGGGTGACACTGCCACTATGTCCCTCAGATGCTGTGAGGCACCAGGTCCCAGTCCCACTAGCAGTCAGGACACACACGAGGGTGCGTTTGGGATCCACATCCCCCTAACTCCCAGGAAAAGAGCCCAGTCTCCACCCCAGGCACATGGCTGCCCCAAACCTGCCCTACAACGGGTCCTACAACAGGTCCCATGTGCCAGGCACAGGCGAGCAGCCATGGCAGCACTCCTGCTGCTGCCCCAAGTGCTGTCCACATGCCAGGAGGAGGATGAGGATGGTGGGGAGCTTCTACCTTCACAGAAGAACATGTCCCAGACGCGCAGGACGGAGCTCCAGGGCAGCGTGCGGGAGAAGGCGCACATGAACCACTCCGTCATGTAGAGGATGGGATCGATCTTCTGCTTGCTCAGGTGCTTGTAGGCCACGGGCGAGACCTTGTGCAGCAGTGAGAAGAGGATCTGCCCGTCCAGCTGAATGGCCTCCTGCAGGGAGGGCATCGAGCCCCAGGGAGCCCCTTAGCCCCAGCCCAGCCCTGGGATCAGCTCCCCAGTGCCCAGTCCCAGCCGAGGAGCTAGACCCAGACCCAGGCCTGGCTATGGGAGCAGAGCTGTGCCCACAGACACCAGCAGCAAAGCTACGCTGAGCCCCCCATCCCTGACTGCAGGATGCTCCTGGGGACAACTGCACAACATGGAGACTGTGGGAGCACTCAGGGTCTCCCCAAGCTCCCTTTTCTCTCCGGGGTGAGGAGCTGGGGGAGCTTTCGGCCTGGAGACATCTCAGATCCCTAGCACCACCGAAGGCACTGCCAGCCCTTCACTCACCAGCTTCTCGCTGTAGTAGCCAGGGAGGTACTTCTCACAGATCTGCACCAGGCACCAGAACGCTTGCTGCAAGCCAAGGGACAGCGGGTGAGTGCCCAGGTGTCCGTGGGGGACGTCCCTGCAGCACCCCCCGCTCCCAGAGACCTCAGGAACGGGCAGGAGGAGGCAGAGCTTGACTGGGATGAAGGGCACCTCCCTGCACCACCTGAGCTTTGGGGTGAAGGGGTGCTGCGAGCCGAACACCCTGCTCGCCAGCATCGCCCCGAGGTGACCCACACCATCCCGCTGGCCCAGCTCTCTGGCCACCGGGTCTCTCTGCCCTCCCGGCCACGTGCTCGTACCTCGGCCGGCATGTGCATGAGCAGGACAGCGGCGATGGGGGCCTGGGCCTGGCAGTAGCCCTCCTCCGGGCGGTACAGCGTGTACGCCTTCAGCACCCGAAACAGGTCCTGCTGCCTGCGGAGACAGCCCGGGGAGGGAGAGGTGAAGAGAGGGCATGGACGTGGCCCAGCAGCACCCCCAAAGGATCCCAGTGAGCATAATCAGCACTGGGCATCGCATGGTGATCCAGCACCACAGGCTGGCCACCAGCCACTACTCTTCCCCCATGAGCCTGGGTCAATCCCTGGCTGGGATCCCTCTTCCACACAAACCCAGGGCTGTGGGACACGATAATCACAGCTCTGCTCTGGGAAGTTCTGCCCACAGAGGCCCCATTCTGCCCAGATCTGAGATGCAAGGCAGGGAGACAACCATCTGCCAGGGATGCTGGCTCAGGGTGAGCTGTGGCCGGGAAGGGACCCAGCTGGAAGCACAGGAACGCAGACGCTCCCTGACACACGGGGAATGGCATTTCCCTGGCGAAACAGAGACCACAGCCAGCTGCCTCCTCCCTCTGCCCTCCTGCCGTGGCAATTCCCACCCTGCTGGGTGTCAGAGCTGGTGCTGAGGGCTGACCCATGTACTGATCTCCTGGGAGAGCCATCCTGTTTTCAACCCATGCCTGGACACCCTGTGAGCCAGGGGGTGTAAAGACTGCAGGGGCACACCACAGCTCTGTGAAGTGGGATAGACAGTGCCCACCCCACAGTGCTGGTCCAGCCCAGCAGCTGCCGAGGACTAGACGCACAGTAGCTCCCACTCACCCGTGGCCTCCACGTGAGACAAACATCTCGTGGAATGGAAACTGCCGATGGAGATCCCGCTCGATCACATCCAGCCATTTCGGGTCGCCTGGGAGGAGATCCAGCTCCTGGGGAGGAGAGGGTTGAGGTGAGCAACACCCCACAGCAGCACTGTGCCAGCCCCACTACGGTACATGGTCCCAACCTGGCTCTGCCCCAAACATGAACCCCATCAGGTCAGAGGTCAGCCCACTCTGGCTGGGATGCTAGTAGCCCTCTTGCCCCACCCCCAGCAGGAACAAGCAGCATCTGGGACCCCAACAGACACCCCAGCCCTGGAGGGAGCAGCAGCCATCCCAGCACTGCCCCCCTCCACCAGCACACCCTCCCCAGCAGTGCAGGAAGGTCCCCGGCAGCACTCACATCAAACTTGCCAACGTTCTGCTCCAACTTGACCTTGCTCCCGGAGAGGTACTGCCAGGCACGGCCCCGCAGCGAGGGCGGGATCCCCTTCTGGCACCGCAGCCGGATCTGTGGGGAGAGACACAGCAGTCAGGAGAAAAATCAGGGAGCAGTGGGGAGCAGAGAGGCCCCCGGGGCAAGACAGGAGCCAGGCCCAGCACTGCAGCTGCAGGCTGGTCCCCTGCTGCCTCGCTGTGCAAGGGGATGTGTCCCCACAGCCCTGGGGACAGGGTGCCCAGCCACATGTCTCAGGACGGCGCCTGGCATTGTACAGACCATGGAGACCTGCAGTCAGAGATCCTGCTCACCCCCTTCTCCCCAGCATCGCACTAACACGCCAGCTCGGACGGCAGCCGGCGCTGCACCAGCACGAGGGAGCTGCGGCGGCTGCCAGGAGCCCGGACGAGGCTTTGTGGCTTGCAAACAGCTCCAAACAAGCCCAGCTCTGCCTCAAAGCAGGATCCTGCTGGGAACTGGAAAAGCAAACGCTGGAGCCAAGGTGGGGAACAGGTGGCTCCCTCCTCACCCCAGCATGGCCCATGGGAAGCACTGGGGACACAGGGCTCTGCACCCCCAGCCCAGCCCTCCTGCTCACCCAGGGGGCCATGGAGAGCAGGAAGATGGACCCTGCCAAGCACCTCAGCCTTTCTGCCTGTTTGCCCTGGGCAGGCCTGGGCCCAGCTCCACGCATGGCTGGCTCTCAAGGCCAGCTCCGTGCCCAGTTGGCCCCTGGTTTCTTTGGCACAGGCCACCAGCCAGGACCAAAGTCCAGTCGAGGCAGTGTTGGTACCTACCCCACGGTGGGAAGTCAAGCCAGCTTAACCCTGCCACTGCCAGCACCCCAGCAGGGACTAAAACCAGAGCGCCCCACACATTCCACTCCAACTCTGAGGGAAGCAGCAGCACCATCTCCTCACGGTCCTTGGCCAGGACGTGCAGCAAGATGGGGCCCATGAGACCAGTGCTGTCAGCACAGTTACCCAGCATAAATCCCTGAGTGGGGACTCAGGTGGCACATGCCAAGTGCCAGAGACATGCCAGGGCTCTGTGAGCCACAGCCAACAGCTCCTGAAGCCTCTCCTGCCTACCTAGAGCTCCTTTTCCCCGTTTGCTGGTGTGGCTCAGGAGCAGGCGGCTGTGCTTCCAAGCAGCCCAGCATGGTGGTAATGCCCCATCCCCGGGAGGGTTTGCTGCTCCCTTGCTGCAGCGCTGCTTGTTTACCCAGGCAGTCCGGAGCCCCACAGCGCCTTTGTGCTTGCAGGAAACGCGGCGGGCGATGCCCAGGGCGGCTGCGGGCAGCTCTGCCGCTGCGGACGGCTCCCGTTTTGAGCCGGCTCCCCTTCCTGCTGGCTAAACTGCCAGGAAGGAAGCTGCTTTGCTGGGTTCAGCAGCCCCTCCAGCTGGCCAGGCTCAAGGCAGCCAGGGCCAAGCAGCTGAGCATCTCATCCCCTTGGCTCCATACCGGGTCCTGCCATTGCCCCTGCACTGGAGGTAGCCGGCCCCCAGGATCCCCCTGCGCCCTTCCAGGGGACCAGGAGCACATCTGGGCTGAGGAGTGCTGCCCATCCCCAGAGTGCGGTGGGAGCTCCCCACACATCTGCCCTCCTTCAGTCTGAGTGGAAAGGGCAAGGACTGGCACACAGCACTGGCACAGCTCAGCACCACGAAGGACGTGGGGTCACAGCTCTGCTGGGATACGGGCCAGGCAGGCGAGGAGGAAGCGTTTCGGGATGCTGTAGTGATGCAGGTGTGAGTGAGCCCGGCAGGAGCTGGCCCAAGAGATCCCCGGGCCATCAGCCAACCCCAGTGAGGCAGCCAGAAAAGTACCGGGGTTTTTCAGAGGCACAGGGAGCTCCTCCAAAGGAGCAGGGCCCAAGCCACGTGGCGTGGCCCCGTACCAAAGCAGCCAGGCTCCTGCCGGACGGTCGACAGCATCCAAGGCCAGGCCTGGCACCCTTCCCTGAGCAGCCCCAGGGCTCCAGGCATGGAGCAGCTCTCCAGAGCAGACCTCAGAGGCTCTGGGCATGGATTTTTGCTGCAGGACAGACTGTACAGCACATCAGCCCCACAGAGACCCCCAGGAGCTCAGCCCAAGCACAAGGGAGCTCTTCTGCCAGACATGCGGCTGCCAGAGCATTCACCCGAGCCCGGAGACCACGCTGTGGCATGGCCGGGGAGCAGCGGAAACTGCCCACAGAACAAAGCGCCCGCCTGCCATGTCCCGAAAAGCTCTCCCAGATTCTTTGTGAGTGGCCAAGAAACAGATGAGGGATTCCCGCGTCGTTCACCAGGCATCGAGAGGGGACGGCGCTCTGGGAGCACAGCACACAGAGTGGTGCCAGGAGGCTCTGCCAGTATCGAGGAGGAGGAGGGAGGAGGAGGAGGAGGAGGAGGAGGAGGAGAAGGAGGAGGAGGAGGCCGCCCTTTGGCCACTCTCAGGCACCGCTGGCCCATGCCAGCAGCCTCACCGCTTCCAGCAGACACACAGCAGCATCCCAGGACTTGCTGCATCCCATCCCCGCCTTGTTCACAGGCTCAAGAGGTCGGGGAGTACCAACAGACCGAGCCACAAAGCCACCCAGCACACACCACCACGAGCCTCCTGGGGACCCCGGCTTGCAGACCGGCGTCACGCACATCAGGCTCAAACATTTCCTACTCAGAGCTTTTTTTGGTCTACAAGATGCTCAGAACAGAAGTTTCCATGACCGAACAATTCCCATGGCTGCCTGCAGGCAGCCAAAGAAGCCCTAGGAAGGCTCCAGCTCAGTGGGGAGCAGATGGGGGCAGGAGCAGGCTGGCTCCGGACCACAGGCTCAGCCCTCCCAGGCTCCAGCTTCCCTCCCACCATGAGAAACGTCACGGGGAGGGAGCAGCCCAGTCAAGACAACAGCATCAACCAAAGGCAACCAAGTCTGTCTGGGGGGACCTAGTGACACACAGGCTGCCCCAAAGCCTCAAGGGGACACGGCTGCACCCGGCTGTTCCTCCCTGCTGCCTCCTCTCGCCTGCACAGCTGTCTGGGGGCAGCCCCAGGGGACAAGACTGTCACTTACCTTCTTGTGTTTTTTGGCCATCCACTTGTCCCAGTTGTTGAGCATATCCAGCCATTTGGACTCCCGCTGGCGCAGCACCTCCAAGGGCACCTCCTCCAGCCTGCGGGACGGGAAGAAGAGGCCGGTCAGTGTAGTGCTGAGCTCTCCCTGCAGCGCAGAGTCCCCTCCCTGTCCTCTCCAGCACCCTGGGTGCCCCCCACAGCCCCCTCTGCAGGTGCAGAGCCCGGCTGGGACACGCTTGAGAGTGCCGGTGTTTCAGCAGCTGCTCGACGCTGCCGGAAGCGCTCACCACCCGTGAAATCACCAGGCCAGCACAGCCCCAACTCCCCACAAGTTCAAAATCTCTCAGGAGCAGCCTGCACTGCACCCACCATGTGTCTGAGCATCCCTGGGGACCTGTGCCCAGAGAGAAGGGCACACCAGGAAGGTGAGGAACTGGGGAGCGCAGCCAGAGCCATTAGCTGAGCTGAGCAAGGTCTGGTCCCCCCCGCAGAGGCTGACTGCAGCCGGAGAAAGCCGGGGCCATAAGCATCATGTCATCTGCACGGCCCCAGCCATGCTTGCGCCCTGAAAGCTTGGCACTGCTCCAGGCCTGGCACCGAGCCCGGGCCGAGGGTCCCCCAGGAGGGAGGGAGGGGAGTGTTTTCCAGCAACGGCCCAGCCTAGCCGGGGAATCCGATTTAACCCTGCTGAGGCAGGCAGGGATGCTGCCACGACATCAAAGCTGGCAAGGGGGAAGCCATCACTGTGGCCTTGAACACCCCCCGCCATGCACCCTCTGCAAGGTGACAGGGGACAAACAGCTCGGCCAGGCCCTGGGCACGGACATCCTTCAAGCCATCAGTGAAGAAGGGCCAGCTTCACCCAGACTCAATGCCTTCCTGGGTTCGGCTCCACACTGCCCTGTGGCCACGCCAATCTCAGGAGGGGCCAGATTCTTTCTGAGGCCCCGAGCATCTTCCAGGGAGGTGCAAGCACCCAGCCCTACTTCAGCACACACAGGCCCTGCCTCATCCCGGACCTCTCTGCATTAGGAGCCGGAAAGTGAGCGGCACAAAGAGCCCAGGGCCGCATCCAGCTGGCAGCACTGCCCTGCTCCCTGCCCAGCCCTTCCCTGCCGGGTCCCACCCACCGCAGCGGGTCAGATGGGGCCAAGCGGGATTGTTTCAGAGAGCAAACCCGCTCTGAAGGGATCCACGTTGCTCAGGGCAGCCACCCCACCCTCCCCAGCACGGGCTGGGCATGGCCAGCAGCTCCCTGGCCAGCAGCGCAGGCCGGCACGGGGATGGAGAGTGCACTGGCCCCGAGCCGGGGAGCCTGGGCTGCCGGAGGAGCTGGGGTTCTCTGAGGCGTGGGAAGCTCGGGAGCGCTGGACGCTGGATACAAGAGCTGGCTGCGGGCCTGCTGGAGCCTGGCCAGCCCAGACTGGAAGCTGTTACCAGCTGATGGCTGCTTGGCAGCGGGCACAGAGCAAGGACTGGAGACATTTCAGATGGCCAAGGAGGGGAGGATGGGGTGGCAGCACCGCAAGAGGGAGGTGGTGATACCCTATGCAGGGAAGGCAATCCTCCACACCCAGTGTGGGTGACAACCCCACAGCTCAGCCCTTCCCAGTATCCCCAAACCCTCCACAGATGCTGGGACACTATTTGCCCTCCCTGCACTTCCCCAAAACCGTTCCAGCTAGAGGGACAACAGCCATGGAGGCAGGCAATGCACTCCTGTTTATCCACTCCCAGGCAGACAGAGAACAGATAAAAGCCCCAGAGAAGGGCAGGATTTGGCCCCAACGTATCTGCAGGGCATGGGAGGAAGGCTCTGACCCCAGCGACTGCAGCCACCACACTGTTGGCACCCCCAGGAGCAGCCACTCGCCTCCAGCACTCTGAGCTTTGGGCAGGGGAGCTGCTGCCTGCTGAACCCCAGGGACAGGGACGTCCACCCCAAGCACCCAGGGACAGGCAGCCAGGACAGCCAAAATGTCCCCAAAATGCAGTGTGTGGCCGGGACGGGTGCAGCACCCTGGGCAGGAGAGGCCAGCACACTCCTACGGTGCTGTGAGCCCAGAGGGCAGGGACAAGGTTTATCACCCAGAGAGATGCACCTTGCCCAGGACCAGCAGCCAAACCTCTGCTGCCTCCTCTCCCCGCACACCGGCCAAGCGACACCCGCAGGCTTACGAGAGGCGAACGCTTTGCTCCTCGTAGGTGGGGAAACTGAGGCACGGGGCCCAACTGACACCAGAGCACGCAGGTAGGCAAACCTCAGGGGAGCAATGTCCCATCTGGAGAGGAGGGGGTTGCCACCCGCCGTCCCGCTGCAAGCCCCCGCTTCTCCGGGCGTTACTGCAAAGCCACGGCCAGGAAGGCAAACACCAGCCACGCTGCCGAACCAGCTCGGAGCACATTCCTGGGTGCCGGCACCGCCCCGGGGCCCTGTCACGGGCTGATTTTTTCGGCTGCCCCGCTTCCTCCGAGGGCTTCCTCCGCAGATGGAGGCCGGCCAGCGCCTCCTTGCCACGGCGCCTTGGCCGGTGGCTACCGATACCGGTTTCCGCGGCAGGATGCCGAACAACGGCCCGGCCTCCCCCATTTGACGGCGGCCAAAAGTACGCCGGAATCCAGCGCTTGGAGCAGAAGAGGCCTGGAGGTAACCAGACACTGACCTCGGCGAGGAGGCCTCAGCGCTGCTGGCAGCTCCCTGCGATCCCTCCCGCGCCCGGGGCGGACGCCGCTCTCCAGCCTTTCCCCCCTCCCTCATCGAGGCAGGAGGGACGGGGAGAAGCTGGAACAGCTTCCAGGGCTCTCGCTCACATCCCGGCTGCGGAGGCCGCCGCCGCGGGCACGCACCGGGTCCCTGGGGACGGGGGTGGCAACCGAAGGCCGGGGCCCGGCGGAGCTCCTGCCCCGCTCCCCCGGGGGAGCTTAAACACCTCAGAGAAACGCTGCCCGGCGGGCGGGGGGCACAGAGCAGCCGGCCGCCCCACGCTGCGGCACCGGCGCCCGGGCGGCCGCACGGAGCCAAGGCGGCCTCGGAGCAGAGGCGTGAGCGCTCACCCGCGCCCCTGTCACCCGCAGCCCGCCCCGGAGGTGCCGCTCTTCCGGGGCGCGGGCCACAGTGGGGCCAAGCTGCCGGCGGGGCGCCGGGGACCGGCCCCGAAGGACCGGAGCTGGGGGCGGTGGGAGACAACCCGCCCCCGGGGCGGGAAGAGCCGTTACCGGCCCGGCCCAGCGGCCGAGGCCCCGCGGCCCGGCCCTGCGGGGGCTGAGGGGCCGGCGGGCGGCGGCCTCAGCCGGGCCCAGGGCGGTTCCCCGGGGCCCTCGGCGCCCCAAGACGCGCGGCGCCCCCCCGCCGGCCCCGGCCCCACTCACGGCCCCTCGGCGCTGCGGCTGCCCACGATGAAGCCGAACTTGTCGACGCGCCGCTCCTCGGGGCCGCCGCCGTTCACCTCGGAGTCGGAGCCGAGGGAGCTGAGCTCGTCGCCGCCAGGCTCGGCCAGGCTCTCGCGGGTCCCGGCCAGGCTGTGGTGGCGGCCGCCGGGCGAGCCGGGCCCGCCGCCCCCGCGGCTCTTGGCCATGGCGGCGCGGCTCAGCGGCGGCGCGGCCGCTCCTCCATGCCGCGGCCACGGCGGCGGCCACGCCCCCCGCGCCACGCCCCCTCGCCGTCATTGGGCGGGAGCGGACCAGCCCGCCAACCAGCCGCACGGACGGCGACGGGGAGCGCCCGCCCCCGGAAGGGATTGGCCGAGCGACCGGGAGAGAGCTGTCCGTCAGCGCTTGCCCTCTGGGGGCGGGGCTAGGACTGGCCGTGGGGCAGCGCTGGGGCCGGTGCCGTACCGGGGCCGGGCTGGGCCGGCACTGGGCCTGCGGGAGGGCTGGACTGGGCCCGTACTAGGACACGGGGCGCAAAGGATCCCCTTCGCCTTTGGGCCGGCCGCGCTCCAGTCGGGGCTGATTTGAAGCCAGAGGCACGGACGTTATTCCCTTTATAAGTGCACCGGAGCCGCAACCTGCCCCCAGCCCCGGGGGTCCTGCAGCCAGACCACCACTGCTTCACCCCGACATCCCCCCTCCACCAGCAGCCTCGTCCCCTTCAGCCCAGACAGGCAAAAGGGGCCTGCCTCTTCTCAAAATACAGCGCAAAATCATCGCTATCAGCGCTGGGTCTGGGACCCAGCCGGACCTGCCCCTGGTGAAGCCCTCCCCGGGCAGCTCCGCAGGATGGGAGGTACTAAGCTCCATCCACCCACAGCTGGGAGCCCAGCACTCACTTTTCTCCTTTGAACAGCAGAGAACTGGGCTTTTATTAGAGCCAAGACCCGTCTCAAAGTGGGTAACATGCTGGGTGAATTGCCAAAGGACCGAGGGAACCAAGCTCATTAAATTCAGCAACAACTCAACCTACTTCCAGATTTTTCTGGCAGCCTGAGCCCTGCAGGTCCTCCCCACTGAAGTGGAAGGCTCCGATAACAGTTGTTTTGTACTAGACATACACACGCACAGTCTGTTACAACATTTATCAGTAATATTTAGATAGAAACGGGCTGGCAAGGCTCCACACACGCTATTTCTAGCACCAAGTTTTTCCTAGGGGAGCACCGGGCTGGGAGCTCAGCCCTGCCAGGCTGGTAAAAGGGGCTTGGCTGAAAATGTCACCTAAGCACCCGCGCAGCGCTGAGCCAGACCTCGAGGAAACGCACGTCAGGTCAGGGAGCTGCTTGGGCACTGAGCACAGGTGGACAAGAAAAGCTGGATGACCTTCAGTACAGTCCCATCACGTTGGGCCCCACACCGTATGTAAAAACGTGATTTCTCCATTTCAGAGCTTTCTTGGCAGGTTTGGTTTTTTGCTTTTTTTGTTGTTTTTTTTTTTATCAGCTCTGGAAAACACCACTTGCTGCCCAGTTTTGTTTTCTCCAAGATTATACCTATTGTCTAGTTTATAAAAGCAAAAGGAAAGTCATTATCACACCTTTCTGCAGGGCAGGAGCGCCAAACCCCTTGCCCACACTTGCTGAGATGCTCCAAATGTGTTGTCCTACAGCTGGGAGGGGACAGGCTGCCTTTGTGTGATGAAGCGTGGAGTACTCAGACACGTGGGCATCTGTCAGACAGCAGCTGGCCACCGCGGCCGGGGGACCGCTGGCCACCTGCGCTGGGCCAGTGCCAGGCACCTTCCCTACAGCAACAGGGCTTCCTTCCACCCACCATGGGGATCGTGGGCTCTTCCCTCCTGCTTCAGCGCTCTCCCCTAAACACAGAAAAAGGTAAACAGGATGTTCCTGTAATGCCACTAAAAAAAAAAAAAAAAAAATCCACGGTTTTGGATTATCCCAAAAGGAAAGAGGTACCCAAATCACAGACACCCACCTCTTACTCAGCACCTAATTCTGTCAATTAACTTTGCTCTGTTATGTTTCTATCAAACTGCAGCACAGCTCTGACTGAAGGCACAGAAATAAACTGTTTTCCAGACCCATATGCTCTCCAGAACCGAGATGCCAGCTGCATGATACAAAGCATAAAACACCTTTTCCAGTAAAATTCTCACTAAGTTCAAAGTAGTCTGTCTGCCCCCATACACAGACATAAGCGTTCATATATACATGCTTTACATTCAGGAAAAACTGCATAGCACTAGGGAAATTTTAACAAAGTTTCCTTTTCTTGTAGGCTTTCCTGGAAAATAAAAGTATTTCCTACAGTAAACCACCTAATTACAAGACCCTAATGTGTTTGCCCGCAACCCATCTGAGCGTGCTGAAGCCAAGCACATCTCCATCTAATAAAACCTACAACCCAAGGAACGAGTCGCGACAGACAGAATCCCACACTGAGATGCATTTATTAAAACAAATCACAGGCTGTACAGAAGCACAAGCCGTTCAGCGTGCACAGACCCAGATCTCCTTTATCGCAGGCAACAGCCACGTACACTCATGCTGAGGGAGGATAAATTTCCAAGTCAGGGTCAGTGCAAGAGGCTCTTGCAGAGAGATCTGAGACAGAAAAAGAACAAGGGGCTTAGTAAGTATGTTGAAAAGGAAGAAGTTTTCGATTAGAAAAAGGTTAAATGAAGCAGCGAGCACTGTAGTCAGCTGGATGATGTTCTTGGTCAGTGTAAATCCCTCAAAGGTGGATCTAGACTAAGCTGGGCATGACCTCAATGTTGCTTCATGAGGGAATTCAACAGAGCCAGCACTCGGGAAAGCATCGATCACTAACAGGCTGCTGCAGTTACATACTAGGTCACTACACTACAGATTTCAGGGCTCTAACAACTTCCCCTCTCATCAGAACACGAGTTTCATAGTCTCTCTTTTCAAACTAGAGCTGGCAGGCAGTCACAGTAGCCCCTAAAAGGCTGGAGGATTCGAAGGGTTGAGGTTACACAAGTAGCAACACAGCCATGTTGCGTCTCTGGGCTCCATGGCTCCTATTTCTTTCTGCCTCCTCTTTCTTTGAGTGCCAGGTGAATCAGAGAGCCACTTGTCATGTTGTAATAAGCCAGGGAGTTTGAATCCTTGATGAAGATACCCTGAGGAGAGGAGAAAATAAAAAACAGTCACAGCAGAAATCTTAATGCTCCCTTCCCACAAAACCCCACACAGATGAAGCCCTCCTGGCTTTGAAAAACCCTGGAGAGTTCCCAGTGTCTCAGAAGATGAGCACCAGAGGAAGTGGGTAAAATGGGAATGATGCAAGAGTACAAATGGACAATATACACTATATACCTCTAACAAACATATAAAGATGATCACCACAATAAGTGAAGTTATTTAGGCTCCATTTCCCTCCACATCCCTCCTTTTTTCCTTAAAAAAAAAAGCCAAGCTTCCTTTCTTGCTAAGGGTTAACGCAGTATCTGCCCACAGATGAACTCCTGAGGAGATAAGTGCACAAAGTTCACTGCTTAGACAGCAGGTTGTGCCTGTGCATATGCATGACTGGAACCAAGTTATTAAAAAGGAACAGCGCCTTTCTAACAGCTCCAGGCTCCAGAGGAAGAGAGAGAGAGAGATCTCTTCCCTTTTGGTGTTTTTTTGAGAAATTCTTTTCAGAGCTGCCAGGGTTTCAGGGCACTCTCGCCCACCTTTCAGAGCACACACGACAGATCAGTGGGAGCAGAGTGCTGCATTTAAATGTCAAAACCCCCCAATAAAATAACTGGCAGATTTCAGGGAAAGCCATCAAGCTCGGAGGACTCATCTGCAGCAGTGATGATGTAAAGATCCACTGATGCCACCTATTAAAGGTCTGCCCTGCTGTAACAGCGTGCAGTTCTGTAACCAGGCGTGCTGTACAGACAGGAAAAACATTGCCTCTGCTCCTCGCAATCTCAGGAGGTACATTACAACTTTTTCTTGTAAAAAGTCAGTTCATGTGTGAGAAAGCACTGAAGTAACAAACAGCATCAGAAGGGCTTATACCCACCTCATACTGCAGCTTCTGCTTCCCAGCTGGCATCCCTGTGGCCTCATGGATCTTAACCTTTATAACAGACACCTAGGAAGAATCAAAAAGCTTGCTCAGGCTTTTTTGCCCCAACTGTAGGGACAGGCAGCACTGCTCCCCCAGCCATGCAACCCTGCTGGCATGGGGAACATCCAGAGCCTTACAGCTCCTGCCATGCAGGTCAACTGCTGTTCCCAAAGCAAAGAAACCGAGCAGCACAACAAGAAGGGGTAGAGGCCAGGTTAATAAGCTACATGCCTGGTCTGAGAGCGGCAGGGTGAACACCAACACTTGGCCATTCAGTTTCCACTCTGTCTTGTCCTGCATGTTGGGAACCTGGACTTTGACTGTGACTGGACCCTAAAGGAAACAAAGATAACGTCTCTTTCAGGCAAGGAAGCTCAGGAGTATGATAGAAGAGCAACAGACAAATTATTTATAGACACACAGCGGCAGACAAATTATTTCCAAAACTAGCTACATATCTCAACTTCTCAGGAAACACACAGAAACATATTTGCCTCAACACTGAGAAAGTTACTTCACTGCTACCAAAATAAAACATGTAGTTGGATTTCTCTCATTAGCCCCTCCGTCTGTGTGCCATTCACCAAGCATCACATGCACTCACACTCTTAGAGAGTGAACGTATGAAGCATTAAACAAAGACTGCACAGCTCCTCTGTGCAGATGTCCAGAGAAACCATACATCTTAAAGCACTTAAAAGTCAATCCACAATGATGGCACTCCTCAGGAAGGAGTTCAGTCTAACATTTAGTTCATGTTGTTATGGGATATACCACATTACCACACTATCATGCTGACACTGATATATTAAATCTCCTTGCATCTCTAGCTTAGCAATCCTCTGCTTAAAAGCTTATCAGCAGCATTAGGTCTTCTTTACATTACTATAAGCCTACCTCTCACTGCCCTTAATTACAGTACTATCTTACTACACATCTGTGTGTAGCACTGCATTGCTCTCTCCAGTAAAATACAAAGCAGCTGCTTGCTCAGGAATGACGGTAGGGAGGAGCCATCTCAAAGTTGCTCCCTTGAAGTACATCAGCTGCCCTCTGCGTAGTGAACCAGCTTTACATCCCCTTTGGATGGGGGGAGGAGGCTGAACAGCCCAGCGGGGTTGGGACTCTGGCGCTTCTCAACAAGCAGCCAGCCCACACACTCACCTTGTTCCTGCGCAGAAACTCCTCCTCTGGAATCAGGCTATCTTCACTCTTCAGTTTCTTTGAGACTGGCTCATCCTCCATCGGTGGCGGTGGGTGAACAGGAGGCATCGGTGCTGGGGAAGGAACCGGAGCCACGGGAGGTGCAGGAACAAATGCTGAAATGGAATGGATGATATAACACAACCTGTAGTCATCCACTGAGTATACAGCAGCCACTCCCTTAACACAAAATCTTTCAGCAGACCAGTAAAGGCTGAAAATAAATGCCACAATACATGGAGGAAGTTAACACAACCAACAGTAACATTCAAACTTCAAACGTTAGGAGATATATTGGGAAACAGTCCAGGAAAAGACAACAAGCAGCATAAGAGCTTCCTGCAGATCTTGCAAAAATGAAAATGCTCTCAGTTTGGCACACAGCAGTGCCAGCACCTCAATTTAAAAAGGAAAAAAATTGGAAGAATTGTTTTTGACGTTGTGTCTTTCAACTTAAAAGCACCTCACGCTACGAAGCTGCTATGAGGAAAGGGGCCAGACAACAGCTTTTCCTCCTGCGGCAGCAACAAGCTGTAACACCCAGTGAGGTTCTGGCAATGCCTCTTTACTCTGGTTCCTTTTGGAAAGCAGCACAGATTCTTAACCTTCACCTGGGCAAGCTCCCAGGGACACAGACAGAAAGTGGGTGAGACAATTCTCTGTATTTCACACTGCAGGAGTCTTGAGCCCAAAAGCAGTACTGCTAGGTAAGTCGTATCAAACACCCCAAAATTCTTAATGATGGGACTTAAGGTCCACAATCCCAATTACATGCCATTATCAGAGGTGGAAAAGGGCAAAAGAATCAGAGCTCCAGCCCACACTATACAGGAATTAGCTGACAAGTAACCAAAAAAAGCTGAAGTTACTGACCTGTTGGTACTATCATGGGAGGCGGGCGGGGGCTCATGATGGGCGGGGCGGAGGGTGGCATGGGGACGACGTTGATGCGCGGGGTATGGATTATTGGTGGCATGGGGGTGGCTATGACAGATCCTGGAGGCAAACGGACCACGGAAGTCATCGGGGGACGAGGCATGACCGGAACTGCAGAAACAACAGCAGCACGAACGGGAGGGGGCATCTGGAGAGAGAGGGCAATTTTTCTTAGCTGGTACGTGCAGGAATGCTCGGTGCTGTTCACAATCCTGATTAGAACAATCAGGGCAACGCACAGAGGATTTCTGCTGGCCAAAGACTTGCTGGGAAGCTCAGCGAGCCCCCCATATGGCCAGCCCAAGCTGCCCGTAAACAGGCACAGAAGCCTCCTGAGCAGATTACAGAGTTCTTCCTTCCCTCACCACTCAGGCATCAGACCACAGGCCACGTAACAATCTTAAAGAAGGAGCTATTTCAGAGTCATGTAGCAGAACCCTTGGGGCAAAAACACTGGGCAAGTGAGTCACTTGTGAACGTTTCTTGCCTGCAGCTACTTTTGTTCTGCATCACGCCTTTTTACACCTAAAAAAATGCCCCCACCCATTCCTTTGTTAGCCACACTCCCTTCCTCAAGATCTCACTGCCCAGGTTCCTCCTCTGCCCAGCTGATCAAGTCTGTTTGGTACCTCTAAGGATGAAGAGCTCCAATTAAATCTTACATTCCATTTTTAACAAGTTCAACAAGGTTCCTCTGATGGTTTAACAGTCATTTGGAAACTTCATTTAAAATCTGTTTCTAAACGAGTGTCCTGCTGCTATAACCCTTGACTTTCATCAGGACTCCCTTCTAATTAACTACAGCCACAGCCATTTGCTTTTGGCAGCCCAAACACTTACTGTGGGTGGACGAGGCACGGACGTGATAGGCTGAGCGCTAGCTGGAGGATTTGATGCCGATGAAGGAGGGGGTGGCTGGGGTATTTCATTGGGTTTACTGGGACCAATCTTCTCCTTGCTGTCATCTTCTGGCACCAGTCCCTTGGCCTTGTGGATAGCTTCAATTTGCTCTTGGAGAGTAATATTGGCCTGAGCAGCCTGTTGTGTGCGGGCCATGCTGCCTGAGTGGCCATCCCAGGTCACCTGAGAGGATAAAATAAATCAGACTAACTGCAGCCTGTCCAGGCTGCAACACAAGCTGCAAATAAATCAAGAGAGCAGCTTTACAGCAAGAACAAAGTTCAAGAGACTCCTGTCTCTCTGAGCATTCATAATACTACAGGAATATGTTAAAAAAAATCCAAGAGCTTCCACTCTACCTTTTCCTCAGGTTTCTGGATTTCTTCTTCACCAATCTTTTTACCAATGGCAGTCTCTTCTACACCAAAGATATCAGTACGGCGCTCTGCCAGCTGCTTCAAACTGCTTTCAATATCCAAACCTGCAGGCCAGAAGAGAAATTCCTATCTCAAGTGGTATAATCAAAGTCAAACATGATCAAGCTTCTGTTAATCTTTAAATTATTTGGTACCTAATAGCCAAATGATGTTTTTTTCAGAAAGAGACTGCAACTGATGGCTGGTCAGCAGCAGCTAATGCTCTTGCCTTTAATTTACAGAAAGGCTTCAGTGTACTAATGACTGATGTATCCACAAGATCAGTACAATAAGGACACCACACCATACTCTACATTTAAAACGGTCCTTATTGGTGGGATTTGAGGGGAGTAAGGGGGTGTGTTAGGAGTTCATCAAACAAACCCATCTAGCAAGTCTGGTTTGCAAGCTGTGCTCAGGCTGACCTGGGGCATAGACCTCATCATCACTCTGCTTTTCACGGATAGATCGATCACGCTGCTCCAACCATCGAGGATCCAGGAGACCAATTCGCATGTGTTCTTGCATTTTACTGGCAGGAATTTTCTCTCCAGTGATGGGGGAAACAAGATACTCATCTGGAGCTGGGGCAGGTGGTAATGGTTTTGAGGCTAGAAAAACAAAACCGCACTGTTAAAAACACATCAGAGAATGCAGCCTAGAAACAAATGCTTTTGTGACTATTCAGGAAGAAAAAGTTTTTCTTCGTCACCCTGATTTACCTTTGGGATCATAATCTTTCCGCACAATGACCTGATCTGGCGTGGGAGGAAGAGGTGGTGGCATCGGGGTTTCTGGAGGAGGAGGAACCTTCTGACCTTCATCTTCATCATCTGAGCCCTTATTTAGGGAAAAAAAGAATTGTAACCAAGTTCCTGTACTCAGATACCAGCAAACACAATTTGAGAAAGGCATAAATATTCTGTGCAGTGCTGGAAGAACTGATCATGCAGCTTCAAAGCAACAGCCTCTGGACACCTATGCTGCAGTGGTTCCTCTGGATAATCATGATTCAGAAACTCAGTGGAACCAGAAGAGGAAGCGAGTACTCCTCAGCTTCCACATTACCACAGCACAGCAAGCAGGGGCTTACGGTTAACCATGCTCTTGTTCCTTGTTACCAGAAAAACAGCTTACAAAGAGTGGGTAGAGGAAGAGTCTAAAATGAGTCATCTTCCAGTGTTCCAGACTGTGCAGAAGAAAGCCCAAAAGGCTTGATCAGAGCAGTATAAAATCCACACCATTAGGTGACAAAATTACTGGATTTCTCTCTTGGAAACTGTGTTGTCATGGCAAACATTAAAAATACCATATTCCAGCAGAAACGGGTTGTTTTGAAATTCCTTCAGAAGGAAATCTCATCTTCTCAAAAAACTGAGGAACTTCTTACAGTGAAAATGAAGGGCATCGTAAACCACACAAACTTCATGGGTCAAAAGGAACACCGATTCTAGTGGTTAGTTACCTCATCCATATCCTGCACTTGTGTGTCTTGATCCAGCTGGGCTGGGGGCTCATCTGTTTTCTCTTGCTTTTCATCTTCCTCATCTGACTCTACCTCCATCTCTACCTCCTCACTTTCCCCAAACTTCTCATAACGCTCCTGGATCAGAATTCGAGCTCCCAACTCTTCTGGAGTGGTGGGAGGAGGAAAATTCCCTACAATGAAGAAAACAGCTTCTGTTTCTCTATCCCATTTTGTGGCTCAACGCATAGACAGAAGTATCAGTTTCCTGAATTAAAAGCAGTTTTTTTACAAACCAGTGGCATCAATATCTCCTGGGAGACAAAGTATATAAAAGTGAACAGATAGAGTCTACATGGACCAACATGAGCATGAAGATGAAGGTACTTACAGGTGGAAGCACTACTAGAAAGTGGGACAAGTTCTGCTATGCTGGTGGAACTGGAAAAGCAGACACTGGCGCAGTCCTGCACTTTGTTCAAGGAGAACATTACTGACTCCAGAAAAAAAAACCCAGTCCTGCACACTCTCACTAGAAGGCTTTCCCCTTCACCTTTGAAGGACATGCAGCCGTAAACCCCAGTCTGTCTAAATATGGCATTTCAGGACATAGCTCCTACTCAAAGGAAGCAGAATTTCACAGAGGTTACAATGGTTAACTTCGGTACCTTGCTCATTGGGCTGGAAGTCAACTGTTTCCACAACCACAAAGTCATGCCAATCAATCTGGGCATAAGCAACACGCTCCTTTTCCTTCTCCTCCTCTTCCTTCTTTCTCTCTCGCTCCTGGAACTTTGCCCACTCCACTCTGTAATACACCTGCACAAGCAGATGTAAAGCACAAACCAAATGTCAGACAAGAAACATACCACAGTCATCTCTACAGCATCTAAAAGTTTACGTTACCAACCCTTTCAGGGCAGTTAGGCCTGGCACAACAAAGTATTTTGTTTAGAAACTACAGGCTTGCCTATTGAGTAATGTACTGCACCAGCTTTGTAAAGTGGTTTTCTAAAGCTGGAACTGCAAACTTCTTGAGCCAAGACCAAGCCATGCCGGTATGACATAACCCAGGTATCACTGAAGATTCACAGCCAGCAAACAGTTCACAGACACTTCATTCCAACACTGTAATGTAACCTCCCCACAGCAAAAGCAGTCTTCATGACAAAGATGGAAGTCAAAGTAATAAAGAACAGCTTGGAAGGACTACAAGTGATGGAGGTGTCATGGTGGAGTTGTCTGAGAGGGAAACATTCTACTTTGTAAAGTGCTTGGAAATGGTGTCGTGCAGTATTTATGTCTCTATGGTGCCGCAATCCCCAATTCCCCAATACTAACACTAGCTGCTGGTTTAAAGACAAGCTTGAGTACCCTGTACTGAAGTGACTACAGGGGACATGTCCATCTTATTCTCCGTATATTTGCTGCCAATAAGTCAGAAACAAGAGAAAAAATTCAAAACATAACTGAAATGCTTCAGCAAGTTTGTAAATTTTTCATGTAATACCTGATCTAGGACTTCCTTGGGATTTTCAGCCTCCTTCTTGAGTTTGAGGAGTAAGCCTTTTGGTGGAATCAAGATCTAAAACATATTTTGCATGACAGTTGGTGACAGTTCTTTTTGCCATAGTATCCTTAAAAACAATTATTCTCTTTCTGCACTAATAAAAATATCAGTAGACCCCTGGGGCTATGTTTCATTTATTCTATTGCAACCCTCTTGCTGCTCACACATGCACTTAAAAATATTCACTCTTGCCCTTCCAACTACCCACCATATTCAAAAACCCACAACTTGTAACAGCCCACTGCGTTCAGTGCTCTGCACACTGCCAACATCATATGGTATAATGTATCTACACTACTTAAAGAGTGATATTTAAAGGATGGACTCCTGGACCAGCACATATTTCTAGTCTGGCTGTTTTGTAGGGCTGCAGTAATCTTCAAAAATCAGTACAGCTGCTGAAAAAAAATCAACTGGCGAACTGCCAGGAGTACCTTTGTGTACTGTTCAACCAGCTTAGTGAAGTAGTTAAAGAGACTGTGCTGGGGGCGAAGGAAGTCAAATTGGTAGTTCCTCTGCTCTTTCTGCATCAGCTGAGTCAAGAACTGCCGCCCGTTCCGAGCCACGAACTGCGCCGTGAGCTTCACCACATCCAAGTCAAAGGCTGAGATTGAGGGAGGATCTGCAATGAACTCGAACTCTGGAGGTGGCTCTTTTGGAACGACGGTCTCCTGGATCACCTGGGCCTGCACCTGCAGGACAGAATGGCGACAGATCACTGACTGCCCCCAAGAAACCCTTAACAAACACTTGGGAGAACCCATTTTTGCTTCAGCTGCTGCAGGAAAGCAACATCAGATATCCTGGCAGCTGCAAGGACTAAAAAAATTAGTACCACAGGGTATATCCGGACATCTGTATTTAGGCCTATTATTAAAACAACATTGCTCCAACAGCCAACAAAACTGGAAACTACCAGAACTTTGCTATAATCCCCCTGGACAGTCAATACCACACAATGTGACTGCTGGCTATGCAGAGCTTGTAAAAGACTTGGACTCAGTCTGTGTACTTTCCCCATCCAGTGCGCATAAAGGCACAACTTAAAATCAGTAACATTTTGTACTCCACATTTTAAGAGGAAGTTGACCCTTCCGGCAGAAAAAAAAGGAAATGTTTCTACAAAACAGTGCATGCAATAAGCCCAAACTGAACTCCAAGGGGTTCTAAAAACTTGCCTATGGCAGGAGTCCTAAACTCATACAGTCTGAGCGATCACTAGTGTAACTGCTATATGAGTCAATATGCAACTAAACGTAATTAAAATGGACCAAGCAGAACAAATATACTGGCTCTTTCACACATGACTTTGAGTTACCAGCAAATGGGGGATGCAGATCTGCATCAAAACGAAGCCCCAGACACTGAATTCTAAGCCTCTCAGTGCTGCCTTTTTTGCAAATGTAGAGCTCCTTCATTTGCCTTGTCTTTCAGACATCCTGCTTAACATCAGGATGCAATGCAACCGGTTAGAAGCCAAGTTCACAGACAAAGTGAAAAGGAATACTTACCTTCTGTGGAAGCTGCTGCTGAGCACTTTGCTGCTGTTGCATGACCTTGGGAATAGCAGCCGAGGGCTCCTGTGCTTTACCCTCTTTGAACTCGCTGACTTTGTGCCGGTAGTATGCATGGTAAGGATCATTGGGATTCAAGAAATTGAACTTAGGGTTATTTATTTCATTCTGACGAATTCGAGCTTCAAATTCTGGACCATTTCTGTGGAGAAAAAAAATAAATTATTTAGGTGAATGGGCATCAACTCAAGCGTAAATGTCTGTTTCTTTCATAGTAAGATGTGTTGATGCATCAGCCCCTCAGAAGACAATTTTCTCTCCTACATGGAAGGAAGTTACCTCTAAGTAACACACACCCACTGTAGCAGCCAGCTGTACAAGCACAACTTATACACTGTATTAGGGCAAATGCCTGCAATGCTTCACAGTGAATATTTCTTAAGACAGCTAAAAACTCACACTCACAAGTGTTCCACAACCTCATTTGGCTAGACACAAACAAAAGGCCATTTACTGTATTGACAGTTTACTGGATGAAGTTTACAAGTTACTCACTAGACCAATGTTATCTGGTCTATTAACAAGCTTTTAGGACTAGTTTCATTTCCAGAAAGTTCATATAAGTTAAAAAACAGAGGTAACTATAAGCCTGGGCAGAGACTGACCACACCAGAGCGTTGCAATGAGGAGAACCCTAAGTTTTAGTTCAGGTAATGTCCATTCCTCCATCCAAAGTGCAAGCTGTTTATTTCAGGGTAGTTTGAGGATGTTAACAGCTGCCATTGCATGCTTCTCTTCATATTCTCTGGTTACCTCCGAGTCTTCTTCAGATACTCCTCTGCAAGAGGAGATCTTTGCAATACCAAAGGATAAACACAGCCCCTTCCTTACCCTCAAAAGAAGCCAATGCTCCTTGGCAGCATTTTAGGGATAGTTACATAATTAAGTGTCTTTGAGTAGACCAGCATTTATTAATTGTCTTAAACCCACAGCAATAACCACTCTGTTTCTGTGAGGTGAAAGCACGCAGCGTTCGGCCAGTCTGGATGCCATGAAGGTTAAGAATTCACACAGCCAGCTGAGCAGCATTTACCTCCTATGCCACTCGACCACTGCCAGGAAGACCAAGATCCAGTCCTCTAAAACCTCACGTAGTGCTAACACAGCCAGAAATACTTAAGCATTAAAAAAAAAAAAAAAAAAAAAAAAGAGAGGAAGATGCCCCACACAGCACTAACAGCTTGTACTTGCAGAACAATGACATCGGGCAAATGGAAGAAGCCTAAATGAGTAAAATTTATTCAACTTTTAGACTCCTCCCCTAAGTTTGACATCTCATGCTAATCCATCTGCTACAGTCAACAGTGGAAAAATAGCCCCACACATGATGGGCAGTTCATCTATCCTAAGAGAGGATTGGACTGCTCTCTGGAGGTGTGCACTTCTCTCCCTCTGGCTTTCAGGGGAGAGAGGGAGATGTCCAAGGCTCAGACAAACACATCCCAGCTGCTGTACACAATCAGGGATAGGACTTAACCTCAGGCTCAACAAGCAAGTGAGCATCCTCATGCTGGCAAGTTCATCACCTACCATGTGCCTACACACTGTGAAACACAGCCATAACTGCTCTTGGCTTCATCGCTCAGTGGAGCACCCGTAACGAGGTTCCCTTTATACCTGGAATTTTGCTTCCCCTTCAGAATATTCAGAACAGGAAATGCTACCTGGTTATTGCAGCACTGCTATAGATTTTGCCATTAACTTTGTTTTATTTACTACCACGGTTTTTCTAGCAATGTGTGTCTTACACCTCTTAAGCACAATATTGTCGTTTTCTTTACACAGTCCCACCAGTATAGATTCAAACCTTAAAATCCTTCACATAAAGTCACAGGATTGTGACCTGCTTCGGTTTCTGGAGCTGCACAGACATTAGCACTGAAGAGATTAAGCATGAAAATCCCAGGAAACACGAGACCACGCCAGTGGCATTTACCTGGCTACGAAGCTGGCAGTCTTGTCTACAATATTCCTGACCTCTGGAGGAGGGTAAATAATTCCTACCACAGGCTTGGCTGGTGCTGCTTCCTCTTTTGGCTCCTCTTCTGGCTGTAATACAAATGTATATATACAGATATATAGTCCTCCGTACTGCCAGCGCACAGCAACTATTCAAAAGGTGAAGAGGTGGCAGCACAAGAAGACATCTTTCATTGTGCTGTTTACAATCAGTCAAGATAATAAATTCAAATACCCTAAATCAAAGCTGAAAACAGGAGAAGGAACTTCAAATAATATTGAGTAATGTACTATATATCAGCAGCAGGGGTGAAAAATGGCCCAGTAGGCTGCAAACCCAGACTAGGCTTATTTTCAGGTGGTTGAGTTGGAAAATTCATCTTTCTCCTCTCTTAATTTCCTTGTCTACATTGAGAGTAACAATTCTAACACACCTTAAAAAATTGTTCTGCAATCCTGTGCTTAATGAATGCTACATAAGAATTAAGTATTCCAAATGGCACACAGGACAGTCTGCTCTCCTCAGCCCAATTATTGAATTTTTCGTGACACAAAGCCCTGATTTAACAATCTGCATCACCTGTCCCACAAACAAATTCCTCAGCTTCTCAGGGTGGGAGATCATGTTTGTCTTCTTGTCAAGGGCACCCACTGCAGGGCCAGGCACAGCAAGACAACAAGGAAGAACCCTCCACAGGAGCCAAAACAAGCCTTCCTGGCATTTTTACTATCTCAGCCTTGACCCCGAGTAGGTTTATAAATATCAAACCAAGAGGCAGCACGGGGGAATGTCTGCAATACCACATCTAGGAATAACTCAGCATTGCTAAACAGGTCTGAAAGTTATGAACATTCCTAGAGGCCTGTGGGACTACAAGAAACTAGAATCCATATTAAATAAAATTAAACAAAGCATAGCTTTTAATCGTATTGTGATTGTATCAAAAGCTGTTTCATAGAGAAAAGTTCTGCAGGGCATTTTTTTTCACTGATATTACAGAAGGATCCAAACTAAAATCCCAGAACCCTCCCTGTGGACAGCTTTGTCTTCTGGCAAGACCAGAAGCTGCTCTCTGCAGGATACTAAGGATGTCACTTCTCTTTCCTCACCAAGCAACTTTCACGGGAAAAGCTGTTATAAAAGAGAACAGGTCTCTGGGAAATGTTTATAATATTAACAGGGCTAGTCAGGGAAATTTTAAAATACCAGTAAAGCTACTAGCTCTGCAAAATCCAATGGAACCCCAAGGCAGAAAATGTTCTTGAGTTAAATACAACCTTAATACATTATTTTTAAATTATTTTAAATTAATAACTGAGTCAAATACAACCTTAAGTGTGTTAAGAGAAACGTGCCATAAATATTTTTATTTTCATTTCCACTCCCTCCATACAAATCATATCGAGGAGCTGAAGGATAAGGCAACACCATGATTGACAGATGTTTTTATTTAACTGTGACACTGAGTTGCCTTGCTAGCTTATATGTATGCAAGTCACTGGGGTTTTTTTGGGGGAACCACACAAACTGGTCCTCCTGATTGCATGAGCTGGACCAATCACCCAAGATTTTCCATCAGACCAGCCCCCTACACTGGCTTGCTGTATGCCTGCACAAGTGCTGATGCTGGTGTGTGAAACTACTGGGGCATGCAGCCAGGACAGCAGCTCCAGCTACACCGGAGATTAATCTCCATGCCGGGAAGAGGCTTCTCGGAGGTGAATGTGGCTGAGACAGAAGAGAACCAGGGAAGGTACTGTGAAACATGGGACTGCTACGTTTGCTCAAGCACACTGGGACGGGTGTATTTAATCTTTTCCAGGCGTTTTTCCCGTTCGCAGGGCTGTTCCTATACCTTACAGCAAACCCTCACAACCCTGGGCCGCTTCCAGGAGAGGACTCAGCCTTATACCGTGCGTAGCGCCCGCCCCCCCAGCAGGCTGAGCGCGGAAGAACGGGGAGCTGCGGGCCATGCCCACGGGAATCAGCAGCAAACTGCAGGCCGGAACTGCCCACCCGACAAAAATAACCCAACACAAGTGGATCAGCATAAGATGCCAGACAGCAAAATAACCGTAGCGACCCCCGCTTCCCCGCGCCCCAGCCCCGCCTCAGCACGGCCTCCCCCCGCCCGCGCGGCCCGCACCGGTTTGCTCTCCGCAGGGGGCGCTGGCTGCGCCGGAGGCATGGCCTGCACGGGTCCGGCCGGCATGATGCTCCCTCGGGGCGGCGGGGAGCGCTTCCCCGCCGGAGCCGCTCCTGGGTCGAGACAAGCGAGAACCGAAGGAAACCGACGCTGCGACGGACAAAATGGCTGCCGCAGGCGCCACGCTGCGCATGCGCGCCGGAAGTGACGGAGCGGCCACGAGCGGGCGCATGCGCAGACCGCGGGCTATCGCCCAGCCGCGGGAGGCGGTGGCGCAGCGCGCATGCGCGACGGGACGTACCATTAGGTCACGGCAAGGGGGGGGATCCCCGCAGGAGGGGGAGGGGCAGGAGGAGCGTACCATTGCGCCGGGGGCGTGGTCACTGGGGGCGTGGCCTGCGCTGTTGCCATAGCAGCAGGCGGCTGCGCGGGCGGGTCCGTCTCCGCTGCCGCATCTCTGGACAAAATCCCGGCCCGGCCCGGTGGCTCCTCGCCCCGGGACCCCCCTCGGGGTCCCCCAGCCCCGGAGGCCACTGTGCTGGTCGCCCCCAGCGATGTGTCCCCCGTAGGGCTGTCCCCTCCGTCCCGGGCCTGCCGCAGCCCGCAGGCCGCTGTGGCCCAGAGGCCTCAGCAACATGGCGCACCTGCTGGGCCACGCCGGCTGCATGGACAGCCTGCGGGCCGACCTGAGGGACCTGCAGGCAGCCATCGCCGACGTCTTCTCCCGGGCCGGGGCCGTGCGTTTCCCCTCCTGGAAGTTCCCCGATAAAGTGTCCTGTGACCTGGACCTGGCGGCGCTGCTGGAGCGGTACTGCTACACCGAGAACGACCCCGAATTCACCCAGCACTCCCATGTGGTGCTGCTGGAGCTGGTGATAGACAGGTGAGAAGGCAAAGCCAGCCCCAACCATCCCTCTTAAAAGAAGCTTGGCCGGTAGAGTGGCGCCTTCCTCCAGAGGGAAGGGAGTGGTTGTGTTTCCAGCCTGTCAAACACGGCCAAGTGTTTTGGATGCTTTTTTTCCCATGTTTCCATGATGAACAGTGTGCTGGCACCTCATCCTCATGCTCTACAGCTCTACGCTGAGTTTTAAAACCCAGCTCCTTTCCTTGCTCAGAGCTACCCGCACAAATGCTGGCTGCAAAAGGAGCAGAGCAAGCTCTGCTCTACCTGGGAGTTGAGGGCACATGGGCAGATGTGGGCACACTGGTTAAATTGCCCCCCGAAACCTTGGAAACACTCAGACACAGCTGCACCTCCAGCCTGGGAGGCAAAAGCACCTTTTTCAATCTGAGTGCAATAAATATGACTCTGTTTTAAAAGATGAGCCATTCCCACAGAGCTGTTGGCCCTAACAATTAGAGTTTGATATTGGCAGTGTGGGTGCTCCAAATCTTTCTTGAGAGCTTAACTGCAGCCTTCGGAAGAGGTTGACTGCCAGCAGCATGCACAGCCTGCATCCCGTCAGCTGCAGAAGGATTCTCATCCCACCAAATACTGCTCCATGGAATGATTCAGACCTGGTGGGGGGGGTGTCATGAGGCACTGATAGCTTCCTTTGCCAAACTCACTTTGTCCAGGGGGCGGGGAGTGGGGACAACCTCCCTTGCCTTGGCACTGGCCCTTAAGGCTCACTGCACTGTTAAATACCATGGGCCCATTCCCCATTACAAATACTCTGTTGCTCATTTCTGTTGAAAAAGGCTGCTCCTGCTGCTTCAGAGCTTCACGGGCTACACAGAAAACCTGCTCAGTGCACGAGCCATCCCTCCAGCACAGAGAGTGGGACCCTGCATGTCCATGGGGCTGACAGTGAGGAAGTACTGGTTCAGCATGCTGAAACTGGGGGCCTTCTACCAGCAGCTCCTGGCTGAGGTAGGACATTTGTGGGCTCTGACACCCCATGAGCTGAGTGCAGGGGTCACGGAAATGGCCCTTGCTTCACTCCCCGGCATTTGGACCATGCTGAGGTCACGGTCCTTCTTGGGGACACCCTGTGACATGCACAGTGTCCACGCCAGATGAGTTCCTGGTTCATGACCCTCTGAGTGCTCACCCGTGTGTCAGACAGGCCACATCTGTCCCACACTGTCCCCTCTCTGCCTGAGTCCCTTCCCTCTTCTAACCACCGCTCCCAGCTGTGCTACTGGATCCATCCTCCCCCAGGCCTCCACCATGATCTTGGGATGGGTGAGTCTGGTTGCCTTTATTGCTTGGAATATATTCTCCTGCCAACATGCTGCCTGTGCAGCTCTGCCAACCCCACTGTTTGTGGGGCTGAGATGGCTCAAATCGGTAAATAATTTGTGATAAAAAGTGAAATAATTTGTGGTAAAAAGACTATGCCCCTCTCCTGCTTTTTTTTTTTTCCCCAGAATGATCCTTCTCATGGAAAAGTCTCACAATAATTCATCTAGCTCAAGCAGGAGATAGTGCAGGAGGTGTGAAGGAAAGGATAGAGCAGGTTTAACTGCTGAGGCTTCCTGTTGTGAAACCACAGCTCCACTAAAACAGTGGTGACTGGACAGCTGCCTGGCAGCTTGTAAAAATTCAATTCCCTTGTACCCCGCATCAGCAAGTGGGAAGCAAATTCATTTTTCTTGTTAGCCATGTGTTTCGGTTGTAATGGAGCACAGTAAACAGGGAACCCAAGTGCTTGTCCACCTCCAAGCTCTGGGAACTTCTGTCCTCCCAAGAGGAGGGTTCACTGCCCTCATTGCACCTTGCCTGCGCTGATGCCTTGTCCCCATGCTTCACACCTCTGTATCTGGCTCTTATGGAGCACCTCCCCTGTGAGGACAGGCTGAGAGACTTCGGCCTGTTCAGTCTGGAGAAGAGAAGGCTCCAGGGATACCTTAGAGCAGCTTTCCAGTACTGAAAGGGGGCTACAGGAAAGGGGGGAGGGACTCTTGATCAAGGGTTGTAGGGATAGGATGAGGGATAACAGTTTTAAACTGACAGAGGGCAGATTTAGATTAGATAGGAGGAAGAAATTCTCCCCTGTGAGGGTGGTGAGGCCCTGGCACAGGTTGCCCAGAGGAGCTGTGGCTGCCCCCTCCCTGGAAGGGTTCAAGGCCAGGTTGGACGGGGCTTTGGGCAACCTGGGCTAGTGGAAGGAGTCCCTGCCATGTGGGGTTGGAACTAGGTGATCTGTATGGTCCCTCCCAACTCAAACCATCCTGTGATCCTATGATTTGCAGCTGACTGTTGACCTGGGCCCTGTTTTTGTGCTCTCTCCACCAGAAGAAGGCTTGCAGGAAGGAGATCCCCACACCACAATCCCCTCCCCAGGCTGGGAAACCTGAGAAGGATTGCCTGGAACACTGCTTGCCTGACGTTTTGGAGTTAAGAACTTCCACAAGAGTTTCCCAGTCCACTTCTCTGTGCCTGTCATCGAGTGTCCATGCACCAGACGGTGATGCGGTGGGCAGCTCCCTGCCCAGCAGAGACAAAAGCAGCCGCTGTGCCCCCACGCAGACGACGGGGTCACCTCAGGGGCCCTGTGACACCTGTGGCAGTGCCCAGGCCAGTCTCCGCGAGGTCGGCAAAGCCATCACCAGCATCTGCGAGAGCCAGAACATCCCCTCGGCTCTCAGGAGGTTCCAGGAGATGGTGGAGGAAACCACAGAGAAAAGGACCCTCTCTGCAACGGACATGAGCTGCTGGGCCTCTGAGCAGAGCAAGGACCTCTCCCGGATCGGCAAACACCTCCAGATGCTACTGCAGCAGGTCAAACCTCTGAAGTCTGAGCTAGAAGAGTCAGAGAAACAGAAGGACAAGCTGCAGAAACAGGTTGAGGACTTTACCCAGTTGCTTCAGGCAGAGAAGGAGACCCAAGCACAACAGAGGAGGGAGGCTGAGCAGAACCTGGAAGTAAAGAACAGAGAGTATTTAGAGGCTGTAGCCAGGCTGGAGAGGGATAAGGATGACCTACGGAAAGGTAAAACCCTGTTCCCAGCATCCCCTCCCGGGCCTGTGGGTATTTGGAGGAGAAGCACAGAGTCCGTGGTCAAATCTTGGTCCCACCACCATGAGCAGGGCTTTTGCCACTGGTTTTTATAGGTGCTGGGGGTTTTTCCCTGCTGTGAGACTAACCCCAGACAGCAGGAGCTGGTTGTCCATGTCCTTTCACTGCCTCCTCTCTGCTGAAGTATGGCATGATACAGTGACTGGATGAAAAATGCTTTTGTGTGGCCCTTTGCTGCCTCCTTATTTTAGTTTTTTTGGAGGAGCTGTTTAATGAGTAGGGTTTTTGTGCTGATTTAGGAGCTGCTCTGCTGGAAGAGCAATTCTCCGCCTTAAAGGAAGAGCTGGCTGGGAAGCAGGCTGCTGTGCAGGAGCTGGGTAAGGACCCCTGGGGCTCACCCAGCTGGGACATCTCTCCCCCAGCCTCACTCTGATCTCACGAGTGTTCTATACCCACGTAGCACCCGGCTCCCCCAGAATCGGTCAGGTGTAGCGCTGGTGGGAACAGGCAGAGGACAAACCTCCTCCATAGCAATGCCCCAACATCACCTAGCGCCAGAGTGGGCTTGTGCTGGTACTGGTGGACATTCAGAGGGCTGCAGCCCTCCTGTCAGACCTGCCACCCCCTTGTTGGGGCCTGTGGGGGGCGTAGGGCCCCCTGAAGACATCTCACCTGGGAGCTTCTCCCCCTACCTGGGCCAAAGGTGCTGTGTCTCTCCCCAGAGGTCACCAGAACAACCTTGCTGGAGGAGATGAGGACCACCATGGTGTCCAGGAACCAGGTGCTGGAGCTGGAGGAGAAGGTGCAGCTGCTCACCGACCAGCTGGAGAGCCTGGGCCAGGAGCTGAGTGACACCACCACCCAGCTGGAGAAGGAGAAGGCCAAAGTGGAGAGCATGCTGAGGCACCATGAGGTATGGCCGGGCCTGCTGCTGCCCCGCTCTGCAGCCCCACGGCATTCTGGGGCTGAGCTCAGGCTGGCTCCTTCGCAGCCTGGCCTTAAGCCAGGGCGCAGGAGGGGACGGTGCAGAGATCCCACTCGTGGTGCTGAGCCCCGAGGAGCTCACGCTCTGGCTGCACGGCTTTGGCTGAGCCCTCCTTGCCCCACGCCCCTTCTCTGCCCTCTCAGCCGCTGCCCGGTGTAAAGCTCGCTGTCCTGTACAGTCCCTGCAGGCCAAGCAGAAGGTCCTGCTGCAGCAGCTCGACAGCCTGGACCAGGAGCGCGAGGAGCTGCAGGCCAGCCTGGGAGAGGCCGAGGAGGACAGGGCCAGGCTGGCGGAGCAGCTGGAGGAGAGCCGGGAGCAGAGCGGGCAGCAGCTGCGGGCGCAGCAGGTCAGCGCTGGCAGCCAGCACGCAGCTGGGGGGGCTGCCAGGAGCGGGGCTCCCCGGGGGCAGCTGGGGTGGGACACAGCTGGGCTGTGGGGGTGGCAGGAGCCACCCGCTGCCCCGTCCCCCACCTGTAGCCAGAGGGGGGGACTTGGTGTGCCATTGCCTCGTGGCCGTCTCCCCCTGGGGAGGTCCCTCTCCCTCCGCCCCAGTCCCGGCTGGTTTTCCCCACAGCCAGGGCAGAGGGGAGCAGCAGGAAGCGACTCCTCAGGCTGCTCCCGTGCCTGCAGCATGCCTGTTCCTGGACACACACCACACTCTGTGGTCAGTGCTGTTGCTCCCACCACACACAGGGACCTTATGGCTGAGACCCTGCACGTTGTCACTGCCCACTTCCCACTGCCATGGGACATCCTTATCACACAAGGAAAGGGAGAGGAGCTTTCCGTGGGGAAGAGGGGGTGGTGGACCGAGTACTCCCATGGGACTCACAGAATCATTTAGGTTGGAAAAACCCTTGAAGCTCCTCCAGTCCAACCATGAACCTCACCCTGACTGTTCCCAACTCCACCAGATCCCTCAGCGCTGGGTCAGCCCGACTCTTCAACCCCTCCAGGGATGGGGACTCCCCCCCTGCCCTGGGCAGCCCATTCCAACGCCCAACAGCCCCTTCTGCAAAGAAATACTTCCTAAGTCCTAAGTTTATATATACAGTCTGACTCCCCCAGACTGTACTGCCTCTAGATTTGCGCTCTGCAAACCTCACCCCCTCTCTGCTGTGTCATGCAGGAGCTGCTGGACATGCTGCAGCAGGAGAAGCTGAGCCTGGAGCAGTCTGTCTCGGAGCTGCAGGCCAATGTCTCCAAGCTGGAGGAGCAGCTGCAGGAGCTGAAGGAGAGGGAGAGGCTCCTGGTGTTCTTCCCTGAGCTCCACATCCCCACTGAGACACACTTTGAGAGTAAGGGAGTGGGCAGCAGTGCCTGCTTTTCCTGCAGCAGGCTTGTGCCTTTGGGGTATCCCAGAGCTCGCAGGGGATCGTGCCAGCCCCAGACATGCCAGCACAACACTTTGTCCCACTGATAGCCAGGAAGGGCTCAGGCCCTGGGCTGTGCTAAGCTGCTGCTACCTTAACATGCCTCCCTGCGTGAGTGCTGTTTACCCCACTCTGGGCCAGGAAATAAATCGAGGCCAGGGCATGGGAAGAGGTTTTTTTTGCCCTCACAGTTTCTGCTGGCACTGTTTTGCATCCCAGCTGCCACCTCCCAGGCTGTGGTGGTGCTGCCTGGTTGGGGCAGGCTCCTTTCCAACAGGCAGCCACACTGCTTGGGAGGCAGGAGAGTGGCTGCCAACACCTCCAAGCTGGCAGGCAGCAGCGGGCAGAGCTCTGCCTCCTGCTGCAAGGATGCTGTGTTTTGTTTGCAGGCACCGGGAGCTTGACCGAGGACATGGAGAAGCAGCTAAAGGCCAACAGCCTCCGGATCAGCATGCTGGAGCAGGAGAACATGCGGCTCAGGTCTGCTCTAGCCAAGCTGAAGGCAGCTTCTGAGCAGGGCGTGCTGAAGGTGAGGCTGCGCTCAAGCCTGGGCAAGCTGAGTGCCACCAGGGAGAGGAGGGCACGTGCCAGTGGGGTGCTGCATACCCCGAGCCCACCCAGTGGCCCCTGGTGCTGTCCCACATCCCCTGGGGACCAGTTCCCTGGTTAGGTACCCTTGCAGGGAAGGCTCCTGGGAGCAAAAGGCCGTGGGGCTCCTCACAGAATGTCCCCTGCTCCTCAGCAGCTGCTTCCCCAGCCTGCACCGGGCTGAGCTGGATAAAACCACTCCCAGAAGGGCACAAAGGCTGTGATCCTCCTCTGTCCCAGGGCCTGATCCTGCCTTCAGGAGCCCATCTCAACCTCAAGGCTCCCACCTGATACTTCCCAAGCCAGAGTGGCCAAGCCGATGCTGGGGCACTGCAGCACACACGGCGCTCGCAGCCGCCAGCCCCAGCCCCGCTCCAGGCTGGGGCCAGGGGCAGCTCAGGAGGGTCACTGGCACGCCGGGAGCCAATGGCACGGGCAGGGCTGCAACGCCCTTCCCCTGCGCCAGCCCCACTGGCTCAGCCCCAGGTTTAGACCAGCTCCGTGGTTTTGCGGTGTGCCGGGACTCTCCTGTGCCACCAGATCAGTCCGGTTTAACTGTTGTTGGCAGGGAAAGCGCCTTGGCTGAGGTGCCCAGGGCTGGTTCCCAGCTCCCACGGTGGCCGTTGTGCCACCGTGCCACCGCCACCAGCTCAGCGGTGAGGGCTGCCGGGGGCAGAGGCCGAGGGGTGTGGCTGGAGCTGAACACACAGGGTGGAAGTTTCACCCCCTCTTCTCTTTTGCAGCTCGTCCCACAGACCCAGCTCTGGGCTCAGCTCGGCAGCCAGCACCGCAGGGAGGCCGGCCGGCAGAGCGCAGGGTAGGAACGCGGAGGAAGGAGCTGGGGAGCTTCCCTCTTCTTCCTCCCCTCTAACCACTCCCACTCCCGCAGGCAGCCGAGCAGCCGAGGCAGCAGCGGGGACAGCCCGGGGCCGCAGGGCTGGGCAGGCGAGGCCCGGCAGCGACCTCCCAGCAACCGGCGCTTAAAACCGCTCTCGGCAGAGCCCCTGCGCGAGGCCGGACCCCACCTCCCGCTCCTGGCTGCGGGGCTGGGGCTCAACCACCGCGAGCCACCGAGGAGAGGCAGAGCACGTCCCCCTTCCTTTCGCCGCACCGGCGGCCACCCCAAATAAACGTTCTTGAGTCTAAGGTGGAAGTGAAGCGTTCAGTGAGCTGCCCTGCCCTGTGGGACCTCGGGACCTGTTCTTTGGGCAGCACTGAGGCACCTTCCCTTGGGAAAGCCACTCTCTGAGGGAGACCTGGGCTCAGCTACCAGCCACCCTCACGCCGTGGCTGCGCTTTGTTTCCTTGCAGCACCAAACAGGTCGGTGCAGTTTCCCCCTGTTGTCCCTCTCTGCTGGACAACGCTGTGGTTTGGGGTAAAACCCAGGGTGACAGCGCCAAGGGCTGGGCTGGTGTGGCCCGTTCTCTTCTCCCTCTGCAGAGCAGCCCTGGGAGAAGCCCCACTGCAGGGCCTAGGCTGGGGCTGGCTGACCCGGGGGAAACGCTCCCTGAGCGAGCAGAGCTGCCCCGCAGAGCCCGCTGAGCGCGGCCTGGGATGTTCCTGGGTGCTGGAGCTCGGTCGCCTGGTGCGAAGCTGCTGCTGGAGTCCCCAGCCCAGCTCTGACCGTGCCATCAGCCAGACAAGGCCTGGGCACAGCCTGTTAGCTCCCGCCAAAAGCATTCCCAGGAGGCAGCTGGGATGGGGCCACGCTGCTTGGAAGAGGAAGGCAGAGCTGGAGATGAGGAGCACGAGCCACGCTTAGCTCACCACCAGAGCCACAGCCTGGGAAAGCGGCTCTCCCCGTGCTGCCGACAGCCACGAGCGCCCAGAGGGGCTGGGGAGCACCAAGCCGCCCGCGCAGGCCGGCCCCGAACCCCCAAGCCTCGGGGAACAGCCCCAACATGAGACACGGCAACTCGTCCTTGCTCTGTATTTAATAAACGGACGCGTGCGATGCTGCAGCCCCGCAGCCTCCAGCTGCCACGTGGAGCAGGAGCCGGTGAGGGCACACCAGTATCTGCTCCAACAAGCCCCGTGTCTGGTCTCTGCAGCTGACTCGTGTCGTCCTTTCTAATAAGTTAGTATAAATAAAGTGTTCAACCCCCCTGCCCTCCCACAGCGAGGTGGCGGGTCGCCCAGCAGCCCCCCACCCAGATCTGACACCCCTGTCCCCTCGTGGCGCAGAGGGGCTCAAGCCGCAGCCCCAAGCCGAGCTCTGCCCACCCTGCCACGGCCACCAGCAAACAGCAACAAAAAGGAAGAGACTTAGAAAAACTACTGTGAGTGGGGAGAGTGCAGCCGGGCCAGGGCTCTCCCAGCCTCCACGCCCCCACCCCATTACACCCATGGGTGCCCCGGTAGCTTCCTTCACTGGCACCCGCTCCCGCAGCCCCCCAGCACTGGCCGTCTGGACCCCCCCACCCCTCTACTCACACCCAGCAGGGAGAGCCCCGAGGTCCTTCGCTCTCTGCAGGGCTGAGCACTGCGACGGGCACAGCCGTGCCAAACCCACTCCGGCAGCGAGCACTGCTTGCCAAGCACCCCCTGCCCCCCTCCCTCTCCCCGGAGCAGCGGTGGGTCTGTCCCTGGAGCGCGTCCGTCGGGCCGGCTAACTCTCAGTGAGGCAGTTCCCTGGAAGGGAGAAGGATGGAGGGCCATCGCACAGGGGAGCACGCGGGGCTCCGGTTCCTCCCCAGCCCTTCTCCCCGGCACAAACACGCTCCCTGTGGCGGTGGGAGGACGCGGTCAGGCGCCGGTGCGGCTCTCACCCAGGATGTTGCGCTTGCAGAGAGGGCAGGTCTGCTGCAGGAGGAGCCAGGGGTCCACACAGTCCCGGTGGAACTCGTGGGAACAGGGCAGCACCCGCAGCCACTGCACGGAGAGAAGCAGGGGCAGATGGAAGCAGAACCGGGCGAGGACTTGACCGTGGTGCAGGAACACCCCGGCCCTGGCAAGCACGGGGAGGCTCACCCCGGGCAGCAAAAGGGATGGCAAGAGCACAGGGGGCCCAGTTGGAGGACAGGCTCCAGGCCTCCCAGCGCAGCACCAGTTCCCCCCAGTCCCTACCTGGCTCTTGTGGAACTGGTCCAAGCAGACAGCGCAGCTATCGATCTCGCAGGCCCGGCTCCGGAGCGGTTTGCCAGGATGGTACCGCCGGGTTTTCAACGCTGACAGCCGCCGCCGAATGTGCTGCTTCAGGTCCAGCTGTGAAAGCAGAGCAGAGGGTCAGAGCCCGGCTGCTGGCCTCCCCAGCAAGAAGCAGAGCGGAGACATTCCCACCTCAGCATCCTGCTCCGACAGGTCTTGCCACGACTGCCGCTGGGCCTGCACGATCACCCCGGTGCAGAGAAGCAGGGCAATCAGCAGGATGGTGTTCCACAGCTGCTGGAGGTACTTCTGCAGGAACAGCGCTGGTGGGCAGCCAGGAACCGCGGCAGGGGGGCCAACCAGAGACCCCCGCTCTGCTCCCGGCCCCACCATCACCCCTGCCCCCACGCCAGCAACTGCGGCTACGTGAGGAGCTGGTGCTGGTGCACGTACCTGGACCTGCGAGCTGTTCTCCCCTGTGCAGATGACCCCCTGCCACTCCCCGTAGAGGCCCCCTCGGGAGAGGCCGCAGGTTGACCACAGGGTGAGGGTCACTCCCTGCAAGGCAGGAAACGGCATTGCTGGTGGCCGCGATGGCTCACGGCGCTGCCTGAGGCCGGGGGGGACCCGGCACGCTGGGTGGATCACATGTGCCCGAGGGGAGGAGGAACTGCTGGCGGCTGCCGGCTGCCCCGCTCCCACAGAGCGAGTCTCTGGGGAAACTGAGGCAGCAACAGCTTCAGCAGCTTCAGCAGCCTTCGTGGATCTGGCTCCTGCTCCTTGCAGGTCAGCTTCCCCACTGGTCAGGCACAGCCATGCCCCTGCCCTCTCACCATGAGAAAGGAGGAGGAGGAGGTGGTGGTGGCGGACCTACTTACCAGGTTTTCCAGCAGCACTGCCTGGTACGTGATCTTTGCTGTAGCCCGGAGCCCCCTGTGAGCAAAAGATGAGAAAAGTGTTGATCCCGTGGGAGCAGAAAGATCCAGCCAGCAGCACCCCAGTTCCAAGGGGCACCCCCTTCCCTGTAGGGACAGACAGCCCCACTGAGCCATGGGCAAGGGTGGCCGCTGAGGACAGCGGAACACACAGGGGGGTGACAGCAAGACCTCCCCTTCCCAGCTGTGCCCAGCCCTCTGAGCGACCCCTGAGTCATCCTCAAATTTCCCCACCTGTGGCACCGCAGCAGTGACACTGATTTACCACGTGTAAGGACCAAGGGGGTCCTCACACTGCAGGCGTGGGGATGCCGGTGTCGTGCTGATGCTCAACCTGTCTGGCTAATTTGTACTGAGTCCTAAAGATCTGTCAGCCCTAATCAGTGATCTGTCCTAAAGATCACTGTCAGCCCCTACTGCTGCGTGGGGACCCACGGAAGGGCTCAGGCCCTGAGGAAGGGCTGAATGTGACTCAAACTTTCCCTGGAAACATATGTCTCAGTCCCGCATAGCACAACCTTGATGCCAGCCCCGCAAATGCGATGTGCTGTGGGACAGACCTGCCCCGGGCAGCTCCTGGCTGTCACAGGACCTGGCCCAGAGCTACGGCTCTCGCCCAGCCTCTCCCACTGCCCCAGCCCGTACCGCAGCAGCGCTCCCAGCAGCTTGGTGACATTGTCCGAGGACTGGATCACAATCACAGGCTTGGCAAGAAGCTGGGAAACATCCAGCTGCACCAGAGAGAAAAGCAACAGCTGTCAGCAGGGCACAAGACAGGCTCAGGGACCCGCTGCCGGGACTCTCCTACCTCCCGGATGGCGTTCTGGTTCAGCGCCAGGATGAGCAGGGCTGACGCCCCCAGCACCAGGGCTCGCTTCATCTGCAGAGGCAGAGGGCACAGGCTCAGAGGGCAGGACAGGCAGGAGGGCGGGCAGCTGGGCCGTGCCCTCCTTCAGCTCCTGTCCCATTGCATGGAGCAGGCAGCACCCAAGAGGAGCTGTCAGGGATCCCCCTACCACCAACCACAGGCCAGGACCCCCCACATCCGGCAAGGAGACACCCCAGGAGGTGCCCTGTGGGCTTGTGGCCAGTGAACGCCATGGGCCAAGCAGAGAGTCACCTTGCTGACGACGGCGGCGGTGAAGGATTCCTCCCTGGGGCCCCGGGGGGCCTCGGCTGGCTCCTCGCCCACAGGCACCACCCCGATCCAGCTGTCGGCAGCGTCCAGCTCGGGCTCCGCATCTCCCACCTGGGGGACACGGCAGCGTCAGTCGGGGGGAGCCACAGGATGGGTTTTGGCAACCCCAAGCACCTCCATTGTCCCTGGGCAGCCTGGGGAGCCAGGCACTGTGTGGGGACGGGGACAGCAGCTGGGGTGGCACAGGGGACAGGACCTGGCCCCTGCTACCCCCCACCCCTACCTGCACCCAGCGGCACCCCCTCGCTGCCTGCCCTGGCCTGTGCCCCCCAGCGCCCGCTGCCTCCCTGGCGACCACTGACGCCCCACGTCCCGCAGGGTCCCTGGCCTCCCCACCAACCCCCAGTGCCCCCCGGTTCCCCCTGCTCCCCTCTCCCCGTTCCCTGACAGTGCGCACTGCTCCCCAGTCCCCACAGCCCCCCGCTCCACTGCCCAGTGCCCCCCGCTCCACTGCCCAGTGCCCCCCGCGTCTCCCAGTGCCCCCAGCTCCCCCCGCCGCGCCCACAGCCCCGCCAGCCCGCCCCGGTGCCGGTGCTCACCAGCAGCAGGCGGCCGCGGATCTCCTCCTCCTCTTCCTCCCGCGGCGCCCCTCGGCCCGGCCCGGCCCGGCCGCCCCCCGCGCCCAGCACGGCCCCGCGCAGCGTGTAGGAGCCGCCGGGCCCCGCGGCCGCCCCGGCCCCGCTCCCGGCCCCATCCCCCGGCCCGGGCCCGGCCACCGCCACCTCGACGCGGGCAGCGGGCGCCAGCCCCGGCCCGGGCCCGCCCCGGCAGAGCGCCAGCAGCGGCGCCAGCAGCGCGGCCCGCACCGCCGCCATGGCCGCGCCCCGCCCGGCCCGGCCCGCCCCGGCCCGCAGCGCCCCCTGCCGCCGCGGAGGACCCGCCGCGCCCCGCACCGCTGCCAGGGGGCGCCGGAGAGTCCGTACGGGGAGAGGGGACGGGGAGAGGGAGAGAGGATGGGGAGAGGGTACAGGCAGAGGGACCAGGAGAGAGGACGGGGAGAGGGACAGAGGACAGGGACAGGGGACAGGGAGAGGGAACAGGGAGAGAGGACGGGAAGAGGGAGACAGGACAGGGACAGGGGACAGGGAGAGGGAGGGGGGAGAGGACAGGGGATGGGGACGGGGACAGGGGAGAGGAGAGAGAGAGGGAGAGGGACCGGGGATGGGGAGAGGGACAGGGAGGGGGGACAGGGAGGGGGGACAGGGGAGAGGGAGAGGGGAGAGAGGACGGGGAGAGGGAGACGGGACAGGGACAGGGGACAGGGAGAGGGGACAGGGAGAGGGACAGGGGACAGGGAGAGGGGACGGGAAGAGGGAGACAGGACAGGGACAGGGGACAGGGAGAGGGAGGGGGGAGAGGACAGGGGATGGGGACGGGGACAAGGGAGAGGAGAGAGAGAGGGAGAGGGACAGGGAGAAGGGACACGGGATGGGGAGAGGGACACGGAGAGGGGAGAGGGAGGGGGGACAGGGGAGAGGGACAGGGACAGGGAGAGAGGACGGGGAGAGGGAGACAGGCCAGGGACAGGGGACAGGGAGAGGGAGAGGGACAGGGACAGGGAGAGAGGACGGGGAGAGGGGACAAGGAGAGGGGACAGGGAGAGAGGACGGGAAGAGGGAGACAGAACAGGGACAGGGGACAGGGAGAGGGAGGGGGGAGAGGACAGGGGACGGGGACGGGGACAGGGGAGAGGAGAGAGAGAGGGAGAGGGACAGGGGATGGGGAGAGGGACAGGGAGAGGGGAGAGGGAGGGGGGGCAGGGGAGAGGGGACGGGGACAGGGAGAGAGATGGGGAGAGGGGGAGGGAGAGAGAGAGAGGAGAGGGAGAGGGGACAGGGAGAGAGGACGGGGAGAGGGGACAGGGACAGGGACAGGGAGAGAGGACGGGGAGAGGGAGAGGGGACAGGGACAGGGGACAGGGAGAAGGACAGGGACAGGGAGAGAGGATGGGGAGAGGGGACAGGGAGAGGGAGAGGGGACAGGGAGAGAGGACAGGGGCCAAGACAGGGACAAGGGCCAGGATCGGACCAGGCAGTGGGACAGGGACAGGGAGAGGGACAGGGACAGGGATGGGGATGGGAACAGGGACAGGAACAGGCACTGGAACTAGCAATGGCAGCGGGACAGGGACAGGCACTGGCACTGAGACTGGGACTGGCACTAGGAGAGGGACAGGGACAGCACGGGGACATGCCCCACATGGCCCTGCTTCCCCGTGGGTGCAGGGGCACGTGGGGGTACCACGGGGCTGCAGGGACACACGTGCCCTCGGGGGCACGGCCCAGGGTGCACGGGGACACGTGTAGCCCTGCACACATGGGCACCCCCCATGTGTGGCACACGCCTGGGCAATGTGGGCACATGCCAACACCCAAGAACCCCAAAATCCAACTGCCCCCCCCACCTGACACCCCTCAACCGTCCCCGTTCCAGCAGGTGCCAGGCAGACCCGCCGTGTGCCACGTGTGCCTGGCACATGTGCCAGCGGGTGGATTTGCCGGGAGGGATCAGCTACCACAGGCCCCGGCGCTGACCTGCTTCGGGCAGCGGCACGCCAGGGACGGGGACTCGGTGTCTTGACATCCCAGCTCCCACGGCTGCTGGATGCCCGCGGGACAGGTCTGGGATGGGTCTGGGTGTGTCCCCAGTGTCCCCTGTGTCCCTAACCATGTTGCAACCGCGGGGGTTTAATCTCAGGGTGGGCAGGGCCCCTCCGCCCACGATGGGCAACCAGAGCCGGTTTAACCGCACAGCAAAGCATCCCTATTGCCGTGGGTTCGGTTGTGCCATAAACAGCAGCCTGGAAGCCTGTCTGGCTCCGGGGCTGGTGGTCACTGATGTGGGCTTCTGTGTGGCTTTGGTGGAGCCCAAAGTGGGAGCCTGGGGACCTGCTACCACGAGCGCTGCCCTGCGGGGGGGACATGAACATGGGACCTGCGTTGAGGGAGGGTCTGTGGAACAGCCACAGGTTCATGGGATGTGGGTGGCTTCATGAGACACCTAGAGCTGCAAGGGACACGTGTGGCTCCATGGCACACGTATGGCTCCATGGGACGTGGATGGCTCCAGGGGACATCCATGGCTCCAGGGGACATGCAGAGCTCCATGGGATAGCCACAGCTCCGAGGGACACGTATGACTCCATGGGACATACCTTGGGACACCCATAGGTCCACGGGACACAGATGGCTCCATGAGCCATCTGTGGATCCATGGGGGACACAAGGCTCTGTGGGACACCCATGGCCACCCATAGCTCCAAGGGACACGTAGGGTTCTGTGGGACATCCACAGGGCCATGGGACACAGGTGCCTCAGTGGGACATGTCTCTCCATCCATGGCTCCACGGGACACGGACGGCTTCACAGGACATCCACGGGTCCGTGGGACATCCACAGCTCCAGGGGACAGCCACAGCTCCAAGGGACATGCACAGCCCCACAGGTCACACACAGCACTCCTGGGAGGGGACAGTGGACGGGGGAACCTTCCCCTGCTCGGAGTCAGTCTGTGGGTGCCAGGGCTGGGGTGTGGGACCTCTGCAGGGACCCCATCTCCTGGTCAGGACCCCCCCTGGCTGGGGTCCCCTGCTCAGGATGTCCCCTCTCCCTGGGGAGCGAGGGCCACCACAGATGAACCGGCGGTGGGGGGGGTGAGCAAAGTGTCCCTGGTGCCTCTGCCCTGTCCCTGTCCCCTCTCCCTGTCCCCCTGCCCCAGCCCCAGCCCCTTACCCCTGGGACCCTGTCCCCGCCTGTCCCCTGCCCCACTTTCCGTCCCCGTTCCCACAGCTGCCCCCTGTCCCCATCTCCCACCTCTGGCGCTGTCCCCATTGCTGTCCCCTCTCCCTCCCACCATATGATCAGCCCTGCCCCATGTCCCCCCTTGTCCTCCCATACCCCCCATAGCCCCATACCCTGCTGTGCCCCCCATACCCCCACACCCCCCGCCCCTCACAACCCCCATACCTCCATGTCCCCTATACTCCCCCATGCCCTCACACCCTCTATAGCCCCCCCCCACCTCATACCCCCCTCTACTCCCCCAGAGCCCCCCTTTCCCCCCATGCCCTCATACCCTATAGCCCCCATATCGCCAAAGCCCCCCAGAGACCCTGTAGCCCCCATACCACCCCATACCCCAACCCCCCCAATGCCCCCGTTACCCCCTACACCCCCAGTACCCCCAAGACCCCCCATGCCCCCATCCCCCATATATCCCCCACACCCCCCCATACATCCCGAGTCCTCACATGACCCCATAGCCCCCACACCGCCCCCTACCCCGCCCCCCCGTGCCCCCATTACCCCCATTACCCCCAAGCCCCCCATGCCCCCACACCGCCCCATACCCCGCCCAGCGCTCGGGGCGGCGGCGGGCGCTGACCGGGCGGGCAGGGGGGGCGGGCAGGGTCCAAGGCCGGGCGGGGCGGGCCGGGCGGGCGGGGCGGGCCGGGGGAGGCGCTCCGGAGCCTCCGCAACCTGCCGCCGCCCCGGCCGCCCGTCAGAGGCGGCGCATCCCCCAGCCGGGGCCGGGGCACCATGAGCGGCCGCGTCGGGGACCTCAGCCCGCGGCAGGCGGAGGCGCTGGCCCAGGTGAGCCGGTACCGGCAGCCGGGGGATGCTGCGGGGGGGAGCGGGGCCGGGGTCCCGGTGCGCTCCTGCATCCGCTGCCCTCCGCGGCGACCGGCATCATCCCCTCCCCCTCCGCGGCCACCGGCATCACCCCCAGCCGCTCCCGGCCCCAGTCCTGGGGTGCTCCCGCTGCCCCTCTCCCGCCCCTCTCCCCGGAGCCCAAACCCACGGGCTGAGCCCCCCGGGGCGCTGCCCACCGAGGAAGGACCGTTCGGGGTGGGGGTGGGGGCTCTTGCCGGCTGAACCACCCCGCCAGCGGCCCACCGGGGTCCTGGGCACCGGCGAACCCCCCATCCCGCTCCCATCCCTCCCGGTGGTCCCACCGACGGCTGCCGCGCCCCCCCCCGGCGCCGCGGGGCTCGGGGGGTGCCCAGGGATGCTCGGCCGAACCAGTGGCCGTCACCCACCGCGGTGGCTGGGCCACCCAGGGCCACCCCCGGCGCCTTCCCCGGCACCTGCCCGCGGCGCCGGGCTTTATCCGGGTTTATTCCACCTCACCGAGAGGGCAACGCCGGGGACTTTATCTTATCGCTGCCTTTCCGACCCAACCAAACTCCAGCCGCGGGCGATGACCCCAGCGGGCTCCAGAGGCCGGGGGGTGGGAGCGGGCACAGAGCCGAAACCCTCCCGGTGCCAAGGCAGCGACAGGGGGGCAAGAAAAGCGAGCTGCAAAACCCGTCCGCCGGCACCTTGTTTTTCTCAGGGTGAAGAAGCTAATCCCGAGTTTAATTACACTTAAATTCAGCGGGAGATAATCTAATCAGCCTCATTAAGGGGAGGTCCCCGACTGGTACAGAGATTTGGGCCGTAGCCTGGCTGGGGTGAGCGGGGCCGTGTGCCGAGGGTGCCCTGGCACCCCCCAGCCCCCCCAGTTCTGCACCCTGCCACCCTGCTGCTCGCCCCGGGCTGCCCGGGGGGGCTGTGACCTGCTGGAATGTCACCAGAGCAGGGGGACACACAGTGACTGGTGACCGTCTCCATCCCAAAAGATGACACTGTGGTGGCAGAGGAGGAGACTGGTCTCTCTGGTCCCCACGGGTCAAGGGTGGCCAGCAGGACCCTGCCTGGGGGGTGCCGGGTGGGTGGCAGCCCCCACTCACACCCTCATGCAAGGGGACCAGCCTGGGGACACCCAGTGCTTGGTGGCCGGCCTGGTGACAGTCCCCTGCCGGGGAGGAAAGCAGAGACCAGCTGCTTGGTTGGACGTGGTGGTAGGGACAGGGCATGGGGTGTCCCTTCTGTCCTGGGACAGTCTCAGTCCTGGCTGGGACTTTTTTTTTTTTGGGGGGGTGGGGGAGGGGGAAGGAGGGCACAAACCTCCAGCCTTAGGGCTTTTGGGGTGGGAGCGGGGATCCCTCTGCCAACAGTTCCTCTTCTCTCCAGTTTCGGGAGAATCTACAAGACGTGCTGCCCTCCCTGCCCTCGCAGGATGACTATTTCCTCCTGAAATGGCTCCGAGGTAAGCCCCGGGTGGGGGACACATATCGGGGGGGGGGAACTAGAAGAGCCCAGGGGAGGCTGTGGAACTGGGGGGTGGGGATGCTGGTGGCAGGGCTGAGCTCTCTGCTCTCTTGCAGCGCGCTCCTTCGACCTGCCCAAGTCAGAGGCGATGCTCCGCAAGGTGAGCGGGCACCCCGCTTTTTGGGGGGACCCTACCACACTGCCGTCAAGCTCCCAGTTGTCACCTGGTGTGGGACAGTGTGCCATGGGCCACCAGCCCAGCCCCTCTCTCCCAACAAGGGTGACCTGCCCATGGAGTGCACTCCATCCCATGGGATGGGGAGGGTCCCCAAATCCCCTCACCCTGGCTTGCTCTGACCTCCCTCACAGCATGTTGAGGTCCGCAAGCACATGGATGCCGACAACATCATCGCCTGGGAGGCCCCTGAGGTGGGTGTCCCCAGCCCCGGGGTGCGTGTTCCTGGAGGTGACTGTCCCCCCTCCCCAGAGGGGGTGTGTGTGGTTCCCCCTGAACCCCTGTGCTCCCGCAGGTGATCAAGAAGTACATGTCAGGGGGGATGTGTGGCTATGACCGGGAGGGCAGCCCCATCTGGTACGAGATCATCGGGCCGCTGGACGCCAAGGGGCTGCTCTTCTCCGCCTCCAAGCAGGACCTGCTCAAGAACAAGTTCCGCGACTGCGAGGTGCTGCGGCACCAGTGTGAGCAGCAGAGCCAGAAGGTGGGTGCGTGCCTTGCCAGCACCCTGCCTGCCCATCCCTGCCAGCCCCACCAGCCCAGCTCTTCACTGTCCCCACCAATCCATGTCCCCACCAGTGAGACCCGTAAGTCCATGTCTGGTCCATCTCCACAACCCAGTGGCCTCCCCAACCCTCTAGATCCACACTTGGTCCATCCCTGCCAGCCCGTGTCCCTGCCAGCCCCACAAGTCCATGTCCTGTCCGTCCCCGCTGTCCCCTTGTCCCAGGACTCACACCAGCCCGTGATGCTCCTCCCCACCCCAACACTTGGGAGGAGGCTCTGGCCAGGGGGGACCAGCCCGTCAGGGATCACCCAGACCTCTGTGAGCCCCCCCCCTCCCGTGGGTCCCCACAGCGGCCGGGCGCTGCCTGAGCCCCAACCCTCTTGTCCCGTCCTCCTGTCCCAGCTCGGCAAGAAGATCGAGATGGTGCTGATGGTCTACGACTGCGAGGGCCTGGGCTTGAAGCACCTCTGGAAGCCAGCTGTGGAGACATACGGGGAGGTGAGGGGCTCCCTGCCCGCCCCCCCCCTGCTTCCCCAGCCGGGGACTGCAGCCTTCCCGGGCTGCGGCGGTGAGGCGGGTGACACAGGGATCCGGGCTGACTCATGGCCCTGAGGGATGATGCAAGAGCAGTTCCCTGCTGGGGCCCTGCACCCCCCCTGGCGTTTTGGGGTGGGGGTCCCAGCCCGTGCCCCACCGTGCTCCCCCTGTGCCCAGGTGGGGATGTGGGACAGGAGGATGACCCGAAGCTCTCCCTATGTTGCAGCTCCTGTCCATGTTCGAGGAGAATTACCCCGAGTCTCTCAAGCGCCTGTTTATTGTGAAGGGTGAGTTCAGCTCTGGGGTCCCACTCCCCCCAGCTGGGTGCTGACCCCCACCCTAACATCCCCCCTGTCCACCCCCCAGCCCCCAAGATCTTCCCAGTGGCCTACAACCTCGTCAAGCATTTCCTAAGTGAGGACACCCGCAAGAAGGTCGTGGTCTTGGGATGTGAGTCCTGACCCCCCTCCCCGGGGTGTCCACAGATGGGGGGGCGGCAGTGGAAGCCAAAAAGGGGGTGCTGTGTCCCCCTCCACTTGGGGTGAAACCGCGACCTTTGGGGGGGGTCCCCAGCTGTGCTGGGGCTCCCCACAAGGGTCACAACGCCCCCCCCCCGCTCAAACTCTGTGGTCCTCATCCCCCCCCCAGCCAACTGGAAGGAGGTCCTGCAGAGGTACATTGACCCTGCGCAGATCCCGGTGGAGTACGGGGGCACCCTGACAGACCCCGACGGGGACCCCAAATGCTCGAGCAAGGTAGGAGAAGCCCTCACTAGGTCCCTTAGGGGTGCACAGGCGGTCCCCCCCATACCTGCCTCCATCTCCATCCCCTTGCAGATCAACTACGGGGGGGATGTGCCCCAGCACTACTACGTGCGGGACCAGCTGGCGCAGCAGTATGAGCACACGGTGGTGGTCAACCGCGGGTCGTCCCACCAGGTCGAGTACGAGATCCTCTTCCCCGGCTGCGTCCTCAGGTGAGGAGGGGGCTCCGTGCCACGGGAAGGGGGGGGACTACACAACGGTGGGTGTCCCCAGCCCGGCCGCGAGACCCTGATGGCTCCTCTGGCACAGGTGGCAGTTCAGGTCAGAGGGAGCCGACGTGGGTTTCGGGGTGTACCTGAAGACCAAGATCGGGGAGCGGCAGCGGGCGGGTGAGATGACCGAGGTCTACCCCAACCAACGCTACAACTCCCACATGGTGCCTGAGGACGGCTCCCTCACCTGCTCCACACCCGGCATCTGTGAGCACGTCCCCCTTCCCCGGGGTGCTGGGGGGGACCCCCTGAGTGCTCCCCGTGGCCCTGACACCCCCCCACACACACTTCCTTCCCACAGACGTCCTGCGCTTCGACAACACCTACAGCTACCTCCACGCCAAGAAGGTGAGCTACAGCGTGGAGGTGCTGCTGCCCGACACCGCCTCCGCCCAGCAGATCCAGAAGCTGGGGGACAGGCTGAGCGAGGTGGCCCTCAGCCACAGCCCCTAGCCACGGCCCCGGGGCCCCCCCACACCACAGGGGACCCCGAGGCCCCAGGGCGGGGCATGCTCTGTGACCCCCAGGATGGCCGGGTGCCCCCCTCCCCCGGCAGCGCGGCGACTGGAGGATGGAGAATGAGTCCCAGAGCTTGAGGGGCCGAGGCGGCGGGGGGGCTGAGCCCGGGGCCCCCCCTTCTCTGTGCCTTACGGGGGCCCCGCGCCCACCCGCTGCTGCGCGGGGTGGGGGGAGTAAAGGGATGGCCTGAGCCGGGTCTCCGCTGGTCTTTTTGTGAGGGGTGTCTGTGTGTGTGTGTCTGTGTGTGTGTGTGTCAGTGTGTGTGTCAGTGTGTGTGTCAGTGTGTGTGTGTCAGTGTGTGTGTGTGTGTGTGTGTGTCTGTGTCAGTGTGTGTGTCAGTGTGTGTGTGTCAGTGTGTGTGTGTCAGTGTGTGTGTGTCAGTGTGTCTGTGTCAGTGTGTGTGTGTCAGTGTGTGTGTGTGTCTGGCTGTGTGTGTGTGTCTGTGTGTGTCAGTGTGTCTGTGTGTGTGTCTGTGTCAGTCTGTGTGTGTGTGTGTCTGTGTGTGTGTGTGTCTGTGTCAGTGTGTCTGTGTCAGTGTGTCTGTGTCAGTGTGTCTGTGTGTGTCAGTGTGTCTGTGTGTGTCAGTGTGTCAGTGTGTCTGTGTGTGTCCGTGTGTCCGTGTGTCCCCGCCGCCACGCAGGGCCCCTCCACCGCTCCGCGCTCACCACGTGACCGCAGACGCTCGCGTGCGCAGACAGGCCCCGCCCTCCCGCCGCCATTTCGCGCGCTCCGTGGGGCGGGGCCGGGTGACGAGGCTTCGGGGGCGGGGCCGGCTCGTGCGGCGGCGGCGGCGGGAGCGCGCGCGCAATGGGGGCGGCGGAGCCCGACCTCTACCGGGACACGTGGGTCCGCTACCTGGGTGAGCACCGGCACCGGCACCGGGCACCGCGCTGGGGACCGGGCACCGGCACACAGCACCGACACCGGGTGCCGGGTAGCAACGCTGGGCGCTGGAGCGGGCTACCGGTACTGCACGCCGGGCGCCGGTACCGCGCACTGACACCGGTACCGGGTGCCAGCACCACACACTGAGCACCGACACTGGGAACCGGCGCCGGTACCCGGCCCTGGCCGCGCGCACTGCCGGCGGGTACCGGCACCAGTCACCGTCACCGGTCCCGGGAGCGGTCCGTGGTCCCGGCAGTGGGTACCGGTCACAGACACCGGCAACACTGGGGTCCAAGGTGACCCGGCTGCTCCAGCCCCCCCCCCGCGCAGGATCGGTCCTTGCTCCCAGTGACGCGGGGACACCCCAGGGGTGACACGGCCGGTCCCCAGCCCCGCTGACCCCCCCGCCCCCCAGGTTACGCCAACGAGGTGGGCGAGTCCTTCCGCCCGCTGGTGCCGGTGCCGGTGGTGTGGGCCAGCTACGGCGTGGCCACCGCCTACGTGACCGCCGATGCCTTCGACAAGGGCCGCAGAGCTGCCACCGTGAGTGTCACCCCCCCGCGCCCCTCCCCGGCAGCTTCCCCGCACACACGCTGACCCCCCCTGTCCCCCCCAGGCCCACGCGCAGGACCCTGCCCAGGCCACGCGGGTGGGGGTGGCCGTGGTGGACACCTTCGTCTGGCAGAGCCTGGCCTCGGTGGCCATCCCCGGCATCACCATCAACCGCCTCTGCGCCGCCTCGCTGGCCCTGCTGGGTGCCCTCACCCGCTGGCCCCTGCCCCTCCGCCGGTGGGCCACCACCGCCCTGGGGCTGGCCGCCATCCCCCTCATCATCACCCCCATCGACAGGTAAGGCGGGGAGGGGGGACATGACCACGGGGACACCCCCTCGGGGACAAACAGGTACCACCACCCCATCCCGGCATCCCGGGCTGGAGCACTTCTCCTCCCAGGAGGGGCCAGGGGCAGTGTGTGGTGACATGGGACATTTGGGGGGGTGGGGAGTGTCCCCATTCCAAAGGGTTTTTCCAGGGTCTGGCCAGGACACAGCCCTGTGGGGATGGAGATTAACGGGAGCTGGGCACCGAGCCAGGGATTAGTGAGCGGAGGCTGCGCTACGCCTGGCTGTGGTAGGGCTGAGGCCTCGGTGACATTAGGGACGGGGTCCCAGGGGGAGGAGGAACAGTTCCAGCCCTCACCCCCCCCATCGTGGCCAATTAATTGTACCCCAGGGGCACCCCCCAAGACCCCACTGACACCCTCTCTTGCCACAGGTCTGTGGATTTCCTGATGGACTCCAGCCTCCGCAAGCTCTACGGGTCACCAGGAGAGCCCCCGGCCCCACACTGAGCCCCCCGGTCTGGGGATGCTGAGGCAATGCTGATTTTGGGGTGCTGTGACCCATCTACTGTGAACCCTCACTCTGGTGATGGCCCTGGAGTGGCCACCCTGCCCTTCGGCTGGTCCTAATAAACCATTTCAAGCCTGACCCTGCACTGGGTGATGCTTGGGCACCGTGGCTGTGTCAGAGCCGGCGAGGACCCACAGCCCTGCACCCTCCTGGGGAGGGGGGGACACATGGGCCCGGCTGTGTCCCAAGCCCTGGAGGATCTCCCTGCATGTCCAGAAGAGCCCTGATCACCCCCCAGCACCCCCAGGTCCTAATTGGAAACCTTCCCTCCCTCCACAGCCACTACCAGCCTCAGGGACGTCCTGGGGACTGTCCCCAAGGAGCCGCCACCATGTCCAAGATCTTCAGTGGTGCCTCCAGGGACCCAAATCCCCCCAGCCAGGAGCCACCAGCTCCAGCACCATGGGCTGGTACCAGGAGATGTGGCTTCCAGGCATGGTGCTATGGTCCCAACCTGTGGGGACATGGTCCCACCCCTTGGTGGCATCCACATAGTACCACCAGGAGAAGCTTTAGAGGAAAAAAAAATCCACCATTTATTGGTGAGGAGGGTGCGGGGGTCACCAGCTCACACCAAGCCCTGTGCCAGGCTGCGGTAGTCTGGGCCCACATCACCCCCTTTCTCTGTCTCCCTGGGGACCAGGGCCCCCACCACGCTCTGCAGCTCAGCGTGGAAGGGGCAGTGCTGCCTCAGCTGCCGCCGCCGCCGCCCCTGACGGCGTTTGCCCAGGTGGCAGGTGGCCAAGGCCAGCCCCAGCAGAGTCCCCACCAGTGCAGCTGCCACCAGGGCACTGCCCACCAGGGCCAGCACGGCTAGCAGGAACCTCTTCACTGTGCGGCACGGTGCTGGAACCAACAAGAAAAAAAATCCAACAAAATAGGGGGTTCGGAGGTTGCTTCTGCACCTGGGCTGGTGTGTTTGGGGTCGTGGGGAGATGGTTGGGGGGCTGCGCTCACCTTCATACCATGGTGCCTTCTCCTGCACTAGCAACGGTCCAACTGTCTCCCAGTGGAACGTCCCTTCTGGGAGCCCTGCAGGAGGCCATGGCCAATAAATACAGTCTGCCTCACCCTGGGACTGCCCCTGAGACCCCAAAAACCACATGGGGCCACCACAGCCCAGGCCTGGTACCTGACAGCTCTCCTGGGAGGATGTCACCAGACAAACAGCCAGTGTCACAGCAGCGGCACAGGGCGCTCCGGGAAGGGTCCTCTGCGTTCTGCCAGCTGGGGGAAAAGGACAGAGCTGGGGGGGGCTCAAGGGGTCCCCAGGCACCACCACAAGGCCCACATAGTGCCATATCAGCAGGTCCCTTCAGGTCATGGCCTAGACCTTGGCCACCCCAAAGGAAACAGGGAGGTGCATGGTGTCACCTGGGGCACAATTCACCCGCACCAGGAGGGAGCCAGGACCTGTGGTGGTGCCACCTGGCTACCACAGCAGAAGTGTGGCATCCAGATCACAGGGGGATGGCTTGGTCCCCTAGATGGGTCCTGTCGATAAGTGGCTTCTGCTCCCAAAGCACCCATGGGTGCTCATGTCCTGGGGCACTCGCTGGCAGGGAGCCTGTGCTGGGGCTGAGCTTACCTGGCTGTGACTTGGCTGTAGAAGCAGGACCTGGCACCGTGACCCCACGCCGTCAACAGGCAGCGCACATAGACCTGCCGAGACACCAGCCCTGGGCAGGACATGCCGCCACCACCACGTCCTTCCTCAGGGACCCTGCTCTCCTCCCACCCAACCCCATTGGGTTGAGACCACCCCAGCAGGGAGCAGGATGCCCTGGGAAGGATGGTGCTTTGGGAGCTGCAGGTCATCTTCCATGGGACCTCTGTCCCACCACTAAGGACATCACCCCAAGCTCACCTCTGCCTCCTCGGGCTCATCCTCCAGCGTGGGGGCCAGGATGGTGAGCTGGAGGACAGACACCCCTCTCTGATGCTGGACAGACACACTCCACAGCTTCTGCCCATGCAGGCACCTGAGGCAGGAGAGCAATACAGGGACATTCCCGGGCTGTCTCCAGGCCCTGGACATCCCTCCCCATCAGGAGGTCTTGAAGGACCTCTGGGTGCCTGGAGCAGCATTCCCCACCTCTCACCCCACACACACTGACCCGTGGTTGTTCACCACCATGACGACCCTCCTGGAGTGTCCCAGCTGCTCCGAGCTGGTCCCATAGCACTGGTCCACGTAGATCTTCAGGGAGATACCAGGACTGAAGTTGACCCTGGCCTCCAGGTGGATGGCAGAGCCGGGGCTGAGCACCAGCGGCTTCATGGCCCTGGGGTCCCCTGAAGAAGGTGGGAGGGTGGGTTCAGTGCGACATCCCAAGCCAGTCCCACCACTCTTTGCCTCCACCCCTGCAAGGCAGGTGCCTGCCCATAGCTCCCTAATTCCAGAGCCCACCCCCTGTCCCTGGAAGCCAAGAGCTGCGCTGGCTCTGTCACCTCATCCTGGCTTCCCTGCCTGCTCTCCAGAACTACAGCACCTTCCTGGTCCCCCCCACAGAGCCAAGAAGAACCATGTAACCCATCAGAATGGACAGCTGACCCCCAAAATCCAATCACAGCATCAAGTACGGAATTGGGAACATCTCAAACATCACCATTCTAAGCCCTACATCCTCTGCAAGGCTAGGAGGGGAGGTCCTGTAGAGGTGGCCACCTTCTCCTGGTGGGCCCTAGGGCTGAGGCCAGCCAACAGAAAGCACCGGGTGCTGCTGGTCAAGCCCAGGGGTCTTGGCTGGACCCATCTTGTGGTCTCGTTCCCCAGAGTGGTACCCAACACAGAACACAGAGCACTCACCATCCAGGAGCCTCAAGGTGAAATTCATGATGGGCTCCTCTGAGCCGGGGTGAGCATGAGCCCCACCAGGCATGGTGGCAGCAGCAAACAGAGGGGCCACAGCCCTTGTCCCCATGCCTGAGGACACCACTGGAGCCACCACTGTGTGACCTGACGACTCTGAAGCAGCTGGAGCCCTGGTGGTCCCTGCAGCAAGGGGAGGGTTTAGCCAGCAGGGCTAAGAGCAGCATGTCCCAGGCACAGTGGGGACATCCAGGTCCTCAGATGGCCCTGGGATTCATGAAGGGCAGGTGGCAGCAGCACAAAGCAGGGGAGAGTGCCCAGGAGCTCAGCTGGGTTCGGGCACATTGGGATGCTCCTCCATCCCCAGCTCCCCTGGCCCTAACCCCCCTGGTCTTGGGGTGTGACCATTGTAGTCACTGTGGTGGTGGGTGCTGGAGGAGGGGGTGCTCCACAAGGGTCACCACAACCCCCCCCAAAAGGCAAGGTTAAGTGCCCCCAGCTCCAGGCACACCTGGGAGCTGCTCATGGGATGGGAGACCATCACCAGCAGCCATGAAGCCCCTCATGGCTCTAGTCCCCCTACCCAAACCTGGTCCATACAGACCTGCCGGGACCAGGGGGCACAAGGAGCTCCTGGCCAGCCCCCTTGGTCCCACCATGCATCCCCAGAGTGCAGAGCCATTTTAGGAAGCCTCTCCATTAAGGAGACTTGTACCAGCAGATCTAGGAGGGGACCAGCACCCAGACAGGACCACCCACCTCCCCCGGTACAACCAGTGGGGGGACTGAGGGGAGCAGCCCTGCTCACCTGCCATCCCCAGCACAGCCTCACACATCAGCACCCACCAGCACAGCCCCATCCTCGGGGAGCAGCAATCCCAACTCCAGCACCTGGGGGCTTTTAAAAACCAGGGTTGGGTGCCAACGGGCCCCAGCTGGTGCTGCTGGGTTTTGGGGATTTGCTTGATTTTCTCTGCAGTCAATCAGCAGTTCCAGGTGGGGGACTGGTCCTAAACACCATCCCAGTTCCATCACAAGGATCTGCACCCATCGCTCGGTCCCCATTCCATCAGACAGTTGCAGTCCCTCTATTCAGTCTGGTCCTGTGTGTGGTCCTGGTCCTGAGCAAAGTCGGGGTCCCACTGCATGGTCCCATATCCACCAGCTGGTGCTCGTCCCACCATGCAGTTTTGGTCCTGCATGTGGTCCTGGTCCAACTGGTTTGCCCTGGCCCCAGTTGCATCACATGGCCTAGTCCCACCACTCAGTCTTGGTCCTGCGGATGCTCCTACTCCCACCTCATAGTATGGTCCCACCTCATGGTCCTACACATGGTCACAGGCCCACCACAATTTTGATACCACCTCAGTCATGGTCCCATGCACGATCCCAGTCCCATCACACAATTCTGGTCCCCGATTCACCACCCCCATCCCATTATAGTCCTGCTTGCAACCCCAGCCCCACAGTCCTGGACCCATTGTCCCAGCTTGGTCCCGTTTATTGAGAACAAAAGCCTGTAGGAGGAGGCTGTTGGGTTCTGGGATGGGGGACTTTAGCAGGAGGACTTCCCTTCCGCCCTTTGGCTCCAGCCAAGCGCAGAGCTGCTGCTCCCCACCCCAGGGTTGCTGCTGGCCGCTCTCCAGGGCAGGCAGCACTGGGGGCACAGGCAGCCTGGTCAGGGGCAGCAGTTTGGTCACAGGCAGGACAGAACCTGGTGAAGTGCACGTGTCTGTGGCTCCTGCCTGTCTGAGATGGCCTGAAAATCCCCTCACAGCCCCCTCTGTGTGGGTTGATCTGGTGGCCTGGGCACAGAGGGACACAGTGCCCCATGGGGACATCATCCCAGGTGGGCTGTGCAGCCAACACCCTGCCTCGGAAGGGACTTTTCCACCCCCCATCTGCAGAGGCAACTGGTGGCCGAGGTGGGATTTGGCACCTGCCCCCAGCAGGAGACCCCAGCATGTGATGGGAGACACTTGTGGACCTCAGGAGGTGCCCCAAGCTCTGTGTCCGCAGCACCTGTCCCAGTGTCCCTGGGCGGTGTCACATGCAGTTGAGTTGGTGGCCCCAGCGGTGGCTCCAGCTGGCCATTCTGGACCACCCCAGTACTGCTGGTGCTGGGTGCTTCGGCTGGAGAAGCCTCAGTACAAGTCCTGGGGACACTCCTGAAAATGGGGTGCACCCGTCAGCGGTGGAGCTGGGACCCAGTAGCACATGTGAATTGTGTCACTCCTGGCGGCTGTCCCACGGGTCCGGTGTCCCTGCAAAACCAGCAGATCTTCCTGGTGGCACCTGCACACCACGGCCATCCCACGCCAGCACTTGGCAGCGCAGGTGGCTCTGCAGGGACAGTGGGGACAGATCCAAGTGCTCCGCTTGTGCTGGGGGCACGAGGCTCCCACCCCCAGGACTGATGGGGAGAGCAGAGCCGGGACCCCAAGGGGCTGCCGGGACATGGCCCTGGGCAGAGCAGGATTCGGGCCCCGGGAGGAGCAGGCACCAGTGGAGCATCCTGCTGCGGCCACAGCCCCGTGCTGGGAGGTCCCCACCCCCTGAAGAAGAAGGAGACAGATGGAGACCAGCTGGACCATCCTTATATTAAAAACTGACAAATATACAATTATCTTACAAAAGTAGAATTACTTTTTTATTTCTGGTCTTTACAAAGGGAGCAGAACATGAGCTGGGGGGCTGGCGGGGGTCCTTTCGCTGCCGGGGGGGCTCAGCCACGAGTGCCACCTCCATGGCCAGCCAGGGCCGCTCTCGGCAGGACGTGGCTTTGCCAGTGTCATCCAGCCCGGCCGGGACACCTGAGGGCTGTCCCCACCGTAGGGGAGGGACAGACCTTGTCCTCGGCCTTCCCCCGCCCCGTGCCTGGGGGATGGCATCACTGGGACAGTGGCTGCTGGACCCTGCTTCCCACCTTCTCCCCACGCCAGTTCTCACCAGACCCCGTGGGCCTTCTGGGATGTTCCCTGTAGGGACCGGGGCCACGGGACCCTCTAACCGGGACGACGGGGGGCTGGGAGGGGACCTGCTGCACATATGCCCTTCACCTGAGGGAACCATGAGCCCGTTGAAACTGGGGCTTCTGGGCTGGGTTTTCCATTCTCCAAATGGCTTCAGGTGGCCCTGGATCACAGCCTGCCATGGGCTGACAGCTGTGGGTGGGCTGAGAATGTGCTGCACTCATCACATGCATGGGCTGGAACCCACTGGAGTGGTGCAGCAGGCTCTGACAGGCAGCCCCCAAACCAGGGCTCAAGGGAAACGGGGTGATTAGATGAGCCCCTCGAGATTTGGGTTCCGTGCTGGCAGTTCTGCCCACCCCGGGCCAGGAGGAGCCCCTGCCTCCAGTGACATGGGGGTGGGTGTCCTGCTCCCGCTGTGATGAGGGGATGTCCTTCACAAATACCTTCTCCAGCCTTTCCACAGGGAAGGAAGGAGTGGATCCTGCTGGAAAAAAACATCCCCAAGCCCCCAGGCCTTGACCCCTTGGAGGCTGGGGTGGAGGCAGAGGCTCCACTCTCCTTGCCAGTGGGTGATGGCAGCCCCCCCCCAGGCTTCTGCCCAAGCTGGGGCTCTGCAGGAAGGTGATGGAGGCTCCCCCTGACCATTCCTGGGTGCTGGAGCCTCCAGCCAGTTCTGCTTATGTCCAACTGAAACACACCATGAGTAAGAAAAAGAAAAGCACCTGGTTCTTCCCCGGGGAGAGCGGGGCACCCGCCGTCCCCTACCACTTCAGGAAGTCCCGCACGCGGCTCCATAGCTTGGTGATCCAGAGGTTGACCCCCAGGTCGGTCAGGTACTGGATTTCGGGTGTCAGCATTTTGCGGCACAGTTTCTGGTGCTTCTTGTTGATCTTCTTCTTCAAGTTGTAGCCCAGGATGGACTTCTCCCCCAGCGGCTGCCAGGGTTGCATGGAGGACTCTTGGATGGCACTGGCATCCACAGGGTGTCCCCCGTCGATGCAGATGCTCTTCATCTTCTCATTCTCCCGCTGCAGCTCAGCCACATCCTTGGCCATCCGCTCCCTCCCGTAGGCCTCCACCTTACGCCAGAAGGTGGCATTAAAATAGCGGTAGAGCTTGGCATCGATGAGGTTCCAGGAAGTGGCTTTCTCATAGAGCTCAGGTGTCAGCCGGGAGACAGTGGAGCCTTTCCGGGCGTTGAGCTTGAAATAGAGGACATCCTCCAGCTGCCAGCACAGCAGGTCCTTTAGCAGCACCAGGGACTCGTCAAAGTATTCGAGCAACATGACGAGGTGGAAACGGCGATCTATCTCCTGGATATGCTCCTCCACCAGTGGGCTGTTGGCGTCCATGTTGTTGTCGTAGCCCAAGTCAAAGAAGAGGAGGTTTTGGAGGTAGTGAGCGTTGAACCCGTTGGTGTCATAGTAGTGCCAAGGGTCCCGGAGGAACTCCGCCAGCTTGTCGTCCCCTGTCAGCTTCCAGGTGAGGGGGATGACGCGCCCAAAGTAGTGGAAAGAGGACTCGAAGAGGTAGGCAGGGTCCCGCAGCACCGTCACAAAGATGGCATCCGCTGGCAGGAGCTTGCGCACCTCCTCGTAGTGGAAGCGCATGTGGTTGCAGATGATGTTGAAGCACGCGCCCGGCCGGTAGTGCTGCACCTGGCTGCTCTCAAAGTAGGAGGGGTAATAGAAGTCATTGCGGCCGTTGGGGAAGGCGAATTTCAAGCGGTGCTTCTCCCCGAAGCGGAAGAGGATGTTGAGGATGGTGCTGCTGGCTGTCTTGTGTGTCTTCATGAACATGACGTTCAGCTTGGGCAGGCAGCTCCATCCCGAGGGGCTGCCCGTGCCGTTGGCTACTGCTGGCACCTTCCCGGGGGCTGGGTAGGAGGAGCAAGAGGAGGGGACGCGGATCCTGGTGGGGAGAAGAGACAGGACACCATGGTGAGGGCAGCTTGGCCAACGCAGCCCAGCCACCAGGCTGTTTTCCTTCCTGGAGGAGTTGGACCTGATGGGTGCCTACCCTGGGGCTGGGTGCTGGACCTGGGGATGAGTTCTTGCCCCCCAGCTCCCTGGCAGAGGTAAGCCCGGCTTTGGGCAGAGCTCCCTTCACACCCAGTCATGTGCTCAGTGGGACCCTGGCAGGAGCCCCTCGGTGAGCAGGGCAGAGCCCACCACCCCCACAAGCCCCCTGACATCAGACAAACCTCTGAGCCACCAAACGAAGCTCGTTCACCTCTGGACAACCCCAGCCACCGAGGATGTGCTGCTACGGGGGTCTTTGCAGTGGTCAGCCCCTACCATCATCAGCTCAGCCTGAGTAGGGGGTCCCATTTCTCCCCACAGGCACAGCCACGGTGGCTCTGGTGCAGGTGATGTTGAGAGGTGCATCAAGACAAGCTCCCCATGGCCGTAACTCCACGGACAGGAGCTCATAATGTGCTTGTGAGGTCTGGAAGCTCTCAGCCCCTTGTAGGAGTCATGGAGGATCCAGCACCACAGCAAAGAGGGAAATAATTCTAGTTCATGGCTCCACAGACGAGCTCACGGGCCCTCGGGGAGCACCAAGAACAACTTGTGTGTTATCTGAGATGCCCGGAGCAGGGAACAGAGACCACAGTGTCCAGTGACTTTGGACACTGTTAATGAAGTTGCGAAGTTGATCCTTGATAACGATCCCATCTGGCAGCACGGGTCATGACGTAGTTTATGAAACACCCACAGGCAAATCTTGTTTATAAGCTTAGAGATAAATTTAATGCCAGGAGAGATGGCCAGGATCTGAGTCTTGCTGAGTGCCAGCTTTCACCATGATGGGCAGCAGAGAGCTTTGAACCTACCTGTGCCCATCTCTGTGGGTGAGAGTTCACATGTGGCAGCTCTCTGGTTGCTCTTGAAGGACAAGCCTTTGATAAAGAGCACCTGAATAACTGTCTCTGCTCAGCCTGCTGCTCCTGGCTGCTGGGGAACGTCTCCCGTGATGTTTTTCCTTCTCCCAGAGGATATGAAGCTATGGCGAGCAGGGGGTCTCCTGCACCTCCTTGTCCCCTCCATCACCCAAGAACTGAGTGCTGGCTGCTATTTTGCAGCAGATCTCCCCCGGGGTGAGCATCCTCAGCCCCCCAGGGAGTTAAGGTTCACCTTTCCCCCCACCATGGAACAGGGTGCAGTCTCCAACAGGAGGCTGTAGGAAGGGGACTTCTTGGTGTGAAGCCCCAGGACCACCTCTGGCTGGGGATGCCCATTGCAAAACAGGATGGCCAAGCTACCAGGGGGGACCTGTGGGGACCCCACACTCACTCTGTCATGCTGACTTGCAGTGGGGGGATGGCGTAGGAGTAGAGCAGCAGCATGAAGCTGGTCAGGAGGGTCCCCAGGACGAGCCCCTTGCACATGGACCTCCAGTGCTTCCCATGGTGCAGCATCCTGGTCACCTGTGTCCGGCAGAGAGGAGGGAGAGCTGTTAGCACCGGGGGATGGAGAAGCGAGGACCGAGGGGACGGTGAGACTCAAATCACAAGCAACTAAGGCACAGGGACATCTCAAAGGCATGGAGAAGTCCTGGGAAGTATCTCACCGGGATTTTTGGCACTGGCACTGCAGGGAGAGAGGCGAGACAACACCATGCATGTCCCTGGCAGCAGGCACAATGGATTAATGACCAAAGAGCAGCAGCTCTGGCTGCCTGGCGCACCCTTTGCCTTGAGAAAACCCAAAGCCACTCCCTGGCCCAATGCAAGAACTGGAGAGGCTGCGGGACTGGAGATGGGAGGGAAAAAGGAGCTGTGCCACAGGGCCTGCAGAGTGAACATCCTCTACCAGGCTGCACCAGCAGCTCCCCTGGTACCAAAAAATCACCGACATGAGCTTTCCAAGAGTGGCTGAGATCCCTTTTTGCTAGAAGATCTCCAGGCTGGATCAGGAGCTACATCAGCTTGGGATGTAGGGGATGCTGTGACATCCTCCCAGCGCAGCCTTGCCCGCGTCTCCCAGCCCCTCCAGCAGCACCAGCTGCGAGGGGGCTCACGGCTCCCCTCGGGCCATGGCACCCACACCTTTGAGTGGCTCGGGGTGGGGGCCAGGGAGACGCAGACCCGACGGACAAAGGGGGTCCAGGGCAGGATGGGACCCCGCTCCATGCACCGTTGACACATCCATACACATAGGTACATGCATGATTGTGCACATACGTGCACACAAACATCCATGAACTCGTGCATGTAGGGACACACATCTCCATGCACACCCCCGCGTGCACACCCACACATCTGTGCATGTTCATGCAGCCACGTGCATGCACGGACACACACACACATGTTCACACACACACACGTATGCACTCATGGATCCCCCTCAAGGACACAGACACGCTCATGCACGTATACCCCAGCAGACACACACACCTCTGTGCACACTCAGGGACACACAGGCACATCCTCGTGCATGCCGGGGGAGGCACACAGACACGGACAGACACGCATGTCTGTGCATGCACATACATGTACACTCACACACGCACGCTCACATGCACACAGCCCCACAGCAGGCAGCCCCGGCCCCGCCGCCCCCCAGGCTGCCCCCTCCCTGGTGCCGTTCTCCCCCCGCAGCCCCCGGCAGCACCTGCCCAGCCGCCGCCGCTCGCTGCAGGCCCGGGGATGCGGGGGGCACCGGCAGCTCCGGTGCGCCAGCCACCGCATTGCAGCAGGGTTGTCCTCTGAGGCAGGACAAGGGGACGAGCCACCCGTGACCACGGCAGCTGCTGCTGGGGGGGCTGGGAGCAGAGCCTAGCAGCGGGGAGCTCCTCCAGACCTGGAGAACAAAGACCTGGGCAGCCCCCCCAGCCTTGTACCCACATTTAGCAGCACCCCTCTGGCTCCCAGGCATCCTTCGGCCAAAGCTGGCCACACTCCAGTGAATAACACCCCCGGTGAACACCCCCTCCAGCCCCCTGTGCCTACAGCAGCATCGTCCCCTTAGAGCCTCGTAGCTCCAGCAGATAATTCAGAGAGATGAAATCCCGGCTGGGGGAGCCGTGGTTTACACCCAGACACATTTTAGCCTCTCCAGCCCCCATGTAGCAAAGACCCCCAAGGATTTCTAAGCTAAACCCCAAGCAGAAAGGTTACCCGGCCAGCGTGAAAGGTGCCCAGGGCACGGTGAGCCCCACCGCTGCTCCCGCCTGCCTCCCCCTCTCTCCGGCCTCCCCCCCCCCCCCCCCCCAGTCGCCTCCTGCCGCTGAGATTTCCAGCTCGATGAATAATGAATGGAAAATGCAACCGGACCCCGGGGCTGCGGCTGGGTGCTGGGCACAGCTCATCCTGGCACCCAGCGTGGCAGCCGGGGGATGCCGATGGGGTGGGGGCGCATGGAGGCACCTCACAAGCGCGCCCAAGCTCGCCCAAGCACTCCCCCCCCTCGCCCTGCAGCAGGGACTGCTGGGGCTGGCAGGGCTGGCCACATCCCACCGCTTCCCGGGTGGTTTTCTGAGCCGCTGGCAAGCGTGGCAGGAATGGCAGGGACACGGCGTGTACGGTGTAACCACAGCAGGTGGCTACGGCCCTGCGCCAATATCACAGCACGGGTGTGAAGTCCAGAGGGTTTCGCATGCCTGGGAGCAGCCAGGGTTTGGTCTTACACTGTGGCTGTCATCGCGCCATGGTCGCCATCTGCAGCGCCGGCATCACCTGGAAAAGCCGCTGGCAGGAGCCAGGCAGCGCCGGAGGGGACGCCCGTTCCCCACCTGTGTGGGTGCTGCCAGCCGGGAGCGAAGCGGCGTCCCACGGGCTCGCAGGCTGTCCTTGGCACCGCGCCGTGGGGCACAGCGCTGCCGGCGCTGGCACCGGCCCTGCCGAAGCGAGCGAGCTGGCGCTGTTAACTCCCCTGGCGGCTCCCAGCCCAGCGGGGGACCCCGCCATCCCCCCGGCACAGCACAGCACCCTGGCCCCACGCACCGGGATGCCAAGAGGATGTCTCGCTCCACCCAGGCTGGCTCCCCTGGGGTGGTTCGGGCAAACAGTTCCCTACCCAGTTACTCTATTGACTTTGCCTTAAATGAGTGGCTTAATTATTAATAGCTCGCCAGGAAAAATGCGGCGATGGAGGCGTTACTCCTGGGGCTCCCATTAGCGCGGGGCAGCCGCGGCGCCAGCTCTCCTCCGGCTGCTTGAAATTCCCAGCTGGAGGACGTGGCTGCACCAGCCATTTCCCCACGGATCACCCCCCAGGATGGCCCAGGCCACACGGCTCCACAGCCCCATCCCCATGTCCCAGCAGCTCCCCTGGTCCCTGGGGACATCTCTGAGCCTTCTTTTGGGTTTTTCCTAAAGGAGCCATCTCCTTTATGGCCAAAGCACCATAGACAACACACATCCACCTGCTGCTTGCTCCTCCTGCCCCTACAAGCCCACGAGCATGCTCTTTTTCCTCCGTGCCCAATGCCATGCAGCCATGGTGCTTCCTACCCCCCAGTCCCCCTTGCACACCCCTGTGGGTGCAAATACCCATCCCCACCTGCCCCTGGCATCCTGCCCCATAGAGCTGCCCCCAAAGCACCCCACTGCCCCTCAAACATCACCTTTTCCTTTGCTTAAGCTGCTCTCGGCGAGCCGTCCCTCTCCTCTCCTGGGCTGGCCGGGGCGCAGGGGGAGCGGGCGGCGCGGGTCGAGGGTGCCAGTACTGCTCCGACATGGAATAAGCTCGTCCCGGGCAGCTCCCCGCAAACGCTGGCTTTTCCAAAGCCTCCCCACCAGCCCACGATCTTTACAGCATCACCAGTGTCCCAGCCCTTTATCACTGGCCTGGGAAGGGGGAAAAAAGAATGAGAGAAATGAGGCACTGCCGAGAGGGCTGCGGGGCTGCGGCCGGGCACTGCCCGGCTCCCCCGGGACGGCCGGGCCAGGCCCTGGGTGCCTGCTGCCACCCCGAGCCTCCGGTCTCCCCACCCACTCCCGGCGGCACAGAGGAGGCATTCAGCCCGCTGCCTGCCCGTTGCCTGCCAGCACCGAATACAAGGGGGCCGTTTGTCTCCATCTGCAGTGCCGGCCTCAACGGGGACATTGTCACTGCCGGCCCCACGCCCGGCCTCTCCGCTCCCCTGCACCACCACGCCACCGCCAGCCCCCGGCCCAGCTTGGCCCCGCGAGCCAGCACCCATGGCCGGGGTGGCGGGGTGCTGCCGGCTGAGCGGGTGACTGTCCCTTGGTGGTGGCACCCAGCTCCTCTCCTCCCTGCGGGGCCAGTTCTCACCATCCACCAGCCTCCCCCCATGGGACGGCTCATGGCCAGGCTGTCACCTCCTGCCACTGGAGGGGAGTGTGGCCCCACACCCCTGACCCAGCTGCTTGCTCCCTGGGGTGTAACTGCAGGGCACCCCTTGGCCATGCCCAGCACCCACCTGAGTTTCTATCCATGATGGAGTGTTTGGGGTTCCGAGCTTGTCCCCACAGGGCTTGGGGTCACCCTGCCGAGCCCCAGGTGGGCAGGCAGCTATTGCCCCATTGCAGGCAGCTGCCACATCCTGCCCTGCCTCGGCAGGACCGGTTCTCACCCTGGGGTTAACCTGCGCAACCCCCGACAGCCCCAGCCAGTGCTGGGGGACGAGAAAAGCCAGAATATCCTCTGTTATCGCAAGAAGAGGGATGAAGAGCTGCTGCCTCCCCACAGGCACTGGCCCCGCTGGCATGGTTCCGCTCTCCCAGGACAGACATGTCCCGGTGTCCCCAGCCCTGGTCGAGGGATCCCATCTGGCTCCTCAGTATTAAAGCCCGAAGCTGTGCCAGCCATGGCAGGCTGGCTGTGGGCAGCAGAGAGGAACGGGCACCTCTGGGCGATGGAGAGGAGCAAGAAAACGTACAAGCAAGCACAAGCAAGCGTGAGCGCGCCCTCCAGAAATCAACGGCGGGACGTGCCCACCTGCCGCGGGGAAGGCAGAGGCTGATGCTGGGATGGGGAGGGGAGACGGGGCCCTTCTCAGAGGCCGTGTAACGCCCGAGCGCGCCGCAAGCACGCAGCCCCCCCCTAGTTCTTATTTATGTGTTTCCAGTTGCACCCAGCCCTGGCTGGAGTCATGCCTGGGATTTATCACTCATCTCTTCCCTCTGCCCCCCCGGAGGCCCATTTGTCACAGGTAATGGCTGCTGCACGAAATAACCACAACATCGGATTAAATAACACCCCTGGCTCCACCGCCTGCTCTGGCTCTGGCCACTCACCTTTCCATCCTCTTACTCGAATTTGCCCTGGAAACAGCAGCGCAGGGGCAAGGAGCCATCCCACCCCCTCTCCTCTTAATCCCAGGTTTCCCTCTTTTTTGTGGGGATGGCGCTGTGAAGGGTTTCCAGCTGGAAGAGGACCGCAGTGGCTGGGATGCGGCCGCTCAATGGAGGGATGCTCACAGCTTTGGGATATGATGTAAACGAGCTGGGCAGCTGTGGCACCCCATCTCCCACGCTCCATGGGGTGTAAACCATCCCCAGGAGGCTCCACCATGACATCCCCCAGCCCTTGTCCCCCATCCCCTGACCTGGGAGCAGGCAGAGTGAATCACCCCCCAGATTTGGGGGTACAAAGAAAGCACTCACACTGAAAACCATGACCGCTGGGGAAACGCGTGCCAGAGCTGGAGATCCAGAGGGATTTGGAGAGGAGCACGAGCAGCTGGTCAGAGCAGCGGGCAGCAGCACTGTGGTGGCACACCCTGTCCGGGCCAGGGCTTGGCCCCGTCAGACACACGTTGGCCAAGTGCAGCGTCAGGAGCTTTTATCGGGAGGAAACGCTGTCATTAGTGCTGGTGAAAGAAGGGGAACTGGTGGCTGTTGGGTGGCACAACTGGTTTGTGGCCATCTGGCCAGGCAGGATGGCAGTGGGGCTGCTGCCTGCAGTTGTCTCTGCCTGCCAGTCCCACTGCCCTTCCCTTATCTGTTGTCCCAGCGCGGGTGTTCAGTGGCTCCCGTGGGGTTGGAGAGCCCCTTTCAAGGTCTCCTACTGCATGGTGGAAGCCCAGCTCTGGGGGTGCAGCCTCAGAAGCTCCCAAGTGGTCAAACCTCCTCCTTTTCTGAGATGTGAAGACAAAGGAAGGATGGAAAAAGCAAGCAAAAAAAAAAAAAAAAAGGGAAAAGAAAGGCAAAACTCTCCCAAGCCCCCAAAGCTAAAAAAAGGAATAAAGAGGGTGAAAGGGGCAAAAAGAAAAAATGAAAGGAAAAAAGGAAGGAAAAGAAAGGTGGGTCGTTATTGACAGTTCCTTATCTGTGCTGTTGCTTGTCACTGCTGGGAGTTATCAACCCCCCAGGCTGGCAGCACTCACGGTGAGTTCACCACCACTCCCCACAGGAGTGCCATGAGGTGGCACAGCCTTCACCTTGGCTGGGCTGGGCGAGAGGGTGTCCTCCAAAACATCCCACGACATGACGCAACCTCCACCACAGCAGAGCACAAGGGTGTCCCCATAAAAACCCCGTAAGACAACCAGTCTTCACCACGGCTGGGGACATGGTGTCCACATAAAAGGCCCCACAAGACAGCACAGCTTTCGCCACAGCCAGAGCCCACATGTCCCCGTAAAAGGCCCCATAAGATTACCCAACCTTCACCACAGCTGGGAAACAGGTGTCTCCATAAATATCCTGTGAGATATCACTGCCTTCATCACAGCTGCAGACAAGGGTGACATGTCTGTCATGCCCCATGAGGTACCACAGCCATCACCATTGCTGAAGACAAGGGTGTTCACATAAGGCCCATGAGACAACACAATCTTCACACCCCGACAAGGTCGTGCTCACCAAAACCCTACAAAAAACCCACAGCAAGTCCCCCCACCTTGGGACACTCCTTCCCAACTTCTAAGATAGGCTAGAAAAGGGAAAAACCCCATCTACCTTGCACAAAATCAAGCATTTATCCTCCTCTCCCTGGAAGGAAAACAGCCATGATTAGGCCTCAGGGCTGTGCATAGGCCCTGGTGAGGGGGTACATAGGGGGGGACTCTTTTGGGGGAAAAGAAACAGGATTTAGGGGAAAGGTGGTGGTGAGAGATAATGCCACCAATGCTGGGGCTGCCCTAGTTTCTCCATGCATTGCTTTACCTTAGCCAAGAGCCCCAAAATAACCTCTCCTTAACGCAAAAATCACTGCCCTGGCCTCTTGCTGGGAGAGGGAGAGCGAGCCCCCAAAACCTTTGCCTCGTTCTTTGGCAAGCGACCTAACAGCGTCCCAGTGGGGTTGGGGGCACCTCTGAAGGTGGGCAGGGTTTGTATGGCCGGGGGGTGGTAGCAGGGGAGGGGGCTACAGCGGTGGCCCCTGTGAGAAGCTTCTGGAAGCTCCCTCGGCTCCAAGTCAGACCCAGCTCTGGCCAAGGCCGAGCCAATTAGCGATGATGGCTGCGCCTCTGCGATAACGTAGTTAAGAAGGGGAATCTGGAGAGGGGGTGAGGGATTTGTGAGGAGACCGTAAGAGAAGGACCCCTGTGTGAACACTGGGGTCAGTGGAAGGAGGGAGGAGGAAGGAGGGGAGGTGTGCCAGAGCAGAGACCCCCCTGTGACTCATGGTGAGAGGGCAGGGCCACCCCCTGACACCCATGGACACCCAGCGGAGCAGAGACCCACCCGCGGCCTGGGGAGGAGCCCCGAGACTCTGTGGGAAGCAGCAGCCCCCGCTGTTGTAGTTCAGCACTGGGAGGGCTGCAACACGCGGAGGTGATCCATGCCAGAGCATCTCAAAAAGAATGTGTCCTGTGGGGAGGACTCACGGTGGAGAAAGTTCGTGGAGGGCTGTCTCCTGTGAGAGGGGCACCAAGTGGAGCAGAGGGAAGAACACAGAGGAGCGCTTTCTGCCCTCCTTGCAGGAAGAAGGGGGGACTGACTGCACCCCCCATCCCTTGCCCCTGTGCTGCTGAAGGAGGAGGTAAAGATACCGGGAACAAAACAGCCCAGCAAGAAGGGAGGTGTGGGGGGAGGTGTTTTTAAGACGTGGTAATGCTTCTTACTCTCTCATTCTGTCTGTTAAGTGTCATTGTTAGTGTTTTGAATTAAAGTGATATCTTTTTTTTTCTTCCCCTAATTAGGCTATCTTTTACCTGCCACCCTAATGGGTAAAACACCCCTCCCTGTCCTAATCCTAATTCCTGAGCCTTTTTCTTCAATTTTAACTTCCCAGCACTGGGGGGAGAGTGAATGGCTGTGTGGCGCTTAAGTTGCCCTCTGGGCTCAAACCACGACAGAAGGTCAGCTGGCCCAACATTCCTGGTCATGATGTCTCCCTGGATGGAGACTCCACTGCCTCTCTGGGCAATTGTATGCCAGTGCTTGGTCACCTTCACAGCGAAGAAGTGTTTCTTGTTCAGAAGAACCCTCCTGGGTTTCAGTTTGTACCTGTCGCCTCATGTCCTAGCATAGGACACCACTGAGAACCATATTCACACACCTCCCCTCAGGTATTTATACCCATTGCTAAGATCCCCCTGAACCCTGTCTTCTTCAGTCCCAGCTCTTTGCAGCATTTCCTCCTAGAAAAGATGCTCCAGTCATTTTGGTGGCCCTTCACTGGACATGCTCCAGCGTGTCCATGCCTCCATGCGCTGGGGAGCCCATTGCTGGACACAGCACTCCATGAGCGGCCTCACCAGCGCCGAGGAGTAGGGCCACCTCCCTCAGCACTCCTCACGAGGCACCATCAGCCCTCTTTGCCCCAAGGGCATGGTGGTAGTTTATGGTTAAGTTGGTGCCCAACAAGACCTCTAGGTCCTTTTCTGCAGAGCTGTTTTGCAGCCTCAGGGCCCCTAACAGGTCCTGGTGCCTGGGGCTGCTCCCCCCCCAGGCAGGATTTTGTGCTTCCCCTGGTTGAACAAAACGGACTCAAGAGTTGGCTCTCAGCACCCAGCTGGGGCGGAGCAGACCCTACCCAAACCTGCCACTGGAAACAAGGACTGGCAAAAGGTGACCAGGAGCAAGGTGGCAGCCACGATGGTTGTGGCACCTGAAGCAGGGACCAGGCTCTGACCCTTCTGCTCCACCTCCCAAGTACCCACTCACCCAGGGCAGGATGAGGAGCCATCCCCAGCCCCACACACATCACAGATGAGCTGCTCCCTCCTCCTCTGTCATGCCCAGCACTGGGCTGAACAGTGTAGTCATGCCAGCCTGCCATGGCCAGGAGGGAACAGACAACATACACCATGGGGGAAGCGTCACCTTCTTTATTTAAAAATAAAAATACAACAGAAGTACAGCCTACTATGTGGATGCTGAAGGGCGGCTCCATGCTGGGCAGAGGCCAGGTTCCCCTCTGCTGTGGGATCCTCTCCGCCAAAGCCAGGGCAAAGTCCTGCTCTTTGTGCCAAGCCTCAAAAACACACTGTAATGCCTTGCCATGCCAGGCACTCCTGGAGAGCTCCTGCTCTACCATGGGGGCTTGGCTCCTTGTCCCTCCTCGCCCCGGTCTGTCTGGAGGGTCCTGCAAGAGTCCAGAGCTCTCCTTGGCCTCCTCTTCCTCGCTTGCCACTCCTGCAGGTCAGAAGGCAGGTGGCACCAGCATGAAGAGGACAGTCCTTGTGACACGGATGCCACAGCCCAGGGCAGGCCAGGTAGCAGCACCAGCAGAGGAGAGCTGAGAGAGTCCCACGAAAGGCACAACGGGAAGTGTACTTACAAATGGGAAGTTTTAATTTAGCGTTTCTGTCCCAAGAGCAAAGCTGAGGGTTTTTCACCCAAACACAATGGTGTCTGCAGGGTGTGGCCACCCAGACAGGCCCTGCAGGGAGCCCCTGGGCCCTGTCATGCTCTTCGCGCCTTCTTGCTTTTCTTTTTCTCCTCTTTGACAGCAGTGTCGTGGGCTTTCCTCTTCGCAGCCAGTTTGTTCGCCTGTGGAGAAACCCCCAAGACCCACACTCAGACTGGTCTGCAGACACCAAGGGCTGCTCCATCCCTGGTCCCACCCAAGCCTCTAGCTGTATGTGGGAGAGACGGACCCATCTGCTGCTGGCACCTGGGCCAGGCAAGGGGTGCAGAGAGGGGTGGCAGCTTCACTTGCTGAGAACGAGCCTCAGCCTGAAGGGAGCACGAGGAGCTCTGCCCTGCCCGGGCCGAGACCACAGCCTGGAGATGCTGGGGAAGCGGCCTATAGAGCCTCACCCCTGCTCACCTCCACACCATGCCCTCACCAGGTACACAGGAGCAGAAGGGAGAGGCCCAGAGAGGGCACAGCATGAGAAACAGAGGCTGCTCCCTCTCCCCCAGGATGGAGACAGACCTGGCTTTAGTGACCCGTAGCCACAAACTGATTTGGGAAGAGCCAGCACCGGGATCCAGGCAAGAGTCCTTGGCCCACAGCAGCCCTATGCTCATACCTCTCGGACTTTGCGCTTCTTGCCAAACATGATCTTCTTGTAGAGGTATTTCTCCCTTTTCTTCATCATCATGATAGCCAGACGCTTCTCCTCGCTTTGCTGCTCCTGCTCCAGGCGCTGCCTGTCCTCCACCCGCAGTTTGCCAGCAGTCACCTTCACGGGAAGCGCCTGCAGGGAGCCGGAGAGCTCAGGACCCCAGATGCCGGGGACCCACCACCCTTCCCCAGGGTCAGACATTACCACACCATTCACTGGGGGCTGCAGAAGAGCCCCAAGCACCCCCCAGACCAGGCGGCAGGTCCTGAGCGTGAACGGGAGCTGCAGCTCACAATCACGGATCCAGAACCCCGAATGCGGTGGCTGCCGCAGGAGCAGCACAGCCACAGCAGTCCCAGACGAGGGACGTGGCCGGGACACCCCGCAGCGAGCGGAGCCCCAGCAGGGACCGAGCTCACCAGAGCCCATGTCCTGGGGCTCCCACGCTGCTGCCAGGCACCGTACCTTGTTGCTCTGAGTTTTCTGCTCTTCCATCTTCTTTAATTTCACCTCCTCTTCCTTTTCAGACTCATCTTCCTCCTCCTCCTCCTCCTCCTCTTCTTTGTTATTGTCATCCTCCTCTTCCTCCTCTTCTTCCTCCTCCTCACTCTCTTCATCTACAGAGAGACCACCATTACCAACGGGAGAGCAGGCGCCAGCCCTGGAGCAGGTACAGCCCCACCGAGGCAGCAAATGCTGCCCAGCTCCTCAACTCAGAGCCTCACACCACCTGGGTTCTCGCCCCGCTGCATGGCCAGCAGCTTCAGCTTCTCAGGAGGGATGTAGTCTCCTTCCTGCTCTGTCACGAAGGGTGAGAGGTGCGGGGGCAGCAGCATGCCCGGGAAATAGTCAGCCACAGGGAGGCACAGCTTGGCATTGACGGAGTCGAAGACCCACTGAGGCTGCAGGTAGTACCTGTGGGACAGAGGTACACAGGCTCAGAGTCCTTCCTCCCACCTCCAGAGCCCGTGTGGCTGAAAGGGAGCAGAGCTGGGACAGCTCTGGGATAGCCAGGGACACCCACCAGCCCGCGTGGCTATTCTGGGGCCAGGCCACCTGCTTCACCCACCTGCCAACAACCTGCTGCTGCACCCGGGGCCGGTCAACAATCTGGTGGGTGATGGAGGGGTCGCTCACGTCGTAGGTGGCACCGATGCACAAGGACTTGTCCCAGGAGACCTGGCCACCAAAGCACCTGCCAGCCAAAGCCACCACGTCAGCCAGGCAGGAGGGGCCCTCAGGGTCACCTCATCCATGGGATGTCAGGCAAACCGGACTCCAAAGTCCTGCCAGAGAGGCTGGGGGAGGCAAAAGTGCAGCAGGGCTGCAGAGGGACAGCCTGCACAACACGTACCGGATGACAAAGGCCAGTGGCTCTCGAGGTACCTCCCTGTTGAGGAAGAAGCGCAGCCCTTCAAACAGGTTTTTGTGCTTCTCCAGGGCCTCCTGCTCCTTCTTCCTCGAGTCCATCTGCTCTGCTGTCTCCTGCTCAAAGCAAAGCATTCAGCCTCCTCCTCACGAACAGCCCCTGCCAAGCCCTTCTCTGCAAAGAGTGCTCTGGGGTGCTGTCCCCATCCTCCTGCCAGTCCCACCCAGCACCACACCAGGACCCACCAGCCTTTGCCCATGCATAGGACATACTGCAGACAGGATCACCCAGGCTCTTACCCCCTCCACTGGGAACTCATCCATCTCCACCTCGTCCTCAGGGGTCGTTGCCACCACACGGGCCAGGCTGGCGCTCAGAGCCGACAGTTTCTGCAACGGGAGGAGACCAAGAAGGCGTCACACCCAGGCAGCGCTTTGGGGATGGGAAAAGGGGCAGCCTCGTGGAGGAGGGTGATTTCTCAGAGCAAGAGGTCAAAAGACTACACAGATATTCGGCCTCCTCCACATACTGTCCCACCCTGCAGTCCCTAGCTTCAGAGGGTCCCCTGCCATGCAGAGGGGAGGCCAGTGGCCCCCGAGGCCAAGCACAGATCCTCCCTTGGCCAGTATGAAGGGGCTAGTTCGGGACCAGCCCCCTCCATCACGCAGGGATGTGGCTCTGCTTCTCGGTCCCCACATCCCAAGTGCCTCACACCACCAGCAGGAGCCTGTGGTCAGGACACCAAGACCACGCAGGGTCTTCCCACGGACCACAGTGACGGTGATGCAGTGTCCCTCACCTCCAGGTAGCTCTCTGAATCCATGGCATACTCCTTGCCCTCCGCAGGTTTCAGCTCAACATCAGCCTGGCCATCGATCTGGGGAGAGCCAGAGGGGTGGGTAGGCAGCTCCCAAGCCCAGAGCCCCCAGACATGCCCCCTCCATCCCCCTGACCCTCCAGCACGTGCTCGCTTCCCACCACCCATACCGGGTGGTCCCAGCAGGCTGGGGCCAGCGTGGCACATCCCTGGGGCAGGCAGTGGCCTCACCTTGGGGGGGTAGAGCAGGTTGAGGGAGTGGTAGAGGCGAAAGTTGACAAATCCCAGCAAGGTGGTGTAAAACTCGGTGAAAGTGGCCATCACACGGTAATCCACGTCTGTAGGGTGCTGCAGGCACATGGAAAGGGTGAGGACACAAGGATGAAGGACCAGAGTCCCTTCTGCAGAGACAGGGACCTGTCCCACCCGCAGAAGGAGGATCCTGCCCCCTTCAGAGTGAGGTCTGGAGATCCACACCACTGCCAGACCCTGGGCAGGGAGAGCTCTCCCGGCTGCTACACGGGGCCCTGCTGCCACTCCTCTGTGAAGGGACCTGCTCAGACAGATGGAGCACCTCATCCCATCATGGATGAGGACCTCGGTGGCTTAGTCCAGGTCTCTTGCTCCTCCAGGTGAGAAGCGCAGGCTGTGGCAAAGCCAGACAAGAGCAGGACAAGGAGCCAAACCCAGTAGGGACCCACCTGGCCAGCCCCACGACAGCCAGAACTCAAGGGAGCGAGAAGTAACGCTGGCTGGGAAGGACGTGGATTGGCTGAGAAGATGCTGCAGTGAGCCCCAGCACGGGCCACACCACAGGCCACAAAGCTGGAAAGCCCCAACCCAGCTGCACCAAGCTCTGGAAAGCCTGGGAGCAATCGGAAAGGGGATTGCCATGACGACAAACCCCTGCCTGCCAAGGATCTTGGCAAGGTGCAGCACAGCCCTGTGGCCATCTGGGCACAGTGGCACCCACAGCTCTCCCCTCGCCCAGACTGCACAGGGGACACGGCAGAGCCACCCTGGCAAAGGGTGCAGGGTCTGACTCGGCTCTTCCCCAAGTGCTACCAGCCTCGTTCCTGCAGGTTAATCTTTAATTGCTGATTAAAGTATTTTTTAATAATTGACAAGAGGAAATAAGGAACCGGGGAGACTGGTACTGCCAGGCACAGGGGACAGAGGTACAGCCATCCCAGGGGGTTAAAGAGGGTTGTGTCCCTGTGTGCCTCCTGAGCCAGGCCCGTGGTCCCCACCACAGGCTGGGCACAGCCTCGTCTGCCACTGCAGCGTGGGAGCCGCAGGACATTCCCTCAACTCTTCCCCGGCCCCAGGGAAGGCAGTTGGGTCCTGCACGGATCCTGCCGTGCTCTGCCCAGGTACTCACATCGTGGGCGAAGGCGTAGGGGGTGATCCAGGTGATGGGCTGCCCCAGCACCTCAGCCTGGTAGTAGATGCCCTTGATGGAGAGGAAGACCTGGCAGGGAACAGAGCAAGGGCTCAGTGGGAGGAAGGCCATGGGTGCTCCCTTGTCCCTGTCCTCGTTAACCCTTCCCTCGTCAGCAGGTTCATCAGGGGAGTGTCACAGACAGCCTGGCAGGACTTGTTCCCCATCTGAAGCTGCCAGCACAGTTGGACCAGTGCCCTCGTGGGGCACAAGTCCACCACCCCCACAGCCCCCCGGGGCAAGGAGGTCTCGTCCCCGTCCCTCCCCGCAGCACCCACCTTGCGCAGGGAGCGGGAGGCGATGACGTAGTTGAGGAACTCCACGGCCAGGCGCCGGCAGAGCTGGATGGTCTGGACATGGCACTTGCCCGTCCGAGGGAAGGTAGAGAAAAGGAAGCACATGGAGAGGGCATCGTCCAGGTCCCGCAGGGCGTCTACGAAGGTCGGGTACCTGTGTCCGGGCGGGAGGATAAGGGATCACACCCAGCCCCAGTGCCCACTGAAAGCTGATGGGGCTGGCGGAGACCTTGCAAGAGAAAGGAATGGGCACCATGGAGCACCAAAACTGGTGACCCACAGGGACAAGGGAGGCCATGGTCACACACAGACCTCCAAACAGCTTCCTGGGGTTCATGGCTCTCCAGGGAGCCAGGAATCTCCCTGGCCACGGGATGGCAACACCCCTGCTTACAGGGCAGGTGTAAACAGGTTTTACGGCATCTGCAGGGACTGAGTGTTGGGGGAAACCCAGCCCCGACCGAGGACAAGCACCCCCGTGGCCTGCAGGACAGCACACCAGCACGTGGTACTCCTTGGCCAGGTGGGAGGAGCCTCCAAAGCACTCAAATACTGCACAAGGGATATCGCACAACCCCACAGCTCAGGCAGCAGCATGGCCGTGAGGTGCCCAGACCATCTTCCCTCCCGAGCACAGAGCTTGTTGGGCAGCGTCTGTCCAACACAGCAACATGCACCAGCACAGCGAGGTCCCGGGCACCACCAGGACAATGAAGAGACCTGCCAGAGCAGGTTCCCTCCCTCCTGGATCTTCTCCTCCCTCACTGCCACCAAATTCAGGAATTCTGTTGGCATGATTCACCCTCCACCAGCCCTCCCACCAAGGAAAACAACGCTCAGGGAGAGGAGGATTAATCTCAGCGTCTTCCTGGAGCCATCTAGGACAGCCAGGCACTCTCTGCTCACTCATGCTTTGCTACAGCCAGCACACAACGGCCTTTTCCTCCAGCCCAGAGACACACATTTCAATCGAAACCTCCAGAATATATATAGGAGGTGGATTCCTAAAGAGGGACAGACACAGTGAAGGCTCCACAGGTCCGGGCGGCTGCAGAGAAAGCTCCTCTCAAAAAGAGGATGGCTCTGCTGGGACGTGGCACTTGGTGGCTCACCTCTCCTTCACGATGTGGTCAAGCTTGTAGGTGGGCTTGTTGTCCTTCAGCCGGTCTACAGTGCCCCACTCGCCCTTCCCATACGCCTTCCGGAGCTTCCGCACAAACACCTGGGGGGAGAGGGGGAGGCTGGGGGCTCTAGTATCTTTTAGACTAGATATTAGGAAGGATTTCTGTGCAGAAGGGGTTGTTGGGCGTTGGAATGGGCTGCCCAGGGCAGGGGGGGAGTCCCCATCCCTGGAGGGGTTGAAGAGTCGGGTTGACCCAGCGCTGAGGGATCTGGTGGGGTTGGGAACAGTCAGGGTGAGGTTCATGGTTGGACTGGAGGAGCTTCAAGGGCTTTTCCAACCCACATGATTCTGTGATGCTGTTGGAGAGGACGAACCCCGAGCAGCCCCTCGAGCACCTCCCTGGGGGTCTTGTGCAAGATAGTTACCTTATACTCCCGAAATTTGTTGACAATGGGCTCATGGAGGAGGAATTTTATATCCTTGAGGAGGTAGAAGGTCCTGGGGGCGGTGGAGCCTTTGTTCACCTTCTTCTTGTGCTTGGGCTCATGGGGGTAAATCCCCTTCAGGATGCAGAGGCGCCTGGTAACAGCGATGAGGGTGAGTCACACGGGGCCGCAGCACCCACGATCCCCAATACGGAACACCCCGGGGCCCTCCCCCTCCAGCGCTGCCACCGCTTAGCGGGGGGGAAACCCCCAAAACATGGCAGCCTGAAACCTCGGGACACACAGGACACACCACCCCACTCCCTACAGAAAGGGCCACCCCACACGCCCACTATGGGCTCCATCTCCTATTGCTCCCCGGGGGGGGGTGTGGGGGGTCAGGAGGTCCCGGCGGGGTCCCGGCACACCTGAAGTCGGGCAGGCTCAGCTGCAGCTTCTTCCGCGCCCTGTTGCGGGTGATGTAGTTGGTGGCAGATCCCCGCTCGTACTGGGGAGAGACGGGGCGTCAGAGGGAAGGCGAGGGGAGCCCCGCGACAGGAAACGGCGGGGAAAGGGAGAAGAAACGGGAACCGGAGAATGGGGGCTGGGGGCACCGGGCACGGCCAGCTGAGGGGGCAGGGAGACCGGGTGTCACGGCACGGACAGGCACTGGCACCGGGGGGGGCACAACACGGAGCGGCGCTGACACTTCGGGGCACTGGCCCCAGAGGGAGGGGGGTGAGCACCGGTACCGTGGCGGGGGGGGGTCACGGGCACCGGGGAGGGGGGAGCAGACACAGGCGGGCAGCGGCACCGGAGGGCACCGGCACTAGGGAAGGGGGGGGGGGGCGGGGAGGCGGGCACCGGGGACCGTGAACGTGGCACCGAGCGGGGGGACGGAGAAAAGGGAAGGGGGTACTGCGGTGCCGGGGGTGTGGGGGGATGGAAGCAGGCGGCCCGCCCCACAGTACCTTCTTCTTCTCTAGCCCGCCCATGGCCCCACCGCCGCCGCCGTCCGCGTGCTCCCGGTGCGCCGCAGGCCCCCGGCCTGTCCCCGCCCTGCCTGCGCCCGGGGCCCGGGGCCAGCCCCCGCCGGAGCCGCCCCGCACCGGTCATGGGGGCAGCGCGGCGGGACGGGCAGCGCGGCGGGGCGGGCGGCGGAGCGGGCAGGCAGCGGGGCCGAGTTCGGGCAGGCGCGCCGCGGACAGCCCGCGCGGCCTAGTAGGGGGGGAGGGAGGGGTCCTTCGGTGCGGGGCACGCTGGGATATAGCGGGGCGGCGCGGTGCATGCCGGGATGCAGCGAGGCAGGGGCCTGGCGGGGCCGGGGCGGCCTGGCGGTCCCGCCACTGCCGCTCCCCGCGGGACCCCCGTCGGGACAGTGCGCTGGCAGGTCCCCATCCACCCGTCCCCGTGGTCCCCATCCTCCAGGGCCTAGCAGCCGCTGTGGGGCGAGTGCGGGTGGTTCCTGGGGGGAAGGCCCGGTTCTCTCGGCCTCCCTCAGCCCGGGCTCTGGTGGTTCCCGACACACCCACACCCCATCCTTTCTCCCCAGCGTTTCCCCCATCTTGGAGGCAGCCGGACCCCGTGTCCCTGCACGGCGAGTCTCCAGGGTCCAGGGCATCCCGGGTGTGACTGACGGCTATGAAGGGGTTTGTCAGTCCCAACCTGCCGGGGACCTCAGGGCCGACGGCATTAGCAAGCCCTCACGGCCCTTAGTTTCCAGCCTGATCCCAAGGGTGGGATGGGAGTTTGTCTGACACCGTTGGGACTGCGGGTAATGTGAACTCAGACCTGACCTGTGGTGGGTCACTGGAGGTCCTTGTTTGATCCTGCCTGGGACTGGGACCCTCTGCGGGGTCGCAGCTGGCAGGGTGAGGTGCGCTGCCCTCCCCGGGTGCTTCATCTGCCCCCTCATGCCTCTGGGAGCTGACTGGTGCTATGTGCCCTCCAGCATCCCTCATCTGTCCCCAGCACCCTCAAGAGTGCCGCCAGGAGGGGACAGGTCACCTCCCTGTCCAGCATTGCTGGTGATACACCCATGGGTGCACCTTTGGCTGAGATAGGGATAGGACAAGAGAGAATGGCCTCAAGCTGCCCAGGGCAGGGTCAGGCTGGCTCTGAGGAAGGATTTCGTTGCAGAAGGGGCTGTTGGGCGTTGGAATGGGCTGCCCAGGGCAGGGGGGGAGTCCCCATCCCTGGAGGGGTTGAAGAGTCGGGCTGAGCCAGCGCTGAGGGATCTGGTGGGGTTGGGAACGGTCAGGATGAGGTTCATGGTTGGACTGGAGGAGCTTCAAAGTCCTTTCCAACCAAGATGGTTCTGTGATTCTGAGATGTGCCCTGTGAGGGTCCTTGCTGTGTCCCAGGGGGGCGGTGGGGGCCGGGAGCCCTGTCCTCAGCCCCTGCCAGCTGCAGGCGTTTTTTGGGGGGTGGAAGGCCCTTCACCCTCTTCCAAGCCTGGGTGACCCCCAGCAGACAGAGAACTGAGCCCCAGCGGTGCCCCAGGACCATCCTCCTCTTGGCTGCAGGGATTTGCCTTTTAGGGTTCAGCACCCCCATATCCACCCCTTGTCTGCCAAGCTGAGCTGGTTAATCCTCATTTTCAATAAAAACTCAGCTCTGGGTGAGTAGCGGAGTTACTGCTTTCAAAGGAGGCTGCAGGATTTCCATGGGTTTCATCCCCTCTTTTTATTTTCTGGGGGCTAAATTTGACCAGTGATTTTGACCCAAATGCCAGCAGTTTGGGTCTTGCTGCCCCAGCCACAGTGCAGAGGGCAGGGTGACCGGTGCTTGTGCGGTTCGTGCCGGGTCAGGGAGCCAGGAGGGAAGAGTGGAAGTGAGCACATTATCTCTGCCCCGGCACGGGGTGGCCCCGCTTCCCTTTGCTTTGCCTCCAAAGTCCTTTCCCATTTCTGCTGACTTGGCCCCGGTGTGCGGAAACAGCCTCTTGTGACACCTTCCCGTCCCTGGCGGTGTCCTGGCTCAGCTCGGCTGGGCTCTGCCTGTCTCTGCCGGGCTGACAGCCGTGCCGTGCTGTGCCGTGCTGTGCCACCGCCCTGCTCTGGCATGTGGCTGCTCCTCATCCTGCTGCAGGCTGCGGTCCTGCCTGCCCAGCTCTGCGGTGAGTACGGCAGCCAACCACCGCCTGCAGCCCCCAGAACCCCTGTCCCGCCGGGGGACCCCACTGGAGTTGGGGGTCTTGCCTGCGTGAGACAGTGCCCGGAGCGGGTCCCTGAACTGGCTGTGGTGGCTGAGGGGTCCTCGAGGAGTGGGGCTGGGGGAAACAGGCACCATCCCGTACTCCAGCCCTCTGCCCAGCCCTGGGGAGGACGTTGGCCTTGTGAAACCCTTCTGGTGATGAATTTTCCAGGGCTCAGCTCTCCTCACCCACCAGGGTTAAGCCTTATTCCTGTGCCCCCTTCCCCTGCCCAAAGCCCAGAGCCAACCTGCCCCACTCCTGCTCCTGCACCTGCCCCCCGCAAGGTCTGGCAGGGTCCCTGGGGACAGGGGTGCCACCCCAGCCCCACGGGCACGGCGGGAGGGTGGCTGTGCCCAGGCCTTGAGCTCCCCACACTCCCACTTCATGTCACATGTCTTATTTGGTTTCTTCCTCATTTTTGGGGGGCAGACTTGAGGTTTTGTGACTCGAGGGAGGGACTCAGGGGGCACAGGGTGCGTGGCAGGGTTGGGGTGCTGGGTCTCCATCGCCATGTGCAACCGGTGCCAGGGGCTGCAGATGCCACAGGGCTGGTGCTTGGGGTGGACTCGGCCCCCCATCACCCTCCGCTCCCTCTCCCCGGGGCCGTGGTGGGTAGAAGCCCCGGGGGAGGCGGCAGCGGTGCGGGCACTGAGCGCCCGGCTGCTGGGGCTGGCGGCGGACCCAGCGCGGGACCCCGACCCCAGCGTCTACCTGGCCCTTCGCCTGGGCACCGACCACGACCTGCGTGGGGAGGAGCGGTACCTGGCGCGGCTGCAGGACGCCTTCCAGCGCCGCTATGGCCGGTAGGTCCCGGGGGGAGACACCCCGGGTTCCCCCATGTGTCTCTGGGGGCCATCCCCTGTCCCCCACACTGCCCCGGTGGCCCACTGACACTGTGTTCCCGCAGGAGCCTGCAGGCGGCCGGCCGGCCCCACGCCGCGCCCCACGGCCATCCCCAGAGGGACGCTGCGGCCACCCAGCACAGCACGTATGTGGGTGTCCCACAGGGACAATGGGTGCCCTGCGCCGGTGGGGTGACAGCCCCCCCGGAGCGGTGTGGGTGCTGACGCGGCGGTTTGCAGGAGCGCCGAGGTGGAGTGGCCAGAGACAGGGCGGCTGGCTCTGTACCTGCTGGGGCTACGGGCCACTTGTCCCCCACCGGAGCCTGGTCCCCAGCGTTCACTGGTGACATGGCTGAAGTATTACCTGGAGGAGGACTGGGCAGGTGAGAGCATCCCCATAGGGCAACCACAGTGAGCACCCATCCAGCCACCAGGCCAACGGCTCACCCCGTGACACGCCACCTTGTCCCTAGGCTCCCGGCGGCATGGCCACCCCCTCACCAGTTACTACCAGTACAGCCTGGGCGTGCTGGCACTGTGCGTCCACCGCAAGCGGGTGAGGGAGGAGGTGATCCGCCGGCTCCTGGTGGCTGAACACCACGGCAGGTTTGGGCACGCCAGCGGCAGCGCCGTGGGTAAGGGTCCCCGGGGATGGGCGGGGCGGTGGCACCCCAGGGGGAGCATGTGGCAGCACAGGGTGACACAGTGTCCCTCCTGCAGACACGGAGGCGGTGGCAGCGCTGGCCTTCGCCTGCCTGCAGCGGGAGCGGCTGGTGGGGGCCAGGCTGGCGGCGGAGCTGGGGGCAGCCACACGTGCGGCGAGGAGGAGGATGGTCGAGGCGCAGGGCCAGGATGGCTTCTTCGGCAACATCTACAGCACCCCGTGGGCCATGCAGGTGGGTGTCACGGGCAGGGGGGGTCTCGGGTGGGGTGTGGGTGGGTGTAGGTGTGTGGGTTCACAGTGGGTGCAAGCATGAGCGTGGGTGCAGGTGCAAATGTGGGTGTCTGGGCACAGCACCCACCCCGGGGCAGGGGCTGGGCAGGCAGGGACCTGACCCGCTTCCCACCTCAGGCTGCTGTCCCACCACCTTCCTTTCTCCCGCTTCCCAGGTCTTCATCGCTACTGACACGTGCCGGACGCAGCCGGCGTATGGCCGGGCCATGGCTGCGCTGCTGGGGAACCTGGACGCCTTCAGCACCGCCGCGACCATGGCCCAGGCGCTGCCGGTGCTGCACGGCCGCTCGTACCTGGACATCGCCTCCATGCGCTGTCAGGAGGAGCTGGGTAGGAGCCAGGGCGGCGCGGGGACGTGGCAGGGTGCTGACACAGCGTTGGCACAGATGCCACCGTGGTGGTGGCTTGGTGTCTGTCAGTGACGTGGTGGTTTCCTTCTCACAGACACGCTGTCGCCCATCAGCCCTGAGCCGCTGACCGAGACGCCGGGGAACATGACGGTGCGGCTGGTGGTGGAGTGCCCCGAGCCGTCGTGCCCCCAGCACCGGCTCTACGACCAGCTGGTGCCCGTGTCTGCCGGCGCCTCCCTCTTGGATGTGCTCAGGGCGGCCACTGCGCAGGAACCCCACGACTTCACGTACGTGGACCCACGTGCCAGGGTTGGGGGGACCCTCTGGGGTTCCTGGGTGTCACACCCAGGGTGGCCACGTGCCCTGCACCCATGCCACGGGCTCACCCCAGTCCCCAGCACCTGGCTCCCTTGGCAGCAGATCTGCCCCACTGCTGGCAGTGCTGGGGCCAGACCCTCAGCTCCCCCCTGCTCCCACCCACCAGGTTTGACACCCAGGACACCCCCCAGGGCCCCTTTCTGAGCAGCGTGCTGGGGCTGGAGGCCCGGCAGCAGAAGCGGAACTACTGGCAGCTCCTCACTGCCCCCAGCACCAGCCTGCAGATGGGTGAGTGATGGGTGAGGGTCCCAGAGGAGGTGGCGGGGGGGCCCCCACGGCCGCTCTCCCACCCGGGGCTGCTGTCCCTCCCTCCACAGGTATCGCTGACTACAGACCTCGCGACGGGGAGACCCTCATCCTGCGCCTGAGCGAGTGGTAGAGGGCGGGGGGCGATGGCAATGAAACACCCGCCTTGGGCTCAGGACCTGCCGGTTCCCTGCCTCCTGCTTTCCCTGCGCCCTGCGTGTCAGCACCCCAAATCCACACGGGGAGGAGGAGCAGGGGCGGCATGCGATGCCTGTGTCCTGTGGGCACAGTGGGATGGCAAAACCCAGACCAGCAGCTCCTCCGGTCCCGGCCCCACCGGGGGATGGGGCAGGCATCCACTGGCAGCAGTTGGTTTTGGGGTGCCCAAAGCAGCATTTTTGGGGAGTCTAAACCAGCGCTGCTTATCCCCAGCAAGCTGCCAGCCAGGGCTATTCCCCTCTATAAAACCTCCGGGGGGAGACCCCCGGCCCTCCCCACTGAGCCCCCATATGCCCCAGTGCCACACACAGCTCAAGGGTGACCTACGGAGCGGGTCCCAAACCTGTGTGATCCGCCCCCCCGGGGTTTAATCCAAGCCCAGGGAACACCCGCAGGCAGCGGCAGCGAAGGCAGCCGGGGGAGGCGGTGTCTGGGACGGGGGCTGCCGCCGTGGGTTGGGGTCTGGGTGCCAACGCCAGGGCGGGCGATGCTGGCGGAGGGGAGCGATGGCGCCGGCACCCCCGCGCCGCCTGAGCCAGGCGGGGGCTCTGACGCAGTCCCACCGCTGCCGTCGCCATGGAGGCCGCCCGTGCTGCGGCTCCCGCCGGCCGAGCCGCTCCGGCGGCCGCGATGCAGGGCTGCCGGTTCCCCGCAGGCCCCGCCGCACCGGGCGGCATCCCCAGGCGTGCGCCCCGCATGCAGCCCCGCACCCCCACGCACCCCTGTACCCCCACACACCCGCACGGGCGGCCGTGACGCGGCGGCGGCCCCGCGGGGAGGAGCCTCCCTCCCTCTGCTCCCCGCCATCACCAAACTTTCCGCTCGCTCGCGGCCGCCGGCGCTGCCTCCCTCGCACATGGCACCGGCACCCCGGGGCTGAGCCCTGCCACCGCCCCGGAGCGGGTGACGCCACCGCCGCTGCCGCCAGGAGCCGGGGACCCGCCGCCGCCGCCGCCGCCTCCCGGGGCCGGCGGCTTTCGGCACGACGCGGGAGGACGGGGCAGAGCGGCGAGTGGCAGCGGGGGAGAGCGGAGCCGGTGCCCATGTGCCTGCGGTCCCGGCGGGGCGATGAAGCGGCGATGACGGCCGGCGAGGGGACCCTCCGGCCCTGGAAACCCGACCCGGGGCAGGCGCAAGGGGGTCGGCCGCCCCCGGGGCCGTCGCTGCCCCTGACCCTCACCGTCCTGGCCTGGCTGGGCACCGGCACCACCATGGCCGGCCTCAACAAATGGATCTTTGCCACCCACGGTTTCCGCTACCCGCTGCTGCTGTCGTCCCTCCACATGCTGTCGGGGGTGGCCGTGGGCTACCCGCTGGGCTGGGTGCGGGGACCGTCACCGCCGGTGCCCCGGCCCCGCGCCAGGATCTACCTGCTCAGCCTCACCTTCAGCACCAGCGTGGCGTTGGGCAACCTGGGCTTGAGCTACGTGCAGCTGGACGTGGCGCAGGCGGTGGCCACCACCACCCCGCTGGTCACCCTGCTGCTGTCGGGGCTGCTGGGGGGCCGGCGGCACCACCCGCTGCAGTACGTCGCCATGGGGCCCGTCTGCGCCGGGGCCGCCTGCAGCGTTGCCGGGGGGCTCCGCTTCCACCAGCCCGGCTGCGGCTTCCTCCTGGCCGCCACCGTCCTCCGCGCCCTCAAGTCCATACAGCAGAGTAAGTGCCACCCGCCTGTCCCCGTCCTGCCCGCCCGCCCTCCCTCCCCGGCACGGTCCCTGCGGCGCAGGAGGGGCTGGTGTCACCTCAGTGCCGCCCCGGTGCTGGTGACGCTCCCTGCTCTGGTCCCCAGTGCCACCCCCTTAGTCCCAGTGGCAACCCCTTTGTCCCAGTGTCACCCGCTGCCACCCGCTGCCCCCCTTGGCCCTGGTGCCGCCCCAGTGCCACCCCAGTTGCGGGGCCACTCATTGCCTCCCCGTCCCTGCTATCACCTGGTATCACCCCAGTGTCCCCCCAGCCTCCACACCAACCCCTCCCCACCCTGTGCCACCCCTTGCCCACCCTGTCACTGGTACCACCCTAGTGCCACCCTTGTCCCCCCGGCTGCCCCCCTCAGGGCTGTGCCACGCTCTGGGCCCTGAGGTGACGTGACCCCGGTTTGGCGGTGATGAGCAAACACACTGGTGTCCCTGCGATGACCCACGGGCACTGTTGGCTCCCAGTGACACTGTCCCATGTCCTGGCACCGTGGGGGGGTGGCAGTGCCTTAGACACCCCGTCCCCATCCCCATGGGCTCCCCCCGCCAGCGCTGCGGCCTGCCGGGTGCCCTGTGAGTCCCTGTGCTGAGCAGCACCGTCCCCATGCCTGGGGACTCTGGCAGCTGCGGTGCCACCCGGGCCGCGATGTCCTTGGCAGGCGGTGGAGCGGAGCCGGCTGGGGTGTTTTTTGGGCGGGAAGGGAGCGTTTCCTCCGGAGCTGGTGACTCAGGCACGGGGGACGGGCTCTGGTGTGGGGCCAAGCCCCGGGCACACACCCTGTGCCGTCCCCAGGGGCACCGCCGGCATCTGTACCAGGGGTGCTGTGGGCACCCGAGGGAAATCATCACCTGTCACCCACCCTGGTCCCCTTGTCACCCGTGGGACACAGAGAGTGGCCCAGGGAGGGTGGGGGCTGCTCTGTCCCCCCGGGAACATGGCATGTGCCCCCCTGTGCGTGGTAGCCAGCCCGGCTGTGCCTGCTGTCCTCAAATGACTCGGAGGGACACAGAAGGGACAGGCCACATGCCCAGAAATGTTGCTGCCGGCTGAAATATCAGCTGAAAAAGAGAGGATAGGAGGTAGGGGGTGGAAGCCACATTTGCTCCAGAATGGGGTGGGGAAACCACCTGTGGTGGTCTGGATCCCCAAACTGGGACACCCCCAAACCAGGGCACCCCCATTCCCGTGGAAGGGGCTTTCCCTCCCCCATTTTTCCTTCCCAGTGATGGGGTTTCTTAACAGGTTGGGCACCAAGCAGGCACTTGTGTCAGGGGGTGTCCCCGTGGGTGCTGTGTGTCCCTGCTGGGACAGTGCGGGGGTCCTGCTGACTGTCCCCATCCACCCCCAGGTCTGCTGCTGCAGGAGGACCGGCTGGACGCCCTCTCCCTGCTCTGCCTGACCTCCCTGCCCAGTTTCTGCCTGCTCTTCGGGGCGGCCGTGGCGCTGGAGGTGGGTCCCTCCTGGGAGGGCGTCCTGCGCTACGACGGCACCCTCTGGGCCTGCGTCCTGCTCAGCTGCCTGAGCTCTGTCCTCTACAACCTGGCCACCTTCTGCGTCCTCTCCCTCACCTCCGCCCTCACCGTCCACGTCCTGGGCAACGTCACCGTGGTGGGCAACCTGCTGCTCTCCCGCCTCCTCTTTGGCAGCCACTTGAGCGGGCTCAGCTACCTGGGCATCGGGCTGATGCTGGCCGGGATGTTCATGTACCACCAGCCGGACCTCATTGCCGCGCGCTGGGCGGCATGGCCGGGCCGGGGACGCCCCCGCCGGGAGTAGGGACCCCCTGACCGGGGCGGGAGTGGATGGGAAGTGGGACAGGCCGCGGGGTGTGGACTCTGTGGGGGCATGAGGGGGCCGGTGTGCACGGCGCTGGGTGCACACGGGGGTGCTGAGGTGCATGATACTGTGCACAGAGGTGTGTGGGTGTGCCCAGCTCTGCGCACACGTGTGTTTTCTGGTGTGCACAGTTGTGTGTGTCCATGTGCTGGTTTGCACAGCTCCATGTGCACGCATGTGCACGGCACCCTGAGCGTGGATGTGCTGGTGTGCGCAGGCTGGTTGTGCACATGTGTTGTGTGCCCAGCTCTGCACGTGTGTGTGCATGGCTTGTGCGCAGTCATGTGTGCACACGTGTGTCTCGGTGTGCATGGCTCTATGCCTCTTTGTGGGCAAGCAGGTCTGTGTGCACAGTTCCATGGGCATGTAGGCACGTCTGGGCGTGCACAGGCTCTGCAAGTGTTGAGTGGCTCTCTGCGCGTGGCTACACATGCACGGGGGCACGTGTGTTTGTGTGTGAAGGCTCTACATGTGCAAACAGGTCTCGCGCGTGTGGGCACATGTGTGTTGGTACAGACTGTACGTAGGAGCCTGCATGCACAGCTCAGCATGTGTGTGGGGACACGTGCTGGTGTGCGCAGGTTCTGCACATACGAGCGTGTTGCTGTGTGTGTGCGGAGCCTTACAGGTGTGCACAGGGGTGCTGGTGCACACAGGCTCTGCGTGTGCAGGATCCCATGCACGTGGGCAGAGCGTTACGTGCAGGCGTGCCCGGGTGTGTTGGCGCGCGCAGCCCCTGCCAGCATGTGTGCACAAACTCTGCACGTGCAAACGCACCTCCACACGTGCGCAGCTCTGTGTGCCCGGGGTGTGTCTGTGTGTACGTGTGTGTGAGTGCACGTGTGCGTGTGTGTATGTGCGTGTGCGTCACTACTGAGCTCTGCTGGCTGGAGTAAACCCGGGGCTGTGTACGCACAGTTCTCAGGGCTGAACAAGACGTCCAGGGATGGGGCAGGGGAGTGTCCCCTCTCCTGTCCCCAACCCCACCATGTCATGCCGGTCCCACAGGGATCCCTGGTGGTGCTGCTGGTGGTGTTGTCCCCATAGTGCCCTCCCGGTCACCACGGCTCCAGCTCTGGCCCCATTCCTCCCAGCTTGCCACGGCTGGAGCAGGCAGGTGCAGGCAGGGCTGCCTGCTCATCCCTGGAGCTCCGTCGCAGAGATGTCAAGAGCCCAGCAAAGGGGACAGGGACAGCTCAGACGCCCCTGCCATCGCTCCGGGACGGTGCTGGCCTGTGGCACACGCTCACCTTGGCAAAGGGATGTCCCAGCGCGTGTATGTCTGGGCACCGACGCCGGCACACACGTGCGGGCACCAGCACCACTGCATGCGGCGTCTGCGGGGGCTGCTGCCATGCTCACCATCTCCGTGCCGGGGCTGAAGGACCCAGCTCTGATTGCACTTGTCCCAAAATAAAGCTCTATTTTTGTCGTACTCCACCCTTGGCTCCCGGGGCGATCTCCCACCCGAAGCGCACAACGGCATCGTGGCAGGAAGGGAGGAACCAGGTGGTGCAGGGATGGGAAACTGAGGCACAGCAGTGCCTTGGGAAGCCCCAGCTGCCCGGTGGAAGCTGGGCCCACCATGCCCACCGTGGTCAGCATCTGCATGTCCCAGCGGAGGGACAGCCGTGGTTTAGCAGCCCCAGGGCTGGCAATGGGATACTCATGCAGGACACGGAAGAGACGCGGTGACGGGAGAGGAGTCACGAGCCACACGTGTCCAGGGAAGGGCCAGTCCTGCTGGGAGCTGGCATCCTCTGCCCGCGGCGTGGCTTCGCCCTGCCCCAGGGCAGCATGACGCTGGAGAGCATCCTGTCCCCTGGTGTCACCCGTCTGGTCCTTCTCCAGCCCTGTGACTCACATCACCCTGCAAGCACAACCCGCTCCCCCTGGAAACTCCCCACTTGTTCCCGCCCTCTTTCCCGAACAGCCATTTTCTTCCACTCGTAGGGGTGGCGAGTTTTGAGGCCGTTGCCAGAAGCGTCCCAGGGACGGCTCCTTCCCCTGCAGGCGGTGAGAGCAGGGCTGTTGCAGTGTGCCGGGGTGCCCGCTGCCACTGCCACCTTCACTGGGGTGCCCCAGGGCCGCGGCTGGAGCGCTGCCCATCCCACAAAGGACTCAAAGGACCCGAGTTATCAGTAAACAGCCCCTGCTCTGGCCAACAGCGCGGCAGGGCACAAGGCTGTTTGCTTTCTGGGCTCATATTTCAGAGGCTTTTCCATAATGGGACTGTTGAAAGTCGTTTTGATTTTCCACTGCGTTTCAAAAGGCGAGTCCTGCTGTGGCCCCACAGGGATGGGGCTGGGGGAAAAGTCTCCTCATGGGTGTTCCGGGGACTTCCCACCCGTGCTGTCCCCTGCCAGGGGACGGGAGGAGTGGGACCTGTGATCCAGCCCGCCTGACACATCGCTGGATCCAAGAGCCCTTCCCCAGGGAACACCCGCCCATCCCAGCCCCCTGACTCATGTGCTGGCATCAGGCTCTACCCGGATCCTGCCTGCGACTATGGCTTTGCCTCGTCCACCCGAGTTTTAGCGCACTGTGGGACTGGCCCCGTGCCGTGCTGCTGCCCACTGCCCCTGGGGGGGGCTGGTGGCTGCAGCCAGGCTGGGCACAGGGGGCCCGCGGGCAGCATTTGTGCTGGGTCTGGGGGCTTTGCTGCTGCCCGTGAAGGGCCTGGCAGCGGCGGGCGGGCTGCTCTGGAGCGGTGGCCCTCTCTGGGTATTTCAGGCCATGATCTCAGGCCGGTGGCATCCCTCTGCTCCGGCCATTCTCTGCTCTGGCCGCGGGAAGGATTGGGTTTCCCACGGGCACAGCAGCAGCTGCCCATGTGTCGGGTCCGGCTAAGCTGGACAAGGGAAAGGCATCCCAGCCCCGGCTGCTTCGCAGCCCAGGACACCTCTGCTCTGAGGCAGCACCTTTCTGGAGAGCAGACCCTGCAGCACAGGGCAGGACGAGCCCCAGCGGGAGCGGTGAAGGATGGGGACAACCCTTGCATGGGCATATGTGTCCCCATGCCTCGGCCTCCTGGCAGGTGGCAGCTTCCCAGCCGCTGCTGGGGTCTGGTTCCCCTCGCCAGCCCTGGCTCCCCGGGCCCGGTTTCAGTGTGGTGAGGGTACTGAGGTGCAGTATCTGGTATGAATCCACCTCTGAAGCCCCTGCAGCTCTTGTGCCCCCAAATGTGGGGGTGTTTCCTTTCCCATGCACCTCTCCACAGCCCCTGCCAAGCATTCTCTGGGTTTTTACCTCTTTTTAAATAACCCCCAACTGCAGGCAGGGTGGGGCACCCCCATGCTGGGGCTCGTTAACCCCTGGGATGCCACTGCCCAGCATTAACCATGCAGCAGGCACCCAGCACACGCTGCCTGATCCTCCCACATGGGCGCTGCTGCCGGGTTTCTGCTCTCCCTATCTTGAGATGCACAGAGGGGACAGGAGCTGCAAGGAGGGGTGACAGCTCTGAAACCAGTGAGCAGTGGCATCAAGGATGGGCGGCACCTCCGTGTACTTGGTCCCACCATGCTGGAGGTGGTGGCTGCCTGGGAGCTCCAGGTGAAGCGGGAAGGTCTGAGGTGGGAGAAATTAATGCCTGTCTGGTGGGATAGTGTTGTTTCTTCTGATCTGCTGTTAAATTGCTGCTGAAATCTTCCTCTGAGGTGGTGATGGAGCGTGCTGGGGACTGAGCTGTGAGCCACTGCCCTTGGCGGAGGAGCAGGGTGTCTCCGTGGGGAGAGGAGATCCAGGGTGGATTTACCGTGCTCCAGCTGGGTGCCTGGGAGCACACGGCGGAAATTTTCTGTGTTTCAGGACAGGGGATTAACTGCTGCCCTCAGGGATGTCGGGAGGCTTTGCTGCATTAGCGCAGAGGGATGCAGGATCCGCAGCTGGGAGGCAGCAGGGACAAACACTTCTAAACTGAGAAGCCTACACCAGGAAATGATCTGCTTCCCTCCTATGCCAGGCTGTGGTGTTAAACTTACCTCATCACAGTCCTCAAACGGTGTCAGGGACCGTGCTGGCTCTGGAGCTTGAATTATGGCAAAGTCTTTTTTGGGGTAGTTATTAAGAAAAATGCATTCTCCCTGGCAGGACAGCTGGCACATGTCCAGCAGTGGCGAGCAATAATCTGAGGATGCTCGAAGCAGCCCAAGCCCGGTTGGAGGCCAGGAGATGGAGAGGATGACCCTTCAGACTCCCTTAGAGCCTCACATTCTCTGCTTCAGCACCCAAAAAAACGAATCCAGAATTTGCTCTTAACCATTTGGGGCAGGCTGGCTTTACTGGTGGCTTTACTGTGCTCTCTCTATGGCTCAGGCTCGCTGCTCTGCCCTGAGAAGGCTGTTGACTGATGGTAGCTGTGTTTCCAAAAGATGAAATCACATGAGCCTAAAGACATTTTTAAAGTCATATACTTTGTTTTTATAACATAACTTTATATAATAAAGCAGGGGTTTAAGATACAAAAGTTTAAGGCAGTTATAATAGTGTGCTAATTACTGCATGCATAACATAAGACCACTATATAAAAACTTAAGTGTTCACAGGCTGTTGTGAAACACAGATGGAGCCTTAGTGGCAGCCTAAGTCAGCACAAGAGCTTGGTTCAGTGGGTTTGGGTGCCCGGTGCAGGTGTCTCACCCGGGTTCTGATGGCTGCGAAGGAAGAGGTGTTCAGGAAAGAGCTGGCAGCAGCATCACAACCCCCCTTCTCCCACTTCTCGAGAGCTGCGTTCAAACTGAGATGCTCACCCTTGATGCTACACTGCAGCCATGCCCGTGCTTGGCCCTGTCCCCCGCTGAGCTGGGCCTGGCCTCCCACCCAACCTCCCAGCTTGGCCTTGGGCCTGCCTCACTGCCACGGACTGGCCAGGCAGTCAGGATCCCACTTCAACGAGCCTCCATCCACCTCCAGATACGCAAAGCCCTGGTCTCCTCCACCTTGGATAGCAGGTGCCAGTGGTGCCCTCGATGGCCGGCACACAAGAACCAGACATCTGCAGGACCTGCTAGGGCTCATGGCACTGTTGTTCTCCTTGGGGAAAGTCTGGTGTTCAACTGCAAACCTGGAGTAGAGAGGGGTGGGGATGGAGCTACGGACACCAACTGCACCCTTGTCCAGTCAGAGATCCAGTCTGGGAAGCACGAAGGCCCAGGTGGTGGCACAGCACACAGGGCTCCTCGAGAGGTCTGGCACGTCTCTGGTGCTCTCTGTGACACCCGTGCACCCAATCAGCTTGTTCTGTCCCTTAACTTTCTGTTTTCTGGGAGCAACTTCTTACAGGTCCATGAGGAGTCAGGTCTTTGCTCTGCTTTTTGAAGGTGCCTTGGGAGAAAAATAATAGAGTCTAAGGAAGGGCAGGCTCTTTGTCACCCACCACAGCCATCAGCTGACCTGCTCTAAGACCTGCAGAGAGCTAGTTTGCCAGGCTGTTCTTGGCGGGTGTGGAGGAGCACTCCCAAAGTGCTGGTGATACAGTATACACTCACAGAATCACAGAATTATTTAGATTGGAAATTACCCTTAAAATCATTGAGTAGAACCATTAACCTAGCACTGCCAAGTCCACCACTAAACCATGTCCCTAAGCACGAAGGCCACGTCTCTTAAATACCTCCAGGGATGGTGATTCAACTACTTATTTCCTGGGGCAGCCTGTTCCAGTGCTGGACAACCCTTTTGGTGAAGAAATATTTCCTAATATCCAATCTAAACCTCCTCTGGTGCAACTTGAAGCTGTTTCCTCTCATCCTATCAGTTGTTACCTGGGAAAAGAGACCAACACCCACCTTGTTACAACCCCTCCCATCAACTGGGCCTGTAGGACCCCCTCATGCTGTCTTGTGGGCTGTAGGACCCCTCACACACACATGCCAGCCTGGGGCTCCCTGCTCCCACACAAAACAGGTCTGTTATTGCCACTCAGGACAGAGCTGCTGGAGCTGAAAACTTCATACTGTGAAAAAACAGAATTAATACATGTTTTTCTGCTGAGAGATGCCAAAGTGTGCCTAGATCAAGCTTCTAGTTTATAACAACATGATGACCTCGCCGCAATGACTCAGGCTGACAGCAGGCTTCCTCTTATTACTCCCATCTTGACTTCCCAGCCCACCACTTTCTTTCCGAGCAGTGAGCAGCTCCCCCAAATAACCATGGATCTCCCAAGGGAGGCCAAGGCACCCCCTGAAAAAGGGTTGGAGCAATCAGGTGGGGGAAGAGAAAGGGTCAGATAGTGGAAAGCAGGATATCCTTGGGTCTCTCCCAACTGGGTATGCTGGAGTCTGTGCTGTTCCTGTCCTCTCTGGAATGCAGTAGATGACTGGACTTAGGGTTGCTGTCTCAAAACCCAAAGTTACATCCCAGTGAGGAAAAACAAATGTTGGTAATGTTCCAAACATCCTGACTCACAGCTAGTTTCTGTCCCGTATTATAAGCACAGTTTGTGCTGGACTAAAACAACACTCTCTAAACACGTGATGGTTTCAGAGTTACTGTCAGGATGCTGATACAAATGATGTGTGAAAACTAACTGCATAGCTCAAACCATGTTGATTTTATTTATAGTAAACCCCACTACTTGCTGATTGTATCACAAAGCCCTTGCACTTTCAGCGGCAGAGACTTCATGCTCCAACCCCCTTAGATGAGAAGAGCTTATTTTCAAGGTTCCGGTGTGGATCTGGAAGAACTGCTGTTGGCTTTCCCTTGGTTTCTTGCCAAGAGGTCGCAGCAGCTTGTTTGTGCTCAGAGCAGCAGCATTACTCCTAGTTCATTTTCATAAACATCGGGTGTCATCCCCAACGGAGAGCTGATCTTTTGGAGCCTGTTGATGCTGAAGTGTTTGTACTCGTAGTAGACGAGCTGCTGCCAGAAGCCGTTGTTGGGTTGTACGATGGGATGGCAGGGCTCAGTCCAGGCGTGGGTGCCCACAAGGGATGTGGAGTTCTTCTTCTGGAGATTGGCCAAGCAGATGGTGGGGACCTGCTCACCCCAGCAGCACAGGGCAGCAGCGTCCGATCCCACGTGTCCCCACCCGTGGATCGTAGCTGCCATGGAGTCAAAACAGCTGGAGATGCGGGTGGTGGGGACATGCATCCATCACAGGGACATGCAGGTACCTGACGTGGGGACAGAGGGTGTTCACCACCTCCAGGGAGGTGTTGATGATGGTGCTGATGCAGTGGGTAAAGAGCAGGAGGTGGCTGTTTGTGGCCACCATGTCACCGAGGTAGGGGTTGGAGGTGATCCAGGGTGCTGGGGCAAGACCAGGAGGGCTCCCACAGCCGCCACCATTGAGGTGTGCTGGTTGTGTCTAGAAATACATGTAGAAATACACTCAGCCCTGTCCCCCACCATGTCCTGGCCTACTGGGCCCCACTGCCCGGCAACCCTGGGGGGGGGAGGAGTGGCCATGCCCCCCCATGGCAACCGCCACCGCACACACAGCGGCAGGTGGCCACGGGGCCATGGAGGAGCGGGGCAGTGCGCGGCCTCGCCTCACCTTCTTCCCACCACCCCAGAGCCGGCAGCTCAGCGGGCCTTGGTGCGGGTTTGGGGGGCCCTCACACCGGCTGGGGGACCCCACGCACTGTCCTGGGGCTGTGGGAGCTCTTACACGGGCTGGGGCTGTGGGAACAGGTCCGCAGGGTATGGATCAGCCCTGCCCTGCATCCTGCTCTGTGTGACATGAAGCCCCCTCTCACCCACAGCAGCTCTGCAGACGTGGACCTGGACGAGGACAGCCCTTTGCTCAGCAGCTCCCTGCCCAGCTCCACCCGCCGCCCCAGCTGCCATCCACAGCTGCTCCTGGAGAAGAAGGTGATGGCCCCCACTTCCCCTCACCCCTCCAGGCCCCGCCAGCACTGCCCCCCAGGATGGGGTTCATGGTCCCCTCTGGCACAAGGGGAGGGTTTGTTCTGCATTTGGCTGCTGGTGGATGTGTCTTGGAAAAGCAGAGGGAGATCCCCCTCCTCTGAAGAGGTTGGCAGCGAGACAGGTGACACGAGGCTGGAGGAATGTCTTGTGCAAATGCTCAGGTCTCAGTTCCTCAGAGTCCTTAAACCATCGCTTCAGCCTTCAGCCCTTAGGTCTTCAGCAGGATCAGGATGTGGGTGCCAGGGCTCTCTCCAGGGGAGCAGGTCAGAGGGGGCAGCCACCAGTTCCTGGGCTGCCTTCGATGTGAATGGTTGTGCCTCCATCCTGACCTCGGGACACAGATGCCATATCCTGCCTGCAATCAACTGTGTTTTGGAAAGATAAGCTACAGGTATTGTTGGCCATGGACTGAACCTGACTTAGATGTTTTCCTACAATATCTAGGGAGACTGAGGGTAAATTATTAGAAATGGATGAAGTGCTGACATGAGACTGTGGGGACTAGGCAAAGGTTTTGCAGCATTTATCAGCTCAATCTCCCCTTCAGTGGTTCTCACTTTGAGTCCAGCAGTAACAGGTCCATTAGCAACAGCAGGTGAGAGTCTCTCCTGCAGGAATGTACGGGATGTCAGATTGAGTCTGTAAATTCAGAATGGGGATTTAGGGTGTCATTAGACATACCTGGACCTTCACACACTGAGTAGTTCCCCTCAGCTCACCTCTCTGCTCCTGGGCCGCAGGTTTTTTGTCCTTAATACCCAGCCAGCACCACCTGAATCCTCACCCCTCACCTTGCTGCATATATCCCAATGAACTTTGCTTTCCGGCTTTGGTCAGAAAACCCAAGCATCATGATTTCAGTTTGTCAGTTTAAATCAAAGTTTTATAACATGGGGCTGCAATGTTCACCCTCTTGACTGCTTCTGGCAGAACCGTAGGGCCCTGCCCAGGGTCTGGCTTTGCGTGTGAGCCCACCTGCCTAAGCAGTAAACTGTGCAGCCCCATAGCAGTTATTAGTGAGAATGGGGGAAAAAAAATTACTCAGCTTCACCTCTCAGGTGAAGTTTGTTTACAACAGAAAGTCTAACAGAAATTAATGTCTGATGGTTTCACTTACTGGCATCTCTCACTAAAATCTGTCCTTGAGACATGAATTAGTGATGCTTAACAGGTCTCAGCTGAATGTTTCCTTCTGCTGCTGTGGTGGTGACAGCCTTGCAAGGCAGAGTTGAGGCACCTTCTCCTTGGTTTGCTGTTCCCTAATCCCTTAACTCAGTGGACTGACAGCACCCTCTAGGTATCTGTGCGCTGAGGAGGTCCTCCAGGCCTGCAGACATCTGTGATGTGCGAGTTTCAAGACCTCGGGGCAGTGTAGCTACTATGAGTGAATTAGCTCCAGCCTACAACCAAGGCCAAAGCTGTGCTGTGATGCCTGGCTTGGTCCTGAGGCGCAGGTGTGCCCTGGGCTTGTGCCGCAGGCATGGACAGGTTTCTGTTCACAGTCAGGTGTTTTGCTGATTAGAGATATCAATTAAACTCAGACACCAGGGTGAAAAGAGCAGGCATATTTTACTATAAATAAATAAATAATATAACAGTAATACAGAAAACATACAGTAAGAAAAGACAGAATAGTGCACTCAAACAAACAGGAAAATACAGGGTAATGCATCAAATCATTACTACCAGAGAGAGAGAACAGTGATTAAGAAAGATCCATCACCACTTGCACCCATTACCATTCCCCAGCCCCGCAGGCGCCGGGCAGCCCCGGTTACACGAGGGTTTGTTGAGCCTTTCCCTGTGAGTGGGAAATCCTACGTGGTGCCTCCACCCGTAGCTGAGGCTTCCAGAGCCACTGTGAGCGGGTCCGGCCTTATATACCCAAAAATCAGCAAGCCAGAAGAGCTGGCACCTTTGTTTAAGCGGAAATACCTGGTCTCAGTCTCACATTAGATTCCCCCAGAGCACGGCCAGGGCTCAAGGGAGCAGCTCAGGGAGTTTCCCTGCTCATCTAATCGGATTATGCGCAAGGTCTCACTTCAGGTCACAAGGCCAGACAACTGTCTCTGTGGCCGTTATCTTGCCCCCTCACACAAAGAAAGATAAAGATATATTCAGGATAGACGTGTTTTATGATGTTTAAGCTACATCTTCCATACTTATTTCACTAATGGCTACAGACTGAGTTAGCAGCTTCGGCTCGGGGCCTGTTGCTCGGGCTTCAATACTTCCACCTTTTACATCAGAATAGATGGTTTGTTATAACGTAGTGTAATACCCACGAGCACAATGGTTATCAGCTATAAAATATACAGGATTCATCTATAGGTCAACTCTGGCTTGGGCCTATTGTTCATGCCTTAGCACTTTGTCAGGAGACCCAGGGAGATGCAAACCCTCTATGGCTGGAGAGACTGCATGCCTGCAAGCGTGGAAGCCTGTGCCACACCTGTGGTGCGTGGGTGACATGGAGCTTATTCCTGGTGAGATCCCACTCAAACCAGATGACCACATTGTCATCAGTTGGTTTTATAATGTTGGGCTTTTTGTTATCAGTGTGATGGATTGGGTCTGAGATGCAAGAATGCAGAAGAGTGCAATTACTGTCCTTCAGTCCTGCTTCTTACAGTAGTATAAAATGAATTGCAGTCAAGGAGGCAGGATGATTTGAGTTATCTTTTTCAGACCAACGTTTAGAGTGTTACTTATGAATTTTGGAGCTTATTTGCTTGGAGGCCACCTTGTGAAGGTGCAGGATGTGAATGTGGCAGGATGTCTCTCTTCCCAAAGACAAGCACCACTTTGGAATTACTTATTTCATGGTTAGGATAGTGGCTATAAGGTCTTACGTTTTCTTTTGTAAAGATGAAACACTTTGAAGAGACCAAGAAGAAGACTGAACGTTTCTACAAACATTTAAAGCAGCAGTTTTTGAAAGAGCAGGAGAGAAAGATGGCATGGAGGAAGAAGGCCTCTGAAAGGTTTGAAAAATCACTGGAAGTGTTCAGTCGCAGAAGTGGGAAGTTATCCACCCCTTCCGCCGGTGGTTTGTCTGTGACTGAAAGGACACCCTTGGAACACGCAGCTTCTCCGGAGGAAGAAGGGATCAAGAGACACGTCTAGAGAGCTCCTCCTGCAGGCTGTCCCACCACTCCGGCCAATTTTCTGTTTGTCCATTTAGAAAGCTCATGCTTGATCCTAGTACAGCAATAAACTGGCACCATCCCTCACTCTGTCTCATGTTGCTGCCCATTTACCTTTTAAATTGATGGGGCTGCTGTGTTAGAGGGCCATGGGCTGGGGACAATTCCGGGAGCAGTGTGGCAGCCACAGGAGTAAAACACCTCTTTGAAGGACTGGTTTGCTTTGAGGCAACAGAAAAGTGGTGTGACAGGGATAGAGTTTTTTCTTGGCTTGTGCCTTCAGAGACGATTCAAAAAACATATTTCATGGCTAGATGGATTTCCAGAAATGGTATCAGAGGTTCAGGGAGGGTAAATGAATCTGTTGTTGGGGAAAAAGAAAAAGGATTGGTGACTTAAGAAGCTTAGGAGAAAAAAGAACAAGGAATGGGGTGTTGGAGATTTCCTTGAGGCCCTGAAGAAGTGAGTAAGAGTCAGCAGCAGATGGAGAAGGTGGTTGTAGGCAAGTAGAACTGATCAACTTTCCTTTTCCCAAACCAGAGACACTCAGAGTAACCGTTGAGTTGCTCCCAGTAGGATGGGATACAGCTCACTGTGGGAGTGCAGAGCTGGAGAGATTTTCATCATCCACTCTGGTCCCTGCGGTGCTGTAGCATTAAGTATATTTTGACTATCCTTGAAAAATATTCATCTAACTTGTTTTTAAAAATCTGGCAGTAAAGGAGATGCTACAGTTTCTTGAGGTAGCCTGATTTTTCATCCAGCATTGTAGTGTGTGGGGGGTTTATAACAAAAACCTTTTTTGCTTGAAATGAAACTAATAATTTTTTATGTTTCTCCATGGCCTTGAGGGAATAATTGGATGTTGGAAGATTGCTGTCACATCCTCACTCATTTTTTTCTTCACTGGATTAAAAAATGGTCAGTACCTTCAAGCTGTCAAGCTCAGTTGGGATTTCTAAAGAGAATTTTAATGACTAATACAAAAGGCATACCTCAGACATCGGGACAGCACACCTGGCAAGTTACACTCCAGTGCTCAAAAATCTGGAGGCATCAGGCCTTGATGATGAAACACTGCTTCTCAGTTTACTGTAAGACTGTTTTTTTAAAGAAACAACAAACTTTTCCCTAACCTCTGGTTCCTGAAAACAGTGAAATCTTTTTATTTCTTCCTCCCTAGAGCATTTCTAATTATTCAGCCAGACTCGGACACCTGGCAACATTACCCATGAAGATGACTAAAAATCTCAGATTGGAAGGTGCCTGGCAAGCCTGACTTCAGGGGCTGTGGGACATCTCGGCAATAATAGGCCACCTGCAATAGTTTTGCCTTACAAGGGCTTGCAGCTAGCATCTTCTCAAACTATCTCCAGAGGGTGCTTCATAGACATGATCCAGGTGCTGAAAGGCTTTAGAGACACTGAATCAGGGTTTAGCACCTGAATTGGCTTCAAACCACAGATCTATAAAGTCTTGTTTTTCCTGAGTATTTAAGGCATCTTCTTGTTGTATTTCCTTCTTACACCTGTGTGTATGCCCTGCATACTGTCCTCTTCATGCACAGATCCTTCCTTCTTGACCTCACTCATGGACAGCCTGCCTCCACCATGCTGCCATCTGGATCCTGCACCAGACCTTAGTGTTGACATCTACCTGGAAAAAGAAATTACCAGCAGAGTTAGCTGCCGAGCATCCCTGAATCTGCAGCTTTTGCCTGCTGTGTTTGTCCAGGAAAATGTGGATCTGTCATTCACCATGACAGTTGCTGGACAGGACAGAGAGTAAATGCCTTTGGTCATGATGGCAGCAGTGACAGACTGGTATCTACCTACATCAGCTGGCTCGAGTAGCACTGAATCTCAAGAAGAGATATGCTGAGGTGAAAAGCAAGAAAATGCCAGTAAGCAAATAATGCAGTATATTTTTAGATAAGAGCCTGAAGGTTGTTACCCAGGGGTGACCTGTGCTGGCCACTCCCTGGGGTTTTCCTTGTGGGATGATGCTGTGAGAAAAGGACTGCTTTAAAAGGAGCTGAGAGCTTCTGGATTTGGTCCAGACATTCGTTGTGTTACAACGCAACACTTCAGCTATTGTCTGAATACTGCCTGGAGCTCTCTCAGCTGTGAAATGTGCTACCCAGACAAAAGTGCACCCTGGGCTCCTGCAGCCCATCTATTCCAGCTCTCAGCAGTCTGGGCTGCAGCACACCAGCCCTCCACGGTCTTTGGACTTTCCTGTACATGTCTGGCCCCTGCAGCATCCCAGGACAGTGAGCCTCAGTGTTTAATAGTGCAGTGTGAAAAACCAGTCCCTTTAGTTTGTTGTAAATCTACAATCCAGGCAAATTCACCGTGTGCCCCCAGTTCTTGTGTTACAAGAAGCAGTGAATGATTGCTCATTTGTTGCCTCCCCATTTTCTGATTTCAGAGCCCTCGGCTTTGTCCACCCTCCATCAACCTCCCCTTCAGCATGGACACCAGGGCGGTGTCAGCTCGGCTCGGCTGTGCCGCCAGCCCAGGAGCAGTTCATCCCCGTTGCTACAGTAACAGCTGCATCCATCCATCTCCCAAAAGGCACCCACCCTGCATGGTGCCTGGCATGCGGCAGCACCCTGCGGGGAGTGGGGGATGTCCCTCCCCTCTTGCCGTGGAAGCAGAGGGGCTGTGGGGCTCTAACAGCGCTCCTCTGTGCAGAGCTCACAGGGGCCGGGCTCAGCCCCTCTGAGCACTTCCCCGTCCTCCCGGTGCTGGGAGAAGCCAGACACCAGTTGTCACTTCTCCACTCCCCCAGCTCCGTTGCTGTCCTTGATCCCAGCATCCCCGTGGCAGGAGTCAGCCCTTGCACGCAGCAGCCATCCCCGGGGTGACGAGAAGGCACAGGGTGATGCCTGGCCCCGTCTGCCCTCGCCTTGCCCACCTCCACAGCCCCACGGCCTTGAAACCGGGGGAGCTGCTGAAGCCAAAGCCCTTACCATGGTGGGCTGTGGGTGCTAGCTGCTCCCTGGACCTGGCTTTGCAGAGGCTGGGTGCTCATGCTGATCCAGCCCTGGGTGGGCCAAGCCCACACGCGTTCCCGCTCGGCAGAGCAAGGAAGCAGCTGACATTTCCCTGGGCGACTGGAAGCTGTGACTTGCTGCAACTCAGCAGGCAGATGCCAATCAAAATCATTTGCCCCCAACACTGCCAGGAAGATTTTCCTCTGAGAGCTGGTCTTATAGTCGCGCACAGCTGACTGCAGAGGGTGCTGCTGGCTGAGCCAGGGTCCCTCTTCACCCATGCTTCTGCCATCCAGCTCCCAGCCTGGTGCTCTCAGGCTTCTTGCTCTGAAAAGCCAGCTCAGCACCTCCAGCCCTCCTGTCTTCTCCCTCTTAAAAGTCAGTTTGCTGAGAGCTTACAGTAACCCCACTACACCTGTCTCCTCAGCAGACTCCGTACTGTAGGGACTCAACAGTTTCTCTGTTCAGGTAGAGCAGAGGTGGAGGCGACGGTGATCAGGAAAGACTCCCCAGTTCCAGCACTCCACTGTGGGGAGCCCCGAGGGGTACCTCTTATTTTTTGAATGGGAGAGGACCATTCACCGTGGCGCAGACTGGTGAGCTCTGTGTTTTCAGCTAGAGCTGGAAGGAATGTGGAGCTGTGTCATCAAAACACTCGACACTTGCAACAGGCAGTGCTTGGAGCAGAGGGGTATAGTACCGGTTGCCTGAACCTTCACCAGGGGACCAGCTGAAGGCAGACCCGTAGGGCAGGTGCCATCCCGGACTGGACGAATTATCAAAGCAGCCCAGGGCGTCAACACTGACAGACAACCCGTTTCCCCTCCCTGCAGCTCTGATCTCGGCATGTAGAAGCAAGCAGACAGGATCTGGGCAGAGATGTGGGCCCCTTCCCCACCTAAGATGCTCCCAGGAGAGAAGGAGCTGATCCATCCTGGGTTTGGCACGCTGTGCAGTGCTCACAGATGCTCTCGAGCAGCGTCAAAAGAGGCAGGTGACTCCTGCCCGTAGCCCCATGCAGGCAAGATCTTTTACAGTGTGATGGGCAGGTGGGAGTGGTTTGGTTCAGCCTCATCACAGGGCAGTACTGCCTGCGTTTGGATTAGCAAGCAGCTCCCTTGCCTGCTCATGTACTCAAGCTTGGACCACAAATATAATATTAACAGTGTTTGTTCACTGAGTGCTAAATCACAGGAGCTTGCACTGACCTGGAACAAGCTTTGTAAACCCCCAAGATGAATGTGCAGTTGAAAAGAAATAGCAGCTCCCATGTGCCTCTCCTGAGATCAGCACTGCAGCTTCACTGGGCTCGTTTCATGTGCATGCTGCATCATTATTACCCTCCATAGCTGCAAAAGGCTTGTAGGAAACAGCCTGAGAAGCAAAATGTTAGCTGCTGCCTGCTGTTCCGGCAGTGCCCCTTGGTGTCATGAGACTCGTGTCCTTTGTGCAACCAAGGACCACTCCAGGCCCCTCTGCCTGGGGGCCAGTGCAGAAACAGGAACTACTATCCCCAAAGTGGTGTTTGGGAAGTTTTGTCATGTTTTAGCTAACCTACATTCAGCCCTAAATTAGCTGGCAAGAGAACCAGGGGATGCAGGTCATAGCTGATCCTCCATGTAGCAAGACTGACATTCCCTCCCTCTCTGACAGGAAATAAGCGCTGAGAAAAGGGCCCAACATTGTTATCTTTCATGATGTTCCCAGAGCCCTGCTTGAGCCTTTCTGACAGGCTCTAGGGGTTGAGGGCAGTGCAAACTGCTTCCCACCTGCTGACGATATAGAGGAGGAACGTCATCCCACTGACAGCAAGACACGGGAATGACTGAATGCAAGCTGGAGATGCAGCCAGGCTGTGGTCAGGGATCAGTCAGCCCTACGGATTGCCCTGCGGCTTGTGGTGGTGCCAGAGCTCCACGCTCCCAGCAGAGTGTGGTGCAAGGCCTGGTGCAGCACCATGGTCTGGCTCCCGGGAGGGTCTCCTGAGGCCTCAGCTCCTCATGCAGAGCTCTGTGCCAGGGTGGTGGCAGCCTGCGAGGTGCTCATGTGCCTCCAGACACAGCTGCTCCAGCTCAGCTGTGGAGCCCAGCGCTGAGGGTACCGCAGGAGTTCATCGCTTCGGAGCTCCTGGTGTGCAGAGGAGAAGATGCTTTCCATCACAGTGGTGAATCGGTTTCTGCCCACTCTGTAGTTGTGCTTTGGCTGCAGCCAGAGCAAGGATGGTGGTGGGAGGGGACTGACTCTACAGTGACAACAGCTTGGGGTGCTGTACCCTCCAGCAAGGCAGCATTGTGTGATTCCACTCTTTCAGCATCCTTTCACAGTTTTAACTGGCATAATCCATCCCCCTCTCTGCTGTCCCTTCCCTTGTCCCACACATGGGTGGCGGCAGCAGGAGCAGGGAAATGATTTGGCCAAACCCAAGCTGGCGTGGATTGTGGCCTTCCAAGCTGACTGGCTGAGCCTGCCTGCTCCCACACACCAAGCTTTGCTTCCCTGGGCTGCAGTGGCGAGGGGTTCAGCATCTGGAGAGTGATTCTAATGGGGGATGAAAGCCCAAATGGGGTGGTCTTGGACGTTCCGCTCTTTGGTCACAAGGCCTTTGTGTCTGAATACAGCTGGACTCGGACAGCGGGGGACAGTGTGCCTGGGCTGTACCCACACACAGGGTCTCTTGGCCCTCCCTTCCCTGCTCAGAGGTACCTCGCACTGCTCCTGTGCCCACATAGTTCGGATTCTTGTGCACCTCTGTCTCAGGGCAATGATGTAGGCTGGTGGGTTTGGATACAGAAAATTGTGTCAGGATGGATCTGAGGTTTTTCTACATCCTGGATGAGGTGGGACTGATGCAGGTTTGGTGATGTCTCATCTAGCTCCCAAATCGACCTGGTTTCCTTCCTGGCAGAAGTGCTGTTGCCTGCCCCGAGCAGCGCATGAAGCTGCAGGACGAGTCAGGCTGCTCTGGGCACGAATCATCACACCCACCTCTGCCTGCAACACGGGGATGTCTCTAATTACCCCAATCCAGGAGGGAGTGGCAGCGGTTAACAGGTCTTCCCTGCTTTAAAGGAGGTTTGGATGCAACCCGCCGCTCCACTCTTTCCATCATCTCTCTCTTCCTCTGTGTCCCAAGGACCTTTCTGTCCCTTTGGGCAAGCTGAGCGCACAGGGGCACAGGGGACTCTGGTGACGGTCACTAGGTAGTTGATCCCATCTCCAGGTCATGGCTGTAAGGAAGTACAAGCCTGCATTTCTTGGAGAGCAGAGGCCCATTTCCAATGAAGCAATCAAGATGCTCCTCAACTTTGGAAAGAAAAAGACATTATTTTCAAGACAGGTTTAATTGCCAAAATGTCTGCAGGGCAAGTGGCAGCATTTCACAGCATCACCCCTGAAGTCCTTGTCAGGAAAAGCAGCAGCTCTCCATGTCTCAAGGGCTGCTTCTCTGTGCTGTGATGACTGCTGTGAGGGAAACATCCAGCTGATGGCACATTGCCTTTGTAACCTTATGGCCCTGCTGTGCTTAAATTCCATGTCTCCTGATCACCCTGCAGCCAGGAAATCATGGATCTGCTGGATCTGGCTCCAGTGTGATCACAAGATCCCATCTGTCAAATCAGAGCACAAGAAGGTGTTTCTGGACAGCTCTGTGCTTTTGTTGGAGGCTGAGGGAGAGGCTATCCCAAACTTGTAGTTAGAGCCACCCCTTCTACCTACAGCAGGCTGGGTACGTCCCAGATTAGGGTTTGTGCTGGTGGTGGCAGTGTTTTTACCCAGACCCAGATTTAACATCACACCAAATCCTGGTGTTGCCTTTGAACTGGTCCTTTGGATGGGTCACTGAGGGCCACATATCTGACGCTGCTTCTCCAGCCAGGCAGTGAGCTGGATACGTCCAGCCTGACACCCCAGAGCCAACAGAGGCATGCTCCCGCCTTCTTCTCCGCAGCTTTGCCCTCCTCCTGCATCTCTGCCAGACCCGTAGTCCTGCTCTGTATAGGAAGGCAGCAGACCTGGGCAAGCCTGCCCCCTCCGTGGGTGTCCTCTCATCCATCCTCACCAGTGTCAGGCCTTAAAATTCCAGCCATGGTAGTCCCACTGCATCTCCCCTCACCAGACCCTATTTGCTTTGTGTAGGGAAATAAAACTGGTGATGTGCTGGACCAGTGGGCACAGCCCTCAGTTCTGGGGGTTTATTCATGGGCTTGGACACGCTATGCACAGAAATAAAGAGGACTGCTCACGCGAGGAAAGGCTGCATGGTGCTGGACAAGGCTGCCCATGGGTGCCACAGCTGCTGTGGCACTGCTTTGTGCTTGCTCCTGCCCCCGAGGACAGAGTTGGCATCACCAGGAGCCTGGGCTAGCATTCAGCATTTTGCAAACTTTCCTCCTGGAAACCAAAGCCCTCCTCTCTCTGAACGCATCCTTCTCACTGACCACACAGCAGGGCGAGGGCAGGGCTTGTGCTCAGCTTTCAAGGGACAACATATTTGCAGACGTCACTAATTCATGGGTAGCCAACTAATTGGGCATGTGTGGCATCAGCATTTTAATTGGCTGGAATTTATTAGCATTTTTATGGCCCTGAATATAGAGTCCTATAAAATCAGTCTTCTTTAATAGTACAGTTAGGGGAATTTCTTGCTTGCTGGTGTTCTGACATTTTAAATCCCTGCTAGACTCTATTAAATCTGCCTGATTTAATACCACAACACGGTCTGAATTTCCATAACCTCGGTCTGCCCAAGGTGCGTGAACACGCAGCGTCCTCGCCGGGTATTTCAGCGCGGCATGGCTGCCCTTCCGCGAGCTCGCCTCACCAGGGCCCCATGGCAAAGGCTCCCTGCCACAGCCGGTGGGTGCCGCGGTCGGCTCTGCCGCCGAGCCCCTCGTCCTCCTGACACCTCCGTCTGTCCGTCCGGCGGCAGCTGGCGGGCGCTCCCCCATGCTCCTGCCAGCCCCCTCAGGGCTCCTGGACACCGACTCCCTGACGCACTCCCCCCACTTCATTTTTGCTCTTCTGAGACTGACCAGGGCCTGGGAGACTCGATCTCGGGGGTATAAAGTTTATTCTCGGACTTATTTTTAGGACTCTGAGGAATGCACTCCTGGGGAGCCCGGAGGGAACGCTGCGGCGAGCACACGCTGCCCGGGGTGCCTCTCCCCGCGACACAGCTGGCCGCGGCACAGCGCGGGTCCGTCCCTGCCCCAGCCGCGCCGCGCCGCCGCCCCGCGCCCCGCAAGATGGCGACCCGCCCCCTCGCGGCACCTCGCCGCCGCGGGACGTCTCATTGGACAGCGGCGCTGCCCATCAAGCGATTGGTGGGGCAAGCGCCGATCGCCATAGGCCGTGGAGAGAGGCCCCTCCCCCGTGGGGGTCGCCCAGCAACCGAAGGGCTCTGGAGGCGGCGGCTGGGCCGAGGCTGGGCCCGGAGCGGACCGAGTGGCTGCAGGGGCCGGCGGCAGCCCGGGACCGACACCCGCCGGGAGCCATCCCTGAGATACGCCCGACCCCCGGGCTCCCCCCTGGGCCGCTGCCCCCCCCGGACCCGGGTATATCCTCAGACGCTCCCCCGGGTTCTCCTGCCCCAGCCCCCCTCGATCCCCCTGCCCCTCACACGGGGGATCCTCCCCACCGGGCATCGACCCCCCCTCAGACTCTCCCACAATTGGGGCATCCCAGGGATCTCCCGGTACCCTGCTGCCCCCAGACCCAGGCCAAGGGGACCCTCGCACACACAGCTGCCCCCTCCTCCTGCCCTTGTCCCTCCAGGCACCCAGATCCCCTCTCCCACCTCATCCCTCTGGCAGGGCCAGGCCTGGAAGGATGGAGCTCTATGTTTCACACCGGGAACCCTCCGAGGTGGCCCGAGAGACCTGCAAGCCCTTCTCCACCCACCGCTGGGGATTGCAGAGCTGCACTGCGTGCTTCTCCGCCTCAGCTGCTCCTTAGAAGCAGTTGGGAGCTTTCTCCCCACCACCCTTCAGAGCCGGGAGTTCAGTGCTCTCCTCCCTTCCCATGGGTGTTCAACAGCCTCTCTGCGAGAGACCCGTTCTGATGCACAACCCCAGGTCTTGACCCCGTGTCCAGACCCAGCCAGAGCTCTGGTGTAATCTGAAGCTCCCACGTTTTCCCAAATTACATTGTTTCTCTAATGCTGTCACCATGTTTTTCTTTTAGAAATAAAATCCAAGAAAGAAGAACATGTGACAGCAGCAGCAGAGGGTCCTTGATGTTCTTTGACCCAGTCTCACCTTGTGTAAGAGATGTCGTGTCCTTTCTAGACCACTCACAAGTGTTTAACTGAAGCCATGGCAACAGGGGATCCAGCTGTATTCCAAGTATCATCTCAGGATGCAAAGCAAAGAAACGAGCCCTTGGTGAAGGGCATAGCAACTCCAGAGAAGGCAGTGATCACATTAGATGCCATGAAGATGTTAGATCCATGTCAGTTAAAACCTGATAGCATGGAGATGGAAAGAATCATAACTGTCTTGGACGAGACGATTGCTAAGCTGGAGATGAGCAGTTTGATCCCACGTATTACTGACTCTCTGGATAGGTTTGCTGATATGCTAGGACCTGAGATCACAAACAACCTGATTGAGCACCAAAAGCTTTCAAATGAAATGGAGCACCTGCTTGCCAGCTCTGAAGAAGAGGACAGCATGAGAGCTGAGGAACAACAGGGCTGTCTCTGCTTGCTAGAGCAACGTCTGAAATGTTCTGTTAGAAATGTCCTGAGACTCTTACTGGCCAACCCTTCGCTTTGCCAGGCTCTGAGGTATGAAGCTTGGGCGAGAGAGTCACCAGCTGAAGTGTTTATCAAAGCCTTTGGGGAGTTCAGGAATTTCACGCTTGAGAGACTGCTGACTAGTCCTGTGGAAGAGGAAGAAAAGATCCAGTTCATGAAAGCCATCTCCCTCCAGATTAATAAAAACACAGAAGCAATCACAGCTTTACAGGCAGAACTGGCAGCAGCAATCCAGACTCAAGAGGAGGAGGTATGATATTGTGCGAATATATTTTCCAACAAAGCATAACTGAAGCAAAACTTTGGTAAGGTAAAAAATGATCCCTTTCTTGCAGTTCCTAAAGAGGAAGTTCCAGAACTTTTTTCTAAACCAGATCCTAAATTTAAAGATACTATTTTAATTATAAAATATAATGAAAAATGTTTATTGCATGCTTGATTTTTTTTTAAACTTGAATTTGGTATGTTTTGAACCTGTTCTCACTGGCCAACTCGAATGACACAAGTCACTGAGTTTAAAAAGGAACTGCAGGACAGGCACAAATTGCTGCGGTAATGTTTTGGCAGGGCTACAATGCCAGCTGCCAGCGCAAGACTTGGTTCACTGCTGATGAAATGATGAAAAGTCATTCCAGGGAGGGATTGCTCTGATCAAAATCCATTTTTAATATCTGCTCTCCCTTCACTTTTGCTTAAATCCAATATTTCTGTGACTTGCAACTCTGTAATACTAGCTGCCTTAGAGCATTTGTGATTAATATGTGATTATACGAATTCTTAATTTTTCCAGTGAAGGCAACTGAGGTACAGATAAACAATGGGCATTTCCCGGCTCTTTCTTGTGAGTCCGTGGGCTGTGCCAGCATGCAAGCCTCTGAGCCCCTCACAAGCAATCCTTTGTTTTATACGTATGCTTTTCTTTCTCCTTCCTGCAAGAGTGGTTGGAGGGGAAGGTTTTGTCATGTGCTCGCTGCACTGAATGGTGCTGACGGAGACAAGGGCCAGCTTGCCCCATTCCCTCTGCTCCTTGGAGATCTGTGAATCGAGACACTTGAGATTTTTATGTGCAATTTGGCAGCTTGTCCAGGGTGTCATGAATAAATCTGTTTCACTGGTCCCAGCCGAGGATTTCTCTTGCAGGCAGCACACTAAGCTCTATCCCCCAGACAGTCACTCTGAGCCTAATCCAAAGCTCGAGGGAGCCACAGGCCTCGCTCCAGTGACTCTGATTTTGGCTCTTCCTCACATGGCAGTGCCGGTGGGTCTCAGTATAGTTTGTTCATTCTCTACCTTTATTAACAGGTTCCCAGAGGAGCAGTGGGGAAGGTTTCCAAGGCACCTCATGTAAATCTGTTTCCTCAGCCAGCAGTGGCAGGTTCCTGTTGCTACCAGATCAGCGGTGTGTCTTCTTAGATCTCTTCCACCTTTGCAAGGCTGCCTTACTTCTCCTGCCCACCTTATGCCTCACCGGCATTTCTCGATGGTATTGCTTTCTCTTGTTTTCTGGGTCTAGATTCAGAAGAGGGACGATGTAATCAAAGACCTCAAAACCAGCCTGCAAGATCTGGCCAAAGACTGCAGGGCCAGCATCCAGCAGATCAAGCAGGAAGGGGAAAAACAACAAAAAGAGGAGCTGCAAGCCTCCCAGGCCAAGTGTACCAGGCTACAGCAGGACATTCAGCAGTTAGGAGCACAACTCAATGCACTTGTACTGGAGCATCGAGCATCAGAGCTGGCTCTCAGAAAGGTAAATGGGAGGAGAACTCTAGAACAGGAGATGTAAAACCTTTTGTAGTGCTGTCAGGGCTGGCTTCTGGCTGCTGCAAGTAATTACTTGGTTCACGCTAGTTCCTGGCAGGACGCACATGCTGTTTGTTAGAGTATACCTGCTCTGTCCTCATGCTCTGCTGATTCCAGTGGAAAGCAAACCCTGCAGTGGCAGCAGGGAAGTAGCCTGCTCACAGGTCCTCTTCCTGCCTGCTGACTTAGCTCTGAAAACGCCTTTATACAGTGCTGTGACACGGCATGCTCATCAGAGCACAGAGCAGCAAGGCTGCAGTAAAATAGGCAAGGCATATGCTAAGAAACAAGGGATTTAGTGTAGAGTAAGCAGAGCAAACATAAAATTGGCTTTATATAAAGCCATCTTTTAGGGTTGATTGTAGTATTCAAGGTTGAGAGCAGCTGATCTTGGGAGCTAAGCAATTCCTGCTCTGTCTGCCACTTTGCTGAAGACACAAGCCAAAGAGTCGTGCTGAGTTGAATGAGGGGGAAATGTGATTTATCGCAGTGCTGAGCAGATACAGAAGGAGGAAACAGGAGCAGCAGGCAGTCTCAGGCCTCTGTATCAACAGCTCTGCCCTAAGCAGAACATGCTGGTGACACAGGGCACAGAGAATCTAGAATTAGAGCATTTTTCCCCCCGAATTTGCTCCTTCTGGGTATTTACTCCAAACAAGCACTGGCCTCCCACAGGCAGGACGGCACACACTGGTAACGGGGCATCTTTCACTCTTGAGTTGGACGATGTAGAGCGAAGTGGCTGTGGGGCTGAGCATCGACAAAGCCAAGTTAGAGCTGCAGTACACAAACCAAAATCTACCCACTTACACCTTCTTTAACAGAGTGGCTTTATCAGGCAATTTCTTCTGAGGCTGCAGGCCCCTGCAGTATTTTTTGATGAGTTGCTCAGCTCATTCTGATGCGCAGGGAGAAAGATTTACTGAGCACAGAGGTCTCCTTTTCCCCTCCTTAGCACGTCCTCTAGCCCTGCACAGCCCAAGATTGTACTTGTGGTCTAAATAGCTGAGGTCTGACCTCATGATGGCCTGGGAGCCCTTGGGACATCCTGGGTCAGTGTCATACAGGAAATGGTGTGGCACTTGTGATGGGCTCTGGCTGGTCTTTCTCTTGATGATTGCACAGAGCACAGATACAGCAGCTTGGGGTAAACTGCCTGTACCTGGTTATACTGCAATATAGCCACTGTTAAATTGCTTTACAGCTAGCAATATCTCTTTACTTTAAAAGGTACCATTTTTTGAGTATTGTGTTCCACTTTCATGTTTAGCAGTTCTCTGTTTCTTTGGTTTCAGGGTGGTTGTCCCAGTTTGTCAATGACTTGTCCAGTTGCCCCAGTTTGTCAATGACTTGCCCCATTCCATCAGACATGTTCATTTCCTACTGCAGAATGCACCTTTCAGATGCGTTTTGATCCCCCAGCTCCAGGCTATAAACCAAATAAGGCCCTTTTGGCCTTAGAGAATGTCCCATAAGAATCCCCAAACCAGGGTAAACAAAATATGTGTCTGCTGAAGGAAGCTTGCCACAAGGAGGAGGTGTTATACTCAAAGACAATGACACTGTTTTCTAATTCAGGCTACTTTCTACCAGGTTTCAGGTGCCTGCAAGGAACCTATCTTGTTTTGTGTTTCAGAGGAAGTGCAGGCTGGAGATGGAAATTGTGAACTGGATCCAGAAATATGACACAGACATGGGAGAAAAACAGGTAACCACTTTAAAGTGCTTTGCTCTTCCGTGAGGTGATATGTGCGGGTAGATTCCTGTCCAGATGGACACGTGGCTCTAACACAGGAGGCTGTGGAAGTGAGGGGCAGTTCTCCATCCAGAAGAAGTACAGGTGTCATGGTTTGAGCCCAGAGGGCAACTGAGCATAACGAAGCTGCTCACTTACTCCTTCCCTCTCAGGAATGGGAAGGAGAAAACAAAACAAATGACCCGGGAATTGAGACAAGGACAGGGAGGGATGACTAACCCATTATGGTCACAGGCAGAAGACAGACTTGTTAGGGGAAGAAAAAGAACATCAGTTTAAATTAAACACCACCACCACTTAATTTAACAAAGAGTAGGGCGTTGAGAAGTATAACTGCATCTTAAAAACACCTTCCCCCCACTCCCTTTTTCCTGGGCTCAGCTTTGTTCCCTAGTTCTCTCCCTCCTCCCCTGCAGCGATGCAGGGAGGCAGGGATGGGGATTGTGGTCAGTTCATCACCCGTTGTCTCTCTCACTCCTTCCTCCTCAGGGGAGGATTCCTCACACCTTCCTCTGCCCCAGCGTGGGGTCCCTCTCATCAGTCCTTCATGAACTTCTCCCATGTAAGTCCTTCCCAGAGGCTTCTGCTCTTCACAGACAGCGTGGGTCCCTCTCAGGCATTGCAGCCCTCCCAGCGACAGACCACCCCAGCAGACTGGGCTGCCCTCCCAGTCCTGGCCTTCTCCAGGCACAGCCCCCTGCTCTGGCATGGGGTCCTCCACGGGCTACAGGGGGGCATCTGCTCCCCTGGTGACCTCCATGGGCGCCGGGCACAGCCTGCCCTCTCCCCACGGGCTGAGGGGAGTCTCTGCTCTGGTGCACCTCCTCCGCTTTTGCTGTTAACCTGGTGTTTGCAGAAGTATTTCCCTCACAACTCCTCTCCAGATTCCCCTTTTTAACTACATTATCACAGAGGCACAGCCACCTTCGCTAATTGACTTGGCCTTGGCCAGAGGTGGGTCCATCTTGGACCAGGGATGCTTCCAGAAGCTTCTCACAGGGGCCACTGCTGTAGACCCTCCCCTGCTACCAACACCACCCCCTCCACCCCCCCCCCCCCACCTGACAGGCTTCAGAAGGAAAGGTCTCTGTCCTGCCTATGTGTTCAGGGGTTCTCTGCTGCTTTGACTTTAGAAAAAGTTACATCCACTGCTAAATCCCACAGTATTTGGGGGCAAACAGGTTGCCATGGTTTGTCAGACACACCCACCTGACACTAAGGAACAGGTTGTTGAGATTTGCTTCAATCCTGAATCCTGTGGGCCCTACCTGGTACCCAAATCATGCTCCTGTTTCTTCTGGCCCCCTTGAGAGATGTGCTGAGAAACCCACCAGCCTGCTTACCGCTGCCTTGGCATCCAGCTTCACCACCACAGGCTGAGAATCACATTGGTGCACCCAGCCTCTCCTCTGAGAAGGCCCTAGTTGCTTTCCTGTTCTTGCTCGATTTATGGAGATGGATAAAAGCTGATGGATTACTAACAAAGCAAAATGTATGAAGGGGCCTAGAAGCTGGCTACTAATTGTAAGAAATGATTCCCCCTTGTCAGGTGTTTAACAATGGGATTATTTTGGTTTCCTGTCTGCTGGGTTGCCGAAGCACCAGGTCACGGCAAGTTTGGGGCTGAGCTGCTAAGGCAGACACACATCCACACTGCTGGCTCCCCTAATTTTCCACCTTCACGTGGCTCCTTCAAGGGCATAAACTGCTGAGCTTGGGAGTGCAGTAACACCAATGAAACTACTTATCCTTGGCCTTTTCCAGGCTGACACGGTCTGGCTCTTCTCATGCTCTCCACAGTGTACAGCTTATTAGCTGGGCTTCAGTGCTACTCATCTAAAATGGCTTCTTAGCAAAGCCGTTAGCTGAGGTGAGCTCAGCCTTACCCAAACTGCTGTGATATGTCTTTGTGCAGAAAGCATCTGCAGGAGGGGCTCTGACCTCGTCAGAGTTCCCAGCTGAGGGTGGATGCTGTCTGCAACACAGGGAGAATTGTGAGAGTATTTTTCAGAGGAGCATGAAGATACTAGGACCTGGCATCTCATTAAATTCCCTGGGTACTGGACACACCTCCTTTCTGAGTCCCTTTGGAAAGGCTCACCTCAGCTTCCAGTTGTTGTTCTGCTTGGATTTGGAATGGATTTAAGAACCCTTGCCTAGTGTTATACTCAGAAGCTGCTGAATGCCCTAAAAATTTTTGTACCCGCTATCTGCTGTCTTGCTAGGCTGAGTATGAAGAGGTTCATGCTGCCTATGCTGAGGAGAAGGCCCAGCTGTCCCTGCTGACAGAGAAACGTGCTATGCTTCTCCAGGAGTATTCCCAGATTGAGGAGGAGCGCAGGATACGTCAGGAGAAGGAGGAGCAGGCTTTGAAGGAGTTGAACACCATGACGCTTGCTGCCACCCGCATCCAGGCCTTCTGGAGAGGCTACTTGGTACGGTCCCTCTTCAAGTCAAAAAAGAAGAAGGGCAAAGGCAAGGGCAAGAAGGCCAAGAAATAAAGCACAAAATGCATTCTCTTTCCTCCTGGCAAAGCTGCTGACTCTGCTGGGACTGAACTCTTCCAGATAAAAGCATTAGATTTCAGACAGCGCTTGCATTAAGGCCTCCAGGGCTGGGGCTGCCTCTCATAGTTGGAGAATACTGAAGCAGTGGCATGAAGACATGTCTTACCGTTTTAGGTTTGGCTTTGCCACCTCTGCAAGGAGGAGAATGTCTCCTGATGAAGGGACTGGGCAAGGACTGCAGGTTCCTGGCTTGTCTTCTTGGCTTTAGTCTCCTTGCTTCTGCCTTCCTTGTGTGTTGGGGCCCCATTCTGTTCTTATTGAAGGTGGCAATAAAATAATTCCGGGGCGCGGGATGAGGCCCTTCATCTGACAGGGTTTCTCCTAGTGTGGATTTGAGAGACCATGTCCCTTTCTACAGGAGGAAGCTGCAGGGCTGTTGCTTATCAGTGAGAGGGGGGGCACAAGTCCTGGCTGGGCATAACCCCTGGCAGTTTCCATTTTTCATCAGGGGCCTTCTGATGGGTGGGATGTGGCACAGCACAGCTTGTGCCCTGCTCCCAATCCTACCAGTCTCTCCCTAAACTAAGCAGCAAACTGCACCCTGTTTAATGCAGACCCCTGTTCTGACAGCTCCTTGGATCCTCCAGGGTCTAATGCCCCAAAAGCACACTGCAGCCTTTGCCTTTCACAGGGGCATGAGTCAAATGTTTTTACTCCCTTGGTCTCCCATTTTCAGTAGCTATATAGCAACTCCACACCACAGAGCTTGTGTCAGCACTGGCGTGGCCAGCAGGGACAGGGAAGGGATCTGAGCCCTTTACTGGTGAGGCCTCCCCTCGATGAGTGGGTTCAGTTTTGGGCCCCTCACCCCAAAAAGGCCATTGAATGACTCGAGCGTGTCCAGAGAAGGGCAACGGAGCTGGGGCAGGGTCTGGAGCACAGGTCTGCTGGGGAGCGGCTGAGGGAACTGGGGGGGTTTAGTCTGGAGAAGAGGAGGCTGAGGGGAGACCTCCTGGCCCTCTGCAACTCCCTGCCAGGAGGGGGCAGAGAGGGGGGATGAGTCTCTGGAGCCAAGGAGCCAGCGCCAGGCCCAGAGGGAATGGCCTCAAGCTGCCCAGGGCAGGGTCAGGCTGGCTCTGAGGAAGGATTTCTGTGCAGAAGGGGCTGTTGGGCGTTGGAATGGGCTGCCCAGGGCAGGGGGGGAGTCCCCATCCCTGGAGGGGTTGAAGAGTCGGGCTGAGCCAGCGCTGAGGGATCTGGTGGAGTTGGGAACGGTCAGGGTGAGGTTCATGGTTGGACTGGAGGAGCTTCTGTGAAATTGGGCACGGATACAGGCATGCACAGAGTGCAATGTCTTATTTGTTTCATTGTCTTGGGAAACTAGGCTGTTATGTGTTACCATAAAGTCCCGGACACCTTCTCTCACCTATTATTTTCATTTAATAAGGCTGGGAGCAAACAGCATTTTGGATCCAGACTCCCAGTGACATTTCCTCCCTCCTGACTTCAGTGGCCTGCCCTTGCAGCCCCTCTTCCCAGAAGAGGGCAGGGACGCTGGCTGCAAAGCCCTAATAGCCTCCAGACTCCAGACCTCGTCTGCCCTTCTACCTCTGCTCATAAATGGGTACCTATAGCAAAAGGGTTGAGATGCTTTTTACCACCTAATGCAAACAAAAGTGGAGAGGGGCCCATTTTGCTAAGGATAAAGTGACTGGTGACGTTCAAGGGCTGAGCTCGCCATGAGGGGGAGATCCTACAGCAGTGCCCCAAGTACTGAACGCAAGGACCTGACAGATTTGTCCTTGACTGTTTATTTGATTAAAAGTCACAGGGTCACTATGGTGTGTCTGTAGCACCAGCAGATCGCAGGATTTTTGCCATCCTGTGTCCAAACCAGCACAGGACCTGATTTCAAGCGCATGCTGGAAGCACTGAGAAATCACAAGGATGTGAGACATGGGATCAGGTGAGGCCCCTCTCTCCTCCAACATGGCCAGGAGAGGTGTCTTCCCTTGTTTGCAGCCACAAGAAATGCCAGGATATGTGGAGACTTTCAGATGTTGGTACCCATGTGGGTAATTTGGGGTGTATTTACATTAAGAGGGATGTTTCATCTCTAGGGAGGCTTCAGTTCACAAATACCAGCAGCCCTAGAGTTGCTGGCGAAAGAAGGTCTGGACATTCTTTTAGAGGATGTTGGAGTGTTGCAAGGGCTGTTGGACACTGATTTTGATGCCTTCCTGTCTCAGAGTTTGTCTAAGACCTCCAAATGTTGCCTCCAGATGTCAAAGCCTATCTGCAGAGGCATTCAGCTGGGTGACAGACTGAGAACACCTTCTGATGGGAGAACACCAGCCTTTGGAGTCCAAAGTACTCTCAGACTATTTCCAGGCATAGGACTTGCCCTGCTGAGCTGCCTCGGTGCCTGCTAGTGCCAGAGGTGCTGGTGTTTGCTGGTGCTCGTGGCTGCAGGACTCACAGGGGTGTCTCTTTAGAGTGGGAGGAAACACCCAAGTAGCTTCAGGGGGGCAGAAGCAGCTCTGTCCAGAGCAGTGGATGGAGTTTTCCTACCTCTATCTTTCTTCACCTGAGGAGCTGCCTAGCCCAGATCCTCAGGCTTAGAGTCAAGTGTGCCTATTGGAGATGTTTCCAGGGCTAGTGGCCAGCCCCTTCACCCACACCTCAGCCAGACCTAGCCCCACAACTCCCTGCTCAGCTTCAAACCGGCCACTCAGTGCTGATAGCCCTTGTACACGGGACCTTTATTCACTGCTTGGCGTCAGCCTGCTGGAACCCCTTAAGTGCCGTGGGGTTCCCCATGGCTCTTGTGCCACCCCACCTGCTCCTCCTTCCAGTGCAGCTGCACAGCCTCTCTGCTCTGTGGTGCATCCATGGCCCAGCTGTCACACAAAACAGGGATGGCTGGTCCCAGGATCGTATTCATGGTCTGTGCCACAGCCCACGAGGCCCCTGTGAGACCCTGGCAAGGGTGGCAGGAGCTCCGGATTTGGGCTGCCTGTGCTGGCAGGGCTGCCATGAGCGAGCAGGCAGACCTGCACGTGCAGGTGATGGGCGAGCAGTAATGCGATCGGGGGGATCAGAGCAGATTAGGGAGATCAGAGAAAGGCGATCCCCTGGGGCTGGGAGTGGGAAGGGGCCTTGGTGGGGCAGCATCTGCCGCAGGTCCCCAACGTGCTTTGCTGGGCTCACTGGGGAGAGGGATCCCCCTCAGATGTGACCCAGCTCATAAAAACTAGGACTGTTGGCTGGTGGTGGGGAGCAGGTGAGGGGGACAGGGCTGTTCCTCCTGGCTGGGCAGGCAGCACCAAGACGGATTTTTATGTGAGCTGTGACAGCACCTTCCCCCTGGCCCAGCTCGGCCACCCCTCGTGCTGGCCCCTCTGCCGCACATGTGCTCACCTAGCGATCTCATAGGTTTTTCATGTTTGCTTGATGGTTTGCTTCTTCCCCAGGTCATCCTGTTCCTAAAGAGAGCTTTAAGAGTGGCATTTTTCTGGGTTTTTAGAGAAGGGAGTTGAAGCAATGGCACCCCTGGGGTGGACTGTGGGGCTCCTAAGGCCGCAAGCTCTGGGGTCCCACCTGCGGGTGGGCCGCATAGAATGCCCCACGCTCTCCGGAGCGTTCTCTGACGCTCCCCAAGGCGCTGACCGCTCTCTCGCCCCGGCTGTAAAGGGGGGGTCGACGCAGCGAAGTCACGACACCCCCCGGTGTCGGCGGGGCCGCGAAATGGCGGCGGGGGTCAAAATGGCGGGGGAGGGGGGCGCGGGCTCTTCCCGCCCCGCCGCCAGGGGGCGCCCGCGCCGCGCCGCGGCCTCACGTGCCTCTCCGCCCCCCCCCCGTGTCACGTGGTCGCGGCGCCGCTCCCGCGCCGGTGCCCGGCGGAGCGGAGCGGGGCGGCGGGAGCGGAGCCGTCGGGCCGCGCCGCGCCGCGGGGTCTATGGGGAAGGCGGCCGCGCTGTGCGGCGGCGGCGGCGGCAACAGCACCCGCGGGCTGGTCTCTCTCCTCAGCGCCGTCCCCTGCTTGGCCTGCCAGGAGCTGCCGGCCATGAGCGCCGAGCCGGGGGGCAGGGGCGGCGGGGGACCGGTGGGGGGGCCGCCCGCCGCCCCGGGCTCCGACACCTACAAGGGCTGGCTCTTCAAGTGGACCAACTACCTGAAGGGCTACCAGCGCCGCTGGTTCGTGCTCAGCAACGGTCTCCTCAGCTACTACAGGTACCGGAGACGAGGGGCGGGGGAGAGCGGGCCGGTACCGGTGGCCGCTCGGCCCGGGCCGGGCCTGCCGCGGCGGGGCGGGTGCGGGACGCGGTGTCCTCCGGCTGCCCCAGCCGGGTGCCCGGTACCGGGTGCCTGGTGCTGTCCCCGGGGTCGGCCGGCCCCGGCGGGCCCGGGAAGGTGCCTTCGGTGGCGGGGAACGAGCCGCGGCCGCCCGGCGGGGAGCGCCCCGCGGGGTCTGCGCTTTTGGAGAACGAAAATCTCTTCGTTTTACCGAGTTTAGTGGTTTTGGTGTTTTTTTTTTTGTTTTTTTTTTTTTTTTTGTGTGTGTGTGTGTGTTTCCCCCCCCCCCCCCCCCCCCCCCCTCTTCTCTCTCCTCATTTAAAGTAAAACTCGGGTTTTGATCCTTCAGCGCCGCGGCGAGGACCGGTGGGGGTTCGGTGCGGGCCCCCGGGGCCGGGACGCGGGGATCGGTAGTCCCGTTGATCTCCCATCCCTCCGCCTTATGCTGCAGCATCTGCAGCTGGTACAGCTACTCTTAAAGCCAAAATCCTAAATCTTCTAACAAGAAAACCCAACCCTTCTCTCCTAAAATTGATTTGCTTTTGTAACGTGATTCTGCTGCTCGTTTTTTTTTTTTTTTTTGCTGGACAGGAGACCAGAGGCTGAAAATATTTCCAGTAGCTGTTTGTGGCGATGCGAGCGCTGCAGAGGCTGCGTCCGAGGGGAGAGGATGGCCTGGGATGTTGTGCTCGGGGAGGCAGCCGAGGCAAGAGGCTGTGTTATTGGAGGAAGGAAGGAAGTTATAGCACTTAGGGAAGACTTTTGAGTCACTGCTGGCTTGCTTTTCTGTTTAACATGATGGTTTTTATACAGACAGGCTGTAGGCTCAGGGAGGAGGGTGTTGGACACGGGGACAGGAGACTGAGGTTTGATCCAAAGCGCTTAGTAGGTTCTCTTGTGTTTCTTGTACCAGTTGAGTGGTAAAAATATAAACATATGGTTGTTGTGAGATTTTGGTGTTTTTATCCTTTAGGAAGGACCTTGTCACTTGAAAGATGTACTCTTGTCACCTTTAGTATTGTGGGTTATATGTTGGCTGTATTTCAGAACGTGGAAAGGATCCCAGATATTAGAAGTGGTTAAAGCTTTATAAATTAATACATCTTTAAAGTACCAAACCCTGTGAGTGAGGATTTCTCTGTAAAGGCTATGCAAAAGCTGTTTTTCCTCGTGACACGAAGTTCATCTTCTGATTCCCTCTCTGCTACAGCTGCTGGCATGTAGCCTGAAGCAGATCCCTGAGCTTCAGCTCAGTGTCAGGTGTTAATATAAACTCCTCCAGCTCTAAAAAGACATCTGGAACTTGGGTCCTGGAGTTGCACTGTTACAGGTTAACAGGTCAGGAGTTCGGTTGTGTGTTTATCTACTTGGAGTTGTTTAACTGAGTCCCCCATGCATCCAAACTCAAGCCAAAAAAAAAAAAAAGCTCTCTACCCCACCCCCCCCCACCCCCGCCCAAAAATGTAGTTACCTCTCAGTAATTCAGCTAATTTACTTGTAATCTTTTCTGGTGTGATTATGCTCTTTAGTCTAGATCTGGACGAGCAGAGCTGTGCAGCTTGAAAAGGTTGAAGTTTAATGCTTCACTTGTAACTGTGTCAGAGTGGTTTTTTACTGTATCGGTGCCAAGTCTGTCATGATCAAACAAGTGGTTTTCTTCAACAATTATTTTAGATCAGAACAGCTGGGTTTATTTTAAGACCATTTGATCTGTTTTAGGCTGAAACAATAAACGAAAACGGCCAAGGAAATTATTCTGAGCAGCATGTGAAGGAGTTGAAAATGCATTACTTTGTGGAGCTTTCGGCCAGTGCAGACCTGTAGCACCTGTTTGGGAAGAGTGATGCTGAATGGTTTTATGCCTTCTTTTCATCATTCGTCTCAATGAGAACTTAGTTAATTTGGTTGTGAGTCAGGAGTACAAAAATATAGTGCAGAACATGTGGTAAAGTTTTTCTTAAATGGAAAAAAGCCTCCATGATACTCTTCAAAACCAACCCTCTTAAATAGTGGTCATGCCATGTTGCTCAACGCAGAGCACTCCTGTGAGGCAATCTGGGGTAAACTGGTATTTTTATTGTGATATGACTTCTAGCTGACAGGAGCAAGGAAGCTCTGGGTATCAGGCTGTGCATTTCCGCTGACCTCTTCCTTGTGAGCAGACTGCTGGGCGACGTGGACTGCTTCTTGTTTGGCTTTTATGCAGAGAGTTTAAGAAATAACTGCTATAAAGGTCTTGCTATTCTGTAAGCCACGTGTCTTACTTTCTGCTGGGTCTCTGTGCTCATCCCAGCTCTGAAAGTGCATACTAGAATTTTCTTCTTTTGCCCTCAGTGCTGAAAAATTTGCAGGTTAAATTGTAACCTTGCGGGTGAATTACCTGTGCTCTCCTTGTCTCTGTGCCTTTTGATGCCTCTGTAGCTTGAGTTTGGAAGGTGGTTGCCGTGATACACCACCTGGATGATTTATCTGTTGACTGTTCAGGGCTAGCTTGATAGAAACTTCATTTTGCTTGTGTGCTGAAGTTGTCTTAATTGGAAAAACTGCACCATGATACCCAAGTGGCTGCCTTGTGTGTATTGATTTAGTTCCAGATTGAGGCTTTTTGTTTCATTTGAATTTCCTGCTGCTCGCTCTTTAGCGTACTTGAAAAAACAGCCTGTCACATTGCCTGGTGGTGATTCCTGGTAGGTTTTTTGTTTGTAGAGTTGAGCACTTAAAATCTTGCAGGGGCTCTAGGGAGCTCCCGTTGGAATGGCGTGTGGGTGGGCGCAGTGCCATCCGCGGGAGCTGCTCGGTGGGGTTTTCTCGGGCAGCCAGGTGCAATGCCTATTTTCCGCCCAGTTGGTTTCACAGGGACAGTTTGCTGAATTAAAGCTTCTAATTAGAGTATTCTTTACAAATGGAGTATTTAAAGCCTCCTGTATTTTTGCTAAATCTACGAAGACATCAAGTCTTGCTGCCAGCGAAGCTTCCCTCCAGGTCATGTGCTTTTACCTCGTGCTCCTTACTCTGAACCTGTGGAAAATGGTAACAGCTAGTAATTCTTGAAGGTTTCCTCTGCAGTACCCTCCTCTGGAGTGAGGCATGTAGATCTAGAAACTGAGGAGTCACACAGCAAGATAGTTGGACCATTTTAATTGTCATTGATTGCTTCTCTTGGGTTGTTTTTTGACTGAGTTTTTTGGCTGACTTGGAAATCTACAGCATAGAGGTGATACTTGTGTTGGAAGGCAGTTTAAGCATGGCACAACTGGTCTACTTGACTTGCTAATGATCAAAACTCTTTCTAAACTGCTCTGGCAGGCTGCCACTTATAGATTTATCATTACCTATAATTAGCGTGTCTGTACAGGAGAATCTAATCACCTTGAGCAGATCAGTGTTTTCAAGGAGATTAGAGAGGATCTTTAGGTAAGTATTAATTCATCAGTGATTGGCATTGGCTCTTATGATTAATGCTCCAGATGAGTGTGGTCTTCTCCAAGCATTTCAAAGAGTTGGAGTTTCATGTTGTCTCCTCTGGGTTTGGTCCATAGCCTTTTATTCATGGGTTAGGTGTCTGAAGAGCCTTCAGCAGTACTTTCTGTGGTCACTGGATGTAGTAGTTAAAGCAGTGCCAAATGGAGAAGGGAAAACATTTCATGCTGTGTGTGATTGGGCCATTGTTGTGAAGTGAAAGGCTTCTTACCAGAAAGCAACCTTAGGTCCCCTTGCTGGGTCTGCTCTTAGAGGAATGATGAGTGCCTGGGGCACTTTAGCTGCCTGGTCTGCATTATTCTGCTATCTGTGGTGCAGGGCTCGGGCAGATCCATTCCCTGGAAAAGCTGTGCTTCCCAGAGCAGCATTCTTCACTAGCTTTGTTTATCCAGCAGTTAACTCTTGGTTAGCATTGTAAGTTCTTGAGTACAACCAGGGAGGGCTTTTTTTCCTGTTCCTTGTACCTGAGACCAGCTAGAAAGCTGAGGCAGTGAGTTCAGGACAGAGCTGGAAAATGGTTGCTGATCCTGGAGACATGGAAGATTTGAGGACTTCCAGAAGAGACCTCTGGGAGCTTCTGATCCAGTGCCCACTCACTGAGGTTGCTCAGGACACTGAGCTGCTGACGTTTGAATGTCTCTGTGGTATGAGATTATACAGCCTCTCTGGGCCCCTCGTTCAGTGTTGGACCACCCTTGGGGGAAAAATATTTCCTTATATTTAGCTTGTACACAGTAAAATGAGGAGAGAGATACACTCTCCTAGAATGATTTTTATAACAGCTTATCCCTCTGCAGACACAGGAGCAGCTGAATGTCCTTGACTGTTTGTCATCCTTGGGGTGCTGGAGCATGCAGGTTTCAAGGAGAGCCCTGTAACTGCATGGTGACTTGGAGCTACTTGTTTTTAAACAGCATTTTAATAATTCCTGTTCCCAGTCCTCTTGTTTTCACATGATGATGGCTTTATCCATCTGGCGCTTTGCTGTTGATCGTTGTTCATCGTTTGCCCATTTTTGAGGAAGCTCCTCTTGTGTGCTTCGTGACTGGGGATGTGGTGCTTGCACAGCACGTCAGAGCAGCACTCCGGTGCTGCCGTGGTGTGAGATGAGCAATGCTCTTTACTGGGCTGCTCGTTTCAGGCCTGATTGCTCTGCTCCCAGTTTAGTGCTGTGGTGGGGGAGTTGGGCTCACTTGACTCCAAACAGCAACTGCTGCTGACACTGCAGGACAGCATGAGACACAGATCTTAGTCCTTAAGGGTGTTTGCATCATGGCCTGATTATTAGCACTGTGTGAGGATTTTTTTTATCTGTTCCTTTGGTTGTAGTATTCTGCTTCGTTCTGTTTGCTGATTGCAGACTGCCAACAAGAGCCATGAACTATCTCGATGATTTATTTCTACCTGTATAATCTTAAATCAAGTATACAGGCCCAGGTCCTTTATTTTATGAAGCTGTAGCAAAAGAAGTAGCTGGTTTGTCTTGTGAAGAACTAAAATTTTGAGAGGAGCAATGCGGTCTGGTTTTGTGTGGAATGACTGCAGCCTGTGTTGCTGTCTCAAGGTCAACTGCATGATGAACTTTCAGGTAGCATTGCTCACTGCAATTTTAGCTCCTGGAGCTGTTTGCAGGTCTGAAGCATATTTATGAGCTCAACTGTTCGGATAGGTATGGGAGAGTAAGATGCCTGTCACCCTTTTCTGGTCTCAATTGTTCTGGCACGTGTAGGTATGGTCACACCTTTGCTGTAGCCTTCCTCTGCAAGGGCAGGGAAAGGTTTCTGCTCCAGTCCAGTGTTTCTCCCACACATTCTGGTAGCTGCTGCTCAGCTCTGCCTTTTGCAGCTGAGGGCTTGTGTGGGCTGGCTGCTGCTTCGTGACAACAGTGGCTTTGCTCACCTCTGAGAAACTGTCATCAGCCTTTGAGTTGTCTTCCTTCAGTGTGTGCTGCTGGGCACGCTTGAGGAGCGATATTGCTGTCTCTTCTGTTCCAGGTGTGTGGAGGTGACTAGCGTCACTGCCTTTAGGCTGTAGCTCCTATGCCTGTCTTTCTCCAGGGTAATACGTATTCAGCTCTGACTTCACTTGCTCCGATTACAGGTTTAAATTTGTGCTTGCATGGTCTGTCATCCTCTGGACCCACGGTGAGTCACTGGTGAAGGAGCTAATCTTTCTTGTCAGAAGTAATGTGAGAAACCTGCGGTGTTTTTCCTTGCAGTATCCCTTTTAACCTACCTGATTTCCTTCCAAAGAGGAGTTTTCAATCAGTGCAACATGCAGTATTTAGAGCACTGTAACCCGCTTCTGAATGACTTGGACTTTCATTATCCGTAGGTTGATTTTTATGTTGCATCCAGCAGGTCAGACTGTTGAGCTGCTTCTCTGTATTGTTCTGTGCTTATGTATAAATTGCATTGTAGCTGGGTAACTTACTCGAGTAATTTAGGTAACTGAGGCGTGCAGTGATATCTGAGCCCTGCACTTCTTGTAGGTCTCTTCAGATCTAGTGCTGATGGCCAACAACTCAGGTCATCACCCTGAAATGTGAGTTGTCACAGCCTGCTGTCTGGAGGGCGGACAGCTTGCTGTGCTGTAGCATCCTGGAGATTTGTCCCCTAAATAGGATAGTGCTTCAAAACCTGAGCTAACTGGAGGTATTAAATTTCCCTTCAGGTCCTCATTATGCGGTTCAATTATTTTAATCGTTCCTGTGGCACCTTGGCAGGGATCTTTCTGCACTTTATATCAGCCTGTGTTTGGTTTCGATCAAAAAGCTTGTTTAATAATGAATTACTTAATATTTCTCTGTCTGATGACTGCAGGCTGGGCAAATGGAGTTAAAGCTGGAGGATAACAAAGCTGGATGTGCTTGTAGCTGTTGGGTCAGTGATTGCTGACTCACACAAGCATGTGTGTGAGGACGCCAGTGCTGAGCCTTCAGGCTGTGTATGAATCAACTTCAGAATTAAAAATGCAAATTGAAAGCATGGAACTACAGGCCAGTGGCATGATTTGATTGTCAGTAGCAACACTGGGATAAAAGCAGAACAAATCTCCTTGGTCCTCTTCCAGGTGCTTACACGATTCGCTTCACCTTTGCAAGCGTGGGTTCCTGGGAGTACTGTTCTGAAACATGGCTTGTTGCTCTCAGTCATCCTGGCCTCCCACTGTCACCAGGTGATGTTGTTCATGACTGCATGACTTTGCTGCACTGCTGGGTTGATTGCTGCTCCCAAGTTATGTCATGCAGTTCCCTGTGCTTGCATGGGCAGTGGTGAAATTTTTGCAGCAATTGTAAGCAGTCAAGACTGCTTAGCATGCATGTGTTAGAAACGAGTTGTTGCAGGTATTTGTCCTGCATCCAACAGGCCTCCCTTTCATACTGATTTGGGCTGAACTGTATTTCTATCAACTTTCCTGTTTGTTTGGGTTTTTTTAAATCTTTTATCTAACTCTTCAAGGATATCTCTCCTTTGAAATCATGACTGGATAGATGTGTGTCCCTACAGCGACTCAGGGGGAGGTCCTTCTTTCCCTAAAAATAGTCTTAATTCTCCACATCTTTCTAGATGAAGAGCACTGCCTGGGCACGTGTAGCAGTTTAAAGCAGTCTCTGCAATGCATGTGAAGATAAATATGGTGAAGTGGGAGTCTGTGCCTTTCTCTTTTCCTTCTTTAACACAAAGCAGTGATTCCTAATCTGTTATTAATAGCTCGAGCAGGTTGCTGCTAATCATTTTATAAAAATGGAGCCGGAAAATGTCCTTCACACCTACTGTTTGCATATTACTGCTATATGCATAAGATCTTCTTACTTAAAGCTTGCTGATTGATTCGGATACCTAAACACTGCAGCTGTGTGGTCTTAAAGAACAGCAAACTGCTGCTTTCCATGGTATAGCTGTCAGATGTGATAACAGGAGCTTGCAGTAGTAACCCTGGATGGGCAGTAAAGCTCTTCTGGGAAGACACTCGACCTCCTGTTGCCAGAGCATGCATTCAGGTTACTTGCTTAGTTTCTTCAGGGATGCTTCCTGCAGTGTTCGGCGACTTTGGGCTGCAAGTGCAGCCACGTTTTCAGAAGTACAGTGTTGGGCGCTTCCCAGCTGACTTGGTACTTTGTGCCTGTCACTCATCCGAACACAGAATTAAGTATTTGTCACAGCAGAAAATATCCATGGCAACTAATTTGCCAGTTCTGTGAATCTCCGTGATTTTTGAAGTTTCTCTTTTTCTGTGAAATGCACAGGGGTGGTTCCACAAACTTTTTTTTTCAGGTCTTCTGCAACTGTCAGGAGTGATGGCTCTTCTTGGAAACGTGTGAAAAATACACCGGTCCCAGTTCAGAAGATGGGGTGAGTTTGGGTGTATTTGATTGCAGAATGGACATGGGTGTCTGAGATGTGCTCATGCCAGTAGGACAAAGACATGCCCCTTATCCCCAGATAGACTGTGCTTGGGCGAGGATTACATGATTAAATAAGCACCTTCTTGTCTTAAAAATGTGGAGATGTACAGCAGGTGGGGGTGCCACCATTGCCTGCAGCTTTAAGAGTTAACGAAATTACGTTTCAGCCTTTGGTTTGAAGTCCTTTTTGGAGGCATCTGGGTGTTAGCACTCGGGTGGTGCTGCATGGCTACATGTCAGGGCTGCGTGCTTCGCAAGCCCCATCCTTTATTTTTAAAAGATTGAGACCTTCCAGCTTTGCTGTTTCCAAGTGTGTGCGTTACTGTTACTGATGCTGGATGCTCTTTATCTGCTGTTTATTGTTCCCATGTTACCACTGAGGTGTTCCCCAGCAGAGTTTGTGGACCAAAAAGCACTACAGGTTTATAGTGTGCGGTCAGGTGAAATTAAAATGTGGCTTTATTTTATCCAAGCAGTTTTTTCCTTTCCTTGCCAGGGGGGTCTCTTGTGGTCTCTGTTGGTGAGAGACTGCTGCAGGCTCTCCATCTTTGAATCTCTCCTGGGATGTTATTTTTATAAGCAAGAGGGAAGAGAGTACTCAAACCAAAAGTCATATTGCTATGGTACAAAAGGTGATATCACCTTAATACTGTATGATTTGTATTGAGCATGCACAGCATGTTATCAGCTCACACTGCTGAACTGTGTGGTACTTCCATTGTCTTGAGACAATACATAGGACCCCCTTCTGAAGCTGGTGTAGTGTTGATGTTCACAGTAGCTGTATCGTGTCAAGGAGTACTGTGTGGCTTGATATTTGTTAGTGTGTAGTGTTTAAACATGATTTTTTTGTTGGTGGACGTGATGAGATTACACCGCATTAGTCCTGGTATTTGCTTTATAATGTCTTTATTAATGGGTGAGTGCACTCGCAGCGTCTGTGCATGATACCAAATGGAGCAGAGAGGTGGCTACGTCAGCAGGCAGGTCTGGATTTCAGAGGGACTGTGGCAGGCTGGAGAAACAGGATGATGGGATGTTCAGCAGAGGTGAATGGAAGCCCTGCCTTGGGGTAGGTGGCTAGAAGGCAGCTTTGCAGAAGAGCCCCTGGGGTGTCCAGGTGGACAGCAAGGTGACCAGGAGCCGTCAGAGGTCAGCTGTCTCTTTGGCTGCATTAGCAGTCGTGCAGTTGGCATTTCAAGGGAAGGGACCATCCCCTCTGCTCAGCACTGGGGAGGCCCATCTGGGCTGTGGGTCTGGTTTGGAGCTCCCCAGGATGAGGCTGGAGTGGTGGAGGGATGCGGGTGTGCTTAGCCTGGAGGGGAGAAGGGGAGACCTTACTGCTGCCTGCAGCTACCTGACAGGAGGGTGTGGAGAGGACAGAGCCTGGCTCTGCTCGTGGCAGGATGACGCAATGGGCTGGCGTCAGAGCATGGGAAATGCTCTGCTGACACAAGGAAATGTGTTTTAATTCGGAGTGGGGGATGAATACTCGGATTGTGGTCTGGAGAAGGGGAGGAAACTTGACTGTGTTCAAGCTGTGGCTAGGCAGTGTCCTGAGCAACCTGGTTTGGTTGCTTCTGCTCAGAGCAGGAGATTGGACCTGAGGCATCTTCCAGACTCAGTTAATGTACCATTCTGTCATTATTTGGTTTCTGATGCGTAAAGCTTGATCAGGTTGCCTTCAGTGCTCCAGATAGTGATGGAGCATGAAGAAAAGCCATGTTGTGTCTATGGTTTGACCTGGCTGTGTTGGGGAAATCACTGCCGATTCCTGTGTCTGGACACTTTGGGCTGTTTCATAGACTTCCTCCCTTTCCATGGCACCCCACATCATTCCTGCTACAGGGGATTCACAGCATGAGACCCTTATTTCCTCCCTGATTCATGTTCCACTGCCAGTATTGGGGACAGACAGCTGTGGCTGGGTGCTGGATTTGGGGAGGGCAGGTGGAGCGCCTCGTGGGAAGAGCTGCATGGGGACGTACCCAGATGTGAAGTGAGGAGAGCTGGGTGTGTACAGATCACTGCTGCTTTACTGCATCCTTCTGGTCCTTGCATTTGTGCCTCCTCTGCTTGCCCCATGGGGGAGGTGGGAAGGGACGGGCTGCAGGTTATGTCCCCTGTGGTCTGGGGCTCTTCTGTGCCTTGCGTTCGGAAATGAGCAGGAGCCGCTTATAAATCTGAAAAGCTGCTTTGGTGAGGAATCGGGACACTGGTGCTTTCAGCACAGCTTGAACAACGCAATCTCACTGGATGCTCTGTGCCAGTTCTAAAGTTGATTTTTTAATAGTACTGAGAGGTTTGGCTGTGTAAAATCTGGTGTTACTCATCCAGCCCTTCCAGCTCTCAATTCCTGCACTGCTTGTGACTGTACTACTTTAGAAATACAACTGTACTGATTTTTATTTTAAAGTTGCACGTTGTCCCCTAATTGAGGGAAGGACTTCTGCCTGACACTGGGACAACCTGAGGACTGGCAAGCCGGTCTGAAATGTATGTTGTGATTAAACAGTGTTTTACTGTTATCTCATGTTTTATTAGTGAAAGCTTATAACAGATACGGTGTTTTGCTGGGGAACTTGGGGAGGCAAAGAGCTGGTTGGGTTTCTGATCCCTTTAGAAGTGGGATTGGCTTAGGAGCTGAAAGATAAAACGTTTAGTATTTTATTACCTGTTTGCTTTTGCTTGTGTAGTCTGTGGGACTTCCCAGCTGTGGTGCTTCCCTTGAACTGTTTTCTGAGGAGTCTGCATTTTTATGTAGGTAAACTTCAAGTATGCACTGAGTGAGGCATCTACCTCTTCCTCTCTGTCCCTTTCTTTTGTACCATAATAAAAGCAGTAAAGACTTCTGCTTTGAAGTAGAAAAACCTATAGATGCAAGCTCTGTGGAAGTTTAGTTTTAGATTTGGAAGTCTAGCGGAGGCCTAGCAAGTTGTCCTTCGCTGCACTGCAATAAGCCAGTTTTTTCCTCCTTACAGCCTGTAGGCATCAGGCCCTGGTTTGTCACTTATGAGTACCTTTAGACAATGCAGCACTGTATCTCAGCATAGATAAGGTCTGTAATTACTGGGTTGGATTGAATTCTTCGTTGCATCTGCAGCCCTAAGATGCCTTTATTAGTGCAATAATGAAATATCTCTCTGGCTGCCCATATCGGATATTCTCCATTTTGGGGATGTTACAGGTTAATATATTAACCTGTCATCATCCCCTGCTTTAGAGACAGCCTAAAGCATGTGCTGTGGGAATGAGACTGATTTAATAAGGATTTTTACATTTGATTTCTAAGCGCACAATACCTGTAACAGGCGTAATGATTGTGAGAGTCAAATTCTGACAGTGTAGGTGGGACACTGAGAGCTTTAGGGAGAAGAAATCCCCATGAGTGCTGCAGGGAGGCAGTGACGCACGCGTTTGTGGTGAAGCACTGGGAGGGTGGCAGCGAAGCTTTCCTCTGTAATGTGACTGCTGTGCTGTGTCCTGGGTTGTTTTAATGGGAGTAGGAGCCACGTAATCTTTAACGAAGTGGTTTTAATGTTGTTGTGAACTTGGTCTGAGGCATTTCCATTGTGAAGATTTAAAACTTCTATAATTTTAGGGAGGAAGAATTTGTAAAGTAACTAGTTTAAATGCCAGTAGTAAGCTGGCTTCTAATCATAGCAGGTGTTACCCTGAAGCAGGGCATCATCACCGGTATGGAGGAAATTATATTTTTGTCCTGCATTCAGCACACCATTCTTTAAATATTTTCTCTGTTTTTCATTTGCCTTTCAAAGGAAATAAGTTAAACTTAGCAAGCCCTTTGTCCCATGTGTCATGTAAGTAAACTCCACTGTTACCATTAGGTGTATTTTTAATTTACAAATTGTGTTTTATTTATGGAACTGCTGGGTTACCTGTGCTGTTGATTTTATATACAACTAACCAAGTGTTAATAACCCATGGCGAATGTGTGCTACGGTAGACCACATACTGCCAGCAGGAATGTGCATATCCCCTGCTCGGACAAGACTATGGGATAAGGCTTTGTTGATCAGACTTCCACGCTGCCCAGACCTGGGATCCCTTCCTTACATTGTGGTTGGCAGTAGGGTGTATGTGGCTTTGGGTCCTATATTGTCTTGCTGGGGTTGGAGCCTAAACTGTGCAGAAGACTTGATGGAGACCACGTTGTTAGATGAGCTCGTGCCTCCCTCCTGGTGCCACATCAGTAGAGGTTCCCTGGTAGGAATTGCTTTAAGAAAAGCCACAGTGCGTCAAGCCTTGTATCAAAAAAACCTTCTTGACTTTTGAAGGAGCTTTTAGAGGACATGCAAGAGTTGCATGTGAATTGGTGATACTTAACTTGCAGTGTGTGTCTGGGACCGCTGTCTTTTTTCCACCTCTCTACTGAGTGTGTCTTTGTCAGATGGAAGGAGAACAGTACGGAATGCAAGACCCAAGCCTGTTGTGTGGGACCTACAAGTTAAGATGTGATGGGCTTTGGGGCGGTGGGCTTTGCTCGGTGTTGTAAAGCTGTCTTTCACCCTAAATGTTTTTACTCTAGGTGCTAATGGGAGAAAATGTGGGGAGGTTTGTTAGCTTTGTACAGGACAGAAGCAAAGACAACAATATGATGCTTATGTATGGTGTGTTGAGGGCCAGTTTGTAGCCTGAGGGAGGTAAACCTAGCAGAAATGCTTAAAATCACGGTCTGTTTTCAGTGCACTCCTGTGATTGAAATTAATGAAGGCACATCATACTGCTTGGTATGAAGTGCACCTTTTATCTCTTTAAGGTAACCTCAAGAGTAGTTCCTGCTGTGGCAGATCTCTATAAAAAGAATCTGCTCATGTATGCAAGTGTTGTAGTCTGAACAGCTTAGTTTAGTCTTAAGCAAGCACGAATATGATGTGATGTAGCTTGCTTGCTTGGGAAAAGAACATTTTATTGCTTTTTCACTGGTCTGTACTCCTTCATAGGTTGATATGGGACTGTGGGAAGATATCCTACAGTAGCCTTCTGTTCCCTGTTACAGTATTTATTATTTTACCAGAGGTAGAAAGAATTAAAAAAAGAATGTTTAAACTTGCTTTCCTTCCTGCATCTGCTTACAAGAATAAAGAAGTAAAAATGGGCAGAGAAGGTAAGAAAAATGAGTTTTCATGCATAGAAGCACTTTGGTGTATCCTGGGAAGAAAGGAGGAGGATGAACACAGCTTTATTTTTCACTTGCAGGAAGTTACGCTCTGAAAACCGGCTAAGCAGTGGGCTGTTTTCCTCTGCAGCTCAGCTGGGGTCTTCCTCCTCCCTGAGGGAGACTTGCTGTGTCCACCCTTTGGTGGAAACCTCCCAGCAGCGGAACCTACCGGGGCGAGACCCCCGGGGCTCCGTGTCCTTCCTGGCAGCTGCTAGAAAGATTTGGGGCGTGAGTCACTGTCCTGCCAGCGCTGCCTTGGACTCGCCTAGGTGCGGAGTGGCATGTGTGTAGATGGAGACTTTTAGACCAAATTTGGCCTTTCTTGTATGGCACCTGACTTAATGCTTTTCTATAAATGTTTGGTCTTCAACATATTACACTTCAAACTATGCAACAGAATTCATTTTTCTTCTGTTGGCTGGAGAAAATGTAAAGCTGTGAAAAAGCTTGAGAGCTGGTTTCCTTCTGGTGCTGAGCTGTACTTGTCACTATTTGTTTTCAAAGGTGTAACTATCTGTATCTCATACCATACTGGGGGAGTGTGTCAATACTCTGATCACTGTTAAGGCATATGGCAAATATTTTTCTGCTTTTCCCGTTTTCACTTCTGTTTTTTCTCCACTGGCAAAGCAACCAGCTGTTGCCCCTGTGTATATTAGCTCTTTGCTTGCTTTGTCCAATCTAAATTGTCCTGATTAGCAAACATAAATCTCTGGTTCTGTCTCAAGCAGTCTAATTTTGAAATTAAGTGAGGTAGAGGAGGCAGGTGTTTAGAGAAGGTGTTTGATATGTCTCCAACAGAAATTAACGTTGCTGAGGCTGATGTCTAAAAATAAATTGTTCTCAGCCCCGTCCCTTTGTCGGGAGCTGCTGGACACAAACTCTCAGGCACTCGGGAATGGAGATTTTTAATGCCCTTTATGAAGCATGAAGGCCTGGACTGCCAATGGGGCTTTGGGACCTTCTCAAGAGCCTTAGCGGCTGGGTGCCTGGAGTGGGTGGCCTGATTGGGCAAAATGTGGTTTTGCTCATTAATTGCTTGTTTGCCTTTGTGTATGTGTATAGCAGGCTCCTTTGGAAGTGCCTTGGCTTCCCAAAGTGGCTGCTGAAATGGAAAGTAGTGACTGAATAAAGTGCTGGCACTGCTTTTGTGGATGTGAACCTTGCCTGTGTGGAGGGGAGGGATGGGATGGCAGCTGATTCTTCACTAGAAGGCGTGATAGTGTCTTGTGAAGTGCTGTCTGGGAGACTAACTAGGCTTGACTAACCAGAGGATCATGAAGCTGGTGAGAGCAGAGGGCAGGTCTCAGACAGTGCCGAAGCAGCTCAAATATTTCTTCATTAAAAAGCTCCAAACATCTTATTGCCCCATGGAAATTTTCTTGCAACACAGTACACTAAAATAACACTGAACGTCTGGTTTGAGCAGTTGGGAAATTCACTTAAAGCTGTAACTCATCCTTGTCAACGTGTGAGAGTAGTGCCTTGTGAAGGTCACTGACTTTGCCTCTTGACCGTACGTTTAACTCTTCTGTTCCTGGTAGCCCACAGTCAATATCCGTAGGGTTTTTGCAGAGAACATACATCCCCAGAGCATTCATTCCAGTGCGGAGTGTTGCTGTGACTTGGATCCCTGAGATAAATTTCTGAAAGTACATGCTTTGTACAGTTGTGGGCTAGAGGGAATGTGGTGTTCCTGGTGCCGGGAGCAGTCCGACTGTGTCTGGCATTTACTTTGTGAAGGTAAATACAGAAACACAGTGTCACCTGGTGCTTGCCTGTTGTTTTGGAGTTTTCTTACAGATTATGTGATACAATATAAATCATATATTATAATACAATATATATGATACGCTAGAGATTAATTTTATATATTGTACATATACATAAACTGTACATATACATAAACCCTAAATTTAATACCTTGCCCTAACCATTGTAACTTTTTTTTTTTATGCTTCATCCTTGCTTGGCTTGATTGACCCTGATAAGCAATGTTCATCAAAGTAGGCTGATGGTAATGAAGATACCACAGTTCAGGAAGAGGTCTCAAGGCACTAACACTGAGAGACTTGATTTGGGCATTTGGTCTTGCAGGTGAAGCAGCTGAGATGTATCAGGTTTGTCTAGATGTGCTTGGCCAAGGTCACTTGGGCATCTGCAGGATTTGATCCAAGAGATCTGCCATTCCAAATCGCAGGCCAGTAAGCAGTTGACTCTTTGATTTCTATTTAAAAAAAATCTCTGGCATCTCCAGCGGCTGAAAAGTCAGCTGCCAAAATTCTTTTATTTTTTGGGTACTGTCATAAGGAATGGGAAAGATCTTACATTGTGTCACAGTGCCCCATGCACTCACATTGCAGGCATTTTTTAAGACCCTGCTTAATTTTCCTCTGTTTCATCAGTTCTTATGGAAAAGGCTGTTCGCTGGATTGTTAACATCCACACTTCTCAGGAGCGCGTCCTCAAAGGATAATCTAATCATTTCATGGATAGTGGAGGTCATGGAGGTACCTCCTATACATGAGTGTCTCTTCCAGTTTTCAAGTACATATTCCCTTCTTCTGCTCAGACTTAGGTAGCAGTTTTATGCCAGCGACTCAAATCAGTTCTGAAAGGCAGGCAGCTATATATGCTGATCTTTGAAGCAGAAGTAATTGCAACCAAAAGTAGGATGTGCTGATTATAGAACTAAACATGGGGGTTTTTATCACAGAATAAAGTTTCTGGGTGGTTGCAGGAGGTCTTGGAAGTTGCTGTTGTCCTGCTGATGTTGAGTATTTGCCTTGAGCAGAAGCAAAAGCTTGTTGTATTTGGTGAGAAAATGCAGCCGAATGAACAGCTCTCCAGCTCTGCGCTGCACGCACACGTAGAAACCAGCTTTCACGCTCCATGCTACATAGACCTGTAGCAGAGGAGTTGCTGAACTGAGGAGTTCACAGTCAAGGGCTGAGAAGCAACAGTTAGATTGGGTTTTAAATGTGAAGTTTTAGATTTGTCTTCTTGTGCCCAAGCCTTAAAATAGAGGAAGAAATATGTCATGCAACCATGTGGGCTTTGCATCTAGTTATCTATCAGTAAGAAATTATTTCATGCAGAAAGAAATTCTGCAGTATAATTTTAGTGTTGTTTGAAAGTTGGCAGAAAGTCAGAAGTGCGATGACTTTAAAGTGATGTTTGAGGTTACAGGCCGTAATTCATGCAGTGTGTCTGAAGAAAATTTATTTGGTACTGAAAACATTAACGTTGATGGTAACTTGCTTAAAAATTGCTGCTTGCAGCTGTGGAAAAATTCTTGGAAGCAAGCTCATCTATCCACACTCTATCTTAGCCAGACTCGGTAAGTCTTGTGCTCAAAGCAAATACACCCCTAAACTCTATAGTCTGAAAAAACAGGATATTTTTGCCAATCTGAATATCTTAAGTATGAAAGTACATTGGTGGGATAGCAATAAAAACTGGGTCTTAATGTTGATTGTACTGTGTTCTGTGTGCTCTTATGTTCTTTGCTCTTTATTCTTATCATTTAACACCATTCCCAAGGGCTGAAGGACCAGTGAAAACTTAAAAGCAGAGGCTGTAGCAAGAAAAATTACTGCTTGAGGCTCTCATCTGCTGTGTTACATTCATTTCAGCATTCTTGTGCAGCAAGAGCCTTTGTCAAATTAACCTTGTGTATGGTCACGTGTTGTTCGTTCTTGCTTAAAGATGAGCCACCATGCATACAAGTTGTGCATCCCCCTGGTCTTATTTTATACTAACTTCTGTGAAGGTGATGGGATCTGGACCAGACCTTTCATAAACTTTTAATTGATGCAATAAACTTGGCAGCAGTACTGCCCACAAATCTTGGTGGGATTTGTCCTCTCTGGATCTGTAGCATTTTTACTTGAAAAGTAATAAAACCAGTAAATTGGGTGCTTCCTCTGGCATTTTTAGGCTCTCAAGAGCTTTCTCTTGAAGCCGAGCATGTGCCTGCCTCGTGGGAAGCTGCTGGTGTCCCTGCTGGGCTGTGAGCTCTGGGCTCTGCCTGGCGGTTGCAGTTTGGCACTTTCTCCTATGTGTTTGTAGTTACCAGAACATACCTCTGAACTGGGGTTTTATCTTTGGGAACTACATCTAGGCAACTAGTCAGGGAAGAGCCTAAGTGGGAGGAAATCCAGTGCGTTCAGAATACAGGTGAGGGAGTGCAGAGGGTGGTACTGGTGTGCCTGGTGCTAAAACGACTCTCCCTGTTGTCCCCAGATGGTTTTTGTTGTTGTGCCTAATGGTGTTAATCAGGAATGGCCTTGCTGGAGATGCAGCTCCACATTCAGAGCCCTGCTCGCTGCAGCCTTCCCCCTGCCCGACCGTACAGCAGTGGCTTTGCTAAAGCTGCTGACCTCGTGGTCTGGATTTCTTGGCTGAGATGGACAAGGGTGCGTCGTGTGTGCTCTATCAGCTGTGGACTGACTGCTATAAACGGGACACTTAGTACTCTGGTATACTCTTACGGGGTTTCCTTCTGGCCAAGTACTAGCATATTTTCCCAACTAGATAATGCTTTGCTCACCCTGCGCTGAGTTTCTTTACAGCCTTTAATTCTGCTTCTGCTGAAAGAGGAGTAGTAAAATCCCTTTTTAGGAGGCTGCAGCAGTGTTGTGTTGGAGCAGAGCTGCGGTTGTACAGTGTCACGCCAGCATGGGGAGCTTCTCTTGCCCTACAGAACAAGGGGATGGCTCACCCTGGGGAGCAGGTGAAGCTGCTCACCCAAACCAGTGGCTTCAAGAGCTCTTTCTGGGTGCCCTTGTTTACAGGGCTGATATCCTTATCAGCCAGGGCCACCACCAGCCTCTCCAGAGGTGGAGAGGAGATAGCACAGCATGGTGGGAGGAGTGGATATGCTTACTGGTAACTGGATGTTTTTGATGCTTTTTTAAAATTAGTTTTTTTCATAAAAAACCCAACACAAAGTCTCTTTGCCAGACCATGTCTTGTGCTTGCTGATATCCACATGACGGCTTAGTTTTTTTCCTCCTGACCACTGCTGAGGTTTCCTGGCAGAAAACCTGCATTTTGCACATGGGAGAGTCATAAATGTGTTATAAAAGCTAATCCTGAAGAACATGCATCTGGATAGATTGCTTTTAGAGCATCCTTTCATTTGGGGTGGAAGTCTTGTTTGTGGGAGCACTGTAGAAGCAGAACATCTTCTCTTTGGGGAATGAGGGGAAGGGAACTGGGACACGTCTGCGCATTTTGATGTGGCTCTGATCTAAAAGCATTTATAAGTCTGTGTGCGTTTATACTGGCTTTATACACTGGTTTCTCAGGAAACAAGAGGCCCTGTACTTGGGCACCCTGCTTGGATATATTATATATTTGGAGGAGACTGCCTGTTGATGAGCCAAATGGGGCTATCTGCGCTATTCAGCCATCTAGCCAGCAGGTCTGATGCACTTTTATTTAAGAAGAGAAGCAGGGGGGAAGCCTGGGTGTTTTCAGAGATGTTTCAGCTTGGCAATGTTGTCAGCTTTCTTGACCTGGCCACCTATTAAATCTGTATGCTTTGCCAGCAGTGAATTTTCCAAGACTCACTGTTACATCGATGATGCCTCTGATGTGAAAGTGCTAACGTTTGCAAAATGTGCTTGTGAGATTTTTTGCATTAAACTTTTACAGCATATTGGCAGGGATAGCGTGGTGCCTTGTCCTACACTGCGCCGGTGTGGGTGAGAATGTCTTTCTGACAAATTACCTCCTGAGATACCTTGTAGATTTTTTCCCTCTTCATGAAGCGTGGAGAGACAAGGTCTATTTGTAAATGGTGTGAAGCAGAAGTGTCTTCCAGGTTTTTCCCTGCAAAGGCTTGCCCTACACTGGGGTGTTACAGCTAAACTAAAGTGGCAGAGGACTGGACAAAGGACTGTGAAATCCAGATTGCTTTGCTTACTGCATCCATCTATTTACAGGAGAAATTTAGTTAAGTCACCCCTAAATCCTTGCTTGTGCAGTGTTGGCTGAGGCTCACTGATGTTGGGTCCTGCATGCGGGTGGAGCCTTGTCCCAGAAACCAGCTTGGAAAGCTGCTGCTGGTCCGAAGTGGGAATATTCCCATGAGCTGCCGAGGTGGTGAGTGCCTGAGCTGTGGGCATCCCTCCAGCTGGCAAGGATTGCAGCCTGGATTGCAGGCTTTTTCCCTTAAACCTGATCATTACTAATCTGTGCCCATCCTGACTGCAGCCAATTGCAGATTAATCGGTCTTTAAATAGAAATAAATCGTGATTTTTTTTTTTTTTTTTTTCAGAAATCTCAGTACAACACTTGCCATAGGCTTGTTTGGGTGTTGGTTGTGGTTTCGTAGGTTTGGTGAAGGGAAAAAGAGGAAGAAAGAAAAAATTCGAGCTGTTTGTCACGCGAAACTTGTGGTTTGTGAGAGCTGTAATGTGCTGAACGTGAGCTTACTGTGTGAGCTGGGAAAATACCTCTCGAGCCACATGCCTGCTTTCTCTTGGGCATTTGTTTTCTGGGTTTGAGTTGTCATAAAAATCCTTTTCCCTTGAACCAAGGGAGAGTAATAACCTAAGAGATTTGGTGTCCATGCTTACATCCCCTAACTACAGGCATGTGAGCTTTTGGCCTCAAAATAAAACCAATTTTAAAGTGTTTTTTAGACTTTCTCATGCATAAAAATAAATACAGAGATTTCACTGGCTTTATACCCCCAATTATTCTGAACAAAGGACATGCAAAATCTCAGTTTATTGGAAAATGTGCCGTGAAGCACTTATGCAGATGGGTTTCTGTAACCATGCTACAGGGCATCTCTGCATGAAATATTTTGAATGTTCCTATATCGAGGATGGAATGATGGTGACTCTGAAATCAATCACCAGATTTCAGCGGGATGGACTGCTTAGGCTCAGAGGACCCTGAAGCTGCAGCGGCGTGGAGCTGGAAGCTGCTGCTGAGGTGGGGAGGGAGCTGCTGGCTGGTGCAGGCGATGCCGAGGAGGCAGTGGTGGCACAACAGCCTTTTGTTGGTGGGGCGAGACGGGGAGCGCGGCTCCTGTCCCTGCGCTGTGTGGAAATGCCACTGGGTGCTGGCTGTGCTGCCGCGGTCACCGAAGGATCAAAGAGCTTGACCTAATCCAGATAGTCTTGTTAGATTGTGAATTCTGCATGGAAATCCTTGTGCATTGTCCGGAGTTGGTTTGTGCTTCGTGGAACGCAGGCAGAGAGCAGCGTCCCGTGGGAAGAGCGAGCCTCGCTGCTCAGCCGCATGGCAGATGGGCACAAATGGCCTTTCCTGCACCATGGAGGCTTGTGGCTGCGTCATCTTTTGTGCTGCCCCCCACTCCCGATAATGAAGCAAAATCCCCTGAGAGAAATTTCCATCCTCATTAATTAAGAAAAGGATCAGCCTGATTACCTTGGTCTGTGGTGATTCTTCTGCATCATCTTTAAAAAAAAAAAATAAAAAATCTGCTGAAAGTATTTCAAAGCATTGCTCTTATTGTGGGCCAGGCAGGCTGTAAATCCATTTGGTATCTCCTCTTTTCTGTCCCCATCTATTGCATTACCTGATTCTGCTTATTTTGTTTCCTTGTCCGTGTTTTTCTGTTCTTGCTTCTGCCTGCAGCAGTCTCTTTACTCTAAAGGGCATTTCCTGGTTATGCAGCTGGTATAAATATTACTCTATGACTGCAGAGCCCTTAACTTAGTTAAGGATATGATATTTTGCAGTGTGGTGGGAAAATGAAATTAATAAACTGGTTTCAATTTAATCTGTGAAAGATACAGTAGGAGAAATAGGTCTTACTCACTAAGTTGGGAGAGGTCAGTAGTGTAAGAAGCAATGAGACCCTCATCTGTGAGGCTTTACAGCTTCTTTCTCTTGCAGGAGGACAGGAGATAAAAAAGTATTTTTTCTCTGAACTTCTGAATGTTTCCAGGTTGCTGTATAGTGGAGAAAGCAAAGGCGGAGATGAGACTGTGCCCGAGTAATCAGGTCTGGAGTGGTAAGGGAGGTCAAACATCTACACTTCGCCACCAGAGAATGGTCTTTGTGTTGTGCGCAAGGTTAACAGGAATGAAATAATCTTCTTGTACAAATATTTAAACGTGAGATGTCTGCACAACTTCTGTATTAAACATCTGCATTGTTTTGAAATACTGGTAGCAATTAGCAGACAGCCAGGGGAATACTTTGCAGCCATTTAGAGTTGATTTTCCTACCTGTTTCTGGGGATGTACTACTTCTCTACCAGAAAAATGCCCATGTTTAAATGAGTTTCAATGTGCATTTGTAATTTTTTCTTGTAGTTACAACAAAACCTGCCCTGTTTTACCTGTATATCCATGGTTATGTGATGCAAGGTAGGAGCACAGTGATCTGTGCCTGTGTCCTGGACCGCTGTGCTTTGCAGGGGCAATAATCTTCCACAGCCCTCTGCAGAGAAACCCTCTGGTCTTCCTGGGACAGGGATGTGCTGAACTACTGGTCCCAAGATGCAAATGCTGGGGACTTGCCTTCCCTTCTGTGGGAGGGAATAGGCTGTGAGGGAGCCCTGAGCAGATGCGGGAACAGGACTCCCTCTAATTGGGGAAGTGCCTCCTGGTTGTGTTGCTCTGCAGTCCATCTGCTACGTTATGAGTTTCTCTTGCCTTGCTCTCCTCTTGGTAGATCAGGATGGGAATGTTTATCGTCGTCGTCTTGCTGAGAAAACTAGGGAATGGATACAAAAGGCCAACTGGAGGAGTTTCACTAAGGGCAAATGCTGGGGGCTGCCCTTGGGCCACAACAACCCCCAGCAGCGCTACAGGCCTGGGGAGGAGTGGCTGGAGAGCTGCCGGTCAGAGAGGGACCTGGGGGGTGATTGACAGCTGGCTGAACAGGAGCCAGCAGTGTGCCCAGGGGGCCAAGAAGGCCAATGGCATCCTGGCTTGTGTCAGCACTGGCGTGGCCAGCAGGGACAGGGAAGGGATCTGAGCCCTGTACTGGTGAGGCCGCCCCTCGATGAGTGGGTTCAGTTTTGGGCCCCTCACCCCAGAAAGTCCATTGAATGACTCGAGCGTGGCCAGAGAAGGGCAACGGAGCTGGGGCAGGGTCTGGAGCACAGGTCTGCTGGGGAGCGGCTGGGGGAACTGGGGGGGTTCAGTCTGGAGAAGAGGAGGCTGAGGGGAGACCTCCTGGCCCTCTGCAACTCCCTGCCAGGAGGGGGCAGAGAGGGGGGATGAGTCTCTGGAGCCAAGGCCCCAGCGCCAGGCCCCGAGGGAATGGCCTCAAGCTGCCCAGGGCAGGGTCAGGCTGGCTCTGAGGAAGGATTTCTGTGCAGAAGGGGCTGTTGGGCGTTGGAATGGGCTGCCCAGGGCAGGGGGGGAGTCCCCATCCCTGGAGGGCTGAGCCAGCGCTGAGGGATCTGGTGGAGTTGGGAACGGTCAGGGTGAGGTTCATGGTTGGACTGGAGGAGCCTCAAGGGCTTTTCCAATCGAGATGGTTCTGTGATTCTGTAAAGCCCAGTGTTTACATGGTGGTGTGTGAGTGCTGAGCCGTGAGGTGGTGCTGGGCTGGCTGAATTTGGTCGAGTGGCTGGAGCAACCAGGATGGAAATGTTGAGGGATGTTTGATAAGTTGTCTTGCCACAGCTCCCTTCAGTTCTTGGGCTGCGAGTTGTGACTTGGGTCCTTGAGCTTCTCTGACATCAGAGGTGTAAGGGCATCTCCAGACCAACGTGCTTATCAATCCCATCTTTCCAGATCTACTGGTGTGTTGGAGGGTGCCCTGAGATGTTGGGCTTGTACTGTTATGGTGTTTACTTCTGACTGTGTTGGATTGATTTTTGGATGTGATCTGCAGCACCAGTGCAGAAGCCTTGATTCATAATTTTGTTGAGATATGACAGCCAAAAATTTCCAAGCTTCTAACTCTTCAAATGCCATGTAGTGGTGGAGCTCACTGGGGAAGCTCCTTGAGTTTGACAGCTCCAGAAAGGGACCTGTCCAATGGATTTGTGGGATTTGTGGGATCCAAGGGATTTGTGTCCAGCTTCTTGCCATGGCAGTATAAGGTCTTTGTACCTCACATCCAGACTCTCAAAAAAACCCCACCGCAAACCACAAATAATGTCACTCTCTTCGATGACAGCCTGTGACTTTTCAGACTCTTCATATGTTTCTTATTTTCTCCCTGAAATGGAGGAAAAAGCCAGGAGCATCCCCAGTGTCAGTGAACCTCTTGGCTCTGTCAGCTATGCTGTGTTGATCATCCCAGCCCAGGCGTGTGACCTGCAGGAACTGGCTGTCACGGTGATGCTGGGGAGGCTGTTTCTGGACCTACACTCAAAACTCAGATGTGGACAGTAAAACTTCCTTGCAAAAATTCAGCTGCCCATTGTGAGCTGTTACAGCTCAAGTAGTAATTGAGGGGAAAAGAAGAAAAAACAAGCCCAAGAAGATTTCACAGCAACAGCAATAGATTTTCATGTAAATACTATTTAAATTAGAAAATATTTCCTGACTGGTAAACAGTGATCGAGCAGCTGAGTGATAACCTGGCAAATAATCTGGTGTGTCTGCTGATGCCTCTTGCCTGTAGCCAGGGCTGTAGCTCACAGCAGATTTCTGTTTAAACACTTGCTGCTGTTTTCCCAAAGGAAAAATGATTCAGACAGCTGCTTGTAAGTTGTGCTGGCTTCAGCATCCCGCTTGCACTGGGGGTGAATTCTCCTAAGTGTGTGGTTGGAGACTTGGAGATTCAGGTGCAGCCAGTACATGCCCAGACTGTAGGTGTTGTGACTTAATTGCAGTGAGAGAAATCCTGAGGATATGCTGGAATAGGAAAGACAAGAACATGTGAGCCTTTAAATGCTGCTCACCTTGTGCTTCTCCGAGGCTGTCACGGGGAGGTGGCTGTGGCTGTCAGCACAGGGACATGTTTGAGCCCAGCAGTGACCTACATTTACTCTGGAAAGCAGAACGGCCTTAAGAGTGATAAGGTGGGAATTTAGCTTTTAAGGTGTAGAATCGGGTGTGTTGGTTACCTGAGGCTTGCAGCAAGCAAATTACTTTGAGATAACAGGTGAAAGATCTCTAGGGAGAGGGAGCGAGTGTTTTTTCTCATTTTTCTGAGTACAATTTAAATTGTGCTTGGATTTTTGTGTGAATCACAGAACCATCTTGGTTGGAAAAGCCCTTGCAGCTCCTCCAGCCCAACAATGAACCTCACCCTGACTGTTCCCAACCCCACCAGATCCCTCAGCGCTGGGTCAACCCGACTCTTCAACCCCTCCAGGGATCCCGGGGACTCCCCCCTGCCCTGGGCAGCCCATTCCAACGCCCAACAGCCCCTTCTGCACAGAAATCCTTCCTCAGAGCCAGCCTGACCCTGCCCTGGGCAGCTTGAGGCCATTCCCTCGGGGCCTGGCGCTGGGGCCTTGGCTCCAGAGACTCATCCCCCCTCTCTGCCCCCTCCTGGCAGGGAGTTGCAGAGGGCCAGGAGGTCTCCCCTCAGCCTCCTCTTCTCCAGACTGAACCCCCCCAGTTCCCCCAGCCGCTCCCCAGCAGACCTGTGCTCCAGACCCTGCCCCAGCTCCGTTGCCCTTCTCTGGACACGCTCGAGTCATTCAATGGACTTTTTGGAGTGAAGGTGCCTAGCGATACAGAGTGATGCTGGGAACCCGTGTGCAGGCAGTATTGGCCCTCCAAGTTTAGGAGAGAAGCCTCAGGTCAGTGTTTGCGTAGTGTCCTGCTGCGTTTTTTGTGGATAAGCCAGTTTGGAGCGGTGCACGCTCCCTAGCCTGAGCGTTTTTTGCACCCTTGTGAAGCTGGATGCTCCTAGCCAGGACATAATGTAACAAGGTCCCTACATGTGTGGTACCCCCTCTGCTTGGTTGAACTGAAGTAGCTCTTGAGCTGCCAGGGTTGCAGATGTGTGCTCTGGGTTCAGAGTCGGGTTGCTGTACTCTCCCTGACCTCCTTATCGGTGGTCAAGCTATAAAGCATGTTGAAATACCACTGGCTGCTTGGAAAGGGGGTGCTGTGCAGAGCAGTCTCGGTTCCCTGTTGGGGCTCTTTGCCTGATCCCATCTCAGCTGTGAGAAAAGGAGAAGTTGAGTTTTAGGAGAGATGAGGCTACTCAGAAACGTCATTGAGCCTTGCTGGTGGAAAGGAAATCTTAGCAGAGAAATTCCACAAGTGTCCGTCGTGCTTGCTTGCTTTAAGTGAATAGTATCTGGGAGCAGATTGTGAGTTGGGGCTATTTATTGCTCGCTGCATCCTATTAACTTACAGCAGAGCTGCACTTACAGTTACAAAATCCATGTAAGCAATATCTTACCAGCATCTGAAGCTAAATCTTTGGCTGTTGTGGCATCACTGAAACCAAAGCTGTGGGGTAGATGAAAAACTCTTTATTACCTACTTTTTCACCACCTTTTCTCTGCTCTGATGATAAATCTGTCTTCTCAGCTCTTACAAAGGAATGTCATTGTTTTTTATATAGTAAGATTTCTTACAGTTGTTGAAAATTGGGAGCATCTTTCTCTTGCATAGCACTGGCATACTGAGCAGCCTCGTGTAGCTCAAGTATTCCTGAAGAACTGGAAAGCAGGTCTTTAAATTGTGATTTGCTGTTCTTATATTGTACTACAGCATGGAGATGATCTGTCAGGCTGCAGAATGAGTTGCTAAAATTTAGACTCCAGGAGTTTTATGCTGAAGGCCTTTTTAAGTAACTGACGCTGATAAGTTGTCTTGTCAAGCTCTCTGTTTAGATTTGTGGTATTAAAGTATCTGAAGCAGCTTTTCCTGGAAAAAAAAAAAAAAGCTGCAAATAATATTTTAACAAAAAGATGGTCTTTGAAGGTTTTTGCAAAATCCAGCATTCTGCAAATTGCTGTGATATAAGAGCTTTCCTGTACTTGCGGGTAGGGTGCCTGAGTGATGATGCCAATCTGAAATTTCTATTACTGTGTCCTACATGGTGTCGAAATAAAAAAAGCAAATATGTCTGTATCTTGAGCAGGATCTTTTGATAGCTTTGACAAAATCTGTGCAGGAACTGGGACCTGTTCATCTAGAGAAGGTTTGGCAGCTGAAATGGGGAACTGCTGGCATCATGATAAAGTATATTCATACTTACGGAGTAAGAGATCTCCTTTCTGATGATCCTAGTGCATCTATGAGCAGCACTGTTTTTGCCACAAGAATGATTTTGGGAATAAGCGATCACATCCCTCTTGGTAGTTCATGGTCTTTTTTGTCTGGAATCAGGTGCCCGAGCTGTGCAGCCCCTGGCAGCTCAGGGCTTGCGTCGAGCTTGCCCTGGTGCTTTGAGGATCTTGCTGCTGTGCTCTGGGGGGAAAGGGGTTATATTCACCCTGGACATTAGCTTTCCTCTTGCTGGATGGGCGCTGTAGTCCTCCCTACTGTTAAACACCTGTAGGTATTTTTAAAAAATCTTCTCCTTGTGTTGCATAGTCCCTCATGCTGTGTGTGTTGGCAAGGGCTGTATGCAAAGCAGTCCTCTTCTGTCTCTCCCATGCAGAACTATAATTCTGTGTCTCTGAAGGTGAATCCCATTGATCAGCTTTGTGAGAGAGCAGCAAAAAAGCCCCAGATATTCAGCTGCATCCACCTCTGTGTGGTCTATGTCCACATTTAACCTTCCTTCATATTTTTTGCAGCCTGCCCACGTGTTCTCCCATATGTGCAGTGCTCAGATTATTGCAGAAAGTCGAGAATCAGAAAATCTGCCTGGATCACATTATGCAATAGTTGAGCTGCTAGCAGTGAATAAGCAGATCCATCTGACCACGAGTGCTTCTGAAGGGCACCTCTTATTTTTTTTTTTTTTTTCCTGCATGCAGACAGAGGAGATTGCTTGCTTGTTGGGTCAGGTGCCTGCCTCGTGTGTGGGTGCTGATTGATAAGAATTGGTTTCCCATGCAGATTGGCACAGAAAGGTAGCTTAAATAACAAAAACCTGTACTGAAACAGTTTTCTTGGGTGAGAGAGCAAGGCTGTTTAATATGACTTAAATTGGTGTAGTGAAGTCACCTTGGGGACCTTTGTTTTGTGTAGAAGAGAAAATAATTGTAGCAGTCCTCTCAAGGTAGGAAGTAATTCCATCTGGGAACACATTAGTATATGCTGCATCATGAGGAGGATGACTTTGGAAATGAAAATTAGTGCTTGATTTCATTTGGAGCCAATTCACCCCCCCTCCAAGCAAGCATGATCACACTGTACATTGGGTTTGAACTTAACCTGTGGTGCTGCGAGACATGAACCCTAGTCCTTAAGAGGTACCAAGAGGCTTTTGTTTCTGCATGGGTTCTGTGTCTGCACGTTGAGCTTGTGTGTGGATCTAGGTTAAATCTGTTCTGCAAAACAGTGTCAGGGCTGAGCAGGTGAGAGGAGTCCTCGAGGTGCTGTAGTTAGGGTTTTGGGGCTTGGAGTTTGAGTTCATGCTTAGCCAGAATGGCTTCCTTCTGTGTAACATGGAACCCCAGCAGTGTGGTTGGTAATGAGTATCTCTGAACTGCTGCCTCTTCTCCCCACGTGGTGACCGTATCTCCGTCCCATAATGAACTCCATCACTGACACTTTCTGAGAGCATCTCTAGGCTATAAAACCTCCCTCAAGAGACTTAGAGACTCCTGTGTATGTGATGTGTTCCTTGGCGAATGACGTGCAGCCAAGGTTTCTCTCTCCTGCTGCATCAGTGCGTGGAGCAGGGCCAGAAGGTTTAGGAAGCCCATCACCAGCACGTGGTGGTTTTTACAAGTGCTGTGGAGGAACTGTGTTGAAACTCAGGGATTCGCCGGACCCCTGCCCGTGTGATGTGATGGGGCTGTCACCGTGCTCAGAGCCACAGAGAAGGAAGCAACATGCAAACTGCCTTGAACCTTTCAGGAATAAGGGGAGATGCCCCCAGTACTCGTGGGAACAGTCTTGTACTTGCCAAGCTGGTGTTGTGTGCCTCTGTGAAAGCTTCCAGTGCTCAGCAGCTGATGGCTTGTTCAGCTCCTGGCTTTAAAGATGTGACTTGGATTTTAAAATTTAGGAAAAGCTGTGGCCAGTGATCACTTTTGGACTTCAGTGCATTTACGATGTCATTAGTGACCTGAGAGCTGGGAGGAGCTGTGCAGCAGGATGGTGGGTGGCTGCTTTTGGGATGGAGGGAGGCTGTTAGTGGTGGAAAAAAAGGAGTAACTGGGAATGCCCTGACAAAATAAGAAGCTGGATGGAGATGAGGAGGAATCCGCATAGAGGGAGATCAGAGGCAGAGGAAGAGACTTGGCATTGCAATGTGAGGATTGACAAAGACCGTCTGGGCCTGGGGGTGCTGCAGTTTTAGGAGCAAATAGCTGGGTTAAGATATGTTGGGTAAAGAAACAAGGAGGAAGTGGAGAAAAACAGCAGAAGGGTGGTGGAGAGACAGACAGACGTGGGACATGGAGCAGAGCTATGTAACTGGTGGTTCAAGGCTGTGAGCAAGGGTGGCTTTCTGCTTCTAGAGCCTGAAGCAGCCTCTGGTGTCTGAGGGGAGCTTTTCTCAGTGTTAGGTGCTTTATCATGCAGCAAATAGCCATCAAGTCTTCCAAACCAGTTGGAAGTGCTTTTTCCCCTTCCTTGAGTACTGTTTGGAAAATATTTCAAGTAGCAAGGTTGAACTTCTTTAAAAATCATTCCAGTACATGAGGAGCACCTGTTCTTCACTAGGCCTTGTGCTCTGGGTTACTTCGCTGCCCTGATGGAGTGGTTTTGGGAGGGTCATCACCCTCTGCATGGTGCTCACGCCAACTGCCTGTGGCCATGGTGAACTGCTCTATAAAGTGCTGATGAGGAGGTGTGATGAGGCAAGAGCCTGTCCTGCTGCTTGAGTCTGATTCCATCTGTACCATGGGATGTTTCAGACAGGTGTCCATCCACAGGACCTGAGGAATGATGGACCTGGGTGGACATTCCTGGGTAAGGACTACGCTGCTGCGCTGGGGGAAATGAAAGGAGCAGGTAATTCCTATAAATGACTGCAATTCCTCCTGCTGCTGCAACTCAATGAGCAACTGTGTAGTAATGTATTTTGTTGAAATACTAGCAAAATCCTTGCAGTGATTATCTGACATTAACCGAATTCCAGCATGTCTTAATATTAGGAAAAGGGAGAGGACTCTGGAAATGACTTGGACAAGAGGCATTTAAAAATACACAAGGCTTATTTATGCTGTGATAGTATTGGCCTGCTCCTGCCTCTGTCCCCCAGGATGGTCACCTGGATTTAGGGAGATTTATAGTCTTCAAAACTTTCCTAAGACCTTTGACTACTTAGGTGGGTGAAAATGGTGGGCTAGATTAAACTGTGCCATGGGAAGTGACAGCCAGCAGCAGAAGAGAGGAAATCATGGAGAAATTGAATTTTCTAAGTGTCATTGATGTCTATTCTATGAGATTGGTATGCGGGAAGGATCCCACCTTGCTGCACAGCATAAATGGAAGGTGGTAGGTGGTTTGTGGGTGCTGAGGGGCAGAGGGAACATTTTGGGACACAGAAGTGATCTAATGCCAAGTGTGTTTATTGTAGTTGCACTTTCAGGGAGGGATAGCAGTGTGGTAGGGGGAGAGGGTGCTGGGCAGTGAGAGGGTTGTCAGGGTGGGTGAGGAATGAGGGTTGAGGGGTGGGTATGCAGCAGAGATGAACAGGGTGAGAAAGGGGATAGACAAAAAAAAAGCAAAAAGAATGGAGTAAAGTAAAAGATGGAAAAATACAGTGTCAAGGAAAACACTCTTATTTCCTCCTGTCCAGTGGTCCTGGCTTCCAGGTGCTGCTGAGGCCCTCCTGGCTGGAGGGACACGGGAGTTACAGCCTCTGTGCCCCCCGGCTGGAGAACATGCAGCCCCCAGGATGGGAGCGGGTGATGCAGGCCGGTGGCCGCTGTGCGTGCCCCAGTGTTGGCAGGGTTTGTATGGCATTGGTGATGCTGTCGGCTGTGTCTGCTGGCTGCTCTGAGCGTGTCTGCTCGGCTGGTGGGAAACCTTGAGAACTCTCTGGCTCAGTGCTTGTAGAGCTATTCTAGGCATCTGCGATGCAGCAGTGGGTGTACAGGCAGTTTTGAGACTACTTTGGCCTTTAAAAACTTAGTCTTTGTGACTTTTTTTTTAAAAAGTGACTTTAGTTGCTTGTAAAAACACTATGTTAAATCATGTTTTAAAAAGTGGCTGTCAGTTTTTGTGGCTCTTCCACAGCTTGCACGCTCTGAAAAGACAAAGTGTCTCTCTGTGTTCAAGAATCGCGCTCTCAGCCGGCACGGCACCCGCTGTGCCATGGCAGGCAGGCAGCGTGGCCCTGGCTGCTCTCCTGGGGCGTGAGAGCTGGTGAAGGAAAGAGGAGAACTAATAAATAAAAAAAATTAAGTGAGCATTTCAGCTTTGGTAAAGCTAAAAGCCCATGGAGAGCTAAGAGTGTTTGAGTGTGGAAATACTTCCATGATGGAGCAGCAGCTATCGTGGCTGCTGGAGGGGTCATTGCTTTAAAGCAACTTGCTGTGCCTTGTCCCTGGCTGGGACCAGCAGAACTGTGGCATGGGGCAGGGGTGTGCTGTGCTCTCGTACAGCCTGGGGGGCTTTGGCCCCTGGACATGAAGTCCTGGATGCGACTGTCAGCAGTGGGGTGGTGGTGGGTTAAGGGTGCTGTGGCGTGGGCTTGGCTTCTTCGTGGTATGCCCAGCTGGGGTGGGAGGAGGGCTGGTGTGCTGGGAAAGCCTTCTGCTCATCTGGGTGAGCCTAGGGAAGTACTAAGCAATTTTGCCAGCAGTAAAGGTGTTTTAACAGCTGAAGAGGAATTGTGCTGCTTCATTTGCCTCACAAATGGAGATTTTTTGCATAGAAGATCTTATCACACTTAGACAAAAGACAATGACAGAAGAGAGAGGATATAAAGAGCCATGAAATACTAGATGCTGGAGGTGGGATAGCAGAGAGAAGGGAGAAAAACAGCAGTACAAATGAGATGAGAAAGGCTAGCAGTGTGCAGTTGGTAATTTCACTTTTAGGGCAGCCAGAAGCAATCAGCACAGCAGGATGTGAAACCAGCAGCCTAAGTGCTAGGGGTGACCTTCGTACAAGGGAACAAGCTCAAGCCAAATACTTCAGCCCTGTCCTTTTTTTTTTTGAGGAGCTTCTCTAGCTTTGGTGTCTTTGACAGGCTTGCTGCCTGCTCGGGATGTTCCTGGGGGTCTCTGCTGCACGGGAGGGTGCATTGGTGGTGTTTTGGGTACAGGCTGGATGCAGGGGGACTGACACTTCCTTTTCCCTCTGTTCCCATGCAGGACACAGGCAGAAATGGCCCACACGTGTCGCGGGACCATCAACCTGTCCACGGCTCATATCGATACGGAGGACTCTTGTAACATTGTGCTTTCCAACGGGGGAAGGACGTACCACTTAAAGGCAAACTCAGAAGTGGAGAGGCAGCGCTGGGTCACTGCCCTGGAGCTGGCCAAAGCAAAAGCCATTCGCATGAGGAACAACCAGTCAGGTAGAGTGTGTCTTAGTGTGTGAACGTGCAACTGGATCCTTTTTAAAACCACCTTGTAAGCCAGCTCTTCTGTGCTTGTTAAATTGTGCAGAAACCCTGGCAGATACTGTTTCATACGCAATTAAAAATAGCTGATGGTTTCACAGAGACACAAAGGGTTTTAAACAATACTATGTGCACCCAACATCATCTCCTCTGGTTGTGGAGCATTGAGCAGGTCTTTAAAGCCCTTGGTAATGTCTGTAAATTGTGGAGAGCCAGTAAAAATGCACTAATGATGCTTCTTCTGGAAGGCAGGATGTATGTGCCTTTCTCCTGGAGACTTGGGGTTGGTCTGTGTGGGCAGGGAATGCTGTAAGATGCACTCAGTGCAGCAGTGAGTGGCACTCCGGGGATCACCAATTCGCAACACAGTGCCAGGGCCGTGTCCTTCTGTTCGCCCATAGCTTAGATGGTGGATGATGGCCGTGTACAATTAGTTGAGATGTGTGTCTCCATGTGTGTTTCCCTTCTCTCCCCTACACACACTATGCTGTGGTCTGGTATTTATCAATGTATGTTTGGGACAGCTGCATTATGTCTAGCTGTCAGAGCCCTGTGCCGGTTACGCAGCTCCTCCCCAGTGCCATTTTTACTGCTCCCTTGTGTAATGGGTTGTTTGGGTGCTTTAGAGTATTTTAGATATATTTCAATGCTTATAACCCTTCTGGGATTAACAATTGGTTTTTATCAACGAATGAGAATGGCTTCAAGTTTCATGAAACAAAACCCATGAATGAATGAAAAAGCTTTCTATCTCCTCTGTCCTAAGATAAAACCACTGTCAGATCTTGTCTTGAATGCTGGAAATCAGGCCTTATACAAGAGAAAAAGTGTAGCAAACACCCGATTTTGTAACACTCTGCTTAAAATGTAAGTGTATATTCAGAATGAATATATTTTAGAGAAGGAGCATGTGAAGGTGTGACCAGGGAAAAGCACTTTTGTTCAGTGCTTGGGTATTATCTTACTGTCCAGGTTTGGGCTTTGGGACAGCTGCAGATGCTGCTCTGTGCTACTGACTGCAGTGAATTTGCATCTGTGGGTGAAAAGTTTGTGAAGCTTAACTTTCACATTGCCACGGAGGAAGGTTGTGGTTGGGTCAGTGCATCAAGAAAAACCTCTACTTTTCCAGGGGAAACGCTGCTGCATGCTCACCAAAACTACAGCGTGCCGTGGGGCAGCTGTGGGGCGCAGCTATCTGAGCGGCTGTCAAGGCTCTGTAGATGGAGACTGCCTTCTAATGCTGCTGGCTTATGAAAACACACAGTCCACACAAAATTAGTGCAACCACATTTTTGGAAGGCAGTGTGTTAATGTTTTTGTTTGTGTCCCAGTGGGATGGTCATTTGGGATGCTGGCTGCTGGGGGCGTTGCGCAGGCAGAGCCTGTGCTTGGAGTAAGGTTTTGTAGAGGGCAGCAGAATGACAGAATGCCAATGGTTTGACTTGCAGGAGAATAAGCCCTGAGTCCTGGACTAATGTGGTCTGACTTTCACATAATTAGCCATCCCGCAAGGTCATACAGAAGTTGATTAGTGCGCGAGCCACTTACCCGTTTCCCATAATTGTTCAAGTATGCCGTGTTCAGGGCACTAGCATCTACAGATTTAATTATATCAAGTATTGTGAACTCTCTGTCCCTTAATACTGCAGCTCTGGAGCGTACATGAATACTGATGGAGAATACAGCTGCCTGAGGAGAAGTTTCTAGACGTGCTTGCTTTGCCCGGCAGAGTGTGATGTTGTGCTAGGTCCTGGCTGTAGTGAGCTGGGTGTCAGTGCTTTTGGTCCTGCGAGTGTCACTTACCCTGTAGCGGGAAGAGAGTCCTTTAGCTGGGTTAGGCCTTTAGAAAAGGACCTCGCATGTGGGAGAGGTTGGTGTGTGCCTTTACCTTCACCTTTCTGATTGTCGGGCTGTGGGCGATACAGGGGGAGGCGTGGAGCGGTGCGGGCTGCCGAGCTCCTGCCCAGCCCAGGGCTGCAGGAGGATGTCAGCGATGCTGCCTCCCGAGTCACGCGCAGTTATTTTGGTTTGTGTCTTTACATAAAAATAGCAAATGTGGAGACTTCCTTTCTTAAGGCCCTGGACGTGCTGACTTCCTAACTCCAGCGAGCTCAGGCCGTACTTTCAGGGTCAGGACAGTGCGGCAGCAGTGCTGATTTGGCTGCGGATGCTTGTTCCTGTGCTGCCTCGTGGTTGTGCTGACTCAGCTGTTTGTGGGGCAGTACTGTGATTCAGGCCGAGGAGTTGCTGGGAAATAAAAACCAAACCAAACTCTTGTTTTTCCAGGCTCTTCTGATCTGGTCCGAGGGATGAGACACTCTGTAAACGGGCACTGAATCCTTGTGCTGTGGAGTTTAGAGCTGAGGGCACTGGTGAATTAATTTATAATGTTCACCTGGCTGATGGTGTTTTGTCCCAGTTACAGATCTTTTAATTAAGGTAAAGAATGATTGTGTGTTAGGTTTGACTGTTTTGCTTGAATCGAAATAAAATCCCTAGTGTTGTGTCCCTCTGAGTGCCGGGCATTGTGCGGAGCCCTGGGCTGGGTGTTTACAAGTGGAGGGTCTGGATTTGCTGAAGAAGTAAGTCCCTTGGTCCTTCAGGTCTGCTCATGTGGGGAGTCTTCTCTTACCCCGACTGATCACCAAAACCCGAGTGTTTCCCAGGGCTGCTCTGTAGAGCCCAGGTCAGTGCACAGGGGCTGTCTTGGACAGTGGGTGCGAAGGGCGAGCAGCCGTATGGATTTATGCTGACAGGGAGGGAGCATCGATGGCTCTGGGGGGGCAGAAGACTGGGAGAGTGTTGGAGGGGGCAAGTGAGGTGGGCAGAGAAGCAGGTTTGTGTCTAACACTGCCAGCACTTCTGGGGAAGGACACGAGGAGCATCCTTAGGGTGATCCCCTCTCGCGGGCACTGCCCGCTGCCCTGTCTGCTGCAGCGGGATGCGGCAGGAGCCCGTCCTTGGCGTTCTCTGCTGATGCTCAGGGACGTGGAGGCTCTGTTGGAGGTGGCACGTCTGGGGAGGAGATGACTGGGCTCAAGTCAGCTGCTTTTGAGGTGTCTCCAGCCATGAGCACTGGGGCAGTCTCACATGTGGAACAGCTTTTTGGCTCTCTACAGTTTTCAGCAGTCAAGGAGCTCCCAGGAGAGGGAAGGGGGTGTCCTTGCGTCCTACTGCTTTGGAGTCCTTCTCTCCTTGCATCTGAAAAGGGGCAATGTGTTAGTGTGGAATTAATTAATCTAAATAAAGAAAAAAGCTTGACCTATTTTTGGAAATGTTTTAAAGATGAGCCACACCTGAGTTGCTACTGGATGTAAGCTGGGGTTCTCCATTCACTTGTTTCTGCAGAATACAGTGGTCCCTCACTGCTTTCCTGGTGTTTGAGCTTTGATGGAGTTCAGGACTGGCAAATCGGGTTAACTCTGCAAATATTTTTTTAAAAACGGGGAAACTGTTTTGGGGTGACTGAAAAGAGTCTTTTACTCCAGTAGTTCTCTTGAAATAGGTCTGAAAGCATTTTAAATTTGATTACTGGCTATCTTGAGCTGTGCACTGAGAGGTGGCATTTTCACAGGACTGATTTTTCATTTCTGTTTTTAAGAAATAGCAAAACCTACACCCAAACCAAGTATGAGATGGGAGACTTTGCTGTTCCCTCTTCTGCGTAACTGAAGGAGCTCTGGTTTCCCTTCTACACAGTGGGTATCTGGGACTATTTTGGTAATGAGCCATGAGCTGAGACATTAGTAAGTACTGATAGATGTCACCTGAGAAAGCTTGATGTCCTCATCCTGCTTCATTGGTGAGAAACCTGCCTAGTGGTATTGGGTGGATTAGTGGCAGAGAGTGGAGCTGAGTTGCTGTTTTAGCTCTCTCCTCAATTGCCATGTGGTGCTTAAGTCCACTAAGATAAATGTATGGTGTAACATTAGGACAGGATGGCTTGCATCTAGCTTCAGCTGAGCCAAATCTGGCATCCCTGTTTCCTGTTGGGTTTATAAACTGTTGATGATGTTGTAGTAAGCTTGATCTGCCCACATGGTACCCATGGATAACACTCCATGGAGTGGATCCACTCTCTCACCCCATGGAAAGAGTGGGCACGCGCTGTGCTTGCATTGGTACTTGGTGTGCCCCTGTGCTGTTTATCTGTCCTGAAAATCACAGCTCTGTAATTGCCCTCTGTAAATTCTTGAATAATTTCAGCCTTCTCCACTCACCCTATTGTACCCAGGTCACCATGTGGATTTTGGCAGCTCATGCATTGGCCTCTTGGCAACTTCACCTTTGCAGAGCAGCAGTGGCAAAGAAATGCTTTTATCTGCTCCTTATGCTTGGTGTTCTCTCTGCTATTGTGGCTTGGAGGATGTGAACTTAAAAGTATTTGATGACTGTGGTTAATAAGTTTTTTATGGCAGAAAAAAATAATCTTTCTTTACACTAGGTAAATACACTCAGTATAGTTTTGGAAAACACCCAAGATGAACTTGGGCTGCTTGGTGACTGGAGAGGCGAGAGAGTTGATGACTTCTTCTGGCCCCCTGCTCAGGGGTTCCTGGGGGTAGACGTTGAAATCCGCTCTGTGATTCGGGTCATCACCTGAATCACAGCAGATTTCAGGCTGATTGAAGGTGTTTTTGGTGTCCGTGGTACTAGGAAACCTGGAGTTAACTGCATACATCAGTGTTCACATCTGTGCCAAGACCAGCTCGCCTGCCAACCTCCCCCAAAGGCATCAGGTGTCTCATGCTGAAGTTGGGACTCAAGAGACATTAGTGCAGCAACAAAACTGGGAATCACTAAGAAAAGAAGAAAAGAGAAAATGTAGGTTTGCTCCACATGCAGCTGTAATGCTTGTCCCCTTGAGAGGTCCTGGCTTGCATCACACCAGCTCACAAACTTTTCAGTAGAACATAAAAAAAAACCCCCACCAAACCCAACCCCAAAACAACAAAAAAACCTGCCCCAAACCCAAAACAAAACAGAAAACAACCACAAAAAGCAACCAGACACAAGATTAACCAGACAAATAAAACCTCCTCCAGCAAGGGAAAGTAAATTTTCCATCTGGAAGAATGACAGCTGGAGATGCCGTATGGAAGATAGTAAATGCTGCAGGAAAAGATGGGGAGATTTGCTTACAACAAGAGCAAGGAGGAAATTATCAGGTCATAGGTTTAAATGAAGCAGGAATAAATATTTTGTACAACACAAAATTAAATGGTGGCACTTGCTGCAGGAAGCCAGAAAATCCAGAGTGATTGAACAGATTTGGGTGCAATTTCATTGCTCATGGATGTGAGCTGTAATATTTCGATATATAAAGTGCAACCCAGGAGGTCCTTAAGCAGCACAGCACTAAAAGCTAAGCAGTTATTCCTGGAAAAACTACTGCATGTGCCCTGTTTCTTTATCCTATTTCCTGAATAGTGGTTATAATTTGCTGACTAGAGAAGAGATGAAGCTGCCTGGGTGTTCTGGCTGACCTTGTGTGACCATCCTGGCGAGGCTGCCGCTGGAACGATGCTGTCAGTTGTGGCTGTTGGGCTTCACGTGGTGTTTTCAACCTTTCAGGGCTGTGTCACCTGTGGGGGAGGATTCAGTTTGAGACCAACACCCAGGTGTGGCCACATATAGTGTCTGAGATTTGGGATAACAGGCCTTGACTGCATGGGTTGTCTGGTTATTCTTTCTGCCTTAATCAGGTTTTTGTTTTCTTAGCAAATAGGGAGTGATTAAAAACAGCTTTATAGGGGCTTGTTTGTAGATTGTTGGGGAGCGGGAGCTTTGAGTGGTGCAAAGGGGGAAGGAGGAGGGTTATTACTGCTGGTGATGCCTTCTGCCCTGGCTGCTGGGATGAGTTTCTGCTGCAGCGGAGAGTAAAGGGAAAATACAACTCTGGAGAGGAACACCACTGCTGTGGAGGCTGGTAATCCCACTGCAGGGTTGGCGTGCGGTTTGGTGGGTGAGAGCCAAGATGCAGCTCTCAGGGCTGCAGCTCACACAAGCAGGCTGCCAGCAAGTAGTTCTGCTTCAGCGTGCTAGATCCACTTGTAGCGCCTTTGCAGTAGGATTAAAAAGGATCTGTAATTAGTTATTCCTCAGCTTTCCCTTTAATTGTCTAGTGATAACCTGAGTTTCGTTGCTTGATGTATTTTGACTGTATTTTTTCCTCTTTTGAAGTATGGGTTTTGTTTGCAAAAGACATTTTGACTTGGGAATGTAATACTGCAAAGCATCTGTGACCTTCCTTACCCTGCTCTGTGAATTATCCCCTGGTTGCTTCCCTCCAGCAAGCTCCTGCCAGGTGGCCTTGTGCTGTGGCTGTGACAGGACTGGACAATCCCCATTGTTGTTGTCCACACGCCCTCGATGCCAGCTCATTGCTTGCTGTAATCGGCCCTGCTATTTCCAGTTCTTCTTACAAAAGTGCTCCCTTTTCCCATCCTCCTTGTGATGTTTTTCATCATGTTGTGAACTGTTTTCCCCTCTTCATAGGGTTCGTGCCTGCAGAGGCACTGGCTGCCCGTGCTCAGTTACCTTGGTCTTTGTCTTTTTGATCCCTGGAGCCTGGATTTTCCTAGGACAGCTGATGGCCGTTAACTGTGCTGGGTACTGCTGCCATGGAAAATAAAACTGGCAGTTCTGCTGAGATGGAGCTGTTCACTTGGATTTGCCACTCTTAATGATTCCTGTGTCCTTTCCATGCCTTCTGCTGCTCACTTGTGTTCCCTTCTGCATCTGGCAGGATGCTCTGCCTCTCCTGTTTCCCTGTTAGGTTGTGATTGGGACAGGTTGATCCACCTCAGCCACCACTGGGAGCTGCAGTCAGCACTTCAGCTTCTCCCACTGCAGCCAAGGGATGCTGTGATGTACCCTGAGGGTGGGGTGTGCAGACCAGTCAGAGAGGGACCTGGGGGGTGATTGACAGCGGCTGAACAGGAGCCAGCAGTGTGCCCAGGGGGCCAAGAAGGCCAGTGGCATCCTGGCTTGTGTCAGCACTGGCGTGGCCAGCAGGAACAGGGAAGGGATCTGAGCCCTGTGCTCGGCACTGGTGAGGCCGCCCCTCGATGAGTGGGTTCAGTTTTGGGCCCCTCACCCCAAAAAGGCCATCGAATGACTCGAGCGTGGCCAGAGAAGGGCAACGGAGCTGGGGCAGGGTCTGGAGCACAGGTCTGCTGGGGAGCGGCTGGGGGAACTGGGGGGGTTCAGTCTGGAGAAGAGGAGGCTGAGGGGAGACCTCCTGGCCCTCTGCAACTCCCTGCCAGGAGGGTGCAGAGAGGGGGGATGAGTCTCTTGAGCCAAGGAACCAGCCCCAGGCCTCGAGGGAATGGCCTCAAGCTGCCCAGGGCAGGGTCAGGCTGGCTCTGAGGAAGGATTTCTGTGCAGAAGGGGCTGTTGGGCGTTGGAATGGGCTGCCCAGGGCAGGGGGGGAGTCCCCATCCCTGGAGGGGTTGAAGAGTTGGGTTGACCCATACCAGTGGCATGTTGGAGGGTGCAGGCACGGTCTCCTGCGAGTCCCTTCCTCGTTTCACTAGCCTTTGCCTTGCCACAGGCACATCGTAAGTGTGCGGCAAGATCCTCCCTAGCTGTCACACAGTGTGATGGGACGAGGTTCCCAGGCATCCTGTGGGGAACAAAAGGGCTCTTCGAGGCAAGTCAAGTGCTTTGGGGCTTGGATGTAAAGAAGATAACTATGGTCCTTCACATCTGCTGCGGCTGAACACTTGGGGATTTGCAGGCCATGGGACTATCGGCAGTTGCCCTAAACAAGGAGGGTTATGAAGCATTGATTTCTTTTTAAATACAGGTGGGTTAAAGTGGTCTGAACATGTATCTGGGCATGTTCTTGAAAATCAGGTGTTGAGGGGGGGAAAAAAAAGGTGATTTCCTGGTTTTGTTGCTTTTAGAGGTTGTCTGATCAGCCTGGGAATTTTTCTCAACCAGAGTTTTCAGGCCATGAGATGGGAGCCCCAGGGGTGAGAGTATTTAATCAGTTTGAATATCTGGAGCTGGTAAGATCCTGATGGATTCAGCTGAAGTAGGCTTTAAACAGTCCAGGATCCGCACAGCCTCCAACTGTTACTGTCTGCTGGCTGCTGCCTGGCAAAGCAGACATGAGGAGGATGGGGGGATTCTTTAGGATTTTCCAGTATTTCACAAGCCTGGAATCCTTCCCTTCCCATCCCCCTTGGGTTTTTTTTGTTTTTGTTTGTTTGCTAATCTGTTTTTAATTCTCCCGTTACTGTTTTCCATTTCACTCGCACGCTGAGGTAGAGTTACCCAAGAAACACTCTTACCTCCTCAGTTTGGTGCTGACCTTTCTCTTGTTTCCCACACGCACATACCATGTTATATATTATTTTTTTGCAGATGTAATCCATGATAATAATTTATAGCAAAGTAACACAGAAAATGGTACTTACATAACACCACGAATTAAACATTCCAGCAGGGAGCTCCGTGCAGACTGCAGTATATAGGCCATCTCCGCTGCTGCAGCCTCGTCCTCTGGAGTGAGCGCAGGAGCTGCGCTGCTGCTGCACGTGCCACGGGGCTGCTCGCTCATCGCTGGCCTGGTGTCTGTGGGAGAGGGGGTTCTTGTGCACCAGCAGTGGCGAAAGGCAAGGAAAGATTGGCAGAATGCTCCAAGATTTTCTTACGATTTACTAAACCTCCCAATTGGGTGTGGAATGGTATTGTGGAAGCAGTACATGTTAGTGTTGCAAACACTGGGTGCATGAGCAGGGTTCAGAAGTAGGATGGAAAATGATGTTCCAGCTCATGGTGCATTCTACTGCTCCTGCAGGACATGCTCTTACACCTGCCCGACAGCACGGGTACATCCCCGCCACCTCTGGTGTGCGCTGCTGCCCAGCGGAGCAGGAGGAAGCAGGGAGCCTTGGTGCTTTGCTTGCTGAGCAGTCACCCTGCAGTTTTATTTTACACTCTGGCAGATTTGTGGCATGAATTCATGAAGCATGTTTTAGAGTTTTTTTTTTTAAAATACAGCTGCTGGAGTTGGTGCTCAGATAGGCCGTGTGCGGTGAGCTGTGCTTCGTAGCTGTGACAGAGCTTGCTGCCTGGTCTCAGTGCAGCTGCTTTTTGGAATCCTGTGTGAGTTCAGTGTTACAGGTGAACCTGCGTTAATAAGCCCCCTGATAATAAATAACTGAACGTGACCGTGCAGAGGAGGGAAGGGGGCGAGGGTTTTGTTAACGGCTGTTCCTCAGGAGCGAGGCAGCGGTGGGCAGGAGCCTCTGCTCCCACGCGGGTGCTGGGAAAGATGCTCCTGCAGGAGGAGGAGGGTCGGGATGTGTGGCACGAGGATATCAGCTGATGACAATGACCTGAGATGCTGGGTGTGAATATAGCAAACTTTGGGTCTGTGAGATGTCACTGACGCTGTGATTGATAGACTGCGAGTGAAAAGTTGTTTTCATGGTGATCTTAAAGGAAACCTTTGATTTTTTTTTTTTTTTTAATTTATTATTAAAGTATAGAAGCATTGCTGTTAAATTAAAACCCACTTTATTCCTTTTTAGGCTACAAATCTGCTAGTGGTGCTGTGGCTCCTGTGCCGAAAGCCTCTGCCTGCAGCTGATGTTGGGGTGAGGGATGCTGCCTTGTGGCTTGTGGAGATTTTTAGTCTGCTAGCACAACTGTGCTGCACGGAGCCACACTAGCCCTTCAGGACCCTTCTTCCTTCTGCAAAGCTGTCAGGGTTGTGTGAGAGGGACCTGGGATGGGTGGGGGGAAGGAAAAGGCTCTTTTTTGACTGAGTTGATGTAGAAGGAGTTTGGTGCAAGTACACAGGGAGTAAAAATCTTTCCCAGTCTCTACTCAGCCCTGCATTGTGGCAGCAGGAGCTGGAAGGTTGGGCAAAATTAGGGGGCTAAAAGCAGCCTGTCAGCAATAGGGATCTCTCCCCTTGGCAAGTTGAAGAGCAAATGTTTCACCAGCAAAAGTAGGAGAGGGATAAATATCTACAGTGAGGATTGTGCTATTCCTCAAATTGATAAGTATCAAGGAAAAAGGATGACAGAGTGCTTTCTATTTTGCCGTCTTTTTATTTACTACAGATTTGTTTTTGTTTTTAAAAGTCCTGTGTGTCATATTACTGTTTATTTTTCTCCTGTGCCCATCTGTTTCTTTAAAATATGTGTTTTTTTCCTCAATTATTATTGACCTCTCACCCTGTGCTCTCGACAAATGCTACTATTTGCTGCATGCGAGTGCATGACTTCAGTAAGCATTATTTTCATGTTTTTCAACTGTTTGTAAGTAAATGTTTCCTTTGTCTAATGCATGGTGGCTTTTTTGTTGCATCCATTTGATTTCATTTTTTTTGACAAAGGAATTTATCAAGGTTGCTTGTCAAGACTGCAGTGCAAAAATCAATATAACCTGGGAAGCTGTGCACACATTTTACCTAAACTCATGTTTAATTATTTCACTTGGAGAGTGAGAAGTGGCACTTGGTTACTTCGCCCAGGCTTGAAACATCCTTTGCTTGCAGTGCATAAAATTTTGCCTTACCCATGTGTCCAGTCCCTTTCCCTGTGTCGTTCTGAGTATGTGCAGGAAAGGAGGAGCTGTTAGTTCTGCGTTAACTAATCTCTGTAAAGAGCTGGGTGGGCAGATCCCAGAGCACACCCCTGGAGCTGGTGCTGGCTACTCTCTGGCTCAAAAACCGCTGCCACATAAATGTAAAAATCCATAGCTTGGGTCAAATCCCATGCCCCATTGTGGGGGGGATTAATCCCCTGATCCTTCCGGCTTTGGTCCATATGATGATGACCGGTTTTAAACAGTAACTGCGGAAGAACGGAGACAGTAGCTTCAGTTTGCATTAACGTTGTGGTTTTTATCCTTTTAGCTGAGGACTTGTCAGTGATGGGTTTGAAAACCTCGATGCACCAGGGTCCTCGGAGCAGCAGGGAAATGTGTGTTAAACCAGATTGCCTTTTGCTGGGAGATCACGATGTGACCTGTGGAGTGAGCCATCATCCCAGGCCCTTGCCACAGTCCAAAGTGCCAGCCCTTTCCACCTGGAGAAGCAAATCCCTTGTCTTTGATAGTGGCTTTCTGCAGCACGGGGCAAGCCGGGAGGCTGCCAGTGCCGCTGCCCTGAGGGAGGCAGGACACGAGGGCTTGCAGGTGGCAGGGCTTGGCCCCTGCCCCGATCCTCCCCCCCAGATCTCATCTCGGGGCTGGGGATGCGGCTGAAGTCCTGCTCGCTGCAGAGGTAAGAGTGCTTCGAGCAGCTGTCTTCCCATGCAGCCCTGTCCTGTCCCTTGCTGCCTCCTCTCCCTTCTCAAAGGCTACAGGAATGAGCTGACATTGTCCCTCTTGTGTCCTCAACCCAGGTTCAGCATCTTTTTGCTCATACCAGGGTATAAGGCTGCTCGGGATGCAGAGGACGGGAGAGATTTGCCTGTGTAAATTTTGATTTCTGCCCCTGTGCCCCCCTGGCCTTTTTCTCCTGGTATGTAAACCCACAGTAAATTCTTGCCTCATCATTTGTGTCCTTTGTCCCTCCAGGGTGATGTGACTACATGTCGTGAGAACTGGATGGCAACCTGGGCACCTTTATCTTCATAACTTGCATGCCTGTGAGCTGTTGTGAAATAGTCCTGGATTTGTTTTAATAAAATATGTCCTCAGTGGCTGATTTCCATTGCCTGCAAGCGAAGCTGCGCTCTGTCCAAAGCGAGCCCAGCCCCTGGCAGCTGTGAGAAAGGGGCAGGTGGCACCATGCTGTGTGCAGCCATCATGTGGGGGATGAATTTGGGCTCTGTTGGTGGCTGTTCCTCCTCTGGCTGGGATCCCTGCTCTGACAGACTTTGGAGGGGCTGGTGTCACAGGCGTTGGAGTCTTCAGGTTGAGCCTGGTGCTGCTGGTCTGGCCCATGGAGCTGCCTGGGATGGGTGGAGGTGGGGTGGCCTCGAGCTGCTGCGGGAGAGCCACCTGCTTTTCCCATTGGAAACAGGGAAGCTCTCGCATGGCCATGTTCGAGCCTTCAGCCCGGCTTGTGTTGTGGGTCACTGCTTCCTTATGGAGCTGGTGTGTGGGTGCCTTTCTGTAGCTTTATCATCCTGGCTGCTTTTGGGGGAAGAATTGTCCTTAAGCAAAAGCAAAGATGAGGTGTAAGGTGCAGAGCAGACTCTGGTGATGGGGCTGGGATGCAGCAGTGGCTGATGGACATGCCATTCCTGAGTGCCTGGCCCAGCACCCAGAAACCCTGGGGAGCAAGAATAAAGCCCCAGGGTTTCTTCTTGTCTGTAGTGCTCCTCTTGGCCAAACCCTGGCTGCCACCAGCCCTCCACCCTTTCAGCAATGGGGTTGGGACCATGCAGGCAGGATGCTTTCTGCTTTAAGAGAAGCTTTCAGGAGCTGTTGAGCTCAGACTGGGAATAGCCTGGGTGGATGTAGGTGTATCCCTGCCTTGCACTGTCTGGGGGCACCTTTGGTGCCCCAAGGCTTGGGCTGGGCAGCGGGATGTACCACCAGACCTCAGTGCCTGTGGCAAGCAGTGCTTTTCTTCTGCCAGGGCTTCTTCAGGCACCATTGTTTGGGTGCGGTGAAAGCACGGCCTGGGAGCAGCTGGTGCTCAAGATTTAGCTTAAGTGTGCTGTCTGGTTTATTTCTCTCGCCAGTCTCACTTTCCAGTTAACAACTGCAAACCGCTGGTGTGGGGAGTTGCTCTGTTAAGGGTTCAACCGGCTGTTCAGCTTCAAACTTTTCCATTCAACAAGCAGACAACTGTGTTGCTCAGTCACTGGAATACTTGGATGTGTGTGAGCAGCTCTACAGCCGTGTGGGTTATATTGGAGAAGCTCATGTCTCTGGCCTTGGTAAGCCATCCTTGCGTTGATCCCCCTGTTTGGTTTGTCTTTTGGAGAGCGGGTACAGTCAAACAGCTGGCGAGTCCTGGCTTGTCACCGGGGGTGAGTCTCTCCTTGGCTCTTGCCAGGCGTGCAGCGCCTGTTCCCTGTGATCTTTAAAAATCCCTGTTCCTGTGGGGGTGGCACAAGTGGGATGGATGATCTGTGTCATTTTCTCTGCTGCACTCGCTAACATTAGCTTGATTTGCCATTTTGGTAACTGTTATAATGGGAGTTGGGATGAAAGTCCACGCAGACGGTCCCTTACTGACCACCAGTGGTGGATTGCTAATTTTAATACTCCCCCTGGGTTGAATTTTAATTTGCCGTTGTACCTCTAGGTCTGCATGGTTGGTGTTCATGAACAAGCTGCTGTAGGGCACGAACCTGGAGCTGTGTAAGGTTGGGACCAGCAGTTTGCTGAGTGCAGCACATCCTGAACATGAGGATGCTACAAACAAGCTGTGCTCTCCTTTGGCACAGATGGGGAGGGAGCCTGTGTCTGGAATGAGAAACAGAGCAAAAGGGCAATAACTCACGCTGAAGATGGTGGAGATCCCATCGTCAGGCTGCTGGCTGCGCGGGGGACTCCCCCAGCCCCTGCTGTTTGTGGCACTTGTCCAATCAAGAGCAAACTGCATCTCAAGGGAGGATATTTGGTCGGATCCTGACTTCTGACCCTTGTTGCCACCTGATAAAACCTCTGCTGAGATTTCCCAGACCTGCCACAGGCACGTGATGGCTGGGTCACACTGGGGAACGGTGGCAGAGGAGGCAGAACTGCTCTGGAGGGGAAAACAGGCAGCTGGCGTGGCTCTGCCTTCCCCTTCCCTCACTGCCGGGTGATGCTGCCTTGTGCCGTGGGTGCCACTTGCCTCAGGTGCTGCAGGCAGCCCTGAGCTGGGCTCAGCAGCAGAGAGTGGCTCTTCCAGCACATCTGGAGATGCTGGGATTTCCCATCTCCAGACACGTAGGCTTTTCTGCTCTCTCATTTCCATCACCAGGGGCTTCCCGGTGCAGCTGGATGTTGCAGTTTCCTTGTGGGAATATCGACACGCAGAGGGTGCAGAAGAGCCTTCGGGGCGAAGGAGGGCCAAGCCCTGTGTCCAGGTCCTCGCACAGCCCAGCTCTTGCGCCTTGAACTCTCACGAAGTGGTGAAAAGAGATGCTTGTTACTTAAATTTTTAAGCCAACCAAGTTTCACTTGTAAGTAGTTTTTAATAGTTTTTAGTAATGTAACAGGGGTTTTCATAAGCACCAAGGGGGAGTGTTTCCAGCTCACGTAATCAGTTCAGTGTATTTTGATGTTATTTTTAGGCATTTAAAATTCCCAAGTGCTTTTATTTTTAAACTGTCACAGAGAAAGGCTGTCGGAGGAAGATCAGTTTTGAACTCTGAAAATAATAACAATTCTTGCTAACTAGAAATGAGTCATTAGATGAAAGGTGATTCCTTCAAAAAGTCTGAAGGCATCTCTGGTGGCTGGGCCGGGGCAGGGGTGTAGGTAGCAGAGCTGTTTTACACTAAGGAATGAATGACTGGAAAGAAACCCTTCTGGCGTGTGGTTGTGTCTAATGAAGCAAGTCAGCTTGGAGAAGACAGAATGGAGAGTTGAATTTGGGCCTGAGGTGGGGTACAGCCTGTGCCACCTTTGGAGGGCACGCCGAGTCCCTCTGGGCTTCTTCGTGCGGCTAAATTAATGTGTATTTTTTGAGGCTGGATGTGATGTTTTCGTTATTCCAAGGTGGGTGAGTTGCTGGGACTGACGGCGTCAGTGTGCAGCCTCCCATCCCCATGGGATGTCAGATGTCCCTCGGGACAAGGTCAGGGGACATCTGAGCGCGCTGCTGCCATTTAGGACCCTGCAGAGCATTTCGTCCCATGCTGCCAAGTGGTTCGTCACCCCTCAGTTCCACAGAAATGATGCTTACTGACACCTTGGTTTCTTAAACCACCTACCGAGGGCTGTGGTGGCACTTTATTCCCCAGCATCCCGTCGCTCTCCGTCGCTGCCGTTGGTGATGCTTTGCTGAGAGCCGAGGCGATGCAGCAGGAGCAGGTTGCCCTCTCCTGGCACGCTCCTTCCATGAAGCCCTGACACCCCGTGGCGCTCAGCAGGGTTTGCCGCGAGGCTCCCCAGTACAACAGGCATCCCTGCAGAGAGCCCTCTGTTGAAGATGCTGAAGATATTTGCTTGCCAAGACTTTGCAACTGTCTTTTAAAGGATGAGTTACAAGAGAGGGGTTTAGCAGCGAGACCCTGCTCGAACCCTTCCCTGGTGGGAAGAGCTGCTGCTCCTCTCCTCAGCTTTGCAGTTCCTTCCCTGTGCCCAGGCGGGCTTTGGGCTGCTTACTGTGCCCTGTGGGGACCCCAAAATAGCCACTGCACTGAGATGTTGGGGTGAGAACGGCTCATTTAACCGGCCTGTGCTGGCAGCTTGCGGTGCTTTGTGCTCTTGCAGCTCCTGGTCTCCTCCTGGTGCTGAAATCAGCTTTGATTTGGCCGGCAGATGAGCTCCTCTGGGGACATTTCCCTGCATCCAGCCTGGGAAATTTGTAATTCTTGTTGAGTTTAGGAGTTTTTAAGTTAAAATTATCATGTTAGGAAGTGAAGATCAACTTCAAGAGGATATAATGCCACTTTTATTCTGCTCAGCTTTTTATCTTATTTCAGGGAAATCTCTCTTGTATAGCAGCTGGTAGCCTCCGTTGGCTCCATCGGTGAGAGGTGGGATACATGGGGCAGTGCTGCTGCTGGGAGGCAGCGGAGGGGTGGCTGCTGGCGGATGCAGCCCTGCTGGTCTGGGGTGCATCACACCCCCCCACCCCTCGGGAAGGGCCTGGGGTACCCCCTGGTCAGGCAGGGAGTGGGGGGACACCAGGAACTGGGGCTTTAGCTGAGGTGATTGTGGAGTGACCCTGGAGGTGGGACGGCTCAGAAGTGGAGGCAGAGCAGTGGGCTGGCTCTCCGGGTCCGTGTGGGAACAGAGTGAGGACAGAGCAGGCGAGGCGGCGACCGTGAAGCTGGTTAAGTTGCCTGAGAGCTTTGCAGGACACTGAGCCCTTTGCACGTGGCTTCAGTCCTGCGGAGAGGGAAGAGGCGTGAAGCCACATGGGAGCTGAGGTTGGGTGGCACCTCTGGAGGTCATGTAGTCCTGGGAAATCACAGAATCATTCAGGTTGGAAAAGACCCTCGGGATCATCAAGTCCAACCCTCAGCTTGACTCCACAAAGTTCTCCCCTACCCCACATCCCCCACAGCTCATCCAAACGGCCCTTAAACACACCCAGGGATGGGGACTCCCCCCTCCCTGGGCAGCCTGTTCCACTCCCTGACCACTCTTTCTGGGAAAAGTTTTTTCTTAATGTCCAGTCTGAACCTCCAACGTTGCAGTTTAAAGCCATTCCCTCTAATGCTTTATTTGCAATTAGAAATCTCAGCAGCTTCATTTGTGTTGCTCTAATTGATGGCACTTTGTTTCTCTTTGTAGCTGCAGTACATAACTCCTTTCCCTTCCTCTTTGCCAAGTCCATTGGCACTGCGGTGCTGTGCGTCGACCCGCGGCGTGAGACTCTGTGCTCTGCAGGGGCTTGTGGCCTTGACACAAACTGAAATGTCCCACCTGGGGTGCACCGTGTCTCCACGGCCGGAGGATGGCAGGAGGTGGCAGCTGGCTCCAGGGCTGTCCCCTCCCTGGTCTCAGTGTTGCCTGACTGCAAACAGACAGCAGCAAGGGAAAAACCCAGCGTGACTTGATGCTGGGGAAGGGAGACAGGACTTGTGAGCTGGTGTGCAGAGTGAGTGGGCCTGTGTCCCCAGGGACACGCAGGCACCCTGACACGCATGCTCTGCATTTGAGTAAATGTGCAGCAGGAGACTCTGCTCCCATGGGTGCTGGTAGCTGCCTCCCAGTGAATGAATTGGGGAGGGCAGGTTGGTCATTGCAGGGTTAATGCTGACCCTGTGTCCTTACTTCAGGTGTTTGATTTTTGAAACGTGAGTATTTCTTGCAGGTAGCTAATGACCTGTGTTATATTTAAGAATATAAACTCCCGATGCGAGTGTGATTGTGGGATGTCAGCTCAGCTGGTGGATCTGCATGCCGGTGGAGGGGGACTGGTGGCAGCACTGAGCTGAGGCAGGAATATCTCCTGTTGGGGAGAGTGGTGGCTCTTGCCTAGGGAAGGAAGCTCTGTGGGTCCTTCCATGGTCCCATTTCATTAGTCTGGATGGTGAGTGGGTCATGGGAGATCAACCACATGTTAAAGTTCACCAGAGAGAACAGTGAGATAATTGCCTTTCTTCTGGGGACTTTTAAAGGTGTCTGGCTTATGGGCAGTACTAAAGCAAGCAGCAGGTATGGCTTCCTTAGCTTTTCTTTTCAAGCTTTCTGCAAATGCCTCCCAACTTGCTGCTTTTGTTTTCTGACATCGTCTTTAAAAAGTCTGAAAAAATCTTTGGGGGCAGCAGGACAGAGTCAGGCTTGCAGGAACCCCCTCCTGCCTGGGCTGCTGAGGAGGAAGGTGGGTAACCTACCCAAAGTGGTTTGCAGAGACCCTGTCGCCTGGAAGGTTTCTGTGTCATGCTGATGGTTCTTCTGCTAAACACCACCGTCACTGCTAGCTTCTTGCAAGGATTTGTTTCCTCTGTGATGTCCCAGTTAAATGTTAGTCTTTTGGGGCAGGTGCTGGAGAAACTCCCAAGATCTTCACCAAGAGTGTGTTTTGCTGCATGCTAATTAATAGACCAATCTGTTATTTAAAACGATCAGAATAAATGATCTGTGCAGATGTGCCTGCAAAATACCCCTTGGTAAGGACCAACATTTCTCCACTTGAGGTGAACGAAGGCATGGCAGCCTGCACACGCCACTGAGGTGTTGCTGCCCTCACCTTCCTCCTTGGAGCACTTTACAGACGGCCACAGAGACGAGACATGAGGTATTTTTCCTGTCACTGAAACAGAGCTGTTGCACATACTTTAAGATCATTCAGCTGCAGTTTAGGATGGAGTGAGAAGGAGGTTGATGGGATTTAAAGAGGACAGCAGCATTAACAGCAATTACAAAAAGCCCTTTGCAGTTGTGATCGTAAGGGTTTGGTGATGCAGCAGTTATCTCCATGTAGCAGTGGAAGCAGATGCTCCCAAGGTACCTAGGATTGTTAGGAGCTCGCTGGGAATGGGTGGGATGTGTGTTCCTGAAGCCTGTCATCTGGACCCTTCCCTGGCTTTTCTGCCATGTCTGTGTTGATTTGAGTTTTTCTCGAGCAGTTTTGTAGTCACGTAGAGCAAGGATGTGGACAGGCTAGATGCAGAAGCGGTGGAGGGAGGTGAGCAGTGGGGTGAGGGTCCCTTGGCCGTGCCCAGAATGCTGAGCTGCAGGTTTCTGTGACTTCTGGTTACCTGTGGAGCCCTTGCTGTCCCAAACAGGGGCAGCCCCATCCCCACTGGAGCAGCGCAGCCTCAGTGGTGTTGCGCTGGATCCCCATCTTCTACATAGCTGATATTTGAAGAAAAGGAACATGTTTGGGTGTGAAGCAAAGCCTATGTCTGATCTGTGTATAGGTAAGGTGATGGATCTGGTGATTTTATGACTGTTTCCCCCTCTGAAGGGGATGTTGTAGTGAAAGGAGGTGGAAACCTGCAACACCTGAAGTCGCTGTGGGTCCCTGGGCCCCTCTCTGGGGAAGGGAGCTCTGCCTGACCTGCCCGGAGGTCCCTGGGAGCACCTTTCCTGTGGCTCATCAGCCTCTCATGTAGGACCCTTGTCCTGGGATGAGTGTGAAGTGATTTGAGCACACGACCCAGCTCCAGCTTTCTCTGGGAGTCGGTGCTGGAGGTGAGCCCTGCACGCTCTGGGAGAAGTGCTGAGCCACAAAACTGGTGTGGGGGGCAGAGAGACTTCTTCAAAGATGAATGCAGCATTGAAGCCTGCATTTTTCTGTGTAAAATAATTTCTCATGCTATTGTGATAACATCACATTGGCTGGGATGCTCTTCATGGAGATGAGTAACCGCTGGGTTTTCACCTCAGTTATTAGATTTGTAGCTTCAACTAAAAATTCAGCTTTAAGGAGTCTTGCCAATTTTAAACTAATCTCTTCAGGGAGAAGCTCTCCCTTTGGGAGTAACCCATTCACTAGACTTAAATATTCATTTACAGCTAAAGCTGGACAAGTGGTTAAGGGAAAACAAGGAGCTATGAAAGCATTGACAGGATGATAAAAATCCAATTTATGATTCTCCCCTGAATATACTGATAGGAGCTTAAATTGCTGACAAAGCCTGATCAAGGGAAGTGGCGGCTGTTATATTTAGCAGCACAGGAGCACAACGGTGACTTGGCACACTGGGCATCAGTAATCACTCGACTTCTGACACGAGGGAGGGTGGAAGAGCTGCACAGAGAGTCCTTTGATGCAGGCAGAGGCACAAGCAGCAGCAAGGCAGGGAAGAGAAGGACCTGATGGCGTAAGATGCTGACGCTGACTTTGGAGAGGATGGAGGGGATAGAAGAGCTGTTAAGACTTTCTAAATAGGCTCCTCTGCTGCAGGAGGCGGTTCCCAAGCTGTGGGTATAGGTCTATCAGCCTCCTTTACAAAGAGCACTGGAGGTTGATTATTCTCTCGGGTGTAACTGGTCGTGCTGCTGGCGAGATACCTGCAGCCAGGCTGTCTGCCAGTCAGTGACCACAGCAGTTGGGCAGTTTTTTCTTCTTCCCAGAAATGGGGTAGACTGTAGTTTATTTCTGGCAGATACTGATAGGATTTTCCTCGTGGAGGAGTACAGCTTATTCCCATGGAGGGTGAGATGGAGCAAGGAATCCTTGCCGATCCCAGCGGCATGTTTGACACAGGGCACCTGGTTATCTGGGTGTTACATGGGGAGGATTGGAAGAGGTCTCCTGCTTAAACCTAATTCTTGCAGACTGCAGGGAATGGTAGACTCGGTGGACAGCAGCTGGGTATTTTGTCTCTGTTTATGTGACTGGCTCGGAAGCTAGATGGTATTGCTTGTAACTCTTGTAACTCCACAGAACATTTTCCGTGGTGGTGTGTCTGCCTGAGCCAGTTCCCAGCTGAGCCACCTCTCCTCCTCCCTTTTGTAGCTCTTTCATTTTATGTCAGTTCAGCCAGTGGCTTCTTGCTTCCCTGCCTGCGTTGTGTGCACCTGGGGAGCCTTGACTCAGAGAAGCATTTTCCTGCTCCATTTTACTGCTTAGCATCTTGTTAGTAAGCAGTGCAAACAAAAGATGCTGAAGGCTTAATGTCTTGCTTTAAAAAAGGAAGGGAAAAAAGAAGTCGCGTTGCTCCCTTGCCTTCTGGCTCTGCTCTCCAGCACCCGGCTGCAGGACAGATGCCCTCCTGGATGAACCTACTTCTGTGGGAGCGAGGTGGTCCAGCGCATCCCGATGGTCCAGCAGGACACGGTTGAGTCTCTTGAGACTGTCTGCAGGCGCTTCCTCACCGATGCCTTGGGGTATTTGAGGGAAAATGAGGAAGGGCTCCAGGGTCCCAATCCATATGGAGGGTTTGCAGGCAAGACCACATGCCATTATGCTGGGGGTAGCTCGTAGCTTCCACGGAGGCTGTTGTCGTTCCTTATTTTTGTGCCGGTGCTGAATTAAGCAGCCTCTGCCCCATCTGGGAGCCCTCGTGCCTGTCCTCTCTCGGGCAGCCCCAGCTCACTTTCCATTCAGGCCCCTTGTGGTAAAGTCCTCGCTGGAAATGGATTGGATAAAAGTGGCATTGGGGCATTTCATTTCCCAGTCCCATCTCCTCTGTGTGCTCCTTATTGTGCCTGTACTAGTGCAGTCCTCCGAAGGACAACTTGTGTTGCGGTGGTGATGCTGGTGATGACTCGGAAGCACGCTCAGCTGCCTCCTAAAACTTCCATTGTGCCTGTGAGTGAGGCTTCAGGTGGCCCCTGATGTGGGCCAGGACTTTGGCTCATACGTCATAGCCACTAGAAAGAAATAGATGCCAGAAGTGATGGAAGGAGTCTCCCCGTGGAGGTCCTTGGCTTTTCTAGCTTTAAAGGGGACCGTGTGTGGCTGGTTCATGCTTAAACATCTCACTTCTCAATGCCTGAAGCAGGTCTGGTAGATCCCATCCTTTGTCCATTTTCAGTGGGTCTGGCTGGGCACTGTGGAGACTGTACAGAGCCACTGGTAGGGAGAAATATCACCTTGGGCAGACCTGTCCTCACCACTGGCTGCTGATGGGTCTCTATTTCTGATTAGTGCCAGTTAGTAGTTAAATATTGACAGCTAAAATTGAATTTAGCCAATAGTTTGTAGTTTGTTGGAGTCACAGGTGAGGTCAGCTCTGTTTCCTAGAGCTGAGTAATAAAATTTCTGTTGTGGTACAGCAGCTGTTTCTGATGGACATGGGGACAAGAAGGTGAAGAACTGAAACCTCCACCTGAGTAGATGTCATGATCAGACTTGCAGCAGAGCCAGGAAGGACCTGATTGTCGATCAGAAGTGCTCATAGGAGACCAGAGATGGCAATCCATGTGTCTGAGAGGGTTTTCCAGTCAGTCTTGGCCACTGACCACAGTTGGTGCTGATGTTCATAGTGTTTATTTTATTCAATGTATTCATTCATATGCTTCAGCTTTCCCCATGTGTTATCTGTGTCAGTATAAAGATGCTTATCTCAGTATGTGTTATTCCCTCTACTCCTTTCTAAGTCTCTGAATGGAAGGGAAATAGTCAAGACCAAATCTTTCTGCGTGGGGTGAATGGCAGCACTTGCACAATGGACTTTGGCTGCAAAGGTCACGGCCAGCACTGTGCAAAATCTGTGGACTCTGTTACCTGGCATGGACTGGAGGCTACCATGTTGTTTGTTTGTCTTTTAGGACATGGGGATAAGAAGTTGCCCTCTCTAGAGCATGGCAGAGAAGGGTTATTTAAATCAGTTCATTTAATGTGTTTTTTCCCACTTCCTAATGGCACACAAGCCATTACAAGTGTTCCAGCACTGGTTTTAATGCACATATATAATGTGTTTTCCTTTGTGAATAATACTGGAAAAAAGGAGCTATGGGAGTGGACCATAGCTTTGAGCTCCTGCCTAAGCCTCATAACACACCTTTAGGCTTTCAAGATCCTAAAATGCCCAAGTGGTTGGGTATGTTGTGTTAGCTGCTGGTGTGGGCAATGGAGACTGAACCAATTGGAAAAACAAGGAAAACATAAAGTTCTGGGTGTTACTAAATCTTGATAACATCCAATTCCTGCTTAATGACTCATGCCAAGCACAGAGGTGGGCTGTCATGGAGGACAGTGGTCCAAGAGCAAAACCACTGCTCTGCTGGGTGAGCAGGGTGGCACGGTGTGGTGGAAGGACCTCAGCATGGCGTGGTGGTGGGACCTTGGCAGGGCACGGGACTGCCCTGCCGTGTGTCATACTTGTGCTGCTCCTGACCGCCATGGCGGGGTTCCAGAACGCATCTCTGTGTTGTAATTTTGAAGTGCAGTGAACTATCTGGGAGACAATTTTTTTTGTTCTCACTTCTACTGTTGCTTGGCAAAGCAGCTTAGCCTGGGGCAGGAGGGTGTGTAAAACCAAAGTGCTGGGGACCCATTTTCCAGAGCTTCAGTGGTTTTGGCCTTGCCTTTGCTTTTCCAGGTTTGCACCTTCCCTTTGACGTAGTTTCCCCGCCCTGCTTTGCACACCTCCAGTGATGCAATGCCTACAAACGTACGTAGCTGTCAAGGGTGTCTGTGGCATCATTAAATAATGAAGTCAGGTTCCTGAAGGTTGAAAGCGATTGTTTTTAAGGCTGTGGTCAGCTGAGGCGTTGCCCCAGGTTCCCTGTGGCTCATGTGGTCCTGGGGATGCTGCAGTCCTGGCTGAGCGCGCGCCCATTCTGCTCCTGGGAGGTTCCAGCCTGGGGAGCTCGAGGGCTGTTGCTTTGCAGACCGTGGAAACAAGTGCAACAGGGGATTGATCGTAGCGATGCTGAGCTGGGAATGGCCAGGGGCGAACGTAGCGATGCTGAGCTGGGAATGGCCAGGGGTGCCGTTCTTGACATGAGTTTGTGTTTCGCTGATTAGGGATACCAATTAGTCAGGCACTAGAGTGAAAAGAGCAGGCGTATTTTACTGGAAATAACTAAATAATAGCATAATACAGAAAACATACAGTAAGGAAAGACAGAATAGTGCACTCAAACAGGAAAATACAGGGTAATGCATCAAATCATTACTACCAGAGAGAGAGAACAGTGATTAAGAAAGATCCATCACCACTTGCACCCATTACCATTCCCCAGCCTCGCAGGTGCCGGGCAGCCCCGGTTACACGAGGGTTTGTTGAGCCTTTCCCTGTGAGTGGGAAATCCTACGTGGTGCCTCCACCCGTAGCTGAGGCTTCCAGAGCCACTGTGAGCGGGTCCGGCCTTATATACCCAAAAATCAGCAAGCCAGAAGAGCTGGCACCTTTGTTTAAGCGGAAATACCTGGTCTCAGTCTCACATTAGATTCCCCCAGAGCACGGCCAGGGCTCAAGGGAGCAGCTCAGGGAGTTTCCCTGCTCATCTAATCGGATTATGCGCAAGGTCTCACTTCAGGTCACAAGGCCAGACAACTGTCTCTGTGGCCCTGTTATCTTGCCCCCTCACACAAAGAAAGATAAAGATATATTCAGGATAGACGTGTTTTATGATGTTTAAGCTACATGTTCCATACTTATTTCACTAATGGCTACAGACTGAGTTAGCAGCTTCGGCTCGGGGCCTGTTGCTCGGGCTTCAATACTTCCACCTTTTACATCAGAATAGATGGTTTGTTATAACGTAGTGTAATACCCACGAGCACAATGGTTATCAGCTATAAAATATACAGGATTCATCTATAGGTCAACTCTTGGCTTGAGCTTACTGTCCAAGCCTTAGCACTTCAGTAGATTAGTTTAATTTTCCACTCTCACGTGAGCAGCAGAGTAGTGACTCAGTTCAGTGGAAATCTTTGGGGAAAAAAAAAAAAATTATCTGAAGCGGCCCCAAAACAGAAGGGTCGGAGGACTTGAGAGGCTGCGTGTGTCTTTTCAGACCCCGCTGTGAGTCCCTGGGGTACCACCATCCATTCCTATGGGGCCAAGTGCCCTGGCGTGCTGAGGGGGTGGCAGGGATGGCCGGGGCGGGGGGACAGCTGTGTAGAGGGCCGCAACCCCACCCCACAGGCACCAAGATGTGTTGGCTCCCAAGGGTTGCCCACAGGAACCCCATGTCTGCTTCAGCCAGCGAAACCCACCAAATGTGGCAGTGCTTCGGCGGGTGGGCTCCGGCAGTTGTAATTTGCTTTTCAGGTTGGTTTTGGCCATGTGGCTGCTCTGACTTAGAAGAGCTGGTTGGAGAAACTGCAGAAATCCCTCTGCTCGGCCTCATCCCTTAGTCTTGATTTTTTTCAAGTATTGTTTAATGCTCAATTTTAGTATTCCCGAGGCTTGACAATGCACTGCTTAAGTAAATAATTGAAAATGAGGTAAAAAGAGACATTGCATTGCTCTGTCATTAAAAAACTATTGGACATATATAGTTCTGTATTGATGAGGGGCCAGATTTCTGGAAAAAAAAAAAAAAAGTAGATTGCAAGAGTTTTCTTCTGTGTTTATCTGGCTAATAACAAGGTACGTTTTCCTGATTGAGATCTAAGAGCAAATAGCAATAGATGTTTTATCTGACCTTCAGAGTTTTATTAAGCCTGAACTTTTTTGGTTGCACTGTTATATGGGACAGGTTGTTTAAAAGCAAAACTGTGGTTTGAATGCAAGATAGAATTTTTTTTGTTTTGTGTGTTTCTTGGCGAGTGGGTTGTAGTTTGATGCTGTAATGAAAGGTGAGGATGACTGCTGCTTTCCTGCAGTGGCTTGCTTTTTGATGTCAAGTTTAAAATAGACATGGAAAAAAAATGTTCTGACATATTTCTAAAAGCTAGTAAATATTCTTGTGTGCTGTTGATGGGTACTGATGTACGTGGGACACTGTAGCTGCAAGCTATCAGAAATCCTGTAGATTTTGGAATGTATATTGTATCAAGCCAAAATACTTCAACAAGACAAATTTTTGTTAGGTTTTCACATTGTGAAGGACAGTGTAATAGCTCAAACTTGGTGTCATTTTTTTGTAATTTCTGTGGGTTTTTTGGTAGCTGTTCCTTGCACATTGAGCTTGCTTTCTGTGTGAGTTGTTCCTGCATCCCTTGATGGGAGCAATGCAAAGAACAGAATCCATCTAAATAAACAGAAATACAGACAAGTTTTGTATAAAATGTGTTGTTTTTAACAGTTTATGGTTCCTAACTAGGGATGCTGTGACCTACAGTGCCAAAGAGCAGCCTCAGTCAAGCTGTGAGCAGAACCGTCAGTGTGTTAGTGAAAGATCCATGTGTTAGCTCTTTCAGCTGTCTATTTACACTAGAAGAAGGTTAATTTGATTATTCTGTTTATTTCCATCTTGAGGGTGAATTGCATATTCTTCATTAATCTAAGATTTTTGTAGCATGCAAATCCACTGTGGGATTCAGTGTAAACAAGGTGGAGCCTGTGGGTGTTTTCTCTCACTCCAGTAGTGCTTTTTGAGTGGAATAAAATAAATGTAGGCAGGAGCAAAATGTAAAGAAAAAGCCAATCGTTGAGCAAAGCTGATGAAGAGCCTTCAGGGATCTGTTCCTCTGGAGACAGCCTTTCTGTATGACCTTGGACAAATTATGTGGTTTTGCTTCTGGGTGTCCCTGGTTTGATATTTATAGCCTGGGGATGGTGAGATGGGTCTTAAACTGCTCTGGCCTTGCACATGTTGTTTTCCTGGTGATATCTAGAGGTTGAAATTCTTCTCAATAGGGAAAGAAAATACCCCCAGTAGTAATCGTCTGCAATTTTGTGATTTTTTTTCTGCATGATGCTCATGCATGGCAGGGCTGGGAGGTCAGATGGAGTGATGAGCATGACTTTTCCTGAATGGCATTTGGTCTGCAGGGGAGAGTTTCAGCTCTGGATTCCTCGACCCTAGTTGTGAACTGATTGACCATAAAAAAAATCCAAGGTGCTTGGGGAAGAGGTGGAGCTGAGAGGATTCACTCCACGGAGGTGTCTACTGAGCTGTGTGCTGCCAGGCTGGTGCTGACTTACTGCAAATGACTGAAGGCAAGATGGAAAAATAAGCAGAAGAGAATACAGAGAGAGGATTTGAGACACTGATTATTGCCGTGTGATGCTTCAGTCCTCCCTGCACCCCTGTCACCAGTGAAGGTGCTTGTGTGCCCATTCCAGCTCATGTCATCAGGGCCAGCATGGTGTGGGTAGAAATGACTTAACTGAGGGACTACATGGCATGACCCTGCGACTTAGATGCTCCTTTGCTTTTCTAGAACCAAATTATTAGCAAAAATTACCTTTCCTGCAATGCTTGCGATGTTGAGTTTGAGCTGCATCAGTGGTGCCCCCGCCCCATGGGGCTCGGGTGTGTTGGGCACCTGCCCCACTCAAACCCAGAAGGAACAAGGGCAGCAGAAGAACTGAAGGGGATGGGAAGAGAATCAGAAAGTTGGAGGACGTGGAGGCATCGCCACTGTACCTCGTTGCACCCTGCTTCTGGGATTTCAAGGCTGGAGGTTCAGGCTCTGGTAGGTGGAGCCGGATCCTGTATGGATGAGTCGTAGGGAAGGGAACAGGCAGTGGGAAGGCTCCCCGTGGCTCCCCACGCTGGGTGGCACCTCCGTGGGCAGGGAGAGGGGAGCGAGGGGCATCCCTGGCCGGGTGGGCTGTGGCAGGAGCCGAGGGCTGCTGCAGCGTGCCCTGCCTTGGTCCGTCAGCACAGGGCTGATACAGAACTGCTGTGACTGTGTCCTGTGTTGGTGCAGAGATGGGCCAGATAACTGCAAAAATAGGTTGCAGAGGTGAGGAACTAGTTGTGTTTAAGTGTTTTTAAGAATAATCCTACAGCAAAATTAATTCCTTGCAGAGAGAAGAGGAATGAGAAAGTCTAAAACCCAGAGAAGCAAAGATTCTGTTACATTTTACATTTATTTTTTATTCTTTTTACCCCTTAAATAATTCTTTTGAGGCACAGAACAAAGAAGAAGGTACAGTGTTACCTAGTTGGCAGGAGAAGGTTTAAAATGCTGAATGTGTTTCCCTTTTGAAAGTCTTGAGAGTTTTCTTGCTATGTAGGCATGGTGTGAATGGCTTTGCCTGGAAGGGAGGAGAGGAACAGAAGAGATATGGAAATTGGTGAGTGGTCTGATATCAATAAGATGACGTTTAGTAAAGCTGAGTGCAAAATACCGCTATAAAAACCCCAGTAGCATTGGTTTTGGCTGGTTTAAGGCAGATATTACACTCAAGACACGTTTTACTTAATGCTTGTTGTAGGTGAATATGTGATTTTTTGGGGGGCATCATCCTTTAAAACCACAGAAGGCATTTGGAGAGTTGAGAGGAACACCCAGCAATGTAGGAAGCATGAAAGAATCAAATTCTGTTGAAAAAAAAAAAAAAAAAAAAGGCAGCAGGTTATGAAAATGTGAGGGGTGTTTTCTGATACACTGAAGGTTTTTGCACAGAAGAAAGGTGGCCGTTTCCTCCTTGTGTCTGCAGGGGGCAGAGGCAATCCCTCCAGTCGGAGCAAGAAATAACTTGGGTGTTGAGAATAACTCTCTGCTTACAAAATACGCAAGCCCTAGAGCACGAACATCTGGAAGCAACATTTTCAAGAAAGTGTTTGACGAGTCGGTGTCAGAGGTGGTATGGGTACTCCGGGTGTTGCCTCGATGTTTCTCAATATCCTTCCACTCCTGTGTCGCTGCTGTAAATATTAGAGACACCTTTTGCTGTTACCTGTGTGAAAGGCTTTTCTTTATAGGTTTCTCCATTTCCTTGTAGATGTATTAAACTTTACCTATTTGTTCTGTTTCTTTAGATCCTGGCTGTATTCATGTGGCTGGGTTTTGGTTTGGTTAGTTTTTTTGGTTTCTTTTTTCTTTGTTGTGGAATATTTGGGCATTTGTGGAAAGGGCATTTCAATCCAGTATTATGTTATACAGTGTATTATTATAGTTATTATAATGAGTATATTTTACTTAGTATATTATAAGGTGTTTCGGTGCAGGCAAAAGTCCCCAGAATTATTTTAAGGCAGTTTTGTCATGGTGCCTCCCATACAGTTTGAAGCGAGGACTTGAAATTTGGCAAGGAGCCTGTCTTTGTGTGGCTGTTGTCGCTCGCAAAACGCAGATCTGCCCTGACGTGCTCAAGAACAGGCCTCTGAAAAGGGGCTGGTTTTGTGCTTTTCAGCTGAAATTTCCAAAGTTTCTGTTTTCTCCGAGCTCATTTTGTGCCTCCTGTGTGCTGGGGCAGGGCAGGCAGGGCAGGCAGCTGCCTGCACGTGGTGGACGCAGGAGGAGGAGCAGGCAGCATCTCCCAGCCCCGAGCGAGGGGGATGAGAGCGGCAGAGAGGGAAAGGGAAGGGAAGAAATGAGGATATGGAGCCTGCGGAGAGTGTCCTGGGGGAAAGATCACCTTCAGTCGGAGCCTTACGGCTGTGATCTCCCACCACGCGTCCCCACCTCACGGAGCTGGGCCCTTCCAGAGCACTGGATGAGGAAGAGGTGCTGTGGAAAACGCAGTATGTAGTTTTATAAATACAGACTATAACAAAGCAGGAGGTGGGCTGAGTGCTGCACCTGTGAGCCACCAAAATTTCGGGGCTTTTTTGAGTGCTGGGTTTTGCAAGCTTGTAGGGTTGTGCTCCTTTCGGGGTATGTAATGGGTATGAAAGTGTTTGAGAGAGACCTTGGAGTTGGTTAGGCACATAAACAAATGTCTAAATTCATAAAGTGATGAATCTTTCCATACGTGAGTGGTCTTCAGAGCTTGCAGAGATGCAGCGGGTCCTTGCATGGGGCAGCCCTGCCGACCGTGCACAGTGCTGCTTTCTGCAGCTCAGCCAGGGAGAACTGCTACAAATAATGCCTTTCCAATCGATTTTTGATGAATGAACTGGAGTCTGAGTTGTTTTAGTACCACTAATCCTGTTAGAGCTCTGGAGTTTTAGAATTCATCTAATGTTTTTATTGGATGGTTTTGAAGATCGATGTGGCACAGTTACAAAGATGCTAGAAAATTAAGGACTATAGATGCTGTCAAGATTAGTTGAATAATAATGATGAGAAAAGAAGATGTCATGCTAAAGTGTATAGTCCTTGGGGGTATGTGTGTTAGTGGTCACACTCAGGAATGGGAAATGACAAAATACTTGAGGTCCTGCACTGTGTTTTAGAATTTCATCAAACTTGGACAAAAAGTCAGACTAAAACCAAACTACAATCATCATCCTAACATTCCTGCCTACTTTTCTCCGATGTGAAGTATTTGGAAGGTAGAAATTGCAAGGGAGGGTATATTTTAAAAATCTGATCTATTTTTTTGGAAGCAGAATGTTTTGGTATTGCCAATAGAGTCTGAAGGTAGACCAGTGATCCGGGAGGCAGCGTGTGTCCGTGGGGTTGGTGGATGTGCCACAGGGAGATGAATTTTTCTCCTCTGGCTCCCCTCATTCATCATTTTTATCCTGGTCTTTTCCTGGCCCACCTCTGCCAGCCCTGGGTGACCCACACACTCCACACCCTTTCCAACCTCGGACTCGCCTACTGATTTTTCTGTTGCTCAGCAAGAAGTAACGTCACAGTTTGAGTATTTCTTACAGAAAGCAAGAAGAAACTTCATCTTGACGTAGAGCGACATGACAGGTAGCATTTCCCAGGTACCTCTTGCTGATCCTGGGAGCAAGGTAACTCTTGGTTTTGAGCAGAGTGAATTAAATTCAAGGATAGATCTGCAATCTGTTTTCAAACGGGGAACTTTAGGACTAATTCTCCAAGCATTTAGATGAGTAACTGTGGGTGTGACTTAAATATTGGCAGGAGGAGGTTTATGGCAGCTGGTAGAAGAGATGCAGAGCTAGTTATAACAGTTTGTGAGAGTTAAACTGACCGAAAGGATCTGAGCTTTGTATTTTATGATACTTCCCTGCAGTTGCTGCAATAGGAGTACAGCTAAATTGTGTTCAAGCCACCACTAGAATAAGGAGGTTGCTTAGAAGAGAGAAGCAAAGAGTGTCTTGGTGGAAAAAGCTTTTCCCTAGCGATTTAGACAGTCATCCAATGCATTTTCCTCTAGTAAACTGGAGGACATCACGGAGTTACATGCCATAGGTTTGTCTGGTGAGCGGGGAAACCTCACCAGGGATGATGCTGGGACTTGATGAACCCTTATGGGTCCCTTCCAACTTGAGATATTCTGTGATTCTATATTTGACCGTGACCCTGTATCAACGTGTTCATATACAAGCAGGTAGTTAGCTCAGCCCTGCTTGTCCTACCTGTTTGAGCCCCATGACTTTCACTCCCTGACAGAGCAAACTACTGTGAGGCTCAGAAGCCTATTTCTGTACCCGCTCCTCTTGCTGCCTTACCTTCCAAACCCAAGTGAAAGGTTCTTGCAAGTCACTGTTAAACCCCCTGTAGGCTGTACTTGAAGCCTGGGAGGCAAAGCCAGCCCTAAAGAGAAAAACGTGTTGGCTGTGTTGGGCTGGTGTCATCTACAGGGGCCTGGGTGGGAGCTGCTCCTGAACTGATCGTGAATAGTCTGATTTTTCAGGAAGACTGAGAGATTGTAGGAAATCACAGCTTTGCTGATCATGGGCATACACATGAGGTTTTGGTATTTGTACGCGAAAGATGAGTGTATGCTATATATATGTGTGTGTGTGTATGTATGTCTATCTCTCCTGGTATGTATATATACATATACTGATGTATAGACGTATATGCGTATGGGCTCTAATTTAGTGTCGAAACACAGATCCTGGCTCCATCTGGTTCTTGGATGGAAGTGCTCATTTAGAGCTAAATCCCATCAAGGCCTTCCCTTCCAATTAAAAATTGCTGTTCTTGTGTTGTTCGTGCTTTTTTCCCCTTGAAAGATTGCTGGCTCTTACTCAAAGCATAAGTATATGTGCAAACAAGTTAATAAAATCTTTGCATGTGTGTTCATTGCCAGCATTAGTTTTCCCTGCCTCGAATGTGTATTGTGATGATAGCTTGATTTTCCAGAATTTGTCCTTTTTCCACCCAGAATGCTTGGACAGTCCCTGCCTCTTTTTTTAAATACGTATCCACAGAGAGTGGTTGCAATTTAAAAGATGGGACATAAGCCTTTCCTTTGTTGCTATAAAAGCCTTGAAATCCAGCTAAAGTGGGAGAAGAGTATCAAGCATAAACTATTAATACTTGTAAGTACTTGACAGCAGTTTCAGCGCCAATTCCCTGAGCTGTGATTGTGTATTTAGCTGCACATCATGCGGTAGCACCTTGGCTGTAGCTGCTTGTCTTATATTGAGTTGTGATTTATGCCACATTTTTCTTCCGGACTTGCTCATTCCCCTGAGACCAGTAAAACACTAAAGTCTGGGAAAATCCAATTGTCCCGCAACAGAGGGGCGAGAAAATAAGATAACAAGATGGCATGTGGTTGTGAAAACTCAGAGGTTTTGTTATTGAGCTGTTGGGGGAATGTGAAACGTAGCTGTGTGAGTAAAATGTATAATGAAGTTTCTGATAAAAATAAAGAAATTCTGATATGTATTTCAAGCAAGTGTCCTAAAAATAACCTCCAGCAGCATTTAAAGGGACAAGCTTCTAAATATCATCCTCCCCCCTCCAAAACAGCATCCCTTTGGTTTTTGGACTGAATATCTGACAGCCCATTCATCATCGCTCTTGGAGACAGCTCCAGTGAAACCTCCCCTCAGTAAGACCCGTCGTTATCTTTTTTCCCCCCTTTTTTTGGCAGGATGATGCCTGTTTCTGGCAGAGATGGAGTTAAGGGTTGCTCCGTGGTGCATGCTGGTAAGAGGGTGGTTTGATGGTTGCTGTGAGCTGGGTGCCGTAGTGCTCTGCTAACAGCATGTGGCGAGAATTTATTATGTGAAATGTGGAATTGTAAGTGCAGCGATGCAGCCGTCTGGCTGACTGCTGAATAAGGACATTTTCTTTTTTTTTTCCTTTTTTTTTTTTTTTTTTTTTCTATCCTAAAGCTAACAGCCATGTAGCGCATAGCCTCTACGAGAGCGATCCCGCTGTGGGGATGAAGGGTAGGGGCTGCTGGGAGACAGGATCCATCCGTTCCTTCTGCAACGCCGGCTGTCTGAATAAATTTCACAAGGGTTAGTGGCCTTCCCGGCGTCCTCCTGCCGTCCCTGCCGGACGGACCCAGCCCGGCGTGTGCTCCCTCAGCATCTGGCGTGGTGCCTTCCCCAGCCATGCAGATGCACTGGGGAGTGACAGAGGGGCTGCTCTAGCTAGCAAGGTGCTTTCCTGGGATGGGGAGGGTGTTTAACTCCACACAGGAGCCCTGGGAGACAGAGAAATACAAAAAAATATTCTGTACCGGTCCGTCGGTGGCGTTTCGTGGCGGTGTGGCATCTTGTCTACAGATGGGGCTCTTGGGCATCACGGGCCGTGTCCTTTGTCGGTTTGGTTTGAGATTTGTAAAGTATGTGGCACTTTCTCTTTCTGCTTTATCAGGTGTTTAAAAAATACAGTAAATCACCCATGGTTCAGATTTACTAAGTTCTACAGCTGAGAAGGTTAAATCCTATGATAGTTTGTTCTTTTTGTGCATTTTTAATATCAGAAAGAAGAATTGCCTGTTTCGTTTGTAATGGGTAAATTAGTTCCTGCTACAGTCTTTTTGGACCTGTTACTTGCTTTCATTAAATTAGATTTTTTTTTTGTTTTGTTATAAGCCAAATTACTTTGTAGTTGATATGAAATGAGAGCGCTTCTGTGATTGTACTGCCCACGCTTTAGTCTGGCATATTGCGAGAGGCAGAGCTGTTCTCCAGGAACACCTGAGTGGTGGTGAGCTATAATTTATGACTCTGCGCTATAATCTTCCATCTGTTATTGCTCCCCATGTTATTCCAGGCGTTTCCCGCTGCCAGTCCCAGGAGAGCTCAGTGCTGGGTACTCAGGACCACTGTCCTTTACTAGGCAATTGATGCTCCACCCCAATTCGTGCTGATTTGGGGCAGAAATCCCTGTTTTGTGAGTGCTACTAAACAATTTTGTTGTCTTTTTTCTGGTTTGGATCCTGTGATGAAGCAGAACAGGTCTGTTGGCAAGGGTCCTGCCTTTCAGTTCGGACAGCTTCTCTGTCTCTTCATTGGTGGAGGGACTGAGTGAAACCAGGCTTCTCACAGAAAAGGAAGAGGGGTCGTGGTGAGAAATGAGGATTTGCAGGATGCCCTTAACTTTCCTTCCAGACCATCGAGGGTTTCTCTGATCCTGGGCACTGACAGCTCATTGCTTACTGTGTCTTATTTATGTTGCTGCGGTGCCCAGAGGGTCTGTACCTGCTGGGAACTGGTGGTGCTGGGTGATGCACACCTGGACTTCCTTGGTGGTCAAATCCAGTTGTTGCTCTTTTGATGTCCTTTGGTGTGATTAATAGATTTAAGGAAGGGAAAGTGCCAGATCCTACAAAAAATTCATTAGGAACCAAGTCACCATCTCCTGCGTGAGTTTCATCTCACCTCACTCTAGGTGAGATCATGTTATATCCAATTTAAAAGCTGATCTCTTGACCCAGAGTTGTCTTTGGCACCAGCAGAGAACTGGGCACCTCCGAGAGCTGTTTGCTTCTTCCCCAGAGAGGGTGCCTCCAACCCTGAGGGAAACCTGGCAACGGACCTGCTTAGATTCGGACTTTCAATTTCTGGCTGTCAGAGGTAGATGAGATAAGTCATCTCATCCTCACTAGGTACCAGTGTTTAAAGTTGCCACTTTCAAATGCTGGTCCTGTTTTATTTTCATTAATGTGTGGTGTGAAGTTGCCTCTGCAGAGCGGTGTGTGAGCATTAGCCTCTGCTTGATCTGGCCCTGCGCCGTGCACATGGACACACATCACTGTCCTGCTCTCAAGCATCACTTCACAATAAGTTATTTTATCTCAATGTAATTTCCTTCCCCCAGAAAAAGGCATGGAAAGGAGAAATGCAAATAGGTCAAATAACAATTCAAGCCATTGAGTATCTACAGGCTTCAGATTACAAAAAAACAAAGCTTTTTTTATGAGATCCAGATTGTCCTCTTTCCTTTGGTTTTCTTTTCAAGCAGTTTTTCTCAGCTCGGGTGACGTAAGGACACGTGTGGGGATCTGCACACGCCTGCACAGCAGTTTATGTAACTAGGCTTCAGCAGAGAATAAAATGCCCCAAACCAGAATTATTCTCACAAAAAGCTGAAACCAACCTGATTCCCATTGCGTGAAAATTGAGGGAAGGTGGTGAGTGATGAACACGGGAGAAACAGCGATTGGAGCTTCAGGGAGACCTTGGCAACCACAAGACATGAACCTCAGGAGGTGTCTTCCAAGGGTGTCTGGGAAGGTGTTAGGTGGCCTTGGCATCTTTGCAACAGGGAGTGATAGAGAGCATGAAGCACTTCCCCCGCCCCCCCCCCCCCAATTTAGCAACCTTCAAATTCAAATATCCTCAGGGTTTTGCGTAGTTCTGCCTGAGCTGGTTCCCCATAGTCTCACCCAGCGGTTGAAGTGTGTCCCCCCTTGTTCTGCCTGGTGATGGCAAAATGATTGTGGCTGCTTACAGCCACCATGGCCACATGCACTCCTCTTCCTGGGCATGTCAAACATATTCATTGTGGGACTGCACGTGTAAAATGTAAAATGTGCAAAAATACACCTGTGATTTTAATAGTTTCAGATGTCTTACGTTAGCCTTTCCTGTCAACAAAGATACCCCACTTGGTCTCCATAGCAAAGGGAGAGACTCGTGGCAGGGGCTGAAGGCAACATGCAGCTCTCTTGAAGTGGACACCCCAAATCACAGCCCGATTTTTTTCCTCCATTTTAATTAATATTGGGTTTATCAGACTCCCTGTAACGCATCTCTGGCAGCTCCTGATGCAGGAGCTTCCCACAGTTCTGTGATGGTGCTTCACACTGGCAGAATGAGGTGGGGGTTGTTTTCCTGGCTGGACTGGCCTTTTTCTGCCCCAAAAGCATCTTTCTGGTGGGAAAATGATGCTTTTGGGGAAGTTTTGCATTGACACGTGTAAAGCTTTCCCTGTATGACGGGGGGCATATCTGTGTGCCACATGTGGAGCACATTTAGCAAACCCAGAGGGGTGTTGACCGTGGGATATAACAAGCAAATCTTTTTCACATGTTAGCAATGAACTGAACACCAAAGCTGGGAAAATGTTGGCTTTTAAAATCAATTTACTGTGAAAAATGTGATGTGCAAACTGTGCAGTAAAAGTCTCTCTGGTAACCACATTCCCCATTGAAAATGTGATACTTTTTCTGGAAGCAAAAATATTTCCCCAAGATGCTTTGCTTTTCATTTAGAAATCCTCATGCTGTAATGGTTGTTTTCTACAAAAATTTTGGCCTTAAATCCACTTATGTCACCAAAAAGGAGCCACTTGAGGTATGTTTAAAATGCTGATGACTTTTAATGAGCAGCCCAGGGAAAAGCTGACCTGGCTTTTTGCTCAGCAGGAGATTTCTTGCAAACAAAAGTGGTCAGCCTGGAGGCTTTGGGTTGCTTTTAATAGTTTCTTTTGTGCTTGTATGATGAAACGCGTGCAGACCTCGTGATTAGACAGTGACAAGAAAAGGTGAAAATGGAATTAAGGGGACTTTTTTTTACTCTGTTTGTATGTTAAAGGCCTGATCTGATTTGATTAGAGCTGATGGGATCTTGTCGGTTGGGTTCATTGACTTCGGCCAAATTAAGGAAGAAGGACTGAGGTGTTGAAATCTTTCTGTAAAGAGTGTTTTATTCTGTGTTACAATAATGGGGTTTATTCTGCATTATGCTAATGGGTTACAGCTGTCTGCCTTAATGCCACAGGAGTACAGGCTAGCAGGAATACAAAGACCACACTTACTGTGCATAAAAAGGTCAGTAGGTAGCTGACAGATAAAGATAATTAGCTTATCTGTAGTTAATTTTGAGGATCTCAAAGCTCTTTACAGGAGAAGTGACTAAATATGATGCTCCTGCTTCCAGAGGAAAATACACAGAAACACCCCTGCCAGGTCCACTTGGTGTGTTGGGTGCTGGGGCCTGGGTTACTTACCACGTCCCCTGCTCAGCAAATGTAATCTGTCATCAATATTTGATGGTAATGTGGATTGTAATCATGTAATGAAAGTCAAATCCCAGGCTGCCACCTGGCAGTGACCAGGGCTTCTGGGGCTGGGTTGTCAGTGCACTGGGCTTGTGGGTGTGATGAGAATAGTTTCTAACACGGGCCATAAAATAGATGAGGAAATACATTTCTATAGCTACATACATAGCAGTGTGGATTTATTTCATGTCCCAGCTAGAAACCATTTAAGTGGGTGTTTAAAATTGATGTGCAGATCAAGCCTGCTATATGTTGAATGTTTTTGAGGAGGGACCAGGCGTCCGTGGCTGCTGTACCATTGATGATGGACAACGCTGTAGCCCGCTTCCAAAAGCAGAAATGTTGATTCAGCCTTTTTCCAGATTTATTTAGAAATCTCCCAGGAGGGCTCTTGCCTGAGAGTTTTGACACCTCCTTCCTTGTCATGGTCATCCACTAAGAGAGGGAGCCCCAAATCGACAGTAATATCTAACACCATGAAACCCACAGGCACATCCCATGCTGTTTCTCCTATGTGATGTAGTTCCTCTGGAAAGCATGTCTGTGAGAAAGGCATCTCGCTGGGATGTAAAAGCATGAAGAGATGCTAAATCCACTGGCTTGTTTGCAAGGAAGTTGTGCCTGGCTTGAGCTGCTAAAGAGCTGTAGATGTTTTGTTGTGATTTTAGCAGTTGAGCAGCAGTTTGTGGCTGCTGTTTTCCCTTTGTGAAAGCCCTTAAAGTCTGTAATCAGGGCTGTCAGAGTAATCTTTTTTAAAATAAAAACAGAATGCTTTACATCTGTCAGATATCTTATGCAGGGTGTATTTACATAGTGCTCTACTTCACTCTAAGTGGTTTTACCAGCTGCAGCAGTGAAATAACTAGGGGTTGTCCCTGGGGATGTTAAGAGATGTTTCACGTTGTGGAAATCCTCTGTTATTTTAACCAGCATGAGCAAAGGGAGTGCCTGGGATGTTTGCTTGCAGAAGTGAGGAAGGAGCCCCCCCTCCAGCTGCCCTTGACTCCCCCATGGCCGGTGGAGGAGCCCTCACAGTTCAGCAAGGTGGCAGAAGCGTGCGCTGAGGGCAGGAACCATCCATTTGCTTTCCAAATGATGCCCTCTCCTCCCCTTTCCCCTTCATTTCTAGCAGCCACAGAGATGGGTTTCTGCCTGCGTGCACGTGTGGCTGGGTTGGAAGAGGATGAACCCCGAGGACACGCAGGTGCCGCTGGAAATGGGTGCGATGCCTGGGCACTCGTGGTGCAGGATCCGTGCCAGAGTGGCTTGGTGCAAGGCAGGAGATGCTCGCCTCCTCAGAGCTAATCGACAGCAATCACTAACAATGTGGGAGTAATTAGTGAGGAAGTGGCCATCTTGATAGCCCCATGGTGTAATTAGAGACCAGAAATTAATTTATAGAATTGGAAAGGAGATGAACTCCCAGCTCTGTCCAAATGGGTCTGCAAATAGAGGCCCTATGTACAGCAGAAATGGATATATTTTTTTGCTTTTTTACTGACTAGGCAGCACTGGCAGCCAGCACAGCACTTTAGGAGAGAAGATGCTGCATTGGAGTGGCTGTCCTTCTTGTCTGTGCTGTTCCTCAGCCAGACCTGGACTGGCAGCTGCTGATGGGGATCAATTCCAGGGGTAAACTGCTAGTTTAGAGGGTCTTTTTGCAGTAAATCAGATAGTAACTGCTGTGTAGACAGCAGAGTGTGGCCCAGGCTCAGCAAGCCACTGCCCATCCTCCTTTGTGGTCCTGCAGAGCTGCTGTCAAATCATATGTGTTTGCAGTCATGGCTGCTGTGCTTGTAGCTCCCGGGGGGCCCAGACTGACTTTGCATTTGCTCATGCAGCAGAAAATTAACCCAGCCATAGGAGGGAAGAGTACAGCATGGGTTTGGTGTGTTGTACTGGCTTGTTGCAGGGGTGGACAGACACCAAGGAGCCTCAGAGTGCTTCTTGAAGCTCTCTGGTTTCTCCAGACCTGGAATGGACTTGGGCAGCTTAGGGGTGGCTTTCACCCTAACAGACAACAAGTTAAAGTATAGCAGAGCTTGGTTCTTGGAACCTCCTCCCCATCCCAGGGCACTCATCTACAGCATCTCCAGGAAAGAAAACAGGCTGAGTGATCCCTGAATTTGCAAAGTAAAACACAGGCATGGTACTGTCTCCAGAAAGGAGCTATCGCATTTGAGAATATAAAGATGCCCCAAATAGTGCAAACCCCGCTGAGCTTCCCTTTGCAATTCACTTTCCCTGGGCACTAGCACAGCCTGGCTGTGACATTGCTGGAGATGGATGTTGCTTCGTTCACCTTAGGGTGGGATTTTGATGCCAAAAAGGATTCGACTCCATTTGCACGCAGCAGGAACAGTTGTGTAACGACCAGGCGAGGGAAGTGCCGTGTTCCTCTGCTCCCAGAAGAAAGATGGTTGTGGGACACGGTCACCAAAGGCTCGTATTGAGTCTCAACCTGCTGTGCCTTGCTGTGTCAGTCTGTCCGGGTCACTGTGGCTCGCAGGCTGCTGTGCCAGCATGCCCCAGCAGACCGGTGTGGGGGGAGCACGGCCGGCACAGCTGCTCTGGTGTTATCCCTTGGGCAGGGAGGAGGGAGCCCATGGGGACCGGTCAAGCCATTGAGGTAGCAGGGTATCTTCCCTGGGGGTGTCAGCATCCCAGCCTGAACCAGCACGGAGGGGACAGCTTGCTTTGCTCTCTACAGCTTACAGTGCTGTCATCCCCTGCCCCAGGGAGCGAGTGGCTCTAGGGCTGAACTCTTCTAAATAAAACCAGGAAAAAACACTGCAGCATGGGACTGGGAAGGTCCCTCCATCATGAAGAGCACCATATTGTTCATGCCTGTTCTTGTTCGTGCTGTGTTCAAGCTGGAAGGGGATGTGATAGGGGGGTATTCACAGGCACTTCCCATGCACGCAGCGCTGTGGGGGGCTGCAGGTGTGCTCCTGCCTTGGATAACTCAGGATCAAAAAACAGGACCTTGAGCTGAAAACAGATAGAAAGGAGCAGGACAGACCTGTCACAGAGAAATGGAGGTGGAAAGGAGCTAGGAGTAAATACAGCCTGGAAGTAGTATTGCCCCCCCCCCCCCCCCCCCAATGCTGTGTGGTCTGGTACGGCCTCCCAGAGCCCCTGGGGGGGACACAGCCCCCCATCACCCTTCTTGCAGTGGGACATCAGTGGTGACTGCAAGAAACACCTCTGCCCCCTTAACCGTGGTGTTATTTTCTGACAAGACCAGGGGTTTGGGAAGGCTTCGGAAAAAGTTGTCCCAAGCTGTAGGTTACAGCGGAGAGAGTGAGTTCGGTGGTTTTGTTCTGTGTTGTTGTTTTGTTTTGCTTTTTAAAGGGAGAGAGCAAAAGTCTACCGTTCTGTGCAGACCTCCTCGCATGGCTGTGCAGTCTCCTGACTCTTCTTTCTCCCATCCCTCTGTCTCCTCCAGTTTCTCTCTCTTGTTAAATACACAACTTCTCCTGGGCACATTTCAGATTTTCAGTAGCATGATGAGACCTGAGCTCATGTTGTCCCTGCTGCTCTCTCTTCTCCCATAGTCCTGCTGCGTCACCCCAGCAGCTCTTACATCAACCAGCTCTTGTCGACCCAAGAGATGTTGCAGCTCCACCACCATAGGACCTATGGCTGGACTTGCATGGTGGGGTGGGAGAAAGGGGCAAAAAGAGATGTGGGGACGTGCAAGAGGCATGTCGGGTGTTGCTGCATCTCCTGGAGCCTCCTCCTTCAAAGAGCGCGGCATGTTGGCTGGAGCAGCATCTCAGGAGAGGTGATCCCACTGAATTGTGTGGGAGCTGTAGAGATCAATTGGAAGCCAAAGAACAAATGATGATGATGACTATTATTGTAATACCTTGTAGGCTTTTGGAGCATGAAGTTGCTGTTGCTGAAGGGATCCATGGGGACGTGAAGGTGGCAGGTGCTGGGTGTGGAGCTCGTGTGTGATGGTGTCACTCGCGTGTGGCAGAAGGGTTCCCACCTCAGGCTCTCATCAGCGCTGGAGTAACTACTTAGTGCTTTAAGTTTGAATGTCTGATGGAGCCCTGGCTGTGATGGGCCCATCTGTCACCGAGTGGAACTGATTAAATTACCTTTCCATTTGTAGGAAATGGGTTGTTAGGGCTGTTTGCCTGTTAATGATTTCTCTTTTGCCCTCTTCCAGGAGAACAGTGAGTTGCTGCCTGTCTGCTCTGGTGTGTTTGGAAAGTCTTGCTGCCCAGTGGGTGGAAGGAAGGAGGGAAAAGGAGAGAGGAAAGGTGTCCCCTTAGGCAACTATGACCAATGCTACGGTGCCAGCCTGTGCACTCTGCCATGCCGTAGCATCCTCCAACATGCAGCATTTAAGCCTCTCAACAGTATTTTGCAGAAGTGGGGAAAATAGGTGCTTCCTCCTCATGTTCCTGCTCTCGGGCATCTTGTTCTGAGCCAGTGTCAGACCAGGACCAGTGCTGGCAGCTTAGCTGCAAGCTGGATGTAATACTGTGCAGCCCACTAATTAGTATCTGCAGCTTTGGTGTTCGTTGTGAATTAAGAAGGCTTGAATGGTGCTGATAAACTGCAGCTTTTAATTAATGAACATGCAGTCCAGTAAAATACACATTTGTTGTGCAGACATTCATCCCGCCTTACCCGTGGGAAGATTACCAGTAATTACTGAAGCCTTATTAGCAGTTGTTAGTTTGTAGAGGCATGCAGCCAGTTAACTTGGGTTTGGATCTGTCCCCACATCTATCTGTGAGCCCTGCAGCCCACGGTGATGTTCCCAGCACTGCACCCTCGATGTGTTTGCTTGTCCTGCCGTAAGTTTGCTATATACCTCGCTTCAAGTCTCTCACTTTTAGGTGAGATTCTGCGTTTTGCTGAAGCTTCACCCTTGCTCTCTGTTGGAAGAATCTTCCCTACAATGTGAAAATCTTCCCTATAAAGGGTCCAACTGCAGTTTTGTCTTTCCTTGCAGTTCAAACCCTTACCAAGCCTGTTCCGGCCTGCCCTGAATGGCCGGTGCTCAGGAGGAGGTCGGTGGAGGTGTGTGCTCTGTGGCTTTGTCTGCGTGTCAGTACTGATGGAGCAGGATTTAAATCCAAAGGCAAGAGCACTGGGAAGGGGGTGTAAGTCAGATGCCTCTTCAGGGCTGTTTGTGACCTGCTTTCACCCTCCCCGTGCCTGGGGCTCTCAATTACACGCTGGGCAGCAGAGCAAAGGGACTGGGTGACTTCCAGGTCCTGCAGCATCCCTCCCTTGCCGCTGGCATGTCCTGACCTTTGGGGAATTGGAGGAAGGTAGGTAACTTACCCGCCCTGATCCTCTTACATGCGAGTAAGCTGAGCTCAGGCAGCTCAGGTGCATTTAAATGCGCATAATGGCATGCATTAATGTGATGGTGTCGCATCCAGCTCGGCCTGGATGGCTGTCGAAGGCTTTCTCCAAAATGTTGGGTGAGCTGAGCTTGGGAGCCTGCAGGGATGTTGCTGTGTGCAGCATGAGGTCTCAGGGGTGAGGGGTGTGTTAGCTGGTGGCATTGGGGAAGGGAGGCTGCAGCGTGCCCTCTCCTGAGCTGCTCTGGGCAGCATCGCAGCAGCAGAGATTTTGGGACAGGCTGCTCAGCCCCTGGTGTACCCGTGGGAGCTGAGCTCATGTCCCAGCAGACCTTGACTCCTGTCACACTGGTGCTGGCCATCTGAAACCCCCAGTGCTGGTGACTTTTGCTGTCGCATGTGTGATCCTGCAGCAGCTGCAGGTTTGATGGGGACGGTGCTATCGCAGCCCTGTGGTCTCTTCCCTGCCTCCATTTGTGTCGCTGCTCCCGCTCCCTGGGAACAAGGTCCCTTGTCATCTCATTCTTTTTACCGAGGGTTAGTGAGGAAGGAGAGAGCTGACAGGGATGTGGGAGTGTCCTTTATACATCTCCCACTGTTTTTTGTGAGGATGAGGAAGCCTAGGGCAGGTTGTGTGTTCCCTGCTGATGGGAGACTTCTAGGAAAAAAGAAAAATTTATTGGTAAAGAAATAAATAAAAAGGTCATGGGCCAGGTTCATGTCTGGTGAACCCCCTGGGAATGGTTACACCAGGGATGACGTTACTCTGTGAGGTATGGGACTCGTATTAGCTCATGTGCCTCTCAAATACCATTTGCTTGCTGAGTCCTGGCTGTGCCATTGGCAGTGCTGCCTTCTGTCGCTGATGGATGTCAGGAGGAGAGGCCAACCCGTACGTGAGCTCCCCTCCTCGCACTGCTGAAATCGTAGATAGACCTGAGGCTGGAAAATGTTTAAGCATCATTAAAAATGCATGTTTGGTGACGCATTTAGGAAGACATCCAAGACTTTCAATGGCTTTCAATAGCTGCGTGCCAGGGTGATTGTCTGTGGAAGAAGAGGGCATCACCCCACATCCATGATGGTGATCTCTTCTTTGAGTTTCTTCTCCGAAGAAAACTAATTTCCGCCAAAATATCTTGACATTTTAATTTTATGCCACTTCTGCATTTCTCCTGGCTTGTTTCAGGCTAAGCAAGCTGCTCATGCCCAGCCCTGCACCACTCCCTGCCTGCTCCTGCCTGCAGTCCTTGCAGAGGCACAGGGACTTCTTGTTCCCTTGCTTGTGGTGCCACCAAACTGTGGTGGCTCCTTCATTTCAGCGCAGGGGAGCGGTGCAAATTCATAGTAATTCTGGATACTAAAGGATTTACAGAGTAAATGGACAGACACAATTAAATAACAAAGTATGTACATCTTTTCATATGCTTTGTTCACCTGTTAGACAAGAGCAAATGACATTTAATTATTTATGATGGCACTTGTGTCTGTGGGGCTAAATATTTGCTGGTCTAGTGGGAGATAGTTCCCAAGCCGTAGGTAGTGCGAGTCCTCCCTGTGGAGTTGTATTGGATTGTGTGTTGGCTGTGGATTCAGAGTGTACATATAAATGAGAGGAGGGATGGTTTGGTAAAGTGCAAATTTGTAATATTCATCTGCATGTGGATCTTTTTGGCCCTGGAGACTCAGAATGGGTCATGGAGGTTTTTGCTTCTGTATTGCTGATATGAATATGTTGAAAGATAATAAGTGCTTTCACAGGCAGTTTTATGTGGGATTTGGCGGATATCAGCCAGATATCCAGCCTTTGCAAAATCTCAGAGGGATGCTAGGAGGAGACAGGGCCTCCTGCAAGCTCATCATCCCAGCCAGCTCCCAGAAGAGCAAAGCCCCTCGTCACCCAGGGCTTGGCTGTCTGGAGGCTTCCTTATCCCAGTGCTTTCTGCCTGGTAGACTGTGGACCCCATGGAAAAGCAGACTATGAAGGAATACAGAGTCTGCCATGGAGCTGGCAGCCCCAGGTTGTATCTGCTCCACCTAAGGAGGTTTCTGGGGCTGAACCTCATACCTTCTACAGGAATTTGACTTGGGATATTTTTAAATACAAGCGTTACCAAGGCTGCCTGAACTATGGAGTTGTTGATTTCTGTTCTATCTGCTGAGTAATTTAATGATCCAAGAATACCTCAAAGGGAGAATCTCAGTATTATCATCAAACTCCCATGGCAGAGGTTGTGTTCAAAGGAGAGCTGGATACCAGACATGGGCTGGGAACTTGTTCTGCAGCATTGCCATCATTCCTTCTTTCTTGAAATCTGCAGAAGAGGAGTAGCTGGACTTTGAGACTCATCGGGTGGCACATGTGGGCTGTTTTGGGGTTGGCTTCCTTAGCAAGCCTGGAGCCTCCCTCTGGGCAGTGTCTTATGATGTCTGCTTTAATTTAATTTAATACAGAGTGATACCTAGGTTGCTGACAGAGTGATCCTAGCATTCAGCATGTGGTTCTTATCTTCTAACAGCTTGGAAGGTCTCCTGTGTGCTTAGCAAACACCTTAAGTGATTCCTGAATTAAATTCTGGCATGAAAAATCTGTGGTTGTTAAAGGTGCAGAAGTTCCCTCTGCAGATGAGGCATCCTCAGACCAGATATAAGGAAGAAATATTTTATGATGAGGACGGTGAAACACAGGAACAGGTTACCCAGAGAGGTTGTAGATGCCCCATCGCTGGAAACATTCAAGGTCAGGCTGGTTGGAGCTCTGAGCAACCTGATCTACTTTAAGATGTCCCTGCTCAGTGCAGGGAGCTTGGACTAGATGACTCTTAATGTGTCCTTCCAACCCAAACCATTCTATGAATCTTTGCTTATAAAAAGGGATGTCTTCTGCAGTTAAGATCCCTGGGGAAGGGGAGGCAGGAGTGTTCTGGGAGTCTGGGTGGCAGAAACCCTTTTGCTACTGCCAGATACCAGCTCTGAGAAACAGGCAGGTTGTTGCCTCTGTTGTGTTGGTCAGACTCAACCCCAAAGTGTTCCTCAGGTGTCTTACAGGAGGACCAAGTGGTTTCGGAGCTGTCAGGGATGTCCTGATGGACAGGCTCAGTCCATCGAGATGGTCTATAGCAGCACAGTGCGTGTCTGTGTGGGCTCTCAGCGAAGACCTTCTCCATCACAGTTCCTGCTGCTGGTCCTCACCCAGCATGGAGTGGCCGTAAACAGTTTGGGTTTTTTTTCCCTTCCCTGGTGTTAGTTGCTCCATAAAGGCTTGGTCCACTGAAATGTGGCACCCCTTGGTGGGTGCTGGGGTTCCCAGACCCTTACTGGTCTTGGGAAGGAAACGAGGAGCCAGGAGGTGATCTGCAGGCTGTACGCTTCCCTCCTGCCGTGATGGGGCCGGTCCGGGTCTTTCCTCCAAGGATCCTCTCCCAGGGAAGTGGCATGTCCAGCTTTGCAGGTATGAATAAAAGCAAAGTCGCCATCCCTGGGGCCTGCAATTAGCTGTGCCTGCAGACCAGGAGGCAGGTGTTAACACATGCTGGCAGTGAAGCGGAGCTTTGCGCTCTGAGCCAGTACTCGGGGAGGTTGTTACTTTGCGTGTTGTTGCTGTTCCGAGCTGTGTAATGAAAAAGATATGAAAAAGATTCTATTTTTATCAGTCTTTTTTTTTAATAATTTTTTATTTTCTTTCCTGGTGATGAGATATGCAGCATGAGCCACCAATTATCTGATAATAAGCAGTTATTTCCCTATAATCACACCTTCACCACCATTTTTTTTTTTCATTGCTATTCAGAACTGTCTGCAGGGGACGGGAAGAGACATTTGGCTGTGTCCAGTGGGGCTAACTTTGGCTCTCCATCATTTTAACAAAAGCATCAGCTGGGCTCATTTTTATCTCTGCTTGCTTTCCCTGCCAGCTCTGCTCTTCAGGCCCTGTGACTCCAGTTTAGCAGGTTTGAGGTCTGGCTCTGTAGTTCTCCTGGTGGCTGCCAAACTTCTTATTCCAATGGAAATGGAGAACAGAAAACTGTAGTGAAGGGACAGAGGAAAAAAACCCAAACTGCCCTCTACCTCCTCCAGAAGCCAGCAAACCCAAATCTCCTTGCACAGTCCTCGTGGCTTCTCCTGAGAAGAGTTCTGGAAAGATTTTGAAGAAATCCTTTTGAAAGGCTTGTGGAAATAGCACTGATACCTGTCCATGTTTCAACACATAAATATGTGTGTGTGTGTGTGTGTGTGTGTGTGTGTATATATATATGTATATATATATACTCCCCTCCCATATATTTGTGAAGAAAGGGGGGAGTCCTGGAGTCCTGTTCACCTCAGCAGGATTCTGGTTTAGCTCATGACATAGCTGACCTCTGTAGTTTCCCCTTTTTGTAGGCTGACTTCCTGAGTGTCCTCTAGCGTGTTGTTTTTTTGTTTTTTTTTTTTTTTTTTTTTTTTTTCTTTCAAATGATAAAATCTTGCAAAATGAGGCAGGAAGATTTCAGGCAGGATCAGCTCTATCAGAGCGATGCTCACAGACGGCTGCTGGTCTGTCCCTGGACATCTCCAGCATTGGAGTGTCCCAGTCCCTGTCCGAAGCCTCTCCAACATCCCTGCCTCTGACCTGAGGCAGTTTTCCCAATTATCCAGAGTCATTGTGCCATTTAAGCTCATGGTGGCTGCTTCTCTTGGCTGTTATGCACATGGAGAACAGATCAGTCCCTTCTATACTTCATAAAAGTTGTTATTTGTGGATTGTTAGCATGTCTTTGGCCGATTTTCTCCCACTTCTGCTAAACACTGTCCCTTCATTCAGTCTTTCCCTGCAGGACATGTTTACCAGCCCTGGTGTCATCCTCATGGATGTCTTTTCCTGGTGCACGTCTGTCTGAGAAGTGCAGTATCCCAAAGCGGACATAGACTGTCAGGGACTTATCAGAAATTAGATCATGTGTTTCAGATACAACTTTTCCATTTCTATAACCCTGAATTTATTTTGCTTTTTTTAGCTTGCTTTTGAAAGTTCCGCTGTAATTTATATTGGATTTGTAATAAGCCATGTTTATTGGCTCCTTTTCTGCTAACCAGGCAATTGCCCAGTATCTGTTGGGTTGTCTCTCTCTCCTGATGTAGCGTGGTATCTTGCATTTATCATATCCTGCACTTCAGTCTCTGTTTCCCCAATGTGTCCGTCTTATTTTGAGTTTAAGCCTTGCCTTTCGGTGTGTTTTAAACCTATCTGTATGTCTCTGTAGCCTAACTCAGCAGCTTATTGGAGTTGTTTGGGTGATTGGGTAATCATAAAACCCCATATGTGCCGGAAGGAGAGAATGACTGCAATCCAGTTAAAGTGCAGCATTTGCTGCTGAGGCTTATTGACTGGTAACATCATCATTTTCTAATTGCAGCAATAAAATGTTCAATAGCTGGACTGGGAATGCTGCAGTAATCATAATAAAAATACTTTGTGCTTTCCCATTGCTTTTCTTTCAAGAAACGAGGTCCTTTACATGCATTAATGGGGTGGTATGTTCACTCTCCATTCAGGCTTGTATTTTAATATGTATTTCATAGGAAAGGAAGCTGACACCATAAGGTAGGTCAAAATTAATTCCTGGTGTCACTTCGCTGGTTTCAAGACCCTTAGGGCAAGGATAGCTCGTGCCAAAAGAAATCTGTGAGTTTAGGTCTCTCCTATGATCCTGTGCTGTAGTGGGACAAATGTTTTTTACTTGCCAATGGAATCCTGAAAATGAAACTTAGTGTGGGTTTTTCTTGGAAATGTGGTCCCTCTGGTATTCCTGCATGCAAGGAACGTTTTGGGTAGGATCTGCTTACACTGAAGCAGGCATTGGTTTCACGTGGAAGATGTGTCCCAAGGCACTCCAGTTAGAAAGGGTGTTTTGGCTCAGCTGGGTTATCTGTGTGACAGGCAGGGTGGAGCTGACTGCTCACCCCTTGTGCAGAAGGGTCAGATGCAAGGAGAACGGCAAAGGGCTGGTGCCGGAGCAGATCAAGATGTATTGATTGGTTCTGCTGGCCTCCTTGGTTGCATCAACTTTCTGATGTCTCAGAAGAAATTCCTTGGGCAGCCTCCTCTCAGGAGCATTGTTCCTTGCAAGGAGGCATCTTCACAGGATCAGCCTTGGTACCTTTGTTTTGGGGTCCTGGCTCAGACACTTTCCCTGCTGTAATGGTGTGTATTTGCCTGGTTGCTTTCCTTGTAACCTGTAATTTATCGTGAATGTGAAGCAGAGAGATTAACCCCAGCTGCTTTTTATCCCTTTGGTCTCTTGTTCATAGTCTTTTCAGTCCTCGTGTCAGCATGGTGTTTGCTTACCAGAAAACCAAGCACTATAGGGCCCCATTAGTGCATCACTTCTTCCCCTAGGTTTAGCTCCAACCAGCTGCACCAAAGTATTGAGAAAATCACAGTTACTGAAATCAAGATATAGGAGTAATATTTTTAAAAATCAAAATGGAAGAAACTGCTTACCTTCTAACAGGCCGTGCTGAAATAAAGAAGAGGGATGCCGTGTTGTCCAAGCTACCATCCAAAGAAAGGCTCCAAAAATGTTTAAGCCCATTTTTGTATTGTACTTATTTCACCTATTTAGAACCAGATATGTATGTTGAATTTCCCTTGTTATTACAATTTAGCATTACATCCGATTGTTAACCAAAAACAATGACTACAATTGACAAGGTTGCACTTAGCGTAAAGTCGTGGAGTAACTTAGGTCTGAAGGCACCTCTGGGCGTCTCTGCTCCGGCCCCCTGCTCAACCTTGGGCCAACATAGATCACGTCACTCAAGTCCTTAGACTTAAATTTTCTGCAAGACTTACCCATTTCAGGCCTCTCCACAGTACTTACGGATTTCAGGCAAATTTGATGGGATATTTGGTGAGGACCAGTGGTCTTTGAGCTCTAGATTTCTTCTGTGGAGCCGTTGCCAGGTTGGGGTCCTCCTACTTTGTCTCGTGCCCACCACCTGCTTCCACTGAATGTGACTTCAGGAAATGTCACAGCTTGTCACAAGCAGCCAATGTTTGCTATTTTTAGGCCTCCATTTGCTTGAACAGCTTTCCATTTGCATTAGCAGAGAGAAGAAATAGCCTTGCCAGGTTAGTGGTAATTGCTAAGTGATCAGCCAAATTGGGAATGTTTTATGAATGATTATTTGCTGTACTATTTTGATGATTAATTTCCAGTGAAATTCTTCATAACCACAGAAGTGCCACCTGTGCCTGCATCTGCAGATGCTGTAAAAATCCATCTATCTTTTGGCAGCCAGGCTAAACTATTAAATATAGATATCCGTTTCCATTTAATATTCATAGCTATTAAAAGTGATGAAAGCAGATGTGTCTTCTAGAGCCAACGTGGAAGTGGCTCTAGTTGAGAAATGACGGGTGATCAACGTTTCTAAGAGATCCAGATAATCCCATATGGGAAGGGCTGGTCTTTCGGACTCAAACCCATGGTGTCAGCAGGGAGACTGGTCGATGATGGGATAAATAGGGAATCTCCTAGGGAGGTGGGATGGTTTCTGTGACATTTACTTGTGGGTACACCTGTGAGGAGCGAGGGCTTGGAGTTTTGTCTGGGATTGCTGCAGCAGAGGTTGGCTTTGATGCTTGCCTGTTCCTCATGGACTTTCTCCACTCTGTCTGCGGGAGGGAAAACAGCTTTTACCAATTCAGTGTGATATTTTTCATACGTTTAGATACAGAACTCCTAAAAAGGTATGGGAAGAGGCAGGACAGTGCACCAGAGGTAGAACTGAGAAAAAGGAGATTCAGGGTGAAAAATTTTTCTTTTCACGCTGTATTTGGCAGTTGGGTTGTGTTCTGTCCATCCCATTCCTGTCCCTCCCCATGTTTCTTTTCATCCTCTCCAAACCCAGCAAATGTGCCATGATTCCCAGGCACCAGGTCCGGATGGCAGCGGGAGGGAAACTGAGGCAGGGGGGAGGGAGAGTCTGTGTCCCATCTGAAGCGGCTCACCCAGGGGATGGTTTTGGTTTGGGTAGGATGGGGCGGTGACAGGGCTGCTCCTGTTTGCAGGAGGCGACTCCTCCAGCTCGTCCTTGGAGGCTGTATGTCACCCAGCATCACGCTGAGCATTCTCAGACCCGTATGGTCCTTCCCTGTCCTCCCCCAGGCACCATTTGCTGCAGGACAATGGTCTGATGGCCAGTGCTTTTTTATTCCCCTTGGGAGAGGGAAGGAGGAGGTAAGACTTTAGCAGAGATTAATTTAGCCTGAAAGTCAGATGTCTGAGTGAGTCAAGCAGCGCTGCCTCTGTCGTCAGAGGAGCAGGCAGCAGCTCCAGAGGCTGCTCCTGCCCTGGCAGCTCCCTGTGGGCAGCGAGGGCTGGGTGATTGTTCTGGCATTCAGATACCCAAAATCAGATGAGAGGAACAGGTATTCATTGAATTCATCCTCCTTTGTAAGTGTTGCAAAGAAATCTGGGTGCTAAATGTTTGCAGTGACCTGAGGTGGTGATAAACACTGACATGGGAACCAAGCCTAGACTTTTTTTTTTTTTTTAAATATAAAGCTCTGCTTTTTTAGTAGGAAGACGACTTATCAGTGACAGCAATCACATGCTGGAAACATCAGAAACAAGTTGGATTGGATCAGCTCCTAAACACAGCCACGTGGGAGAAGAACCTTGAGTCACCCGATTCTGCAATCCTCTGAGCTGTGAACTGGGGAGTTTTCCAGGGGACACCCATCAGATGATGAAGGGCTCTTTGGGCTTTCCAGTAGACCTCTGGTGGCAACTATGGAGAGGAAGCTGGGACCAAGGCAGGGCATGGCCTGTACTGACTTTCCCTTTGGAAACTGTAGTGGCAGGGAAGCTCCTGATTTTCTGGTGCCTGTTAGAGCCCGTGTGCTCTGCCCGGGCTGGCTGCAGGCAGCCTGCTGTCCCCAGGTGGGCAGAATCATGTCCCAGAGTCCCTGCATGGCAGTGCCTGATAGGAGGGACATCACACGATGCAGCACATCATAGGGATGGGGAAAATGACCTCTAAATATGCTGTCCGTCAGACCTGGGAGAGTACAGAAGCAACGGGTCTGGGCTCTCCTGGTTCTCGCTTTGCAAGAAGCTCGTTAGCGCTGTGGGGTTTGTTAAAAGCACCAGTGCTGCTCCACCACTTGCTTCAGCAGCACTCCCATGTTTCAGGAGCGTTGGCATCAGCTGCCCGTGCTGAAGCCTGTCCCCAGATGACATTGGGAATTGCTGATTTACTTCATCATCCTCTGGTGAGGAGGACCAGGTTTTGATGGAGGCTGTGCTGCTGTGGAAAGGCTTGGGCTGTGGCTTGTGGGAATGGGCAGCAGTGTGGTTTCCTTGGCACTTGATAGTAGCTTTCACTCAGCAGAGCATCTTGTTGGGATTTTGGTGGGGACTGTTGGGCTGGGGCTGCTTGCAGCAGTGTGTCTGCTGGGCAGGTTGTTGGTTGTCTGGGAAAAGAGTTTTTCTATGGCAAGCTGATCCGACGGTGAAAAGTCACGGGATTTCTTGCAGCCAGAGCACACTCTTGTTGCACAGCTGGTATCATCTTAAGCAGCAGGACGTTGTGGCTTTACCATGCCATGCAGGTAGCACGTTGATGAGTTAATTTGTTCTATTTGGAAGAAATGATGGAGTCTTTTATTGTCCTGTCATTTCTCACGCACATGAGAGACTTGCCCTGTGTGTTTGTAGCCCCACAACCTCAGCACTCAGTGGTGCCACCCCAGCACGCTTCATCACCATTGGAGATGCTTGGGTGCAGCACTGTGCCATGGACAGCCTCCAGCGCTGCCGTGGCCTTGGACGGCACCTTCCTTCCCGTGTCTGAGAAGAGCAAACTTGAGATAGCCGCTTCGTTGTGGCTCTGATACCTGATGGCTTGCAGATCCTATGGTGCCCATGTCCCTGAGCTTGACACCGGCTTGGTCACATCTACCTCCTGATCGAGCTGATGGAGGAACAAGCCGTGCCTTGTGGCTGGTGGTGTGATCATTGGGGCAGCCCTAAGACAGCTTTTTCTAGGGGTGTTGGGAACAACCATGGTGGCCTGGGGTTGCTAAGAGCAGGTAGTGCCGGGCTGATGACTCAGATGCTTCAAAACTCAGCTCCCCACCAGGAGACTTGCAGTTCTTGGCGCTGCTAGGCAAGAAGGCAGCTGCCAAGATGCCCTGTTGCCACTGCCATGGTTTTTGGTAGCTTTGGAGGAGCCCAGGAGTACTGTTGTAATTAAAGTCATCAGTGCTCCTTCTGTCCCGTTACAGTTTTACCTGTGGGCAGTGGTCAGTGATCTCTTTACCCTGTCAGTAAATGACATGTTTAGATGCAGAGGACAGCTTGCAGTGCAGTTTGCTTTTGGGTTGTGACTCCTTGGTGGTGCCAGTGGCATCTCTGTGATGCAGGAGCCGGTCTGGCTTGGCTTCGCTCTGCAATATCGATCCCACGCTTTCACCCCTCTGTTGGGTTTCATCTGCTTATTCCTCTTTCCTACCAGCAGAAACCCAGATTTAATTTCTTCAGCAGGGCCAGCCCTGCTTTGAGAGAGAGGCTCCAGAGTCTTCAGCAAAGCGGTGGGGGAGAGGCTCAGGGTTGCAGGAGGCTCAGGGAGAAATTCAAGGTGATATAGGAAGGACGAGGACTTTTTCTGAAAGTGAGGATACCTGGAAAGGGAAGCTTTTCTGCTCACAGGGCGTAGAAGGAAGGTGTGGGATGTAGGAAGAGAGCATCTGGGCTGGACCCGGAGAGGAAGGTAAGTGGGGATTAATTGCCCACCTTAGCCGTGGTGTGGTGCCCCATAGCTGCGGTGCTTCGGGCTGGAGATGTCACAGCTGGACTCCAGATGCAGTTCGTGAATTTTAGAATAGAAAGTCTAATGTTGACGCCTCCAATCCCTTTTCCTCCTCCTGGTTTATCCCCTGGAAAGGCTCTTCCCCTCTTTGCTCGCCCGGGGGCAGCACCGAAACAGCCCTCCCGTGAGCAGCAGCACCCTGGGGTTGCTCCAGGTCTCCCCTATGATTTTGGGGTGGCTGTGCTGCATGGCGGTGCCTCCGGCGGGCACCGTGTCACTGGGTTTCCCCATGAGCTGCAGTGCAAAGCCCCAGCGTGTTGCCAGTGCAGGAAAGTGCCTGCCTTGTGCCTCCAGCCAGCAGGTTTTCCACCAGCTCTGAAGAAATTGCAAGCAATGGGAAATATTTAGCTGAGGGAAGTTTCAGAGGCAGAAAACGGGTGTGTAAAGGGAAATTCTGCCTTAATGGTCTTCTTGTGAGACGCTTGCTCTGAGCGCTGAGGTTTTGTGTGGCTCTCCAGGCTGAGAAACAAGCCTGAAGAGGCTTACGACCGATAGCTGCTGATCCATTTTACATAGATTAAATAGCATCACAGCTCCAAAAATAATCTTCCCTGTTTACCGTGAGGCTGGCTGTTACTATAGCAACTGCTTCATGCCAGTGCCCTACAAATAAAAACCACAACAGATTGCCTTTAAGTTCGTTCGCAAGTCAAAACAAAGTATGAGATGGGGAATGAAGGGACTTGATTTGTATGAGCGCATGTTTTTAGGGTGCATAGTGTGTGCAAAATATAAGCTGTGCGTGTTCCTGGAGAGGAGATTTATAACAAGCTGCTGTTAGCAGTGATCTGTGTCTCTTGTATTTGAGCCCTTGGTTGCAGATGTTTCCCGTGTGCATCGTGAGCAACAAGAAAGGCAGCTCATAAAACAGCAACTGCATTTGTAAAACGTTCCTGGGGCAGGAGGGAGAGGAGGGTTTTGCAAACCTTGGTGGCTGTGGCATGGGTTACTGCGGTGCTTGGGGGCTCGTGGGTCATGGCAGCCCTGCCCAATACTGCAGGCAGAGGGCAAAAGTAGTGGTTTTGGGCCTGAGTCGTGGTCCCGCATGGCTGATGGCACCTTACACGCAGACTGAGCCCAAAACTTCTGCCTTGGAGCCACCTCTGGCCCAGGGTCCCGGCAGGCGTTGACTTGGAGGTGCTGGTACCGAGAGAGAACCCTGCTCTGAGCAGTCAGTGCGAGGCTTGGTTGTGGGAAGGAAAGGGGGGTGCGTTCAAATATCTGGTGTCCCTGTGTGCCACCAATGGGCACGGGGAGGTCTCCAAAGGACGCTGAGTTTGGGAAGGGCAGGAAACCTTGGGAGGATGCTGTGGAAGCTGCGCTGACTCATACAAGACACAGGAATGAAAGGAGCCTTGCAATTTGTTGTCAAATATATGCTTCCAGCTTTTCATTTTTATTTTCTTGGGTAGCTTTTGTTCGCTGTAGAAGAGTGACATAATTTCTTGCTAAATGTCTGTCTGTTGTGGTGAAGAGCAGGGTGAGCTGAGGTGAAGCTTATGAGCTGGGCACCTGCTACTCCCCGAAGAGGTCCAGGGGTACCCAAATCCCAGCACAGGTCGGGGGTCCTGGGCTGGGCAGCCCCCCTGCCAACCTACTGAAGGTTTGCTGCTTTAGGGATGATCTTTCTTCTGTAGAGAGCAGATGGTAGAGCTGCTGCCGGCGGCACCGGCTGGCACCTGGCACAGAGAGGGATGGGGTCAGGTAGAAGCACCGCTGTCCTTCACAGGAGGGGAATTCATCGCAGAGCCCATTCCCTCTGCTGGGGGCAGCCTGTGCTGGGGCTGCGTTGGAGGGTGGCATGTGATGAAATAGTATTTGTGTCCTTGAAGGATCTTTCCTGTGTGAAGGGAGCAGGGATGCCTTCCTGGCTCCTGCAGAGCCTCCAGGTTTTTTGCTGGTTCCAGATACACAGCCCATGGTCTGCCCTGACCCTGCCCGGCTGGGTTCATGGTTTAATGTGATTCAAGTTTTAATGTGATTTAGGAGCTGGTAGGAGGTAGCTTGGGCTTGGAGTGGGCAGTGGATCCAAATAAGCCAAAGTGGTGAAAGGTGTAAGGTGGCATCCAGAGGCAGTGAGCACAGAGCATCCTCCACCTTGGCATGTCCTCACCGCCCTGGTTCTGGCACTCTCTTCTTTATTCCTTGCTTGTGTTGGAAACCCCTGTTCCGAGCCATCGTGAAAACTCATTTTGGGTTGGGGTGCACTTGCTGCATTGGAAAACTTTGCAGGTGTATCACAGAATTGTCTAGGTTGGAAAAGACCTTGAAGATCATCTAGTCCAACTGTGAACCTCACACTGACCGTTCCTAACTCCACCAGATCCCTCAGCGCTGGCTCAACCCGACTCTTCAACCCCTCCAGGGATGGGGACTCCCCCCTGCCCTGGGCAGCCCATTCCAACGCCCAACAGCCCCTTCTGCACAGAAATCCTTCCTCAGAGCCAGCCTGACCCTGCCCTGGGCAGCTTGAGGCCATTCCCTCTGGGCCTGGCGCTGGGTCCTTGGCTCCAGAGACTCATCCCCCCTCTCTGCCCCCTCCTGGCAGGGAGTTGCAGAGGGCCAGGAGGTCTCCCCTCAGCCTCCTCTTCTCCAGACTGAACCCCCCCAGTTCCCCCAGCTGCTCCCCAGCAGACCTGTGCTCCAGACCCTGCCCCAGCTCCGTTGCCCTTCTCTGGACACGCTCGAGTCATTCAATGGACTTTTTGGGGTGAGGGGCCCAAAATAGTAATCTGCTGGGCAGCGCCGGGGTGCCCAGGTGTTCCTCACTGTCAGCCTCGTGCAGTCCTTGCTCTGCCAGCTCTGCCATTGTGGAGGGGTTGTGATGGGCCAGTGGGGGATGCTGCACTGCCCTGCCTGGATTTTTCATCTTGTGTGTTGTGAAGCTTATGGCAAAGCCTCGCACATGTCCCTGGTGTACTTTGCCCTTGACAAGTCTCTTTTGAGTTGGACCTATCAGCCATTGCCAAGGATGGAAAAGAATATTTGGGAGTCATGCTTTCCCCCACTCTAGGTCCGAAGCATTTAGGAATATAAGTTTGTCCAGCTTCCAAGAGGTTTTGTGGTCTTGAATCACTGTGATTAGGAAACCTCCCATTTGGGCAGCTGCTGAAGCCCTGGGTGATGCAGGTCTGCCAGGCAGGTTGGAAATTTGCTTCTGGAAATTGCCTGCGATGTTTGCCTTCTGCTGAGGAGCCCTGGACCTCTGTGTGGGTATTTCCTGACCTTCAGGGTGTTTTACCAGCCTTAGCAAAGCAAAATACAGGCTTTTTTTTTTCCTGGCTGAGTTGATACAAAGGAGGGATCCCCAGCACCGCAGTGTTTGGCCATGCTCCAAGCAAAGACCTCCAGGCGATGGCTTGTGGCTGTTTCACCTTTCTGGATGAGTAAATACTTTATCCTAAGCCATAAGAATAAACATTGCTGCTCTTCTTTACTCCAGCACTTCACAAATCTTCAGCAGTAACTGTAGGAGTTGGTGGGTCTTGTGCTGTCACAGCAAAGTGGCTCCCCTGGGACTATCCTCCCCCAGATGGGAAAACGAGTTGTCCAGACCCCGATGACAATCCTGTCCCCACACTCCTGGCTGTGCCGCAGGGACAAATGGGAGTGTTCCCGTTGTGATGGTTGTCCCGGTGATACCAGGAGACCAGCTGGGAAGCTGGGTGGAGATGGCGTGGAATCAGCACGCTTCTGCTCGGATCTGGGGGCTGCTCTTACCTTCAGCCTGGAGGCTGAAGCTGGTGCAGATCTGAGGGGCTTCTGGTTCCTTGGGGAAACAGAAGGACTTGTGTTTCTGCATATTTGGGCTTTGGTCAGCTTTCTCTCAAGTTCCCAGGAGAAAGAGGTACAGCAACGCTGGTCCTCATGCCTCCCTTCCTTGGGCTGGAGAGCAGCCTGGCGCTGGAGGATGCTGAAGCCTCCGGTGAGTGCTGTGTGTGGAGCAAGTGCGGAAGGATGGAGCGGAGGAAACCTGTGTGTAATTCAAAAAGTAATAATGAGTGCACACACCGCTATTCTGCTTGTGGTGGTGGTCCCCGTGGGGCTGCAGTTGGTGTTTTCCTGGCCCTTTTTCAACGTTTTTCCCAGTGCTGCACCTGTAGGTGAATTCAGCCTCATTCAACCTCCCAGCTTTCCCAGAGCCAGGATTTCACAACTATCTTTGCAGTCAGAAAACCTCTAGGGAGAGAAATGAGTGACTGTTAGTTTCTGGGGACTCCATCAATCCTGCCTGGCCCGTGCTGGTGCTGTGAGGGCGGTAAGGAGCAAAGTATTTCAGTGCTGGGAGGTGTTTTGGCATTGATTGGGTTGGAAACCCATCTTCAGAGCCGGTGTCTGTGCTTTGCCCTGGTGGGATGGCAGTGAGGTTGTTTGGGTGCTTTGTGCAATTGTTTTTGCTTTAATTTGCTCTGATTAGATGGTAGCTATGACATTGTGTTTCCTTCTTCCTGTGTTTTGAGATAATTACAGCAAATTATGTTGCTTGAGGTATTTTTATTATATCATGAGAAACAGAAGCATGAAGCAGTCCAGGTCTGTATATGTCCTGGGTACTGGGGCTGCGGGTACAGAGGCAGAGCCAGTGATGGGGATGAGCTTACTGGGGATGGGGAGAGATAATGAGTTTTCTGTCTTCTGCACTGGGTGTGCTTTTGCTTCCCAGTGTTGCCCATCGCTCCCCATGGGTGCACCATGACCCTCGAGCCTTAAGATCCTGTTTGAAGTCTCCAGCCTCAGCAGAAGGTCTGACACCCTGTTCCTCCATTTGCACAGGCAGGAGGAGAAAGGTGAGATCCTGCTGCCCACCCCACCAGCATCACGGCATGGCCATGAAAGCAACTTTGGGGCAGGCAGGGAGCGGGTGAGGGATGATCAGCTCAGCTAACTCATCCTGAACAAGCAGCGTTATGGCTGGCGTGGTCTGACCCAGGTGCCTTCCCCCTTTTTCCCGGGCTTTGAGGCATTTATATAATTCTACACAATGATAAAAAATGGGCCATGCTGCATTCATGCCTCCTGCCTCAAGCTGAGCACACAGGCAGGAATCATTACCACAGCCTCGATAAATGGGCAGCGATGGGCAGGAAATGATGCCCTGGCAAAGGATGGAGCCTGTTCATCACCGCGCAGTGCTGTCTCTGTGCGGAGCGTTTTAATGATGGGCAAAAATCCCCAGGCTCTGATCTGGGATTGCACCTGGGGAAGGTGATCTGGGCTTTGCTCTGGAAAGCACGGAGCACTGACAGCCCGTGAGAGCCGGGACTTTGGGGCGGTCCCACGGCACTGCCCTGGGAAAGGGCCTTTTGTATAGGAAGAGAGGGGTGAAGAAATGAGAGGGAGAGATCTGGGGGTTAAATACTGCCAGGGGACAGGTCAGAGAGATGCTTCCTCCTGCTTGTCCTACTTTTTCTAGTTTCTGTAAACAGTTTGGGAAGTATTACCAATGTTTACAGAGAGAAAAGTTGAAAATTTGGTTGTTCCCTTGAGCTCCCCAGAGGAAATAGTGTCTTTTGACATAATTAGTGGTGTTAGATGCCTGTCAATTGTCTGTGGTGAAAGCTGAGCTAGTGTGGTTGACTTCTGCTTCTGGTAGTTTCATAAAACATTATAATGGATTAAAATTGGCCATTAAAGACCAGCCTTGTTAGCAATCAGATCCTAGATGCTATGGAGAGGTAGTTCCCATCTGCATTCATCTCGCACAGCCCGGGAGAGGCTGCTGGGGTGCTCAGATGGGGAGAGCACAGGTGTGCTCCTGGAGAGAGCAGGGGGCTCCTGAGCTGGGAGGAGGGGGCTGTGGCTGGGCTGAGCTGCGTAAATACCTCCACCATCTTGTTCCCACCCTGTGTGCTTTATTTGATGGTGAAGAAGTGCATGGGAGACTGTGGAAGGAGATCAAGGATTCAAACCTCTGCTCGAGACGGCCGTGGAAGGCCCCAGGGAGGTGGGAGATGGCTCTGAGCAGCAGCAGCAGCACGGAGTCCCTCTCCCTGTGAGCGTCTGGGCGCTGCAGGGTGCAGTGTGCTCTGTCATTGGGATGCACCAGCTCAGGACGAAGACAATATTCAAAGCTCGGGAGGGGGGGATGTGTAGATGCTCTCGGGGACCCAGAGTGCCCTTGTATGCCCCAGGGTGAAAGGCGCTGTGGAAATACTTGAAACATTTGAAACAAAGCAGACTTTGGGGAGGTTTTTGTTACTTTCTTTACTGGTGGAAAAGTGGCTTAAATGTTCTCGCTAGATCTGCAGTTGGCATGTACAAGATGACCATGCTCTTTGCTGTGGCGTGGCACCTTTCTGCACCTCCTGGGATGGAGCCTTTTGAATCCTGCACATCCCCGTTCCCTTTCCCCTGCCTGTCACCTCTACTTGTGCCAGAGACTTCCCTGGTGCCGTGTGTGTTTCCAAAATGCTGGTCCTGTCCCTGAGAGCGGGGCTGTCCCCTGGCCGTGCAGCTTGGGAGCTCCTCAGCCTGTCGGTGGGAGCCAGCTCTGCCCCCAGCACCTTGGCTGGCTGCTCATCTTCCTTGAGCAGGTCTCAGGTGGTTTCCCATGGGTGCTGTGAATGCTGGCTCTGATAGCTCTTTTTCCTTGGTGGCCACAAGCTGGTTTATCTCCTCACGTTTGTCAGAGTTTTTTGTGCTGTGGGTGCTCAGGGCTGGGTTCCAGCCAGACCAAATTGTTGTGTTGGGAGATGCTGCCCTGGTGCTTCACGAGCCGCTTGTGTTTTGCTCTGTGCCCTGGTTCCCAGCAGGGCTTTGATTGTCTTCTCCCTTTGTCCTTGGGCAGCTTGGGTAAATCCTGCTTTGTGGGATGAGCCTTGTCACAGAATCACAGAATCATCTAGGTTGCAAAAGACCTTGCAGCTCCTCCAGTCCAACCATGAATCTCACCCTGACCATTCCCAACTCCACCAGATCCCTCAGCGCTGGCTCAGCCCGACTCTTCAACCCCTCCAGGGATCCCGGGGACTCCCCCCCTGCCCTGGGCAGCCCATTTCAACGCCCAACAGCCCCTTCTGCACAGAAATCCTTCCTCAGAGCCAGCCTGACCCTGCCCTGGGCAGCTTGAGGCCATTCCCTCGGGGCCTGGCGCTGGCTCCTTGGCTCCAGAGACTCATCCCCCCTCTCTGCCCCCTCCTGGCAGGGAGTTGCAGAGGGCCAGGAGGTCTCCCCTCAGCCTCCTCTTCTCCACACTAAACCCCCCCAGTTCCCCCAGCCGCTCCCCAGCAGACCTGTGCTCCAGACCCTGCCCCAGCTCCGTTGCCCTTCTCTGGCCACGCTCGAGTCATTCAATGGCCTTTCTGGGGTGAGGGGCCCAAAACTGAACCCACTCAGCGAGGGGCGGCCTCCCCAGTGCCGAGCACAGGGCTCAGATCCCTTCCCTGTCCCTGCTGGCCACACCAGTGCTGACACAAGCCAGGATGCCATTGGCCTTCTTGGCCCCCTGAGCACACTGCTGGCTCCTGTTCAGCCGCTGTCAATCACCCCCCAGGTCCCTCTCTGACCGGCAGTTCTCCAGCCACTCCTCCCCAGGCCTGTAGCCCTGCTGGGGGTTGTTGTGGCCCAAGGGCAGCCCCCGGCATTTGCCCTCAGTGAAACTCCTCCAGTTGGCTGCAGCCCGTCGCTCCAGCCTGTCCAGGTCTCTCTGTAGAGCCTCCCCACCCTCGAGCAGATCCACACTCCCACTGCCCGTGGGCTTTACTTCCTCATCCCATCACCTTCTCACTGGGTAGCTGTGCTCCGCTGCTGCTTCGACTCTGGGTTGATGCTCCTTTTGTATTACCCAGCTTGCTCTGGCTCTTGCCTTAGAAGCACAGCTTCGGTGCTGTTAAATGAAGGATGCTCTTTCTCTCATTTTCCTTAGCTGACCCAAGAGCAGAGGAATTGTTATGAGCAGTGGCTGAACATCACTGTCAGTATCTACAGCATTTCAAAAGGTCTTCTAAACGAGCAAGGAATGAAAAACAAAACCCCACCTATCAGTGAATTAGGGGCTTTTCTCCTTTCCTTGCAGCCCAGAAAGGGGGTGTGCTGCACGCCCGTTTATAACTGAGGCATCCCTGAGGTCTGTGCTTTGCAGCAGCCTGGTGTCGCAGCCTGGTTGGCTTGGAGAATGTCCTCATCCCCTCGGGCTCCCCCAGTCCTGGCAGAGAAGCTGCAGGCAGGTTTTGCTGGTCCCTCCCTCTTTTTGATCCAGAAGATGATTGAGGGAGGGGAAATGAAGGGGCAGCTCTGTGCTCTGCTGCCTTCCTGGTTTTTGGGTGCACCTGGAGAAACCTTGGCTAAACCTTGCACATAAGGATGGGGTGTGGACCCTGTGCAGGACCCGCTCTGCTCTCGATCTTTGTATTTGCTTCGGGCAGCGCTGCCTCTGGGAGCCATTCACCTCCTCTGCCTTCCCCGGGGGTGTGGGGAGATGATCTGAAGAAATTCTGTGATTCTGTGAAATGCTGTGTGATACTTGCTGCTCGGTTTTGGGTTGGTTTTCTGGTTTTAAGTCAACCAAGTGTTCCAGAGTTGCAGGAATAACCATTTCTGTTGTACCTGAGATGCCGATCGTGGAGTTTTCTGCTCTCTGAAGATGTGGTGATGGTTTTGGGTAAAGGCTGTTACTCTCTGCTGTATCTTTAAGACCTTTCCCTTGGGTGGAATAGTTTGCCCTGCCCAAATCAGACTTTGCAGAGCCCCCGTGAGGTTTGCTTTCGGTGCTGGGGGCACTGACACTGTGCCCGGCTCCCATGGCTGCGTGTGGAACAGGGGAGGTTTGGCATGTGGCCCTTCCCCGGTGGCACCAGCACACCACCCTCCGTGCCACCCCCAGTCACTCAGAGCCCTGAGCCAAATCCCGGTAACAGCCACAGGAGCCCTTCGAACGGCTCCTCGGGGCTCTGGGTGATGTCCAGCATTGCTCCTCTGCACCACACTCTGCTCCCGGAGGACACAGTGACAATGACCCCAAGCCCTGGCAGAGCCGCCTGGGTGCAGGAGGAGGCAGGAGGTCCCCCTGCCCGCGGTGATGGCGGGTTAGTACGGTCCGGGGGTAACCATGGAAACTGTTTTTTTTTCTCCATCCCTCCCTTTGCAGATGACTCGGGCGACGAGGAGCCCGCCTCGCAGTCAGACAAGAGCGAGCTGCACAGCACGTTGAAAACCCTCTCGAGTAAGCTGGAGGATCTGAGCACTTGCAATGACCTGATCGCGAAGCACGGGGCGGCCCTGCAGCGCTCGCTCAGCGAGCTGGAGAACCTGAAGCTGCCGGCTGAGAGCGGCGAGAAGATCAAGGCGGTGAACGAACGAGCCACGCTCTTCCGCATCACCTCCAATGCTATGATCAACGTAAGTGCTGCTGGCCCAGCCGCCGCGTTAGGGAGGAGATGGAGAGAGAAGCGTTTTTTTCTCCTCTTCTTCCTCATTGTCCTTCTTCTTCCCTCTGGCGTGGCCCTGTTTTGTCCCTGGGCGCAGGCTTTCTGCAAGAGCCGTGCATTGGCATGGGGCTGGGGCGTAGCCGGGGGCTCGATGCCGGCTCGGGGATGGGAAGTTGGGAAGATGCAGCCTGGGAAGTGGGCACAGGCACGTGTAACCCCCCCAAGATGCAGGTCTGCTACCTCCTTACAGCATGCTTTCTGGGGAGGCTGCTCCAAAATGGGCCGTTTTGGATGTAAAGCCAGGTAATGCAGAGGTTTGGAGTGCAAAGGGGATTTCTGCTGTTCCTGGGGGTGGCTTTCTGGCTGGCACAGCAATTCAGAGCCTGTTGTCCGCTGCGGATTCAGACCTATGTCCCCACATCACTTGCATCCTCATGGACTTCCATGAAGCTGCTCTTGTTTTACACGACCAGGGATTTAACCCCCTTAGGGTCTGACAGCTGTCTTGTGCCGGCTGTGCTCTCCCGGACCGCTTGATTGGAGGTCGTGAAGCATGTGCCAGCACCGGCGCTGCTCCCTGCCTTGTGCAGCGTGATGGTGCTTTCTGATTATTGTTTGGACAGGTTCTGTTTGGGGTGTAGATCTGCCTCCATCGCAGTGAGACAGCCCTTCCTGGGGAGCTTTATTTTCCTTGGGGAGCGCTGGGGAAGAGAAGAGAGAGCAAAGCTAAATAAAATATTCAAAGCAATAAAAAAAAACCCCAACCCAAAAGCCTAACAGACCTAGAATAATATATGAAGGCAGAGCTCAGGGAATTGTGAATGGAGCAGTGTTGTCGCTGTGCTGTCCCAGCCCTGAGCAAAAGGAGGTTGTATGTTGTTTTATGTGAGCTTTTAAAAAATAATAATAAACCACAGCGGGAGCCGGAGAGCACTCAGGAGCCCTGCATTCGCAGCATCCCCCCTCTTCCTGCTCACAGGATTTTGTAGCCACAGGGAGAAAGGGCTTCCTGAGACAGTGTCTTGCATTTTGGAGCAGCTTTGGGTGTGCCTGTGCAGCGCTTTCCCCATGGAGAGTTTGTTGATGTTTTTGGAGCGGGGATGGCAGCGTGTCCTGAGTAGTGCAAGGTGATGGTGAAGCCCTCGGCGCTGACGGGAGTGGTGGGGTTTTGCTGTTAGAAGGCAGACTGGTGGTGGTATGCGGGCAGGGAATTTCTGGGGAGAAGATTTCTCCGTCAGCTTTTTGGGATGGGACGGGCAGAGCAATATTCGCTGTGGGCAGGCTAGAGAGTTGTGGTGCTTGTGACATGCTAAAAACTTGAGCAAGGCTGTTTGGACAGTGGGAAATAGCATAAAAACTGTTGTGCAGGGAAAAAACAGCAGAAACATGGTTTGTCCAAAACACCGAGTGGGTAAGAGGGGCCAAGTAGGGAGTGAGGGACGTGTTTTCAGGTGCATGTCAGAGATCTGTTTTTAACAGCATCCTTTTGCACTTCAGCTCATGGCTGAGTGTCTCGAGGAGATGTCTGAAGCAGGACAGGAGCGGAGTGGCAGCTCCGAAGGAGTGGTTGCGGCTCTCCCAGCTTGCTGATGAGCCTGTCATTTAGGCGGAAGATGATGGAGCTGTGGGCAAGGGGATGCTGACTCCTAGGAAGCAGCAACGCTTTGAGGGGGATGGATTAGAAAGGCAGGAGGAAAGTGAGCAGGGCAGGATTGTGGGGGCTGGGAGGGAGGGGGACCAACAGCCTGACTACCCCCCATGGTGGGCTGGTGCTCCCAGCTACGCTGTCTTTTCCTGCACAGATCCTTTTTTGTGCCTTGATTTATCTTTTCAACATGGGGCTGCTGCGTGGACCCTGCCTGGGGAGTCTCTCATGGGGTGGGGGGGATGGCTCTGTGCAGTGCAAAGATCCTGAAATCTTCTGTGTTGAAACATGAAACATCGCTACAGGGAAGCACATGGAGTCAAGCCATCTCCTGGCAGTAGGTGAAAATACACCCTGCTCCTGCCCACCTCAATCCTCACAGGCTTTTCAGGGCCACACATGGCATGGGAGCACAGGATGCTTTTGACAGACTGATAGTTCTTTGCAGGAGAGATTAAACCACTCTTGCTTGACAGCTTTTCCCCAGAGAGGTCCCAGCCGGCAGCGACAGGCTGGTGCTGGCACATGGATGCTCCATGTCCATGCTCTGCCCTGGCCCCAGCACCAAACCTTGCTGATCCGCTCCACCCAGCATGGCCATATCCTGCTCCGAGGGCATCACCTCTGCCTGCGCAGCAGAGATTGGCTTTTGCAGGAGGTGCTGAGGCTCACGTCTGTGCCTTGGCTGGCTGGGGATGGGGACATGCAGTGCTGCTCGTTTGTCGCTGAGGTCGTGCTGCATTCACTTCTTTTTCAGTTGCATCCCTGAGCAGTTTTGAGGGGTTTGGACCTGTGAACTGCTGGCCTGTGACCAACCCTCAGGAGCCGTCTGCTCCCGACCACTTCCCAAGCTGTGCTGGACACCCAGGAGCAGTCCCAGGCTCTGTGCTTGGGTCCTGCTCCTGGCTGGGACCTGTGCGGATAGTGTGCCCTGGCTGGTGGGCAAGGGACAGGGCAGAGCTGGGCTTTGCTGCCTGCAGCAGGACGGGATGGATGCTCCGGGCCAGTGCTTGCGATTTCCGTCCAGCTGCATGTGATCCGATTATGTAAATGTCCCCGGAGCCGCGGGGAGCGGCAGCTAGCAAGTAGAAATAAATAAACATATATGTAAAAGAAAGAGCTTTTCTGTGAAGGTGACCTCCTCGCTGAGTGCTCTGGGTGCCTGCCTTGGTCATCTCTGGGTGCTTCTCGAGATCGGGAGGAGAAAGCAGCTCGGGCTGCCCCTGCGCGAGGGATGCTTGGGATGATGGAGGAAGGTTTGGGCAGAGGCAGAGCGGGACATGCTGGACCTTTGCGTTACAGGTGAGGATCTGAAACACGGAGGTACTGACTGTTGCAGGGCTTAAATTTAAGCCTGGATGTCTGCGAGCGACCAGTTCGCTCTGCTCCCATCTGAAATCTTGGAAATCTCACATAACTCCACAGCGGGTGAGACTCGCAGCAGAGTTCAGCCTTGCTGGGACCAAGACGCCCTGTGTCAGCAGGTCTGTGTGGAGCGATGAGGAGACACAGAAAAGCAAGTTGCAATCTGTTGCAAGGGAGGAGTGGGAGGTATGTAAAAATAAGAAGCAACAAATTAAAGGGATAATGAGAGGCACAGAGACGAAGAGCGCTGTGCTGAATTGTGTAGACTCGTAAGGAGCCGGGAAAGCTCCTGTCTCGTAATTTAGCAGCAGACAGCAGGCAGGAAGGCCATGTGGACACGCTGAGGAAGCCAGTTTGGGCGTCAGGAAGAGCTCACAGTGCTGTGGGTGTTGCTAGAAATAGGCTTTTGAAAGGAATGGGGTTTGCTACAGTGAAGCTTGGAGGTGGCCGAACGGCATACGAGCGTGCGATAGCTGCGCTCTTCTTTTGCCTTGCTTTGTGCTTCCTTAAGGGACGTGAGCATGGAGAGCAGCAGAGCTTGGGCTTGGCCTTGCGTCACTCCTGGGTTAGTTTGCATTTTTCCTCGAGGTTTATGAGGAGCTGAGGTGGAAGAAGGCTCTGCCAGGCCAGCGCAGCCTGGGCAAGGAGGGGTGAGAGAGGCAGCCGGGGCAGGGATGCGGTGCTGGGTGGGAGATGCTGAGCAGGCAGGATTTCGTGAGGAGGGAGCCCTGCGTGGGCTGGCGTGGGGCAGCAGTCCCAGGGACCCAAAGTGCTCCATGCCTGCTCTTATGAGAGACCACCGTGCCGGTGGCCACCCAAGCCCATCATGCAGAGGGTGCCGGCACCCGCTTCAAGGCAGAGTGACTTCCTCACTTGGGTTTTCCTTTCCCATGGGAATGGACCTGTCTGGAGCACCAGCACCCCAAGGCATCAGCAAGGAGCATCCTTCAACCCTCTGAACGTGCAGGGAGGGTTTATAAGGAGGTGAAACACAGTGCTTGAACCAGAAGTGAGACCAGTAACAGTATGTGCTGCTTGTGCCCCAGGGAAGGCAGCTGCGGGCAGTTTGTTTAAGCCTCTCTGGGATGCCCAGCAGCATCCCAGGGGCTGCACCCTCCGTCCCCTGCAGTGTGTCTCCTTGTGGAGCCCTCCAGGGCCATGCTCCGGCTCAGCAGCAGTTACGGGGTGGCCTTGTGCCACGCGCCGGTGGCTTGAGGAGCAGCCAACCTCTTCCCGTGGTCACACTCCACTCCTGGAGACTCCAAGAGGCACCTGCCCGGTGGAGGCATCTGCCAGCGGGCACCATGGGTGGGTTTGCAGAGGCTCTGAGTGCTGGAGCTGGGGGGTTACCTGGGTGCCAGTGCTGGAGCGATCTGCCTGGGCAAACGATGCACTTTTACAGAGCCGCCCCTCTGCCTTCCTGTGTCCCAGCTTCACTGCTGTATTTGTGAAGGGCTGAGCTTCCTCTGCCCCCATGGGGATGCTGCTGTGATTAATCCGGACTCCTAAAATTGTTTCCTATTAAACCGGACTGATGCTGAGTATGTGCTCGGAGCGACGTCAGGTTCACCAGAGCTGATGTGTAATTTCTAATGGTTTATTTTAGTTATAGGTTAACTGCCATATGTGTCTGTGTTTGCTTGCAAAACTGCCTAAAGCTGGTAGAAAAGAGACTCCCCGGGATCTCCTCCCCGCCTCGGGACTAAGATGCCAGAGTGACTGCGTGGTCGGGGCGATGCTGCTGCTGCAGACGTGGCTGGGTCCCGGCGCAGAGCCGGCTGCCGGCGCGGGCGGGTGTGCGATGCCATCCCTTGGCATCCCCAAGCCCATCATGACACAGGCAGGAGGATGGACCCAACCTCTGCCTGCGCAACCCTCCCAGCAGCTGGGACAGAGATGTGGAGCAGGGAGGGAACAGCAGCCTGCTGGGCTGTTCCCAGTTCACCCCAGTACAGCCAGTGGGGCTGGAGGAGCTCTCCACCTTGTGCATCCTCATAGTGCAGGGGTTAATACAGGCACTGCAGTGAGCGAGCTCCAGCTTCAGCCCCTGGATTTGCCTCATTAGTGGCGGGGATTGCCCCCAGCAGCCCTCAGTGGCCTCAAATCAGAGGCAGAACCTTATAGTGGGGCAGGGTTTCTCTTCCCTGGGACTGCTGCAATGGTGAGCGTGCAGGAGGAGCTTGTTCTCGCCTGTAAAACAGCCTCTGTTAATTATCTGTGCTGTGCTAACGACACACGCACTAATCAGTGCATTGAAAACCATGTCAGTGACCCAGAAAACCCACGGCCTCAGGATTAAGTCTCTAACCCAACCCTAATCCTCGTCGATGAGAGGGCTGCAGCGAGGGGTCCGTGTGTCCTGGGCGTTTTTGCTGTGGATGTGCCGCGCTGATGCATAAATAACTGGTGGGTGCTTTGCTGTTCCCTGGGGGAGGTGGTGGAGGGTGACGGGTGTCCCTGGCGTCCATCCCTGCCTGCACGTCTGCCAGGGTGGGGCTGGGGTCCAGAGGAGCTGGGGTGTGAACCCTGTCCCTGCGCTCGGAGCTCCTGCAACTTCCCCTGGAGCATCCTTTATTGCTTTTTTATTTTAGAGGTTTCAGGGTATGTATGATCAGATCTGTCCAGACAGGCAGTGCCTTCCTCCGGCTCCCCTCATCATCATCTATCCCCATGTGTTGCTGAGTCCTTCCGGCCAGATTGTCATGCCTGTGGGTGCTCAGACCTTGCGTGTGTCCATGGGGCCTCTGTGCCAGCCAGGGGCTTTCGGCTGGTGCTCCTGCAGACAACTTGCTTTATCCTCACTGTGCTTTGGGTCTTCTCACCTCTTCTCCTCCTCCTTATGGTGCTCATCTGACCCTCAGGAGGCTTCAGACTCTGTCCTGGGGCTTCCTTTGAAGCCTTGTGCAGGAAGATGAGGGACACGACTGTCACTAGCACCCGAGGATGCCTCTTGCAGCTCTGCCCTCCTGTTTTTCGGCTGAGAGCAATAGCTTTTCTATTGCAGCTTCAGACGAGAGTTTTGAGTGTTTCTGCCTGGGTAGCTGCTGGATCAGCAGGGCTGCATGTTGGTGGGCTTAGCATGTCGGAGATGGGGATTGCACTGTCAGCAATGCCTGATGTTAATCAGCAGCTCTGCTGAACCATGAGACAGCCCAGCCGGGCATTGCTTCTGATGTCAAACGTGGTGCTGTAACCAGGTGAGCCCTGCTCAGACCTCGTGTTGTCCTCAGGCAGCTGCCATGTGCCTTTGCCTGATGGTTATTGGCACCTTGGGGCAGGATGGGGACACAGGGAGGGTAAATACTAAAGCGTCGCTGGGTAGATCCCTTCTGGGGCTCTGCTCCTGGTATCACAAGGGTTGTGTTTGCTTCTTGCCCGGGCTGATGCACCGAGATAATTCTCTCTGGCTCTTTCCTCCAGTGTCTGTCAAAAGAGAAGGCACTGAAATGGCAGCACTGCCCTCCCATGGATTTACCCAGGAAGAAGTTATGGCATGGGGAGATGAGGGGGATAGAGGGGTGCTGCTGCCAGACAAGCTGCTAACGGCAGCCTCTGCTCCTGCAGCACCTCTCCTACAGCAGAGTGGTTTGCAAAGGCATTTCACAAGGCTGAAACTGGCTACAAACTGAAGCAGCTTCCTCCAGATCCCAGGGTTGGAGCTGCCCGCAGGCAGTGGCAGCTGCTTGCTGCCACCGCAGCTGCACGCTGTGTGATTGGGGGCAGATGCTCTTCAAGTCTGGAGTTTGCTCCATCGGGCAGAGGAGAAAAGAAGAAGCCAACAAGAGTCTTGCTAAATCTTGCTTTATGAGAGCTGTTTGCAGGACAAAGCTCCCTGAGCACACCACAGCCAGGATCTGGCCTCCAGGTGTGCTAAAAGTGGAGACTGGCTGCTCTGGTGGTGTGGAGTCCCCCACTGCTGCGGTGGTTTTGGGTGGTTTGGGTAAGCGAAGAGTAAGGAGGGAACTGCAGCAGCTGCCTGGAGTTACATCCCCATGGGGGAAGAGCTGGTGCTGGGAGCTTCCTAGGGAGGTGATTTTTGGCCCACGTGGCAGTGGAGGTGCCCTGCTGCTGGCTGGGCAGGTAGGAGCATCAAAAGGAAGAGCCAAAGACACGAGTGTTGATAAAGGAGAGCAGTGAAACCCTGCAAGCACATGATTCTGCAGCAGGAGGTCCCAGCATGAAGTCTCAGCTCCCCGTGTAGCTTCTATACTGGTCCCAGCATGTCCTCGGCACGTTGCAGTGCACAGCCAGTGGATGCTGCCGTGAGCTGCTCGGCCAGGTTCGGGGTGGGAGGGAGCAGTACTGCCGGCATGCCAGAGCATCCAGCAAATGCCTTAGTTGTTTTTCTACCAGAGAGCAATGCTTTGAAAACCAGGCCCTGTGTCTTTCCCAGGCCACGGTGCCCGGCTGTCATTGCTTTGGCCTGTAACCCCTGGGCAGGGTTGGCTTGTTCTGCTTCTCAGAGCCATAACATTTCCTTTTATCGTGCTGAGAACGCAGTGATGACGGATTTGGTAGCCTGTGTAAAGGCTGCGTGGGTACAGGATTAGAGCCTGTTAACACAGCCGGGCTGGCAGATCTGCCCCTGTTTCACACTAATCCTCTCTTTATTGCATGGGGTGGATTACATGTCTGTAACGGCACTTGCTGCAGGCAGAGTCTGGCTGCTGTGCCAGCACCGGCCCTGGGCTGCCTCTGCTGCTTTGGACCCAGGGTGAGGTCCTCTTGGAGGAGACACCCCCTGGGCAAGGTGTGTGTGTGGTTGTTCAAGCAGTGCTGAGCCTGCCTCATGGCAGGGAACACTGGTGTCTTCGTCACATTTAGGCAGGTGGCCCCAAATAACATGATAGGGTCCCAGTCAGAGAGGGACCTGGGGGGGTGATTGACAGCGGCTGAACAGGAGCCAGCAGTGTGCCCAGGGGGCCAAGAAGGCCAGTGGCATCCTGGCTTGTGTCAGCACTGGCGTGGCCAGCAGGGACAGGGAAGGGATCTGAGCCCTGTGCTCGGCACTGGTGAGGCCGCCCCTCGCTGAGTGGGTTCAGTTTTGGGCCCCTCACCCCAAAAAGGCCATTGAATGACTCGATCGTGTCCAGAGAAGGGCAACGGAGCTGGGGCAGGGTCTGGAGCACAGGTCTGCTGGGGAGCGGCTGGGGGAACTGGGGGGGTTCAGTCTGGAGAAGAGGAGGCTGAGGGGAGACCTCCTGGCCCTCTGCAACTCCCTGCCAGGAGGGGGCAGAGAGGGGGGATGAGTCTCTGGAGCCAAGGAGCCAGCGCCAGGCCCCGAGGGAATGGCCTCAAGCTGCCCAGGGCAGGGTCAGGCTGGCTCTGAGGAAGGATTTCTGTGCAGAAGGGGCTGTTGGGCGTTGGAATGGGCTGCCCAGGGCAGGGGGGGAGTCCCTGGGATCCCTGGAGGGGTTGAAGAGTCGGGCTGAGCCAGCGCTGAGGGATCTGGTGGAGTTGGGAATGGTCAGGATGAGGTTCATGGTTGGACTGGAAGAGCTTCAAGGTCTTTTCCAACCAAGATGATTCTGTGGTAATCCAAGGAAGCTGTGGCTGCTCCATCCCTGGAAGTGTTCAGAGCCAGGTTGGATGGAGCCTTGAGCAACCTGATCTAGTGGGAGGTGTCCCTGCCATAGCAGGGGGCTTGAAACTGGATGATCTTTAAGGTCCCTTCTGACCCAAACTATTCTATGGTTCTGTGATTCTAAATAAGTCTCCCAGAGACACAACTATGAGGCCAGATCTGACTCTCACCCAAGTGTTGATGTCTCCATCTTGGGTGTCTCTGCTCTGCTCTGGTGCCTTCCCACTCCCCATTGGGATGCTAATAAGACTTTCCATGTCCAGGCATTTCTGTAGCCTGGATGTAAAGCTCCTTCCAACGTAACAAGTGTGGGGAAAAAAAAAGCAATAGGGGGTGGATGATTTTTGGTGTTTAACTCACACCTACTGTCCTCACAGTGCAATGCCACCTTGTTTTTTCGTGGTGTCATGACCTGGCGAGGCTCAGCACCTTCTTTTCAGGCTCTCACCACCAGCCCTGCCCCAGGGAGAAGCAGCTCTCCGTGTGCCTGCATCCTCCTGCTTCAGACAGCCAGGATGCTCATGAGCTGGTTGAGGGTCACTCCAAGGATCTGGGACAGATTTGTCGTTATTTAAGCAGTCTGTGTTGATCTGGATGTTTCCATGCGCTGCTGTTTCTGCTGTCATGGCAGATGACTACACTCAAAACCACGTCTCCTTGTGATCCGACTGTTCCTGGGAGATGATTTGAGATTCATCTTGGCTGGATTCATCTTGGTTCATCTGGCTCCATCCTTGTATTTTCCCTTTTGCTTTTTGCTCAGAGTATTTTGGTGGGGAGGGAAGGACAAATTAACCCTCTCTCAGCGTATCTCACCGCTCTGAATCCAAGCGGCTAATTTTTATGCTGTGCCACGTGCCTGGAGCGCTGACATGGTGTGAATGTGTTCAGAGCTAAAAAGAGGATCAGAAATTGTCCTTCCCTTGGGGGGTGTTTTGCAGTAATCAGCAGCGCAGATGTGTCCCAGGGTTTTGATGACTCCCAGGAAGGAAGGGAGCACTTATCTCTGAGGCACCAGACGCATGCAGAACGGCAAGGCGCTCTTTCCCTTGATGAATGAAGTGACGGCTCTTGCTGTATAATTCACTGCTGAAAAAGAGATGATTGAATGCATCTGGCGGTTGTCTTCTCTCATGTCACTCCTGGGTGATGAAGTGGTCCTTGTCCCATGGGGGCAAAGGAAGGGTCTGGTTGAGGAGCAGGAGATGTTGCTCCCAGAACAGCAGGTGCTTTTCCTGGTAGTTTTTTTCCTCCCCAAAGGTTAGATTTGCAGGGCTGTTCCTCTGGGATGCTCAGGGCAGATGGGACTGCAGGTTTGAGTGCAGTCCCTTGGATCCATCAGCATTGCGTTGGAGGTTGTGAAACACTCAGCCTTGCTAGGAATTTCCAAGAGGTTGTCATCCCCCGTGGTTCAGACCCTGGCAGAAATCTGGCATACCTCGATGTGATCCTTTACGCTTTCAAGCTAATTAACCTCATCTCTTTGTTCCTGTTATCTGATTTTGACTGTTTGCTCCTGTTGAGGAACCAGGAGCACTGCAGCTCTGCAGAGGTGCCTGCAGGCGGGTGACACCACCACCTTGGCAGGATGCGGGTGACCTCGAGTGATCGTTTTCAGCTGCATAAATAATCTGCGGGCTGTTAATGACATTCCTATTAGCTTGCAACAAGCTGTGAAATCTGGTATGTTTGCTGCTAGAAATGTGTGAAAGGTGCTAAATTTGCCCATCACGGCAGTGAGTGCTGGGCAAGGGGACAGACCACGGAGCTGGTGGCACCACGCCTCACCTCCTATTCCCCAGCAGGGTATTGATGGCAGCTTGCCTCTTCTTCCATGGGAATCTGCAGGAGCCTTGGGGTGTTTTTCTGTGAAAACATGCTCTTTTGGCAACCTTGGCTGTACTTCCTTGTCTTGATGGTGATTTACAGCTCCACCGTCCAACACTGGGTTAGCACCTGCTACAACAACTTGTTCCAGCTACAGAGAGGAAGAGAAGCCACCTCTGTCCCACCTGGTTGCAGGTGATGCTGGGCTTCCCTGTGACCTTCTACCTGTACTGCAGATGGATGGGGCTTGCTTTTATCTTTAGTTGCTGGTGATCTGCCAGAATCTTAAGATGATGAGGGGTAAGCGTAGGCTGGGACACTCAGGGGTGACCAAGCAGCCCTGCCCCTTAGCCAAGCCTTTCTCTTAATGATTTTCAAACAAGCTTGGGCTGCTGCTCTCTAACCCTGTCTCTGTGTTGCGATGATGCTGGGAAGCAGTACGGCCTCTGGGCTGCAAGCACTGGTGGTTGGGCTTTGGGACACCGTCCAGCTCTGGCCCTATGACAAATTGTGCCACGTCCTGTACCCCACCAGCTCCTCTGTATGTGGGGGGGCAGCAGCTGGGGTGCTGGAGGATTGCAGCCTGTCTCCCGGTGGGGTGGGATGCTGCGTGGGGATAGGCACAGCATCCTCTGCCAGTCCCTCTTCTGCTTGCTGGAGGGTTGGTCCTGGGGGTACCTTTAAGGAGGACAGTGGTTCAAGTTTGTGCAGGCAGGGTGGGATGGGAGGGGGGAATTGCCTTTTTCTCCAGGCGGCACTGAAAGCAGCTAACTGCTCCTGTGATGAACCCCACTCTGGGGGGTTAGTGGGTGGTTCCCCGAACCCCTGCGTGCACAGCGCCGCCGTGCCCCGTCCCTGCCTGCCTGGGCTGGGGGTAGGAACAGCCCTGTTGTGCGGGACCGGAGCCAGTGTCGGTGCTGCTCGAACCCCACGTGCATCCAGGCGCTGCTGAAATGCAGCAGCTGCATCGCGACAGCGACGGCTTGGGGGCACGTGGATGTATGGGCTGTGCCTTGGTCTTCCTCGTGCTGCAGAGAAGCTGTGGGGTGGGCAAACTCTGCAGGTGATGATGGCAGTATCTACATGAAGGCTGTATCTTTAGATGTGCAGAGCCTCCCACCCCAGCCATATAGGTTTCTTTCGCTTTTACTCTGCAGACTGGGGGCTGGGCTCTCCTTTGTGGGCAGTTCATCAAAGACCCACTTGCCTGCTGACCTTTGTGAGGATGGCCCATGTCCCTGTGCCAGTCTAACGTGGATTTGTGGCTGTGTCTTGCTTACAGCTCAGATAAGCAGTAACTAAATTTAGCCGCTGCTCTGTAAGGCTTTTATAAGCTGGATTTCAAGGTGTTGCTCCTGCTTGGTGACTGCAATTGTTTTCACCTTTGAAGAGGGGGATTAGTGAAATGAATGAGTGATGACCAGGAGTGCTGGAGTTTCATCTGGGTTCATGTCCCCTGCCCTCACCTTAATCTGTGCCAGGACTGGTCTGAGGCAGCTGCTTGCGTCCCTCCACTGTCACCAGTGGGAGGTCACTGGCAGGGGACATCCCTTTGCTCCTCAGCTGCCTGCAGAGGTAGGATCGCTGCCGCTGAGAACGGCTGCCTGCCTTTATCCCGTGTGGTTTGCAAGATCTGTTGCTGGTGGGGACAACACAACACAACCCACTGACTGAGGTGGGAAGCGGTGGTGTGTGTGAGTGCTGAAGCAGAAGGTCTAGACTCCCCCTGGGTGCTCCCAGCCCCTGTTTGAGGTAAGTTGGGTGCTGGGGGGACAACGGGCAGCTCCTGGGCCCTCTGGCTTCTCCTGAAACAGGAGAAGGCAGGGGGACGATGAGGGGGAGCAGCCTGGGGGCACCTTCAGCCCACATCTTGAGCATCAGTTGAGCTGCTGCAACAGGGTCCGTGGCACAGGAGGGGAGTGGAGCCAGGATTCATCCCAGAGCAGTGCAGAGCAGTGAGCCAAACCTGACTGAGGTCAGGCCTCAGCAGAGTGGGGGCACGAAGGGATTTGTCCCTCCCCTGGGTCAGAGCTTGTCCTGGGACCTTGTCATGCTGTCTCCTGCTGCAGCCACTCCTCTTTCGCTGCCCCAGCGGGTCGAGGTGCTGCAGCACTGCTCTTGGTGCTGCTTTGGGCATGGCTGGAGCATGGGTGGGGGTCCCAGGGCACTGCTGGTGTGCTTGGGGCACTGCTGCTGTGCTTGGGGCACTGACAGCAGGGTCCCTGCGTGTCCCTGTGCACAGCATCTCCCACCCATCATCTTCTGTGAGGAAGGGACATGTTATGCTGCACCTTTGCCTCTTCTGTCTGGGCTGGATCCTTCCCTGAGAAGGGACAAACCCTCAGGATTGGAGTCCCTGGGGAGTCTCCAGGCTCTTGGTGCCTTCCGTGGGGTCCCCGTCAGCGAGGATGGTTCCCCTGTTATGCTGGTGCCACGTTGGGGCTCCCCAGCAGCTGCATTTCAAAAAGCTTTTGCAGTGGCTGAGCTTTAGGGAGACTCGTGTAGGGATGGGAAGCTGCTCCCTGTTTTGCTTGCGCCCTGCACCAAGGCAGCGTGGTGACTGTTGGAAATCCGGCATCCGCTGCGTCCCTGCAGCAGCAGCAGTGCCTGAGCCTCCTGTGCTGCTCTGTAGAGAGTGGATTTACAGTCCTCACTTGCAAACATCCAAGAAAACCAGTCAGAGGGTGGTGGGGAGATCCCTCTTTACAATTACTCACTCTCCCTTGCCAGGATGCCCGTGGTGCCAAGCAGACACCTGCTAACAGTGCATGGCGGCTGCCACTGAAGAACCAAAGGGTTAAATCCTGCCCTGGGCTGTGCACAGGTGTCTCTCAGCCCCCTCTGCATTAATGGGGGCTTCTCAGGGCAGCCTCGGATCCCCAGCTACCCGCCAGCACATGGCTGGTGCAAGCTGGGTGCTGCCATTTGGGGTGCAAGAAGCAATGAGGAACAGCCTGACTTGTTTTTGCAGAGGAGCAATCATGAATCGGGGTGCTGGGTGATACACCTGTGAAAGCCCCATCCCAGGGACCACAGAGCCTGACTGGTTTCAGGAAACCGTAGAGCAGGTATTTTATGTGCCTCTTGTGCTTCTGGGAGCACACTGGTGTCACCTGAAGGCCTGACCCTGAGCAACCAGCCATGGGAAGCTGCAAATCCTGCGCTGGGGTTGCTGGTGGGAGGATCTGGGCTTTGGAGCAGCAGCTCTGGGGCTTCTCCTGTCATCAGTCCCGGGTTCTGGCGTGGCTGTGTGTGGGGAAACGCGTGCAGAGAGCATCCCACTGTCGTGCCACCTCCTGCTCCAGCTGTTGCACTCGGTGGACATCTCTTTTCCTTCCTCCGTTCCCTGCATGGCCACTTGCTGCTCAGGACCTCACCATCATCTCCCAAACCCTCACATTGCAGGACATCCCTCTTCCCAACTCTGTCTGCCACTTGCCTTCACTCCGCTCTCCTCCAGGACTGTTTTCCTAGCCAAATCTTCTTGCTCTGCAGCGGCACCAAACAGCCCACAGTGCTCAGCCAGTGGGGGAAAAGCATCTGGGTGATGGATGTTACCGAAAGTGGTGGCGAAGCTGTCCCAGCCCAGAGCAGAAGATCCAGCTGACTGGTCCCGGAGGAGCCTCATGAATGGTTTCCATCTGGATTTGTTTCCTCTGGGAGCAGTGGGCTGGCCTTGCTGCTGTATCCCCTCACGCTAAACAGCAGCCCCATGCTGGCATGCTGGCTGCGGCGTGTCCAGGGTCTCCATCCTGCATCTCGAGGAGATGAGGACAGTGTGCGGTGAGGGGTTTCACTGGAAGAGGAGGGGGTGTCCAAGGGGAAGGTGCAGCTCTCTGGGCTTCTGCGGCTGTAACCAGATGTAGGTCACGTCGTGTCCTTTCGTGGAAGGCAGCAACCAGCAGCGTTCTAATTGCTGCTGCTGACAGCGGGGAAGGACATGGCCTTGGAGGATCACAGAATCTCAGAATCATCCAGGTTGGAAAAGCCCTTGAAGCTCCTCCAGTCCAACCATGAACCTCACCCTGACCGTTCCCAGCTCCACCAGATCCCTCAGTGCTGGGTCAGCCTGACTCTTCAACCCCTCCAGGGATGGGGACTCCCCCCCTGCCCTGGGCAGCCCATTCCAACGCCCAACAGCCCCTTCTGCAAAGAAATACTTCCTAAAAGCCAGTCATCCTAAAAGGATGTCAGACTGCAGCTGTGTTTGGTGCTCCTGTTTCTTTGTCTTGGGGAAGGGTTATTGTGGTGCTCAAGCTGGTGCTCTGTGAGCAGATCCCGTAACACAACGGCTGCTGGTCTTGGTTTGTCATTGGCAGGGGCAGGGATGGCCAAAACAGCCTTGGCCAAGGGGGTGTTGGTTTGAGCTGCTGAAGGGGTTGGGGCTCCTGCTGGGTGGCGAGCTGAGACCATGCCAGCAGCCGTGGGGGTTGGGGAGGGCAGCCAAGCCCGAGGTAAGGACTGGCATTCATTTCCCTTCAATACCGACCTCCCTGAGGGAGATGCTCGTGTCTGAGCTACTTGCCCCCAGCTCCCTGCAGCCTGGTGGAACTTGTGAGCTGCTCTGCACTTGGGGGTTTGGCGTGTGTTTTGGCTCAGGAACGAGCTCTGTCAACAAATAGAGCAGTGGAAAAATACACCCTGATCCCTGCTCGGGGCTACTCCCCATCCAGTGAGCATCCTTGTGAAACTCTGCGCTGTCTAGCTGTAGGAGGTATAAAACCAAATTAATAAGTTTAATTTGCTTGGCTGCTGCTGTCAGTTGGGGAGCTGGGTTCAGGGGATCTTTCTTGCAGGATGTTATCCTGTTGGCATGCTCGGCTTCGCTTCTCTTCCAGCCAGCAAACGTGATGCTTGTCTGGGTTGATCTGGATGCTCCGGGAGTGTGGCAGTTTGGGTCAGGCCACAGGCAGGGTGCTTGTGCCAGTGTCTGAATTACAGAAGGAGAGAGTGCAGAAAGGTGGCCCGACAGTCTTTTAAAAACAGGGAATAAACCCTGTATGTACCCCAGCTGGCTCCTAAATCCACATGGACACAAGTTGTGGGGTGCTGCCAGGAGCAGGCATCGTCCCAACTTGCTGTGTGGAGGTACCGCTGCCTCCGGCGGGGTCTGGGGTCAGTCATCTTCCCAGAACATCCCACGTTTCTCAGTGGAGAGTCTGCAACACCAAAAGCTGCTTCTCCGTCACTTGGAATTTTTATTTCTATGGCTGTAAATGAAGCCTGTTGGTGCAGGTTTCCCTGTGGGATACAGCATGGATCCTCCGTGAAGCTCAGCAGCCTTGGGATGGGAAGACCCGAGGTTTTTTCTGTTGTGATTTTTATTTTGGATGGTGATTCCTGTTGAATGACGAAGTGATTTCTCCTCTGCATCCCACGGCTCCCAGCTGCGTGATGACGTGCTGAGGGCTGCCTTCATGTGACTCCTCTGTAATTACCTCCTTTTCCCCTAATTTACCATTATACCTTACAAACTGTGTTTAATTGTAGTAGGATAATTAGAGGTGATTTCCTAGTGTATCGTTTTAAAGTGCTCAAACCCCTGAGCTGGGGGCAGACAGCAATTTCCATCCTCAGTGCCAGCGAGCTGTGCCAAAATGGGCGTTTCTGTGCCCACTGCGTGTGGGCTGCCTTCGGAGAGGAACCTTTGGAGCAGATAATGAGCTTTACCAGGCCCAGAAGGTCACGGCCGCTATCTCATTACTTGCCCTTGTGGTTTCATCCTCTTATTGCAATGCATCAGTGTAAAAAAAGAAGCCAGTGTGCCAGCTTGGGGCATGGGTTAGTTTTGACTGGCAGGAAGTTTCAGCGTGAAGCTGGGTATGAAGGCATCAGGGCAGGGTCTGCCCATGGGTGGCTGCCAGTGGGACTTCTTGGGGTGAGGAAAGGAGCTGAGTTGTTTCCAGATAATGAGATGAAAACACAGTGTGAAGGACCCTGAAAATCTGCTGTCCAGTCTTGCATCTTCCCGTGCCCATGCACGAAGCCCCGCTGGTTCTGTGGCTCGCATGAGGAGGAGGAGCTGGGTGGTCCCAGTCGGGCTGGGGGGATGTAGGATGGGAGCACAGAATGGAATTTGGAGGGATGGGACCCTGACATCTCCCTGCTTGCAATCAGAGAAACAGCAAAGCGAGGGGACCTGCTGTGCTGCTCCAAGCTTGCAGGAGCTACGTTGCCCATCGTGGTGCTGAGGATGTGCAAAGGGCTCTGCCCCTCTCCCGTTTCCACGTGCTCTCCTGGCCAACGATACAGCCTTAATGCCATTGCAATGTGGTGCTCGCAGGGGAATGTTTATTGAGCTCGGGCAAGTAGGGATCGCTGTGACAGCCGCGCTGAGTTGCTTCTTAGAGTCACTGATGGCCACAAATAGAAATCCAGAGGCTGAGAAGCTGATGCTGTAGGACAAGCCAATGTTAAGAGCCTGCAAACACTTTCTGGCTGAATAATTTTTGCCTAGCAAAGCTGCATGTGATTGTGTCTTGTTAGAGAGCCTTAATGATGCTGAAGACTGATGTATGTTGGAGCTCACCCTTGGGACACTTGCATATACCCGTCTGCACTGGAAAAAATAGCTGGTTTGCAAGAGCATGGTCTGGGGGTTTAAATTCCTCCCAGCCAGTTTGGTGCTGGGACTGATCCTGCAGAAACCTGCCTGTGGACAGAGCTCTGTGCAGTGAGAGCAGGCAGGAACGTCAGGGCTGGAGATTACACAAACGTACAATCAGGTCCTTGCATGCTGCAGGTGTCAGGAAGCAGGAGAGAGCAGAGATGAATACAGATCAAAACATCCTTTTTAATATGATTGCTTACAGTGATTTTTTTTTTTCCAAAGAACAGACTCTATATAAGTAACAGCCCTATGTACCATAGCAGCCCCAAACTCGTTATGTTTGTCCTTCATTATCTGATCTGAGTTTGGTTCCTGCCTCTTTCTGTGACTGGGGGCTCCTGGGGGTGAGGCTGGGGATGGTGGTGAGCTCCCAGTGGATGTGACAGTGTTCAGGACATCACTGAAGGCATGCGTGCCCACCCCCTGCATTTTTCTGTCTTATCATGGGATATTCATTCCCTCTGCTTCATGCTTCTTCACCTGAAACAGGAAAATCTGATGCTTTCTTGGTGATTTGTTTCCAATGTTATTAAAGGAAAAACTTCTTTCCCTGGATGAGACTCAAATCCTGCACCTATCCAAAAGGAGAGATTTGATGAAGAACTGTGTATCAGAGCTTTTCTTGGACAAATCCTGGTAAAATCAGACCAGGTCATGGAAGCTGAAGCCCTGAGCCTGTTACTTGACCAGGAGATACCTCGATATTCAGGTGCCACCTGCAGCCCAAATTTAGAGTAAGCTCCCAAGAACTGAATAAACCACATGTGAAATCCAAGTAGATGGAAGCATAAACAATAACTGAGTCCTGGGGATCATTAGAAGTCTGTTAGACATTCAAAACTCTCTGGTTTTGGTCATTTTGAATAGTTTTGAGGTTTTCAGGCCAGCATTTACCTAAAGAGGACCTCCCTTAGTATAACAGTGAGTTGGAGCTGAAGCACAAGCACAGTTAATTTGCCTGCAGGTTGCCAGTCTGCCAGTGAACTCCTATAGAATTTCCATAAAAATAATATTTTCCTACTTTTAAACGTAAGAAGCAGTTTAGTGTTTCCCAGCTTGCAGAGATTTAGAGGAGGAAGGAGGAGGTGCAGCCCTGCTTCTGTGCTCAGCTTCATGTAGGGTAGATTGCAGAGAAAGAGGCAAAGTTGAAGGGATTCAGTGTTTCAGTCTAATGTAAAAAAATAACCTAAAAATAGAGATCTGAGAGCTGTCTATCTCGTCAGACAATAGAAAGGCAGCTCAGAGGAGCTGACAGCATCCCATCCTGGAGTGGATGTCCTGCACCTGGAAACCTCCCACCTGGCCTCATGTGTGCCCAGGGATGGGCGATGCTGAGAGGGTCTCGGGGCGGCTGCGGCGGTAGTTGCTGCCCCCAAGGGGGTCTCCTGTCAGCCCTGGTCATGGCGTCTCTGCCGCCTGGTGACACAGGACGGGGACGCTCTACATTCTGACAGGCATTGCCTAGTGCATCCCATGAGTGCTCCTGTCCCTGCGGCCAGCAGGTCCTGTTCCTCAGAAAAGAGCCCATCGTGGAGAGGAGAGGACTCCGGCCATGGTGACTGTGTTCTGGGGGTAGGCCAGGCCCTTTGCTGTCTGCTGTGGCTCTGAGGAGGAGCTGGGCATCTTCCCTCTCTGCCTTCTTGGAGCAAAGGGCTCACTGGCTCCTGGCTTGAGCAGCCTCTCCTGTCTGTGGTTGTCACCCCAGAGACTGTCATCCTGGGGACTATTGTCCTGTCCAGCTTCTCCTGATCTGCAGGATGGGGATGGAGGTGGCTGCTGGGGATCTCGGGGCATCCGCGAAGGGCTGGGCTTGACCAAGGTTTGTCTGAGCCCAGCCTGGGCTCCTGAGGACCAGTGACAAAATCAGGGACAGGAACCGGCTGCTGTGGGAGATGGGACATCATGAAGGCTTCGTGGTCTCAAGGCAGTTGTTCATGTTGCAGCTGTCTCCTCGGAGGTGATGTAGGTTTGGGTGGTTGGAATTGAACTGACTTTACCCCCATGGGTATGGGGGATTGCAAAAAGCTCTGGGATTGCATTTCATAAAACCAGGGTCCTGGGATGGGAGGACAGGGAGTGGTGGGGAGTGAGCTCTGGAGCCACCCCGTGTCAGTGCTGGCTCTGTGATGAGCTCCTGAGCTTTGGGGGCCGTGCTGCGTGCTGACGTGTCCCTTCCTCCCTCCCAGGCTTGCCGTGATTTCCTGGACTTAGCCGAAACTCACAGCCGAAAATGGCAACGGGCGCTGCAGTATGAGCGGGAGCAGCGGATCCGGCTGGAGGAGACCATCGAGCAGTTAGCCAAGCAGCACAACAGCTTGGAGCGAGCCTGCCGCGGAGCCCCCGGCCTCTCTGCCAGCAGCACCGGCATCACCAGCACCGCCAAGGGTGAGCCCGGCGGGCCCCAGGGCAGAGCCCTGCAGGAAGCCCAGGGCGGACAGTGGCTCCCAGCAGGGATGGGAAAGATGCACAAGGCAGTGACCTGTATGCCCATGACTTTTTTTTTAATGGATCCCATTACACCATAATTGTCCCCAAGATACAGATGCAGGAGAGGGCTGTGTTCCCAGTTCACTCACGTTATTCCAGGCTATTTTGGTAGCCTTAACCCTCACTGGTGGACACATCTCTGACTGCTGGAGGGCAGCTGCAGTGCTTGGGGAGGAATCCCAGGGTCCCCTGGCACTGCTGAGTTCCCAGCTGCATGGAGTGGTGGTGTCACAACCAGGGCTCATTTGCTGCTCGCAAGAGTTACTGGGCAATAAAATCTTAACAGCTTTGTATATTTGTGCCAAATCTCCTTCCCTGTGAGAGGCATTAGTTATAGCCTGGTAGCCCAAAACTCCAATAGTGCCTTGTCTTATTTTTAAAGGATATATAGACTCAAGGGAGAGAATAGCAGCTGGTGTGGGGGATGATAGCAGTGCCAGATGCTGCCCTTGTTCTTGTATGGCCTCAAGGAAATGGCCTCGAGTTGTGCCAGGGGAGGTTTGAATTGGATATTAGGAAAAATTTCTTCACCAAAAAGGTTGTCAAGCGTTGGAACAGGCTGCCCAGTGATGTGGTTGAGTCACCATTCCTGGAGGTATTTAAAAGACATGTAGCTGCAGTGCTCAGGGAAATGGCTTAGTGGTGGACTTGGTAGTGCTAGGTTGACTAGGTTAACGATTGAACTCGATGATCTTAAGGGTTTTTTCCAACCTAAATGATTCTGCTATTGTGTGGCACAGCTGTGGAAGGCAGGGGGCAGATCGCTGTAGGGACAGGCGTAAATCCAGCCTGGCCCCATCGCAGGGGGTGACCCTGCTCCTTTGTAGGAGTGTGGGAATGATGCAGGGAAGGAGGTTGCTGAACCCTGCCAGGAAGCTGAGCCAGTGGCTGAGCCGGCCAGGCCGCTGCGGCGAGGTGACTGGAGCCAGGGTGGCTGTTCTGGTCCCAGCACGTGGCATCGCCGTGCCGCACAGCAAGGGCAAGAGCAGCACTGCTACACCAGGTCTCAAAAGTCACTGCAGTTAATGTCTGCTCCCAGCTTCGTAGTGATCTCTCCCACTGCAGCAGAGAAGAGAAATGTTTAGAAGTGCAGGGAATGAAAACCCGAGGGCTGGGAAATTTCTGAGCATCACCTGAAACACGTGATACTTTTTTTCTGCTTTAATCCAAACCGGATTTCCCTGCAGACAGGGCGGTGCTGGAATGGCAGCCGCGTTAGGCATGGTTGGGCGAGCGAGTCACGCGTCTCTCCTGGCTCAGGCAGCCCGGTGGCATCTTTGGAGGTGGTCCCCAGCCTGGCAGGGAAGCTTTGTGTGCCTGGGCTGGGGAGCAGGACGCATGCTGCCAGGGCGTATCCTTGCTTTTAGGAGCTGGAAGTCGGTACGGCATCCTCTTGTTGTGGAATGGGATGGAGAGGAGGGGGACAAGCTGTAAAGGGAGCCAGTGCTGGAGGGGAGAGTGAGAGGAGGGTGGGCTCTGGGGACAGGCTCGGAAAGGGGACCAGCAGCATCTGAGTATCTCAAACCCTTTGTGCCGGCAGGGAGTGTGCAGTCTGCAAAAGGAGAAGCCAGTGATGAAGATGAAGAGACAGAGTATTTTGATGCCATGGAGGATGCACCAGCTTTTATCACTGTAACCGCAGACCCCAAGCACCACAGGTACGAGCCCCTGCCCCAGAGCCATGCATTTCACGGGGCAACCTGACGAAACCTGTTCTGAGTGCAGGAAGAGCAGGGGACAGACAGTTTGCCTGGCTTTGTGCTTGGGCTTGATGGCAGCATCCTCTCCCACGGGGCTACTCTGTACACATCCCCCAGCAAACGGGCTGCCTCTGCCCAGGGGTCTGTCCTGCACCCGTCTGCTCTTGCGTTCCCGGAGTGAATGAGGCTGAGGATGGCCCCAGCTGTAACGAAGCAGGTGAGGAAGGGCAGGTGTCATGCCCATGCTGCAGGAATGCTGAGTCCTCAGCCCCAGCAGCTGGTGTGAGCTCGTGGAGAGAGATCCCTCAGAAGAAGCAGGGAGTACCTCTGCTTTGTCTGCCTTGACCTCCTCTTACACCTCCCTGGGCCTCTCTCTGGGCTGGAGGCACCTGTGGTCTGAACCATGGTCACTCCACTGCTCTTGCTGGCAAAAGCAGAGGCTCTGTGCCCCCAGGCTGGGGCACGCCGTGCTGAGCACCCCCCAGCACCTGTGCATGGCCTCCATCATCCTGTTGCCTTCCCAGCAGCATGCTGGGGTGGTGCAGGGCAAAGCTCCAGGGGATGGTGTCTGTGTTCCACCAGCCTTGGCTCTTCTCCCCCCTCCTCTACCCTTTCTAGTGTTTACCAGCTGGTACTTTCCTCCCCACAGGCGTTCGGGCAGTAACCTGAGTGGGGCCAGCGAGGGCCACCCCGAGGACTGGAACCTGGAGGACAGTGTGAGTTGGCTGGGCAGAGCGGAAGGGGCAGCTGCGGTGGGATGAAGCTTGGGGAGAGGAGTGGGAGAGGAGAAGGTTGTTGGGGGGACTATCCACCTGGGTGCCTCCAGTGTGGGGCAGGGTTGGTTGCTCTGTGAGCCATGGGCGGGGTACAGGTGTCAGCAGTCTTCCAGCAGCGCCCCAAGCACCCTCCTGAGGGAAGCAGGAAAGTGTTGGGGGGGCAGTTGTGCTGTTGTTTCCCCCGTGCCCTGGAGAACAGGCTTCCAGCAATGCTCCCCAGCGCAAGTGCACAGTGTCTCCTGAGCTGTGTGGTTGCTGCTCCTGGGAGCTGTCAGGTCTTGTTGAGTCATACTGGGCAAGTCCAGCTTAGACCTGTGTTTCTTCCATTGCTTCCACAGGTCTTTGAAAGCTCAAATCAAAGCAGCTACAATGAGTCCACTTGCAAAGATCTCCTGCCGAAGAAAAGGAGGCGGACTCGCATCCCCGACAAACCCAACTACAGCCTTAACCTCTGGAGCATCATGAAAAACTGCATCGGCAAAGAGCTCTCCAAGATCCCCATGCCCGTAAGTGAGCGTGGCGCAGGCGCTGAGGGCCGGGCGCTGCCGTGGTGCCAGCGTTGAGGGTTTGGTTTGGGCACAGTTCTTGGCTCTTTTCTGTGCAGAGGAGTTGGATTACGGCTCCGGGTGGTCCTGCCAGGTGCCATGGCAGCACAGCAGCCCCGAGCGGGGCAGGAGCGTATCACCAGCTGCCAACCCCTTCCTGTGGGGCTTTTGCACTGACAGAGCCTGCTGAAACCACCTCGCTCTTCTCCCCCGCCCTGCTCTGCTGCACCAGTGGGTCCTTGCTGCTCAGCTCTGCTGACTCTAAGCTCTAAGTTTTTCCCTGAAATTTATTTGCCCCTTGAAATCATCTGTCTGCTGCCAGAGAGCCAGCATAGCCAGAAAGCTGAACCAGGCAGGAGGAGGCTGTTCTCAGCAGCGTGGAGCTACTAATTGCTTTGTGGTAAATGGCTCTGATGTTGTGGCTGTTACATTAGGGACGATTTGAATGGGATCAGCTTGCTCTTTGGGACTGATCCATTCTCCTGTGCCAGCTGCGGAGAGCCCTGGAAGCTTGCTGACCTGAGTTCCAGGGCAAGCTGGAGCAGAGGGGACATTGCCCAAGTGTCCTCTGCAAATCCAACTGTTGCGGAGGCAAGGAGGGAACCAGTATACCTTGAATCCCTGAGGATTCCAGCGTTTCACCCAGGGCCTAGGAGAGGCCTTATGGCTGATCACACAGTTTGTGTCCCGGGGACACGATGCTTGGGGAGCATCTCTGCCTGCACCAACAGCACAGCAGGGCTGTGTTTTACCCCAGGGACGAAAAGTGCCTTTATTTTCCTTGCAAAGAGCGGCCTTTTAGTGAAGGAGATGTTGTGGGGACAGCGTACAGCACTGCTGGGTGCTGTGGGTTTGCTCCTTGGGGCGAAGGCTTCCTGTGGATGGACAGGAGAGGGTTTGCTGGCAGGGGTCTGTCTGGAGGAACCCCCCTCACAGGGGATAAGGAGGATGTGCATTTAATTCCTGCAGATAAATAACCCTGTGCCTCATGTATACCCAGACGAAATGCTGCCCACACCAAAGCTCCCACAAAACTACAAAAAAGGAAGTTTCAGAGCAAACCATCGCTTCCCAGGCTGCTGCTTCTCTAGCAGGTCTTCAGCCCAGTAAGTGGCATGGATGGGACTGGGTGACATTGTAAGGTGGCCGTTTTCCCCAAAACCATGAAGTCCTAGCAAGCTTGGAAGAGCTGTAAAGCAGCTGGGGGTGGCTGGGGGTAGTGAAGTGTGGAAGTGGGAAGTGTGAATCGTAGCCCTGGAGCTGTATTCGAGGTCCTTCCTTTGCTGGGTAAAGGGGAAAGAGCATGTTACAGGGGCTTGGATGCTGACCTGGCTGTATTTTGTCTCTTCCTAAAGCAGTGGCTGATACTCTCTGAGTAAGAAAGATGAGTTTGTCTCTTCTTTGTGCTATTTTCAGCTGAGATATACAGCCCAGCGCTATCCGTTAGCATTTCTGCAGCAACATCGGTATCAGATAAAGGCATGAAGGATACAGAAATAAGCTCAGGATGTGAAATACCAGCAGCTGCTGGTGCCTGGAGAGAGGAAATTTATATCTTCCCTATCAATCAAATCATTCTGGGAGCTGCTAAAGCTGAGTTCAAACCTGGGAGCAATTCTGCACACGCAGCAGCCCCCGGTGCTGGCTCAGGGGATGTAATTACTCCTTCCCTCCCTGGGGCAAGCAGATCTGGTTTCCCAGCACTGCTGTTTCTGTCAACTGTTCAACAGAGCTATGGGCTGTAAAGAAGGGGCTCAGCCCCGTGTCAGCCACTCGCTGTCAGCTCCTCTCTCTGGGTATCTGTACAGACACAGAGTCAGGGAGATGCTTTGCACCCCGCAAGCTCAGCCGCACGTGGCATTTCTCTGGAAGATTCACCTCAAGAGCAAGCAGCCCGTGGTAAGGTAACAGGGGGCGATTTAATCTCCTTTCAACAGCCATTGAAATTCTCTCTCCATAGTGCAGGAGGAGTCGGCAGCTCTGTGAATGGAGACAGCTGCCGCATGAGAGCATCCAATGTGCCGCTGCGCTAAGTGAAGCAAAGGAGGAGGAGAAGGAAGCGGAACCACCAGCTTAGGGAGGGCTGTTTGCAGGCGTGGTTAATTATAGTACAAACCATCAGTGAGCCTGCTGTGCACGCTGAGTGATGGGAGTTTCTCCTTCCGTGCGCTTCACCTGATTCTTGGCAAATTAAGAGCATTTCTGAGACCTTCTCAGGGACGGGAGGGATTGAAAACCATCTCCACGCAGACAGGGCACTCCTTAATTTTTCTGCTGAATGAACAAATCTGCAGCATTGAAAAGAAGAAAACAGCTTTAGGGATTTTGCATTTCGGGTGGGTTCATCTTCCTTCCTGCATGCAAGGGTTTTGCTTTGCTGTTGCCTGAGCGGTGCTGATGGAGAGGATGCAGCTGCTGGCTTTGTTCTCGTGCCTCCTGCATCTCTCCTGAGAGTTGTCTCAAGCTGGCAGTGATTTGCTTTTTTTGTGTGGATGTGATGCTGCCCTTTCTACATAACTCTTTTCCCTCTTGGGTACTGTAAGATCCCTGCTGCTTACAGGCTAAATCCCCAAGTGGAGCAATCTGGAGTTTGTTTTCTTTAGTATGAAACATGTAACTTGGCTTATAGAATTGGTTCTCCCATCCTTCAACCACCTCCTCCTTCTAAAATATATTTCTTTGTTCTGAACTGAAAATAAAAAGTTAATTTCACATGGTTTCGAGGCAGAAGAACTTTTGAGACAAAGTATTTCCATCTTTCAGTTATTTTGTCATGCTCTCGTGGCACAGTTCAGGGAGCAGAGCACGTATTTCTTGCCTTTATTAAATGTTTGTGTGGTGCTGCAGAGGCAGCATGTGCCCTGCGGGGCTGCTGCTTTGGTTTGGCACTTTCCATCTGCCCAGGATCCCTGGCTCTCAGAGCACATTGCGCTGTGCTCGGGGAGCCAAATCTGTGGGATGCCTGTGGTGAGCAGGGCACAGTGCTGGGGGAAAAAGGCAAAGGGTGAAGTGCCTGGCTTGGCGTCTCCCCTGCTTTGCTAACCCTTACTTGTTCCCTTCCAGGTAAACTTCAACGAGCCGCTCTCCATGCTGCAGAGGCTGACAGAGGACCTGGAGTACCACGAGCTGCTGGACAAAGCGGTCAAGTGTGAGAGCTCCACGGAGCAGATGTGCTTCGTCGCTGCATTTTCGGTGTCTTCCTACTCGACAACTGTCCACCGCACCGCAAAGCCATTCAACCCACTGCTGGGGGAAACCTATGAGCTCGACCGGCTGGAGGAGTTTGGTTTCCGTTCCCTGTGCGAGCAGGTGAGCTGGAGGCTGCCGAGGGGCTCTGCCTCTCTGCCCTGCGGCCCGTGCCCAGCCAGAGCAGCCCTTCGCTTCAGGAGATGCAGCATCTCCTCGTGCTGAGCCTTCCTCCTGCCTGAGACAGCTGGTGGGTCGCTGTTGGCACTGGCAGAAACAGCAGTGGGCACAGCCCAAGCCATTTTTCAGAAGCAGGGTGTACCCATCCCAGTGTTGCAGAGCAGGAGCTGGGGAAGACAGGGAGGAGAAAGGTGCCCATCACCCTGCCAGCTCTCCTGGCCACCTGCCTGGAGCTGAGGTTGCTGTCACATCTCCATACTTGAGCAGAAAGGAAGAAGCTCTCATAGCTCTGCAGTGATGCCCCCAAACTGTTTCAAGGTGTCTTTGGGCTGGAAGGTGTCTCAGGGTCTCCTTTCTTTCTTGTTGGACTTAAAATTTTTAGTTTCAGAGCCTGGGGGCAACCTGAGAACCTCTGACTGCCCCATGCTGTAACCACAGAGCACATCTGGCACACATCAGTCGAACAGCAGGTCTTAATTAAAAACCTGGAGCACTTAATGGTTGTGACCTGTGAAGAAAATTGACTGTTTAATATTTAGCACACTTGGCTTGTCTGTCCCGGATTCCTGGGGAGAGACGGGGCCATTTATCACCCCTTTCAGGCAGGACATCACCTTGTTATGGGCAATCTGTTCTCTGTGCCATCTCGGGGACAGAGCAACCATTGTGTCTTTCAATGTTCAGAAGCATCTAATAAAAATCACTGCAGAGGCCGATGCAGGTCCAATATCTGCAGACCCGTTCTGCAGACCATGCCCTGAGACCTGTGGGCTTTTTGGAGGGGCGTTGCATGGGAAAAGGGACTTGCTGCTGATCTGGACATGCTGTGCTCTGCTACGTGATGCCCACAGCAGACATCAGACACGTGGGTGGAATGTGCTGAGAATACACAGTGGAGAGGCTCAGGCTCGCACCAGCATTCCCATGTCCCCCTGATGTGGTTTAGCTTGTCTCTGTCCCTCGTCATCATCTTCTCCAAGTCGTGGCCCTTCGTACCTGGGTTTGGAGCAGACGCTGCCACAGGTGCCATGCCTGATGTCAGCCACCTTTGAGTGTCCCCAGTGGTGCCCATGTGGTCTGTTCCAGCCTTGGGAGCTCATGCCCTTGGCTGCAGCGAGCCAGGACACTGCCAGCCAGAGTGTAATGAGCTACAGCTCCGAACGTACCTCCCTTCGTGCTCTGCCCGGCGCCTTGCCTGCTCCTGGGAGCCAGATCAGAGACAGCAGCGTCCCTCCAGGCATCCCCCTGTACTTTGCTGTGAATGTCACAGCATTCAGGTCCACCCACCTGAGCAGCATCACACCCTCACCTCCCCTCGCTTGGCAGCGATTCCCCTGTCCTGATGCACAGCCAAATTCCCCAGCTGGCTTTATGCATGACAGAGAGAAATTAGGGGTCTCTGTTCTCCAGCACCTCCCTGGTGCCACGTCTCCCTGGGCTGTCACCCTGCTAAGCCTGGTGTTAGAGGAAATGGGTGATTCCTTACCAGGATGTTCCATCCATCCCTTAGCCAGCAACATCCCTCATCCTCCCGGGGTACAGTTGGTGCAACAGGGTGTGTTTATCACCCTCATTCAGGCTGTGGTGGTGAAACCCAGTGCTGCTGTCAGGTACTACTGAACAGCCCTGACCACCTCACTCCTGCATCTTGCCATACCTTTTCTCATGCCTTCACGCTTCTTTTCACTACCCTTCTTCTTCCATCCCTGTCCTCTCCCAAATAAATAATCTGCCCTGAATTACTTTTTATGGTTGGTCCAGGTTTTCTGACATCTGTACCCAGATTTGGTGTTTCTGACACCTCCATGTTAGGTGAGCTTCAGGGCAGCCTGAACTCCTGGGTGCAGCCCTCCTGCCTGCTCCCTGAGTCCTTCCCTTGCTGGCATGGCACATGAGCTTCCTCTGAAATAAGATTTACTGTAACTCGGAGCAAACCTGCTCCCTCGCAGCACTCTGGTGCCTTCTCTCCATGAGTGGGGCCTCCAAATCTCCCTCCTGGAGCCATCTCAAAGGGCACATATCATCGACAGTGTGGCTTTGCACTGGGGCAGCGTTGCTGGTGCCTCTTGCCCTGGTTCCTGCGGCCGGTGTGGGCAGCGTGGGACAGACAGACAGACGCCCTTCCCACTGCTCTGAGCTTCCCTTGGATGCTGTGTGTTCTGCTCCGCCCGCCAGCGCACCGAACAAAGCGTTGATAAGCTTGTGCTTGAAATCCAGTTATCCAAATAGGATTTTCTCCTGCTGGTGACAGTGGGATTTAATGGAGAGGTTTTTCCTCTGCTCATGTTTGTAATCCAGTAGCTTGGGGCACTCAGCCTGTAATTACATTGGTGCAAATAATCTCTGAACTCAGTGGCGTGGCCCTCGGGGCCCGGTGGTTAGCGGGTTCCCGGTGATGGGTGGTGTGTGCTGTGCTGGAGCACCGCGGGTGTCACGGTCCACTCGGTGGATCGTGAGGGTTCGTTTACTACAGTCTCGAAAGTGCAGAATTAAGGCAACACCACCGAAGGGCATTGCATCAATCAAACAGTGAAACTTTATTGTGTTGCCTGTGAAGCAGCACAGGATAGTCAGAGATGGGTGAAAGAAAGGGGAAGAGTAAAGTGAAGTTTAGAAGGAAGAGAAAGAGAGGTTATAGCTACCACCGCTGATTTCAACATGTCCTAACGGTCCCGGGTCCAGCCAGCGCTCCATGGTTAGTTGTTGTGTTCTTGGTGGGGAAGCTTCCAATTTTTGTTGCCCAGAAGTCATCTCTTATGCTTAGTGACACACCTTGGTCCTCCTCTGCCTCAGGGATCTCCACCCTTCTCGGACGAGGGTCCCACACATGCACAGGGGGGAGTGTCTGAGCGCGGTCAGTCTTGGAGGCGGGCAGCCTTCAACCAGGAGGTGTGTTTTGGGATTATAATGAAGCAGAGTTCATCTAAAGTTCATGATTCCTTCATGGATGTAATGGCAACAGTTGGGATCCATCCTTTTTGACAGTGGCCATGGGGTTATCTGTAACGGCTCCGGCTGGGCCCAGGTACCAAAGAACAGCAGAACACTCTGTACCCACAGTTCTGTGTTCAGGAGCCTTTGCACCACATTTCCCTCTTGGGATCGGCAGCTGTGTTCCAGACAGGCCGTTGTGGGGTACCTTCCTGTCCATGTTCCTGACAGCAGTGCTGAGACAGTGCTTCTCTTCTGGCTGACTCTTGCAGCGGGTCAGCTGGGTGAGACGCGGTGGGAGGGCAGAGCCCTCTGGCTGGCATGTCCGGGGTTTTGGGCAGCTTTTCCAGTGCATGGGAGTGTGGGCACTGTCCTGTCACAAATCTTCCTGTCAGGGCGTCAGGAGCACATGGTAGTAGCACAGTAAGGAAGAAGAAAAGGAAAAGGAAGAGAGAGAGAGAGAGGGAGGAAGAGAAGAAAGAAAGGAAACAACAGTGATCAAACAATTTACAAAAATTAAGTTGTTGAAACAACTACAGTCAAAACTATTTATAAAAGAAACTTAATGAGTTTTTAAAACATCAGCTGATTTGGGGATATCCACGTTGGATGGGACATCAAGCATATTATGTGCGTTCAGTACAGACATCAAATGTGTTGACTGATTCATCATTCTCCAGTTTATGACACACAACACTGCTGCCAAAACCAAACTGATCAAAACCAATATGAAGAAAACCACCATGGGGTGACACAACTTGTTCGGGATACCTGCAGCAGCAGGTGATCATCTGAAAAGTGTGTCCCACCATTTATGTTCTACATCCTTTTGCCCTCTCTCCAAAACTCAGTGTATTTCTTTCACATTCTGATGAATAGTTATTAAGGTTTTCTGTCCATTTTTCCTAATTTTTTCCAAAATTTCAATCAAATCCCTGTGGTGTAGTCATTGCTTTACCAAAGTGAGATTCATCCCAATGGGTGCAGGCAGCAGTTCATAAATCAGCATGTAATTAGATTGCAAAAGCTGGTGAGATGTGACAGGGCTAAATAGGAAAAGTCGCATCCAATAATTTCAGTAAAATTACAAACACAAAAATTTGAATAATTTTAGTCTCTACAACTACCTCATCTATGGATAAAAAATCACAGTCAGTCATCCTCAAACATACACAGCCTTTGCCAATGCAGATGGCTGCTGTTTCAGGGCTTTCATCAGGATGAGTCTCAAAATGGCAGATATTTTGTTCAGTATCTAAACAAATATCTCGAGACTTAATCGTATTGCCTTCACAGATGAATCCTTGTTGTTCTCGTACAGTGCAAGATTCCAAATTGGCAGCTTGCCATTTTTCATCCATCTTTTGGGCCCACACTCTATGCTCAGAAGGATAGAGTATAGTTCCACTGTGGTTCAGCCCTAAAGCAATGATGGGATAAATTGAGTATATGGTGCCATTATATATGGTGAACACAAAGGTTGTAGCTGTGTTTGTGATGGGATCCCAGGTAAAATTTACCAGGTGCCACCAGAATTGGAGTTTCTTCTCAAAATCAGTGGCACTGTCCCAAATTATTTTCCAAATTTCAGTGGGGAGAGTGCCTTCTTCACCTTCTCTTATAATTGAGGCAGCTACCGACTGCATCCACAGTTGAGCTGGGATAGAACTGAGAGCCAAGGAAAGGTTATTTTGGATCACACCAAATGCATCTACAACCAATTCATGTTCCTTTACATTTACCTTTTCCCATTTTGGTAATATACTTGACAACTGGTTAGTCCCCAAAGCCAATAAAAAAGATTGCAAAGGCCGTTGTAAGTTAGCCAAATTGCTAACTGAGGTAGTCAGTTTGTTCATTATTACCTCTGAATCGATACTATTTGAAATTCCCAATCCTGGCCCCAAAACACCGGTTAGGTCTCTCCATGTTAGTCTTGTGTGAGGAGTTTGTTTTTGCAGCCAGGTTGTCCATCCCTTGTAAGAAGCCTTTAGGAAAGGTGAGCAAGCTGCCTGAATTTCTGAAACATTGTTTTGCATCAGCAATTCAACTCATTTGAGAGACCATGCCAGGTTAAACAACATTCGCTGTTAGCCCATATTTGTGATTACATAGGGTCCAATTCCAAAGATTTTTGGGCTAAGACAATTGCTTGGGTAGTAGGTATTACAACATCTGTTTTGAGTTCTCCCCAGTATTTAGTGTTACTTTCGCCACACATAACATTATGGGAGGACTGTACAGCAGTCAAGTTTAGCCAACAATCTAGGTTTTGATTTTTGCACAACAAAATAGGGCCTTGTGGTCCAGTTCCATAACTGATGGTGGGTTCAGCGAGGGATTCAGTGATCATCTTGTTGTGATGTCATCCCCTTGTACCACTGTAAAAGTGGGTATAGCTTCATCTCCGTCAGTCGGTGTGAAGAGGGTGTCTGTGCCACGGTGTGTGACTACTGCAGCAAACGTCACTGAAGGCTTAGTTACAGCATTTATTTTGAATTTAAATGTTAGGCCTGATAGGCCTCCTGCTGGTGGATTAGGTTGCCAATCGCACACCACATAGACTGGCTTAGTCAAAGTGAAATTGTACCAACAATCTCCTTGTTCCTTAATACAGGTTTTGGTGATTTCAACACTGTTGGTACTTGGGTCTAAGGTGTAGTTACTGACATTTCTTTTGATGGCAACACATGATGAGAGAATCCTGTTTGTTACATTTCCATTCTGTAGGAGGACAGAGTTCTGCAGTGATGGTGGAATTTGGATCCAGTAGATTTCCAAAGATGGTAATTGAGGAGGCTTTCTCATGAAGAGATCCTTCCACTTTTCTGCAACCCACCTGAATTTTTTCTCCAATCGTTCCAGTCAGGACACGGACCTAATCTTTTCTGTCCCATTCCCATTCAGTACACTTCACTATCATGCAGTACTACAGTGGCTAAGTTTGGGAGATGGTCTTTGGGATAGCGTCCTGTAGCACTAGTATGCTTGATGGTAGCTTGGGACCATGGCCATTCTGTATTCTTTTGGTTACAGGTTAGTGGTAAGATGCAGAAAAGTACTACCAATCCAATTAAATGATTCATGATTCAAGATTCACACTATTCTTGGCATCCCTTGGAGTTCTCCTGCAACAACAGAACTTGCCTCTCTGAGGCAAAAATTACAACCAGACAGAAAATTAGAATGATGGAATTATCCAGCGAGTATTTATCTGATGCTCCTTCCCATGGGCATTGGAGTCTACCCATGTGTATGCATTCAGTGGGGGTTTTAGTACTAGTGGTACACTTCCCATGGGAAGTTGTCCTGGGAAGTGAGCTGGGTTCATAGAATTATCTGGTGCCTTTAATGAGGGAACTAGTGAGGGAGCCTTTGGTCAAAAGGTGGTGATGTTGGGGCGTCCATTTACCCCCCATCTGTCATTTACACCTTTGACAGCTTCCCATAGGGACATCCCAATTTCCCTCCTGTGGTTTCAGAAGTTGTTTCAAGAGACCATTTGTTCTTTCCACAATCCCGTTAATCCCTCTCAATCTTGTATGATTCTGGCAGTGAAGTGGGCGCCGTTATCAGATTGTATTTCTTGTGGTTTTGGAAAGGCTCCAAACCATTCTCTCAGTGATTTCACAGTATTTTCTCCCTTAGCTTTGTTAAAAGCTTCAGCTTGGATTAGTGCTGCTGTTATTTCCACTCCTACCAGCACAAAACGTTTCCCCCCTGATTTCTTAAAGGGACTGATACAATCTACCTGCCAAGCATCCCATAAGCCTTTACCCTCTCTTAAATGTAGAGGCTCATCCTCTAAGGGGTGTCTTTCAAGCCCTGTACACACTGTTCACACAGGTTTTATACATTTCCCTAGTGACAGACCAGCCCTGGGCAAGGGCTTCACCATACAGATCTTTAGCTCCCTGTGTTTACATTTTATATACAACCATTCTAACAAACGCTCCCAATCTTCTGTGATCTGGTCCTTCCGTACAGGAGCTAGTCTTGCTAATTCATCACCTTTGTTCCATTCCACTGCTGAGCCCCCATCTACCTGATGAGAAGCAAAGTTCCCTTGGCTAGCAGTGCATAAGATTTCTTGCTATTTGTCCTTTTGCCACACTGGAATTCTGTTAACCTCCCATTCATTTTGCTCCCAGGATGGGAGCCATTCACTACATCCTTTAAACACTGCATGGGAGTCAGTGTAAATGTGGACAGGGAAGTGGTTTGTGCTCCGCGCTGGAAAATGCTCCGTACTGCAATTAATTCTCCTCCCTGGGCACTCCCTTCTCCCTCTGTTATTATCTGTTCCTCGTAGTAGTATGGAGAGCTACTGCCTGGTATTTCCACACTTTCCCTTCTTGCTTTGCAGAAGTGTCAGTAAACCAGGCACTCACTGGGTGATCGTGGGGAAAAGGAGGGGCCACTCGAATGACTGAGATAGGTTTGTGCTGGCTGCCGTCCAGGCTCTCTGTTTCTTGGATCGCTATAGTTTATTAAAGCTCCTTCAGTCCCTGAGAGAAGGTTACAAGAGTGTTCAGTCTGGGCATACCTCTTTCGTACCGAGGCTCTCTGGGCCACCCCATCAGGAGGGGGGGTCCCACTAGCGACTGCCTTTAGAACTTTGAACAGGTCTCTTAGCACGATTGGTTGCTGACATATAATTTTTTCCACTTCTATGAGAGCCAGGCTAACCACGAGCAAACCTTCCTCCCTTGCAGTATATCTCTTCTCAGCATCCTTAAAGCCGCAGGAGTACAATCCTACAGGACGGGTTGGACCCTCAGGGCCACGCTGCCAAATGTGTACTGACAATCTGGTTGTGGCAAACCCCCGTTCTGCTTGAAAAGGGTCTGTAGGGTGGATGGGGCCAAGAGCCTGGGGAGCTGTTGCTTCAAAAATTAACAATTACGTTGCTTCTTCCTGAGAAGCAGTCTGTTTCCATTTGGCCCTTTTTGTCAACAAATCATAAAGAGGTCTGGCAATGATAGAAAAGTCTGAGATGTGTTTTCTCCAGAACACCAGTAACATAAAGCATGCTGCAAATCCTTTTTTGAATCAGGCATTTTAATCTGATTGGGAAGTGAGGGTGTCTAGTGGGATACATGTCATTCCCCCTTTCCACCAAATTCCCCAAAACTTTACTTCTTGTGAGGGCTTTTGGACCTTTTTGGGGGGAATTTGCAAATCCACATTCTCCAAATGAGAGGTTATATTCTGTTGGGTTGTCCCCACCTCCTCTTCTTTATCTCCCCCCACGAGAATATCATCAGTGTACTGACAGACAGCTCTGCCTTCGGCTCTTGTTTTTTTCTCCGGCTCTTGGGCTGGTGCATGGTGAGCTCGTGTAGGGGAATGTTTGTATCCCTGAGGCAGCTGGGTGAAGGTAGATTGTTGTCCCTCCCACGTAAAAGCAAAATGATCTGTCTTCTGGTTGCAAAGGTATCATGAAAAACATATCTTTAACATCTCTGGTTGCCACGATTGGATGAGCTTTCTCCTGAATTGTTACTACCAGTTCAGCCATGTTAGGAACTGCGGCAGTTGGAGGCTCTCTGTTAGCATTCAGCCTCCGAAAATCTACTGTGAGTTCCACTTCCCATTAGGTTTTGTCACTGGCCACACCTTGCTCCCACTTTTCCTGCACGACTGGTTTGATATTTTCCTTTGCTCCCAGGGGGAGGAGATATTGTTTAACATTAGTTACTTTGCTAAATGGCAGAAGGGGTGCAGTTTGAAGTAGCCTGATATTCAGCCTCAGTGTCCTGAAAGTCCAAAACCATCCTTATGAATCCTCCCACCCCCTTCCTTTAAGGTCATCCATTCCTAACAAGTTAGTTGGAATGTTCCCAACTACTATGATAATAGTGACTGTGCTTCCCTGTCCTGGCAACTGATTTGCAGAAACAGACTCTACAACTCAGAGAGTTACACAGCAGGTATGTTTACTCTGGCGCCGGGGTACAAGGGGATTTCTCCACAGAGCTTGCACACCCCCAGCACATTTTACCAAAAACTTATAGAGTGTGGATATCCATATTCATTGGATTACATCACACAAACATATATGTGCATGAGCGAGGCTGGGTTAGTTCTAGAGGCTGGTGTCAGCGGTTGATGTTCTCTTTGCACCTGCCCATTGCCTCCTGGGGGGCATCTCCAGGGGTCTGTTGGAGGAAGGCTCGTATTCTTCTTCACCTTGTACTTTTCCTTGGAGCATGCGCAGATTCTTGTAGCCAATTTCTTGAACAAGAGTGGTTTCAGCTGGTTTACTCATTCTCTCTTATCTAAAAGTACCAGTGTATGCATTTCTACCATCCATACATGGCTACCTAGTCATTACAAAGACTAGTTAGAGCCCATCGGCTTTCCAAGGACATGTCTCCTGTTTTTGTCAAACATAGTAATTTTTGGTAAGTTTCCACATAAAACTGCTTTGTTTTGATGAACACAGTAGCCCTTGGTAAGCTTCCCCAGAACAGTCAGGGCAAGCAGGATTATTAAGCACTATTCAGAAATCATTATCAGTTGCTATAAATAAGTAAGTTGCAAAGTAGGTGATTGTTTCCTTGTATCACAACATCAGCTTTACCAGAGCAACATTCATAACCTCTGTTGACCCTAAAGCATTCAGGACACAAACACTTCACTTAGAGGGAATCACCCCACACCTCTGTGCGTCCCCCTCAGTCAGGACAGAGATCTGTGCACTGCTATCAGTTAAAAAGGTTACAGGTGCACGCTTAGGACCCACCATAGCTGTGATCAATACATCTCCTCTATTAGTTTTAGTGAGCTGTTGGGTGTAAATCCATCCTCCATTCCCCCACTCACTACTAGGGAGTGGAGGCTCTAGTTTCCCTGCTCACTTTTCCCATCACCCGTGTCCTTCACAGGGCGTGGGGGGAGCATGAGCGTGACAGGAGAGATTTCTCTATTCTTCTGTGAGTGCTGTGGGTGTTGTTTTGGACTATACCACTTTGATACCGACTTGCTCATCTTATCAGTGGGTAAACCATCCATGATATCCCTGGGAATTCCATTTTTTAATTCTCAAATCCCACCATTGTTGTTGAGTCTGCTGGTTTAGAGCAGGGATGGTCAGTGGGAGTGGCTGCAGTTTTACCAGCAAAAAGGGGTAGATCTTTAACTCCTACTGGGTGGATTCCTCTCGATTTCTCCTCCAGAGTTTTCACAGCACCATATTTTCTACTATAATCTCCCAGTTCCTCTGCTACCTCTCCCCACATCCACACCTTTTTTTATGATTTGAGTGGGAAGGAGTTGAGCTGTGATTAAAAGGTGAATCTGTGTAAGCATTAATTTAATCTCTCTTGCTATTCAGAAAACTCTCCAGCTTTTCTGCAGGGCCTAATGACATGATGGTCCTTTGGAGATCAATCCCCATAGATTTAAGTGACTCTAGGAGTCCTCTTATCAAAGGAGTCATGACTTCAGGATCCACCAGCAGCATCACTGGAGATTTGCATCCAAGAACTACCTTCCTTTCATGTATCATTTGCAGGCAGGCTGCTTTGTGCACACTTTCTAGCAAGTGATCAGCTGTGACAGTGGTTGCCAGGGCATCCCCCGTGTCCAAAGGGTTCAACCCTGCAGCCCAATGGGCAGCCCACTGGGTTAGGGACCATGGGGCATGTCTATCCCCTGTTGTTAAAAAGACGCTGTGACCCCAGGAACCACTTGCTTCTTTTTCACTTAATTGAATTTGGTCCCCCCTGGTTAGGGATGCGTGCCACACACACTCTGTTCCAGGTTCTTTAGGAAAGTGCTCATATTCTCTTTTAATTTTGGCCAATTCAGTGGGAGTATGTGGTATATATTCTGCTTTAATCAAAGGAGGGGTTTCCCTGAAGCGTTTCCTCGCTTCCTTTAGTTAATTTTGGGGATATAGCGGGCTTATTTGCCAAATACCTATTTCCTTCATCTTCATTTGTAACTCACCCAACGATTCAGCAGTCTTTGAATATTCCTCCCTTAAGGCATCTTTTAACAAGTAATTTTCCTCCTCTATCCCTTCTTTTTCCTCTATCTGCTGTTTTAACAAGCAGATTACTTTCTTTTTCTCATCTAACTGCTCTTCTTTCTCTGCTAACTGCTCTTCCAGGTTGGAGGTTGTTTTCTGCAAAAGTTGCACCAAATTTTCAAGGGATTCTGTGATTTGTTTTTCATGACTATGCTACTTAAAGCTGTCTTCAACTGCTGTGACCAGTCTGGCTCCTAGAACTGCACAGATTATTGCTTTGCCTTTACCTGACCGTATTTTAGCCTCATTCTGTAAAGAAATCACTTGGTCTGTTACACTCTGCAAATCTGTCCAATTATCCTGAGCCCAGTCTTCCCTGGGTGGGGAGGGTCAAGCTCCACACTTTGCCAGGAGTGCATAGAATGAGTCAAGATTTTTCACTAACAGAGAATCTTGATAATCATCCTTTTCAGTCATTCTTATTATGAAGGGACCAAACTCATTTCGAAGAGGCTGAACTTAGTTACACACACACACAGCCACTGCTGCATCGCCCTTCTCTTCCCTGAGTGACCAAAGGGACCAAAATCTACCACAGGGAGTCAAAACTTAGTTACACACAAGTGCAGACTTTCTCTGCTTGTCCCTTCAACTTCCCAGGGTAGTTGACCTCATCTGTTTGAGAACAGATCCCTATTTTGCACTAATAGAGCCATGTACTTGATCCCAATAGACAGAGCCCTCAATTTGAGTTTGGGGTGCAATACACCGAGGCGTGTGTGGTGTGTGGGAATCTTGAACTGCCCCCCCTTGCTTTCTGGACACCTCTCACCCTTTTGGGTGTAGGGCCAGGTGCGGCTGGAATGAAACATTCTTCCCCTGTTACAGACCACACTCAACCTGCACCCCCCTGTCTGTCAGGATCCTGTCCGTGACACCAGTTTAATGTCACAGTCCACTTGGTGGACTCGTGAGGGTTCGTTTACTACGATCTCGAAAGTGCAGAATTAAGGCAACACCACCGAAGGGCATTGCATCAGTCAAACAGTGAAACTTTATTGTGTTGCCTGTGAAGCAGCACAGGATAGTCAGAGATGGGTGAAAGAAAGGGGAAGAGTAAAGTGAAGTTTAGAAGGAAGAGAAAGAGAGGTTATAGCTACCACCGCTGATCTCAACATGTCCTAACGGTCCCGGGTCCAGCCAGCGCTCCATGGTTAGTTGTTGTGTTCTTGGTGGGGAAGCTTCCAATTTTCGTTGCCCAGAAGTCATCTCTTATGCTTAGTGACACACCTTGGTCCTCCTCTGCCTCAGGGATCTCCACCCTTCTCGGACGAGGGTCCCACACATGCACAGGGGGGAGTGTCTGAGCGCGGTCAGTCTTGGAGGCGGGCAGCCTTCAACCAGGAGGTGTGTTTTGGGATTATAATGAAGCAGAGTTCATCTAAAGTTCATGATTCCTTCATGGATGTAATGGCAACAGTTGGGATCCATCCTTTTTGACAGTGGCCATGGGGTTATCTGTAACGGCTCCGGCTGGGCCCAGGTACCAAAGAACAGCAGAACACTCTGTACCCACAGTTCTGTGTTCAGGAGCCTTTGCACCACATTTCCCTCTTGGGATCGGCAGCTGTGTTCCAGACAGGCCGTTGTGGGGTACCTTCCTGTCCATGTTCCTGACAGCAGTGCTGAGACAGTGCTTCTCTTCTGGCTGACTCTTGCAGCGGGTCAGCTGGGTGAGACGCGGTGGGAGGGCAGAGCCCTCTGGCTGGCATGTCCGGGGTTTTGGGCAGCTTTTCCAGTGCATGGGAGTGTGGGCACTGTCCTGTCACAAATCTTCCCCAGGACAGAGGATGTCATATGTGCTTTTCCAGCCCAGTGTGTTGTGGGGGCAAAGCCAAAGTCTTGGCTGGGCAGGTCTGTGTGTCTCTGACAGCCTGGGGACCTGTGTCCCCTGGGAGTTTCCAGTCAGAACAATGGGAGCCACTGCTGGTGGGAGAGGCGCTGTGACACTGGGATTGCTGGGGATCTAGGCCGGGTGTCGGCACATCCCAATTTCTCAACCAGGATCCCTGGAGAGTGGGGCCATGTCCCGGGGTCACAGTACAGCAGCATCTCACAGCAATAGTTGCTCAAGTTAAGGTTTGCTGGATGATGGTTTGCTAATGAGCCTTAGAAAACCCTGCTGGGAGCTTGGTGCACCTCTGCGTGCTGCTGAGGTACCTCACAGCAGGTCACCCCAGCAACCAGGAGAGGACTGGGGTGCTCAGGTCAGCACAGCAGAGCATCCTTAGGGCCAAAGCTGGCATGGAGCTGTCACTTCTCCTAGGAGTCCAGGGCTCTCCAGTGCTGGTGGCTGTTTCTTACGGGCTGTTTTTCCTCTCCCCCAGGTGAGCCACCACCCCCCAGCAGCCGCCCATCATGTCTACTCCAAGCGAGGGTGGACGTTGTGGCAGGAAATCACGATCGCCAGCAAGTTCAGGGGCAAATACCTCTCCATCATGCCACTGGGTAGGTGACCTGTGCCGAGAGGATTGGGGCTTGCTTTTCTTCCTCTGCTGCTGCTGCAATACCCAAGAGGTTTAAGCAGTGTGCTGGTCCCTTGGGCTCATGTAGGGCTCAGTGAATTCCACCCCAAGCAATGTAGGGAGCACAGATACATGGTCCCGATCACAGACAACCCGATAATAACTCATCTGCCCTGGAAATGGAAATTATGCCACCAGCAAAGGGAGACTGCTTTGCCTGCTGCTCGCACCATAGCAGACGTGCTTTGGAAATACCCTGCTTGCTTATGAATTGATTTCTCTTTAAATTATATTTAGAGGTTAGCTTGCTGTGTTTTTTAACCTTCTCCCTGGCAGTCAGATGCAATAAGCTGCCTCCTTCTAATGTTTTATTTGTCTTCTGCCTGTCCCTGGTCTGGGCAGCACACCCCGGGGCTGGTCCCAGAGCTGTGCTGGTGCCTGGCTGATCTCCTGACACTGAGAGTCAACCAGGCAGCACGTTTCTGTCCTGCTTTTAAAATTAGTGCTTTTGATGGGGTGGGAAGGGGGCAGAGGGCCCTGCAAGGCCCTGTAGCTCCCTTACTGCAGTGGACCACAGAGCGTGCAGCAAGGGGAGGGATGAATCCAGACCCAGCCCTGGCTGGGGGCTGATGATGGGAGATGCAGGTAGAGGGGCTGTGTCGGCTCTGAGGACGAGCTGGCATGCTCTGGGGGAGCATGCCCACAGCCCTGCCCGGCCATCTGCCCTCGCTGAGCTTGGGGCATCCCTCTCTCCGCAGGCGCCATCCACCTCGAGTTTCACTCCAGCGGGAATCACTACGTCTGGAGGAAAGTCACCTCCACTGTTCACAACATCATCGTGGGCAAGCTGTGGATTGACCAGGTCAGTGGCTACGGGTCCGAGGGGATTGCCTGGCTCCAGGGAAGGGCAGGGGGCTGGAAGGGCACTGCCCTCCTGGGGTGTATGCCTGCAGTGTCTGGCTTCCCCACCATACTCCTGCCACAATACGAAGGTGTGCTTCCCTGGCAGGGATGGGGGAAGGCTTCTGGGAGCTCCTAATGGCTCTTCCCAAGGCCAGCAGCTCCGTGGGGCAGGGTGGTCACACGTGTGGTGGGTTTTACCCTGCTACTGGCAAGCCGTGGGGCTGGTGGGGGCGGTTGCACGAACTACAACTAACGCCTGATTTGTCTCCTTGCAAAGTCTCTCACTCACTGTGGTTCTGTGTCTTTCATCTAGTCTGGTGAAATAGAGATTGTTAACCATAAGTCAAAAGATAAATGCCAGCTGAAATTTACCCCCTACAGCTACTTCTCCAGAGATGTCCCGCGAAAGGTATGTATCCAGGTATCTCCTTGCTCCTTCTGGCAGCCTTGCATGGGGTGAGACCTGGCTCTTATCTCTAAGCCAGGCTCACAGGGTCCCAGTACTGCAGCTGGGATGTGCCCCAGCATGGGCCCAAGGGTCTGTGCTGGCACTTCTTGGCATGGGGTCACCAGGGAGGGCTGGGGGGGACCTCCAAACACAGCCTGTGTTTTGGTTCTCCGTGTGCTGGAGCTGCAGCACTGAGACCTCAAAAGGATTTGATGGGCTGGAGACCCACCTGAATGGTCAGGATGGGCCCACGCTCCCCCTGGACACGCAGTGCCAGGCCAGCTGCTCCAGCTGGGGCACCTGGAGGGTGCTCTGCCCCCCTGCACCTCTCCCTGTCCTCTGGGCACTTCCAAACACCACCAGAGCCATCTCCTTCTGCCAGGTGACAGGGGTGGTGAGTGATGCTGATGGCAAAGCCCACTATGTCATGTCCGGCACATGGGACGAGAAGATGGAATGCTCCAAGATTGTGCACAGCAGCCACGGCAGCACCAGCACGGAGGGCAAGCAGAAAACTGTCTACCAGACACTCTCTCCAAAGGTCCTGTGGAAGAAGTACCCCCTCCCGTGAGTCCCCTCCCTCCTCAGCACGGGGTGCTGTGCTCGGGGCTGCAACAGCCACACGGGGATTAACGGTGCTGCCCTGAGCCCTGCGGGATGGAGGGGGGACATGTGCCGAGTCCTGAGGACATGGGGAGGAGACCAGGACTTGAGTGGCCATGTGGCTTTTTCTGGGGTGTGAGCACACAGCAGGAGAGGAGAGCAGGTCCCTGAAAGGCGATGGTAGCTTAGGGGGACCCTTTCAGGTAGGTTTTGGGCACCCAGGGACACTAGTTAGGTTTTTCTGGCTGCTGGCTATGGCAGGGAGAGGTTGAGTGTGTCCCTGGCTGTCCTGTCCCACCGGTTGCTTTAGCTCTCTGAAGAGCCATCCTCTTGACATGTACCCACAGCGGGGCTGCTCTCAAATCAGTCTCCAGCACCTGGTACCAAAGGTCCCTGCATTGGAGACACTGTTGAAATGGTCCCCTGTGGAAGTGTCCTCTGCCTGGTGCCTCCACTTCTGCAGAGGGGATCCAGCAGCAACTGGGTGAAGCTGTTTCATGTCTTGGCTTTGCAATAGGGTCTGGAGCACAGGTCTGCTGGGGAGCGGCTGGGGGAACTGGGGGGGTTCAGTCTGGAGAAGAGGAGGCTGAGGGGAGACCTCCTGGTCCTCTGCAACTCCTTGCCAGGAGGGTGCAGAGAGGGGGGATGAGTCTCTGGAGCCAAGGCCCCAGCGCCAGGCCCAGAGGGAATGGCCTCAAGCTGCCCAGGGCAGGGTCAGGCTGGCTCTGAGGAAGGATTTCTGTGCAGAAGGGGCTGTTGGGCATTGGAATGGGCTGCCCAGGGCAGGGGGGGTGTCCCCATCCCTGGAGGGGTTGAAGAGTCGGGCTGAGCCAGCGCTGAGGGATCTGGTGGGGTTGGGAACGGTCAGGGTGAGGGTCATGGTTGGACTGGAGGAGCTGCAAGGGCTTTTCCAACCGAGATGATTCTGTGATTCTGTGATACAGCACTTGGAATTTGTAGGCTTGGCTTTAAGCTTCCCTGTGCAGAGCCAACAGAGGAGGGGTCTCTGTTCCCCTCCAAGACACCCATCAAGGTGCCACCCACAGAGGGTGGGAGACAGGGCTCCCCAAATCACCTCTACATGTCTGTCTGGGGTATTAGGAGTGGCATCAGTGGGGCTGGGGTGAGACACAAGGACACGAAGTGCTTGGGGAGCGTTGCTCGAGGGAGGCACCACCTCCACCCTCCTGATGGGGGCTCTCCGGCTGCAGGGAGAACGCTGAGAACATGTATTTCTTCTCCGACCTGGCCCTCACCCTGAATGAGCCCGAGGAGCGCGTGGCCCCCACAGACAGCCGGCTGAGACCCGACCAGCGGCTGATGGAGAGCGGCCGCTGGGACGAGGCCAACGTGGAGAAGCAGCGGCTGGAGGAGAAGCAGCGAGCCGTGCGCCGGAGGCGAGAGGCCGAGGCCGTGGAGGCCCTGGAGGAAGGTGAGATGCTTTGGGACGCGGGGAGCAGGGACCACCCGCCCCTCACTGTGGTGAAGGAGCCCCGCTGGGCGTGGGGGATGGAGGAAGGACCCTGCTGCTGTCCTTTCCAGAGAAGGGCAACGGAGCTGGGGCAGGGTCTGGAGCACAGGTCTGCTGGGGAGCGGCTGGGGGAACTGGGGGGGTTCAGTCTGGAGAAGAGGAGGCTGAGGGGAGACCTCCTGGCCCTCTGCAACTCCCTGCCAGGAGGGGGCAGAGAGGGGGGATAAGTCTCTGGAGCCAAGGAGCCAGCGCCAGGCCCAGAGGGAATGGCCTCAAGCTGCCCAGGGCAGGGTCAGGCTGGCTCTGAGGAAGGATTTCTGTGCAGAAGGGGCTGTTGGGCGTTGGAATGGGCTGCCCAGGGCAGGGGGGGAGTCCCCGGGATCCCTGGAGGGGTTGAAGAGTCGGGCTGAGCCAGCGCTGAGGGATCTGGGGGAGTTGGGAATGGTCAGTGTGAGGTTCATGGTTGGGCTGGAGGAGCTGCAAGGGCTTTTCCAACCCAGAGGATTCGGTGATTTGGGCAGCTGGGGGCAGGGTGGGACTGGCTAGATGGGAGAAGCAGCCCCTCACCCCTTGTTTCTCCGCGCACAGGCAAGGACTACGAAGGCTACATCCCACTGTGGTTTGAGCGCAAGGTGGATGCTGTGACGGGGGAGCTGATCTGCGTCTACAAGGGCGGCTACTGGGAGGCCAAGGACAAGCAGGACTGGAGTACATGCCCCGACATCTTCTGAGCCGCCCCGCGCGCCGGGGTGACTGGCCCTGCGCCTCAGCTCACCGGCACAGACCGAGGGACAGTGAGGACACGCTGGCAGCGTCCCGCCGGCAGTTAACAGTGCAAACGCAGAGTCAATACATGCAGAAATTTGAAAAGCAAATCTAAACAGGGATTCCAGACCTATTTTTTTACGCACTAATAAATAGCATCTTTTTTTTTTTTTTTTTAATGATGGCTTTTTCAGCGACTAATTAGGAACAAGGACAGTGAATCTGGTTTGTTTTTAGCCTAGCATATTTACTGCTATCAGGAGTTGCTGCCTATATCTTTCAGCGCCTCGGCTTTATCAGCTGAGACGTCGACTTCCAAAGATGCTCGCATTGTGGGGATGCTGTGCATTTGTGTGAGCTCTTTTCTTTGACTTTATTTTTTTTCCCCATTTATGTGTGGACTTTATGGAATTATTTTTTTTTAAAAAAAATTCATCTCCTTGTTCAGGTTTCTTCCAAGACAGACACGAACAGCCCTGCGTCCTGCTCAGAAAACTGTCTCCAGGGGCCATGGCGCTTGATCCTGGAGGCTCTTGGTGGTTCCCACAGTGCCCAGTCATCCCAGTAACACCAATTAGGAAGTTTCAGTGACCTTTTTTGACCTTTTTTCTTTTTTTTTTTTTTTTTGTCCTCAAGAAGTGTTTGAGCAGATTCCCCGCAGTCTGCCATGTTTAGTCAAGTCTTAGGACTGTCTTTAACATGATGCTTTGTGAGAGTGATTTGAGTGAGGTTTGGTTTGGTTTTCCTGCAACCGCATGCAAAGGGGGAAATGGCCTCGCTGAGATCAGGAACACCTGTCAGATGCCGAGTGGAGAGGTTTGTAGCCCAGTGGTGCTCCAAGGTCCAGGTACCAGCTTTCTCCTGCTCCATATCGCTCAGCCCAGGGGCTGGCAGGAGCCTGGACCTTGGTGCTGGGTTCACAGGCAGCATCTCCCTGCTGAGCTCTGCCTGATGCTGGGCGGGAGGGGAGGGAAGAGACGCTGTGGTGACATTGGGATGGAGCCTTGGTCCTGGGTTTCCCATCCCTGTGTCTTCCCCATGAAGCCAGACAGGTCTGGGCTGCAGTTCCCCGGCATGGGGGGTCACAGCCTGAGCCTGGCGGGCACCTGGTGCCTGGCTCCATTCCTTCTCCTCCCTCGTGGCTGGTCTCTCCCAGGAGCAGTTCAGGTCATGGCTGAAGCAGCTTGAGCACGGGGCTGGGGGAACCCCACGTCCCCCTCTTGCCCTTCCTGCGTGCCACCGCCTCACCACGGCCCCGGACCCGCCAGGAGAAGCAGAGCAAGTGCTGCTGGTGATCGGCGAGGACCAGGAGCCAGCGGCGCTCAGGCACTGGCCACGCAGGCAGGGACCGCCGGTCCCCAGCACCAACGGGGAGGATGGGGGTGGCAGGACCCCGAAGATGGGATCCGCTGGGCCAGAGAGTATCAGGGAGACCTGGACACCCACGTTTGCCCCACTGGATCTCATTTTTGATGTCTTCTTCTCTGGGTCTTCATCATATCACGCTGACTGCTGCCTCGTGGGGGTCAGAGGCCACCCCTAGCCAGACTGTCACATCCACATTGGAAGATAATTAGCAATAATGAACTTTGAGGCAATGGTAACTGGAGTACCCAGGCTGCACACGGGACACTTATGCAATCAGGTTCCTCAACCATCAGTTTCCTCCTGGTCGGCTTCTCTTCCAGCACCTCCATACCTGTAATTTACAGCAAACCTACGTGTACAGTATATATAGACCTTGTATGGCGTAACAGTAGTGAGTGGCTATTGGAGTGGCAACACCCACTGATTTCATTGTACCCTTTAATCTTATTTATTTGCTTCTAATTTATATATATATAAAAATATATATAAAATTATTTTGCTTAAATTTCTATGGTACACAATAGATGAAAAATAATGAAGACAGAAGTGTCTGTCTGAGTTTTTGTAGCACGAGTATGATTTCCCTAGGCTTGTCCCAGAGTGTAGGAGTGATGGTGACAGATTAATTCCCAAAGTAGAGAAGCAACATTTGGCTCCAAAGCTGGATGCGACTGCTTTCAAAAGGTGTTAGAAAGACATTCCCATCTAGAAATGATGCATTTGGGGTTTGACGGGCGGCACTCAGGATCCCCCATGTTTGGGAGCGGGATGCTCCAAGCCGCTTCCCGGCTCTCTGAGTGTTGGAGCAGCTGATCTGGCATGTTTGCTCCTTCCAGGCCCTTCCCGGAGGTTTGCCCTGGCTCAGTAAAGCTGGTGCAGCTCTGCAGTGAGCCGGAGTGCTGCATTAGGTGTTGGATGCGGCCTGCAGAGAGCTGCCAGGGGTCCTGGCCCAGGGCGTGCAGATCTCCTCTGGAGAAAGGCTCTCGCCTGCCTGTGGAAACGGAGGATGCTCCGCGTGGGACCTTGGTGCCACTGGCTCAGTTTGTGGCACCAACCAAAGTTGTGGGGCTTTTATTCCACTCGAGGCCTAAATCAGTTTTGTAAAACGGGCTAGAAATTGAGCTCTTCAAAATGCCTTATTTTCCTTGTTTGCTTTGTCAATGCAAGTCTTACCCGAGAACTTGGAGAGGTGAGAAGCTCCTGCACAGGCTGTTCCCAACTGGGGTCCCAGCGTTCCCGCAGCAGAGGAGAGCGGGGAGCGAGGTGTTGCTCAGGAAGTGCTGGCACCAAGGGTCGCTCTGGGACCCTGAGAGGTCCTCTCCGATGTACTCCCTGTCGCTGTGTCTAGAAATCACCATCACAGCTTAGCAGAGCTCGGGGGAGTGCAATGAGCACTACCCAAAGCAGAAATCCCCCGGTTTTTAGGCTAATTTTAAAAATTGCTCTATCTTCCAGAGATCATCTAGCAGCAGCACTTAACCAGAGCACCATCTCCTGGTCTTTCTATTCCCCCCACAGGGATTTTAATGTCATTCCACTGTAAATGCTGTTGAATGTATTTCTTTTTGAACAATATATTGTGAGTGATCCCTCTTCTCCTACACGGTAATAAAACTTGGATTCGGGAGTTTTAAAAGCCGCAGTGCTGAGATGGTCACTCGCTCCCCAAGGCTGCAGGTGGGGGCCCTGGAGGAGCCCTGAGGTGGGTGAGCTCTGGGCACATGGTGGGTGGCAGGTGAGGTGGCCAGGGAAGGGACCATGGAGGTGGCCCAGAGGTCCAGGGAAGGGAGCTCAGGAGGAAGGAGGGCCGGGGGAGGGGGTTGTCCAAAGGGGGAGGTTGTCCAGGGGAGGTGGCCCAGAGGACAAGGAGATCCAGGGAAGTGGTTGTTCAGGGAAAGAAGGATTGGGGGGAGGTTTCTCAGGTCGGGAACTGGTCCAGGGCAGGTGGTTTGGCAGGAGATGGCCCAGTGGAGGTTGTCCAAGATGGGAGATGTCCTAGGGAAGGTTGCCCAGGAAGGGGGGCACAGAAAGCAGGAACATGAGAGGTGGCCCTGGGGTAGATACCCCTGGTAGGAGGTTCTCCAGGAGAGCTTGGAGGAGAAGGAGGACCTGGGAAGGGGTTGCCCAGGGAGGGAGGAGGGCTAGGGGAGGAGCTTATCCAGGGAGGAGATGTCCCAGTGGAGAGTGACCAGGGGAGAAGGTGGTTGCCCAGGACAGGAGCTCCAGGAAAGGAGGAACAAGAGAGCTGGCCAGGGGAAGGTGCCCAGGTAAGGAGTTTCTCTGGGGATGGTGGGAAGAGGTGACCCAGGGGACGTTCACTGGGGCAGGAGGTGGCCAAGAGTAGGTGGCCCAGGAGTGGAGGCCCTGGGCAGGGAGTTGGAGGAGGGTCTGGACAGGGGCTGTGGAGGTGGGTAGGGGACGCCGGGGCAGGCTGCGACTGGCAGCCGCTACAGCATTGCCAGGCAGCAGGCACACACAGTGCTGCCTGTCCTGCCTGCAGTCTGTCCTGCCTGCAGTCTGTCCTGCCTGCAGTCCTGCCCACCGCCCTGCCCGCCTCAGCCCAGCTTGGCCAGGTGAGCAGGAGTTGGGGCTGGGGGGGGAACCCTGGCACTGGGACCCACTTGGCCCATGCCAGCAGCCTGCTGGGTGGTGGGGAGGCGCCTCCCTGCCTGCTCTGGGTGCAGGCAGTGGGGCCCGGGGCACACAGCACTGAGTGCAGCAAGCCTGCTGGCTCTTGACTTTAATGACTCCTCTTGACTCCTGTGCCCCACAGCACCTGCAAATCCACCTGTCACCCCATGGCGTGGCCCTCAGCCCGGCACTGCGGCTCTGGGAGGTGGGTGGGCTGGGCTGAGTAATTTTCAGCATGTTCACTCTGAAGCCTAATGAGTTCATGGAGGCTTCTAGAACGTGTTACCTTCACCTTGCCTTGTGTTGCAGGCCTGGGTGGCAGGCATGGAAGCAGGAGGAGGCTGTCTTCAAAGGCCAGAAACGCAGTGAGGCTCATGCAGGTGCCCAGCACTGCACTGAGGGCATGAGAGGGCCTGGCTGACCCTAGCCCTGGACCAACACACGCCTTGGCTCCTGTGCTGCCGGGGATGGGCTTTTCCCATCCACTGCATAGCTGGGTGGTTTGCAATCCCAGGGTGCAAGAATCCAGGGCTCCTGCCTGCTGCCTCCCTGCCTGTCCCCCACACCCCAACATAGGGGATTTTGCCCCCACCCCGGGCTTTTAACCTGCTGCTCTGTCCTGACCAGCAGCACCTCATTTCTCGTCTCTGCAGAGCTGGGCCCAGGAGAGTGTCCCAGGTTTGCAGGATCCTGGGCTCGGGAACGCCAGGAACGTAGGCTGGACCAGGGGTGGGGCGTGGGCAGGGGGGTCACATTGTGGGGGTGCAGTGGGACCACCCAGGGGGACAATGCAGCACCAACACTGGGGCACTCCTGCCTTGTCCCACCCCCTGGTACCCTGAAGTGTGAACACGGGTCGCCAGTGACACCCCACGTCCTGCTCCCCCCCGCAGCGGCACGGCGCGGGTGCGTGGGGCACCGGCAGCACTGGGGTCGGTGGCATCTCTCCTGACACCTCCCTCGCTGGCTCCTGGAGGGCTGGTGAGTGGGGACAGGGCAGTTTGGTCCTTTCTCAGCTCTGCTTTTCGCCCCCCTGCAGCCTGCCAGGCCCAAACCCTCCCTCGCGGGGCACGAGCAGATGGGCTGATGCTCAGGCAGAGGATTTAAATAAAACAACAGCACACCACAGAGACCAAAATAGCAAGTGCTGGGAGAGCGGAATTTTACCCTGGGAAATGTCAGAGGGGCTTTTGCAAAGATCCAAAGGGCAAGTTTGGGATCAGGACTCTCCCATCAGGCAGCAGCTTCCCATTTTTCGCAGTAGGAGAGATAAGAGCATCCCAGCCCCCTGCCCTGCTGCCCCCGCAGGCCTTTGCACTGTCCCCACAGCTGAACTGTGCTGCCACGGCAGTGAAAAATTACCCTGTTTTTTTAAAAACAAAACCAAAACCAAATAGGATCCTATTGTGGCTTTTTCCTTGGGAAGCAGTTGAGGTTGAGGCTCTTGATGGAGAGAGTGGGATGCCTTCTGTGTTTGAGCTTAGGTGCGTTGCCAAATGCTCCCTGGTGAGTTGCTGGCACCTCCAAGCTGGTTCAGATGCAGCTGGGTGGGATGAGGTGGCTCCTTCCCATCCCTGCCCGGGTGCAGGGGAGGCTCATGGCTCTGCTCTCCCACGCAGAGCTGGAGGGACACTGTGACGGGTGTCCCCGGGGTGACGCCAGCCCTGTCCCTTAGGAGGAGTGCTGCAGGGGGCTGGCTCAGCTTCCCGGCTCCCAGCCCAGCCCGGGGGACTGGAGCAGCTCCAGCTCTATCTGCACAGAGGACTTCGCTGACAGGTTTCGGGAGGCCATGGTGGAGCCCCTGCTGTTCTCCGAGGAGGAGCAAGATGAGCCTGATGGACATGATCCCGGGCAGGATGAGTCCTTGTTCCCTGCAGGGGGAAGACTGGGTGTCTGGCAACAGTTGGCGGCAGAGCCGAGCCGTCATCTTTTGCAGGGCAGGTCTCCACCTCTGATGAGGAGGCAGAGCCTGGAGTCTCTGGGAGGGAGGATAACCAGACTGAGCCATAGCGATGCTTTGGGGACGGCCTGGGGGGGTCCCTGGCCAGTCCCCTCCATGCAGCCAGCCCTAGGCTGGGAGGACTCTCTCCATGGGAATCCATTTTCAGGGGAAGAGCGGTTGGCCATGGCCTTGCATGGTGAAGACCTGTCTGCTGGGTGTCCCCAGAGAGTCCCAGGCATCTCTGCTGGCAGGAGCAGGGCTGGGGCAAGGAGGGGCTCTGCCACTGGTGGTTTGCCAAGGGCCAGTGGTGCCAGGACCAGGGGACATCCCACCAGCAAGCCCCTGGGCCTGAGACAGCAGGAACCACCAGCTCTCTGGGGACAGCATGGAGGGGACATCATTCTTGCTGTGGATGATGTAGAGAAGGAAGGAGCAGGCAGCAGGCAGAGGAGAGCTCCCTGCTCGTCTCACAGTGAGCCTGGGCTGTCTGTGGGGTGCTGGGGGAGGACGGAGGACTGGGGCCAAGCAGGGGGAAGGGGCACGTCTGGGCCAGGGACCCTCTCTCTGGGCAGTCACAGTGAGCTCATGCAGGGCACAGTGGCAGGGACTCACGGGATTTGTCTGGGGTGTGTGGGCTCCTCCTGTGAAAATACCATTTTTTCCTGCAGGTACCCACACAGCAGTGGGACCCCCTGGGCGATGCAGGAGCAGAGGAAATGTGTCAGCCTGCCCAGGAGGAGCAGCTGAGTGCCAGGGGCAGCATGGGAAGCAGAAAGCTGTGCTGCCCCGCAAGGTACATCCCTGGGGTGGCTGTGTCCTGCGGGGGGGGACAGCAGGGTGGGTGTTTCTGCCACCCGGGACACAGCCCCAGCTGCGGCAGGATACTCTGAGTGGTCAGTGATGGATGAGGGGATGGCTCCTGGCTCTGCTTTCTGTGGAGTGTGGAGAGCAGAGGCGACACGGCTGGGACACCAAGCCTGGCCCTGAACCTTGGCTCCCACGTGGTGGCCATGGAAATGCAGAGACAGGAGCAAATGGGGTGGCGACCCCGCTCTTGCTGCCAGTGTGCAGCGGGGCAGCCGGTGTCACTGCGTTGGTCCCTGCAGAGGAGCCAGGAGGGGACACGAGCACTGGGATCTGGTGTGAAGGGGTCTCAGAGCACAGGCGACAGAGACAGGTATGCCAGGGGCTCCAGGCGCGGATCCTGCACTCAGGCATGCCCACAGATGCCCTGGGAGCAGAAGATGGCATGGGAAACCCAAGAGGGTCCTGGACCCCTGGGTGCTGGGTGGGCATCCAGTGGGGTCTCTGCCTGTGGAGCCGGGGAGTGGTGAGGACAGGGACATGGGTAACAGTGTCCCTGGCGCAGGGCTGGCCTGGTGCTGCAGGCACACATCCAGGACATCAGCCATCGGGACCAGACAGCCCTGGAGAGGACGGTGAGATGACACGGAGATGGCCAGAGCCTGAGATGGCCAGGCACAGCCACGGGTGGCAGGGACAGGGCAGGGGGGTCCTCGGGCATATGGTCCTATTGTGCCCTTGGTGGGCTGGGGACAAGCTGTGCTGGCCATGGCCACCGGCTCTGCTTTGGGAGGGAAGAGCAGTGTCACTTCTGGGCATGATACAAGGGCCAGAGCTAGCTCCTGGAAGAGGCAAAGACATGGGAGGTGGAGAAGAGGGGCATGTGAGAGATGAGACAGGGGATTTTCCAGTCTTGGCAGGGGCAGGGAGCCTGTGCGGACTGCCAGGAGGGGCTGGAGAAGGCAAGAAAGAAAGCACTGGCTTTGCAAGAAGAGACACTGGAGCTACAGAAGGTCAGTGCTCTCCTGGCTTTCCAGGGGCCCAGGGACACACTGGAGGGACCCTGGGAAGGAGCACATCACACCCCCTGTCAGTGGCTAAGCCCCTGATCCAGGCAGGCGCCTGTCCCATGGGAAGCGTTCAGTGCTGCCCAAATCCCTACAGAGCAGAACTAGATCTATCTGCAGGAAGATTTTATTGAGAGGCTGGCGTTTTTTAAGAGAAGATTTTGTTGGGAAAACCCCTCGTATGGTTGTGTGCAGATTGGGGTTATTGGTCGCAGGTCGGAAGGTCCCTGAAGAGGCCCAGCAGAGGCAGGGAGAGCTGGGGAGGATGCAGACAGGACATGCAGCTCTGCAGTGACCCCCGGGTGGTGATGTCACACCAACAACACCTCCCCACCAACCTTCAGCGCTTGCCAGGAGGGTCATCAAGCCCTGTGCTGGACAGGCTGAGGTGGTGCCAGGAGGGACTCAGGCATCCTGCACAGAGACTGCACTTGGGAAGAACCTTCCTGGACCTGGAGGGTGGACGTGTGCTGCCAAAAGGGGTGACGTGACCACGGCTTCTCTCGCAGAGGCTCCGGGAGCTGGAGCATCGTACCCGCTCCCTCCTGTGGCAGAGGCAGGAAGCCCTGCACCAGCTCCATGTGCTGCTCCTGAAGGAGAAGGTGGACGCCCTTTGGCAGCTCCAGGAGGCCCTGGAGCAGGTTGGGGATACGGGATGACTCCAGCCCAGGGCCCAGGAGCTGAGTTCACACGGGGACCATGCTGGGCAGGGAGCAGCAGCCAGGGCCCACCGTGGCTGGTGACGTCCAACCACAGCAGAACTGCCGGCTCCGCTCGGCTGGCCGGGGACTGTGGCTCATGCAGGGAGGGGGAGCAGTGCTGGGGAGCACAGCAGCCCAGATGTGCTGCTCACCTGAGGTCACCCAGGTGTTTTGTCCTGCTCTTGAGAGGGGCTGTGCAGGGATGGTGGGGTCTGCTGGGTGCATAGGGCAGTGAGCTCAGCTGGTTGCCTTGCAGGGGTAAGGTCTCTGCACTGAGCTGGGGATGCCTCGGGAGGGTAGAGGAGGTGCTCTGCTGGGTGCCTCCACGCTTGACCTGCTCATGCCAAACCTCTCCTGCGCAGCCCTGGGTGTACAAGGTGGCTCCAGATCTTTCCTAGAAGCTCCACCACAGAGCACGCCAAGAGGAGTTCAGCTTGGTGGGAATAGCTGTGCAGTGAGGTTAGGACACCAGGGTTTTGTTTCTAACCTAGAGATCTTAGGGAGATCCCAACACCACCATAAATCTGTGTCATGGAGTTAAAGACACCAGGATCATTTCTGAGGGCTGAGGGACCTGCTGGTGAAAGAGCCTGGGAGGTTCTTGGGAACCCTCTCCTGAGTTTGCCTGCATGAGACACAGGGTCTCTACACTCTGCCGCTTCTCCTTTGCTCTCAGTCTCTCATCTCCTAACCTGGGACATAGCCATGAGGTACATCTCACAGGCAGTTTGCAGGTTGCATTTCCTTTTTCACCACGAGGACACACATTTTCATGGGATCATAGAATCACACAGAATCATTCAGGTTAGAAAAAGCCCCTTGGGATCATCGAGTCCAACCCTCAGCCCGACTCTACAAAGTTCTCCCCTACCCCACATCCCCCACAGCTCATCCAAACGACCCTTAAGTTAAGGGGACTCCACCCCCTCCCTGGGCAGCCTGTTCCACTCTCTGACCACTCTTTTTGGGAAAATTTTTTTCCTCATGTCCAGTCTGACCCTCCCCTGTTGCAGTTTAAAGCCGTTCCCTCTTGTTCTGTCACTAATCCCCTGTGAGAAGAGACCAGCACCAACAGAAGCTCCTGATGCCAGACCTCACGGATGCCTCACGCCCTAGCACAAATGGCAGGAACAAGAACAACTGCAGGAAGAGTTGCCCTAGCCCAGGGATTCAGCTTGGATCACCCCCAAAAATATGCAGGGTGTCTTAGGAGCTGTTTGCCACTGACTTCTTCACGGGGTCAGGATTTTACCCTCTGAGGGTGAAGTTACCCAGGCAGCAGGTAACTGCTGGGAGGGCTCTGGGCACCCTCTTGCCCATCCTTGGCACTGAGCAGACCTTCGCTGACGGGATTCAGCTCAGTCATCTGGCAGAAACCTACTCTTGCTTAGTGAGAGGACTCAGCCCAGCTCAGGATCAGGATACAATGATATAGGGATACTCAAGATGAGTTAGAGGATGGATGTTCTGAAAAAGAAGAGGTCCTACTCCTCTGCTGTTGCCTTCCTCTTCTCCCTTCAGATGCATGCTCTTTACTGCAGTTATCCGTCCACTCTGGGGGCAAATTCTGCTGGATGAGGGTATTGGAGAAAGGTGGCAAGCCCGGTTGTTAGCTCTAATAATAATCTGGCTCTGTGAAGTGTCTGAACAAGTGCTAAGGAATGGGCAGGAGCGCAGGGGAGGGACCAGGATACCACATGGAGATCCTGGACAGGGGCTGACTCAGCCCTCCTTGCAGCAACCAGCCCAGTTTCTTACAAACGCAGCTCTTGCTCACCCTCCCCAGAGCTCTGGTGTTGCCTGTAGCCCTGCTGGGGCACTTGCCTTTGGGGGAGGTGGTTTCATGGGAGCACCCTTTTCCCCACGCCCCGTCTCACGTGCATCCTTTTCTCGCCCGACCCGGAGCCCTCTGGGGGGGCAGGTGTCACAGTTACAGGGTTGCATGAACCTGCGATGAATGCAACTGCAGAGCTCCTGCAAAGACCTCATTAAAAAGTGCTGTGTGGTTGTGATGGCTCTGGAAGCTGCCAAGTGCCCCCAGGCGAGCAGGATTCAGCGGCACAGCCAAGCTGGGAGCACTGGCCCTGGGGCCGCTGCAGGCACAAACATGTAATGAAAGGAACAGCAGGCAATTGTTCTGTTCGAATGTTTTCATTTAATTCTGAAAAGGAGAAACCTATTTTTTAGCCTCTACACATCTCATTGGAGAGAATGCTGGTTTTAATTTTCAGGAGAATGTCCAAGGAGAGTTTTTCCATGGGCAGGGGAGGAAACGAGAATTTCTTGCAGTATTTTATTATTATGCCTCCCTCCAGGGAAGGGAGGGGAGGAGAATTGAAATACCTGTATGCTTTCTTTCTAATTAAATTAAAAGTGTTTTTCATTATGTTTTTCTGCAACGTTGGATTGGGGAGGTTTCTGAAATTACTTGCAATGTGCAGCCATTCCCTTGCTGAAGTTATTGCATTATTTTTTCCCCTTTAAGTTTCACAAAGCAGACTGTGGTGCAGGCTGCATTTTTTTCTGAAGAGCTTTTAAACCCAAATGCTTGCGAGGCTCTATGAACGTCTTTGCAAAGAGCAGACTGAGGTTGCTGGTCATAGGAATGATACTAGGAAAGATATAACTGATCTTTCAACAGAGAGTTGATGCAGAAATGGCTCCTAAATACCTGAATGGTCACAGCAACATTTTCATCACCAGGAATTTCAGCTGTGGGGTTCCCTGTCTGGGCCTCAAACCTTTCTCCTTCATTATGTGCATGAAGGTTTTGATTCTGGAGGAGGCTGCAGAAGTAGCAAGTGGATGATTGACTGTGGTGAACTTTGCTTTAGTGATGGACTTTCATAATAGAACCGGCTGGTTCTTCAACAATTCATGGAAACATTGGGGTTGGTTTGTCACCATTTGCTTCTCCAGCAAGGGCTGGGAGTACCTGGGGATGATGAATTGGAATGGTGAAGGATGACTAGGAGGCTTTGAGCTTGCGTGGTAAAAATTGTTGGAAGGGAGTGTGGATTTACAGGATGCTCAGTGGAGATTCATATCTCAGATATTCTTCTGTTCCTCTCTTTGGAGGATCTGCTGGTGTATAGAAAAAGCTCTTGACAATGGCAATTCAAACACTCTTTACTCACAGTTTTATCTCTAAATTATCCCATATCCAAAGTCAGCTGCTGCTGTCTTTCATGTACAACAAAGTCTACTCCAGGTGCTGGAGCAGGGACACTGTAATGAAACAAGGGAAACATTTTGCATTCACCAGTTTCTCTTTGGTAACTGAGGAATAATGGAAACTCTACCATGTTCCTCCATGTATGGCTTAACTCCCATTGTATTCCCAAACTCCTGCAACACAGTTTCTCAGTGTGGCCGTTGCAGTCCAGCTGCTGTTGAGAGGAGGATGCAGGACAATAGGAAAAGCAACACAGGCAGCAGGTTAGGACAAGATCCTTCTCTCCCTGGAGCTGCCTCTTGTGCTCTCAGGCTGGGGCTAGAGGTTGCCAGCTGGGCTAGAGATGAAGCGTCTTTGCCCTCCCACCCATTTTTATATGGATTTATTTATAGGCCAGTGAAGATGTTTGCTCAGCATATCAGGACTGCTCAGAAAGTGATATGAGCCTGCACAGAATGAAAAAAAACCCAACAACCAGAAGTGCTGTTCCTTCCCTGCTGCGTGCTGCAAAAAGGTCTTTGGGTGGAGGAACCTGCACTGCCCTCTGTTTTCACAGGTGCTGTGGTCCCCAAGGACAGCACGTTGCAGTGATGTTGCCTGGCTGGACTGCACCTCCTCCCTCTTACCATTTTTTTTTTTATTCCCCACTGCTCAGTGTAAGCTGAAGCATCTGTTTCTGTCTTTGCTTATTTTTCTTGTTGTTTTGCAGCTTGGGATGAAGCCATGCCTCTGTTTTCGCAGCATCTCGTGGTGTGACTCTGCATTTGCTCCTGTGCATCTGCTTCCATGTCTCCCATGATCTCTCCTGCACAAACACCTCGATTCTTGTTTTGGCCCAGCAGGTGAAGGAGCCGCGTGGAAGATGAGGGGTACCATCAGCAGGAAAATCATCCCAGAAACATTTTGAGCCATGCCAAAAGCTTTGCTCACCAGTCGTGGCTTCTGCAACACCAGCAAATCTGCCTGGGGGAGAGACCCCAGCCCTGCAGCAGTGTGAGATGAGCTTTGTCAGGGCTCAGCGCTTGCTGGTCACTGGAGGATGCTCCTGCAGAAGCCCTTAAATTTCCAGAAGATAAAAGCTTCGGCCGCAGCATCCGGCACATCCAGCATCACCATGTTCACTGGGGAAAAGCCCCAAGGAAGAGCTTTGGCTGTATCAGAGACAGCAACTTCTGGGCTACAGTCAAACTGGTGTTTCTGAAGATATAAAAGAGAGAAGGTTCTCCAGAGAAGAACATTTCATGCTTATTAGTAACAGAAGGACCTGGATTTCTACACTGCCAATTTGGTGTACAGAGATATTCTCCCTTGTAGCAGAAGTTAAATGTTTTGTTTGTTGGCTCTGCTTACCTGCATGGAGTCTTCCAGAAAAATCAAGATTTTCAAGGTTAGTCCTGAAAAATCAGGTGGGTCATGGCCTGGTGGGGACTTGTCTGATCGCTGGGTTTGGGGAACCATGCCATTGAAGCATCATGTTCCTGTGGCTGTGTAAAGCAGAAAAAGTTTTAATGTGGTTTTCTTGGACATGTCTCCACATATAATTTGTCCCATAGAGGGGCCTCATCCTCCCCTTTGGCTGTGGAGGCGGCCATGGGTTATAAACTCAGGCTGAGGGGTGAGGTGGCTCTCGCTGAGGGGCCTCGGACGTGTTCTGCTTCATCTTCATCTTCCCTCTGGAGATGTCGCAGGTGCTCACCACTATGACAACCCTGTCTGCATGGGTTTGCCAGGTGCTGCGGGGGCAAAGCAACCCAGATAGCTCCTCTTCTGTAAGCCAATGGTGACAAACCTCCTTGTTGCTTCTGGGCTCTTCTTTGCTCACACTGAGTGTATAAACTGAGGCAGGAGGATGCTGCAGGGTTAGGACGGTGGGGAGCAGGACCAGGAGGGCTCACGGACTGTGCGTGTCTGGAGGAGCGGGAGTGGTGGTGCGGTGCACCTTGTTGGGGTGCACGACCTGGGCACGTGTTGGGTTCTGTGGTGCAGGGTCCCATGTGCTGGGGTGCACAGTCCTGGGGTGCAGGTGCGGTGCCCTGGCTGCTGTGTGCAGAGACTGAGAGCAAGGCTCTGGGTGCAGAGAGCTGGAGCAGGGTGCTGGCTGCAATGTCCTGGGTGCAGAGCCCTGGCCTGCATGTGCCCGGGGAACTGCTTGTGCTGCAGCTGATGCAGGTACGACAGAGCCCAGCCTGGAGGATGGGGCTGGGCGCAGGCTGCTGCCTTCCCCCTGCACAGAAGAGGAGGTGCAGGAGCCAACGGTGACAGGGAGACCTCCAGGTCTGGGCGGAAGGCTGGGGAAAAGTCTTGGCGGCAGAGCACCGAGGCTTTGCTTTAGGTTAAACTGGTGTTACTTTAAGTTGTCAGTGTCCAGATGTGAGATCTGCTACAGCTGCAGCAAGGATCAGATGTAAGAGCAGCCTTACCTCACTGGCCATGTCCTGGGGAGGTAGGTGTTTGGCGATGAGCTCTCAGGCTGACACATGTGCATGAATTCCTCACCTCCCTGCAGAACCAGGCAGTGTCTTCTAAGCTGTTATTAGGTGCAAACGCTGCTGTTCTAGTTTTAATAAACAGATGTTGATGGCTCAGCTCAAATGAGCCTCACCTGGGAGTTTCCCAGTCTGGTCTGACTCCTGCTGAAACGTTTTGATGTGATTTGAGGCTGCCTGTAGCTGTGATAAATCGCAATTATTTCACAAGGGAAAAAAATTGAAACCTACATGATCTAATCGAAGTCTGTTTATTGTGTTTGATTCTAGAGTGAGATGTCTCCTTTCAAACGGGCAGTGAGCTGGGAGTACTCTTGCCATGGAGTTTTACCCTGACTTAGCACTCACAGCCCCATAGAAGTATTGGGGGTTTGGGGTCAATGCAACACACGCCTGGAGAAGCCTTTAAAGAATGCTGTGAGGCAGTGCATGCAGCTAAACTGTAGCACTTTTGTCTTTTTGGAAAGAGTCATGTGTTCATTTTTTTTTTTTTTTTTTCTACTTTTGGCCATTTTTTTAGTGCTGGAGTGAAGGTGGGAACCTGCCGGGCACTGACACCTGCAGCTCCTGCTCTGGCTGGGGGAGGCCGATGCTGTCACTGCTGCTGCCTTGTGCTGCAGGAGCCCGATTGCTTTGCTTTGGAGCCATCCAGAGGATTGTAGGGAGAAGATGCTTTGCTGCCCAAGACCAGGAAGAATAGCTGAGGATGGGAGCTGGTGTGTCACCACACGCTCTCCGGGAGGCCCTAAAGCTGTGCTGTTCTGCTCACGCAGTGCCGACAGCTCCCCGTACTGACGTCAGGCTTGTTTTCATGGCTTGCGGAGGGAAACCTTGACCTAGAGCTTGTGAAAGAGCCCGGTTGTTCCTGTTCAGCGTGATCAGGGAGCCTGGCTTCTGTTTCACGCCCATGTAATGTTTGAGGATGTCCTTGGCATCTTCTTGGAGGACGAGAGGAATGCTTTGGAAGGTGTCAAAGGAGGAGTCAGAGCCTGGCTGATCTCAAGTTGCTCTGTCATTTTCATGGTTTTGTACCTCTCTTTCCATGTACGAAAAATGTTTGCTCTGTGAATAAAGCTGGAAAGGTGCCGGTCACCTGTACAAATGGTGTTTGGTGCTGTCAGAGCTGGATGCAAACAGCTCTTTTCATCTGTCTGTGCTCCCATTTTTCCCCTGGTAGAGAAGCTCCAGTATTTTGCTGTCACAGTCTGAGATCCCACACAAACCATCCCTTTCTCCTCCTTTTTCTTGTGCCAGCTTTATCTTTTCTGCTCTGCAAAAGACTTGATTCCCCCCCAGAAGACCCTGATATCTTCAAACTCATCGGTGTCAGCATCATCATGCTTGAGTGGCTGGTAACCCTCTCCAGCCACCTCTGCTAGTGGGTACAAGTGTGATGTGACACTTGTAGAGACCCTACCACAGGGCAGGCTCTGAGGGCACAGAGAGTATTTCATTGGTTTCAGAGGTTTTTCACATTTTGCTGCAGGAAGATCTGGGCTCACAGAGGCTTTTTGGCCTCAGTATTGATGGCTGCATGGCTGACTCCAGCCACTTACCCTGTCAAAGGTAAGCAGGTAAGCATTACTGCTGCTTTAAAAGTGTCTGAAGTACTACATTTCTGTCCTCAGAACAGCTGGGTGCTCCTTATCTTGTCTTGCATTTGCACATCCAAGGTGTGTTGTGGCTTAACCCCAGCCAGCAACTAAGCTCCACACAGCTGCTCACTCACTCCCCTCCCGGTGGGATGGGGGAGGGAACAGGAGGGTAAAAGTGAGAAAACTTGTGGGTTGACATAAAGACAGTTTAAGAAGTAAAATAAAAGCCACACACACAAACAAAGCAAAACAAGGAGCTGATTTCACCAGTTAGTTGCACCAGTAGGCAGGTGCTCAGCCACCCCCAGGAAAGCAGGGCTTCACTGCCTGTAGCGGTGACTTGGGAAGATGAACATCATCACTCCGAATATGACCCCCTTTTTTCTTCTTCCCCCAGCTTTATATGCTGAGCGTGACGTCCTGTGGTCTGGGATATCCCTCGGGTCAGTTGGGGTCAGCCATCCTGGCTGTGTCCCCTCTCAACTTCTTGTCCCCCCCAGCCTCCTCACTGGTGGGGTGGTGTGAGGAGCAGAAGAGGCCCTGACGCTGTGTAAGCACTGCCGAGCAGTAAGGAAAACATCCCTGTGTTATCAACTTGTTTTCAGCACAAATCCAGAACACAGCCCCATCCAAGCTACTGTGAAGAAAATTGGTGGTGGTGGAGTCCCCATCCCTGGAGGTGTTTAATTGTCGGGTCAACATAGCGCCGAGGGATCTGGTGGAGTTGGGAACTGTCAATGTGAGGTTCATGGTTGGACTGGAGGATCTTCAAGGTCTTTTCCAACCAAGATGATTCTGTGGTTCTGTGAAAATTAACTCTACCCCAGCCAAAACCAGCACAAGGTCCTTTGCACATTCATGTAATGTCTGGATTTGCTCTTTGTTCCAGCAAGTCAGGGGATGACATGGGGAACAGTAGCATCCTCCGCAGGAAGAGCCCAAGATAACTCCTGAGTGTTTTCTGTCCTCCAGACAGAAAGCAAAGCTCCTGGGAGGGTGGATCAGACAGATCCTCAAGGCAAGGAGGAGTCCTCCAGCAAGCCCCTGAACAGTGGGTGTTGCCCACTGGAGCAGGGACCCTGTGAAGGTACAGGGGTAACCTTGGCTGTGCAGGTGGAAAATGCCTTCTCTGCAGTTCACCACAGAGCAGCCCCACAACTGCAGTGTCTGGGGAAAATGTTCAGTCCAACCTGCATTTATCAGTGCTCTCGCCCAGGAGAACTGTCAGGCAGGAGGTTGTAGGTGTGTGTTTGGGAATGTTCCCATAATCATCATTAGGGGCAAAGCTGGGAAACCCTGCGATGTCCCAGTGCTGCATTCAACTCCTGTGCGACGGATTAAAATAGCCTGCCAGCTGAGCTGCAAAATGGCTTTAAAAATAGATGGTAAAGAGGGAGTCTTCGAAATTTTTGGGACTAGTGCTATGCATTAGTGCTTTCCTGACTCATCTAAAAGGTGCTGGGTCTTGGCCAAGTCCTGCAGGCCAGTGCCAGCTTTGCTGCTGATTAAGATTTTGCTACCCACAAGCAGGTTTGTGATTTGCTGCCTCCCAGACCATAGAGGTGCAGCCAAAATGAGGTGTAGGTGTGGCTGAAGTCAGAGTGAGTGTGTTGTTATACAGCTAAGAGGCACAGTCCTCCTGCTGTGGATGTGGCTTTGGTATATGTTTGTCTCCAGCATCATCAGTAAATAAATGTTGCTCTCTGGCAGTGTGGAGTTTACTCTTCAGGAAGGAGATCATTTGCAAAAGGGAAAAAAAGAAAGTCTAAGTTGACACACCTACTGATATGCAGGGAAACGATGAATTGCCTTAAAATGAGCAGTAATTAGCTTTACTCCTCCATTGCAGGTCACAGTCCACTCATTTGTTACCAGAGCTGTTCTGTCTGCAAGAGAGTAACTTATCATGGAGATTTAACCCCGCTGAGGGTTGTCCTGTGGGCCTGTCAGGATATATTTTCACTGCAGAGACGGGCATCTGACATGATAGATCTGCATCCGTCCTACCCCTGCGCAGAGTTTTCTTGCACAAAAGGAGCAGTGGCTGCCATGCTGGGGGCAAGGCTGAGCTCCAGAGGCAGCTTCCCTGCTGGTTTGCAAAGGCCACACCAGGCTGAAATGGCTGATGGCCTTTCCATGCCTCATGGGTGGACAAAGTTTCGCCCTGATTGCTGGAGCACACCGTGGAAATGTGACTTGCAGCAGCACGATGCACCCCCATGTCTTGGTGGAGCACAAGGGATCTCCCAGGATCTGTTAGGACATGACGCAGCTCGAAGGGCAGAGGCTCATATGCCTGAGAGTCTGAAATGGTTGCTCACTTTTTCACCTTGTTTTCCTGAGCTGCTGGGAGCAGAGGCAATGTGTCCCAGCCCGGGCTCCCACTTGGCAGCAGCCACAAGGCTCTTTCGCTGGCTTTTGGGGATGAATACACTGATGAGATGCTTGCGAGGAGGGGAACGCGGGGAAAGGGACTGGGCTGCGCCTGCTTGCTTAGCTGTGTGAGTGTTGTGGCTGAGATGTAAACGTTGACATACATGTAATGCAGAAGATGTAATGAGATTGAAAATAGAAACGTAGTGAGATGGGGGCACAGCATGATGCTGACACTGAATTATGTGATGAGAGGCAAAAAGGGGAGTGTGTGATGGGTAGTTAAAATGGAAACATGGCATGTGTTGCAGAAACCAAGATTTTGGTGGAAATGCAAAATAAACTAAAAAACCACAATGAGGTGCAACAAATGCATTTGGTTGTGACATGCACAAAACGGTGAAAAGGAAAAATGCCAAGGAGACAGACATGAGGGAACACAGAGAAATCTGCGCATGAGAAACTACATGGGGCATGGGGGATCCTAGGAGGGACAGGCCGTGTGATTTCAACCGCTGTCATTAGAAACCATAAAACTTGATGCTTCTGCCTTAACTCATGCTTGGAAGGTCTATGGTGCAGCGCAGCTTTGGGACACCAATGCAACCTTGAAAGCATCTGGTACAAAATGTGTCTCTATGGAAGGCAATGCAAGAATCTGAAAGCAGCTGTTATTTTTAATTTAGTATAACCAAAGTCCAGTTGAAAGCTGGATGGAATACCTAGAGCCAGTGCTCTGTGCCAGAAATGATGAACTGTAGTGTAGGGAAAAAGAGAAAAAAATTATTATAAAAAATCTGTAAAGTTCTGATGAACAAGTATTTTGTAGTGCTATAGAAAATGTCCTCTGCAACGGTTACCTGGCAATGTCTATTTTATAGCTTTTTCTGCACCTGTAACAAGGGACAGTCTATAGAGGATTTAAGAGATCTCAATCAAGGATTAACCAACATGAGCACCGTGGGGCTGCATGGTTAAAGCCGGGGATTTCAGCCCTATTGGACCCTTTGCCGCATGGGCTTGACTGACATTTTTGATAATGTATTTTTAGTTAAAAGTTCCCAAAGCTGCCCCATGTTGAAACCTGCTCAGTGTAAAGAGCACGAGCTGGGAAAGTGCTCACTGCCAGCACTGACATTGAATTCTTATCAGGGTGTGAAGAGGTCTGGATTATGGGGAAGATGTAAGGAGGAGCTTTCAGGAATAAAATGGTCTGGGTAACAAAAAGCCTTTTCTTCAGGAGTAGAATAAGTTTAATAGAAATTGCTGTAGAAAAGCTGCGAGGAATGAAAGACCTCTATTTAAAAATCCCTGGGTAAAAGCTGGCCATCACTCACACCTGGCACCTGCCACAGATTCGCATAAAATCTGCCTTTTTGCAGTATAACTCGTTTTAATCAGGCTGGAGATCTGAACTGGTAATTTCTTTTGTGCTCTTTATGTTGCCAGTCTTTTAATGGTGACCAAAGAAGGGATCTGGGCTGCCTCTCCCCAGCAAAATGCCTGGTACCTGTTTCCCACATGCCCTCTCATGAGCCAAAAATTTAAACCTTGCTGTCGAATGCAGGAATTAATGTATGAAAACACACACCACAAGCATTCACCTCTGCCTTACATGTAAAGGGGAAATAAAAGCACAAGTGAGAAGCCCTGAAGCACAAGGAGAACCCCAAAGAAAACCGGTATTTATAATCAGGGAAGCTAATTCCAGCAGTTGTCAGCTGTCACTATTTTTACTGTGCTAATGGTGACCGTGGGTGTGTGGATCCAACTTCTCCCCTTGCCGGGGATGCTTGGGATTTATCCTTAATGTATGAGTCAATATTTTTCTGTTTAAAAATATACCCTTCCAATTCTCATGGTGGCAGGGAAAACCTGAGCTAAGCGAAGCCTAGCAGATCTCCAGATCTCAGCTGTTATTTTTAAGGCATGCTTTTTTGGTTTGGTTGGCTCATAAAAACAGGAGGTTTAAAAAGAAAATGCTTCCATATTTGCACATAGTAAAAAGCCCAGGTGGAGATGTATCTCTTAAACCCTGTGCTCCTATTATGATTTTGGGATCAGCTGTACCTTCCCCCTGGTCGAGGGTTTCCAGCGTCAGACAACGGTTCAGTTCAGACGATGGTTCAGCAGTATGCTTTAACTTTTGGGCTTTAATCTGCTTCAAAACCTGTCCTGGACAGGACAGCTCTTACTAGTACAGACCTTGAACAGTCACCAGCAATCCCATAGCTATATTTACACATACAGAACTTTTGATCAACTGCTTCTGCTAACGGGGCTCCAGATCTTCCTTCATCTTTCCGGGAGTCTAACGATGCACTGGAGTCCCCCTGTTATTCATAACGGTATATTTTGCAGAGAGGCACGGGTATCTGCTGTAGGGCTCATGCTCTGCAAGAATGCACAGGCTGCTGTTAGTTCTGTTTATTTTTTCTATCATTCCCTGTCATTTAAATTGCCTAGAAAGTAACTTATGGGGGTTATAAAAGGTTTCTCTAGTATAGCCCATATATGTTTATAATTTGCCTTGCTATTTTAAAATCTTCTGTAATAATGTGCCCTTTGCAATGACTGCAAATTGAAGTTCTCTCTCACAAGCCTTTCCCCTTCTAATAAACAGAGGCAGCAGAAAAAAGAAAATCCTCTATTTCTATGAACAAAACTCGTCAAGTATCTTTCAGTGTTATTACCTTGCAAGCGTTTGCTCTGTTGCTGGTATGTGTTAGCCAACAGCTGGGTAACTGTGCATGTATGGGAGTGATTAAGTTAAAGGTTTTCACTCTTGGGATTTTTTTTTAGGGTTTTGGAGTGTTTCTTTCCAGGGCTGTGCTGAACTCTGTTTCCCTTGGCAGCCAAAGTTATCCTACTTAAAGGTGTAAGTGCTACCCCAGAAATTCAGGTCTCTAAATCAGCAGCTGCCTGTGAAACTCCAGCTATTTTCACCTTGAAACTGCAGCTTGTTGCCAGCCAAAAGAAGAAAATGGAGGGAAGCAGGAAGGGAGGGACTGTGTGTGGCCCCCTCTGCCTGTCTGCATCCCTGTCAGCGCTTCTGGGACTAGGAGTGAGACAGCGTGCCAGGAACTCCTGAAAATGGGAAATGACGTGCAATTTGGAAGTAAATTCTGATTTATATCTGAATGCACGTTTGAAAAGATATACAAAAATAGCTGCCAGAGATGCTGAGTGTTCTTGGTAGTAATAAAGGGCTATGGGTGGTATTGGGAGACTTAATGCCAAGCAAGGGATGTGTGGCCTGAAACACAAAAATGGTGGTCTCCATCCAGTAATACAACATGATATTAGCATAATGTAATAAATGAGTCTGCTATATTAATATAAACACTGATATAATGTACCATAATAATATAATATGTATCCAGCCCTGTGTAGGTGAGGGAAGCAGCTCTGACATCTCTGGACATCTGCAGAAAGAGGAGTTTTCTGCCTGGCAGAGCAGAGAGGTTGGCTGAAGGCGCTGGGGACTGTCTCTCTGTGATCATAAGGAATGCAGAGCATGTTTTGTCAAGGAAAAAAGAAGTAACTATCTGAACGAAGATGGTGAAATGGACACGCTGAACTATGAAGGCTTGGGACCTTTGCTGGGAGCTCCCCAGTCCTAATGTCTATGGCAGCCTTGGGCCTCCAAGGGGGTGAAGCTGAAGATGCTCCCCACCTCATGCTTGGATGAAATGAATAAAGGCCAGATTGACACTTGAAATTCCATTTTTTTCTACCGTTAATAGAGCCACCCACCCACAGCAGTGCTGCTTAGCTGGAAGATCGCTTGCCTTCTTGATGAATGATTTTGTATGTTTTTTATGAAGAGCACTCACCCATTACAGATATTTACTTATGGAGAGCATCTGCTAATGCCTGGGGATTGCAGATACTCGTGGTTCATGGCTGATATATTTGCTTTGTGCTGATTAAATTCCCCCTTCTGAGAAATGTGGAGTAATTGGTGGTATCCTCATTTCATGTGAGCAGATCTCATCTTTTCTGAAAGGGAGACGGAAGGCAGAGCAGTGAGGAGCAGTTGCATCAGGATAATCATGTCCCAGCCACGTTAGAGACTTCTGCATAATCAGGGGTGTTTGTCAGAAGGAAAGCGTTGTCCCTGTCCTTCTGCAGGAATTGCAGGTGAAGGTAATTAGCTAGAATTATTGCGTAGGCATGTAGGAAATCACTTACCTGTAAGTGCCTGCATCCCTAGCAGGCTGTTAGCCAGAGCCCCATGCTTTTTCCTGGTGCTTAATAGATGCTGTTTGGATCTCCTTCTGTAGCTGTGGGCAGGCATGTGTTAACACGCACGCAGCTGGGCCATGGGTCCCATCCTGAGCAGAAACATTAAGGTTACAAGTCAAAGCATGTGCTAAGAACAGCATGGAGCCCCTGGGGCGATGTGAAAAGGACTTAACTGCAAGCTAGAAAAATATGCTGTAAAGCAAGAGGTAACCGAATGGGAACAGATTGCAAGTATGAACAGCCTGACCCAGGTAGCAAAAAGCTCAAGTCCTTCTCAGCTGAGCGTGAGGCTGGACCAGCACCACTGGTTGCCTGGAGGTGCTGGACCTGGCCAGCATTGGTCTGAGGGCTGGCCAGAGATGGAAGAAGGGGTATAAGGCTTTGAGTGGGGTGGACAAAGCCATTTCCAAGGCTGGACTTGAAGGCTGAAGAGCCAGTGATGGGAAAGAGTCCAACCTGTCCAGGACGGGGCTCACTGGTGAGCAAGCTGCTGCCACGGACCAGCATTAATGCACCTCGGTCTCATCTAGTGTCCCTCAGCTGCAGCTTGAGTCTCACAGGGTCAGAGCATCCATGCAGAGTAGCCAGGAGGCTGGGAGGAAGGGGCTCAGCTGGTCTGCAGCCACCTTATGGGGCACCTGGACTGAGACAGAGAGCACACTGGAACATCAGCCATCCCAGGGAATGGAGGGGAAGGGTGCTTCATTGTATGAATTGCATGTATTTGCCTCCTGCTCATTAATTATCCTGATTCTTAAGCCACGCTGGTTAATCAGAGTCATTTGGGGCTGTGGTAAAGACTCCCATCATTTGTATAAATTACAGGTAGTGGCTAATTGAAGTTATATTTACTTTATGCTGATACAGTCTGGTGCTCTTGCCATTGTTTGGGGGGGGCAGTTAATTTTAGTCACATGTGATTGTAGCAGTTTCCTGGGAACTGCCAGGTAAGCAGACAATTTCTGCTTATGATGAGAAATACCCACAGCTCCTAGTCAGCACTGACTAAATGAAATGTACCTGCCTTATGTTAATTAACTAATTCCCACTATTCCTGGGCAATACTGGTTAATCAGCTATATCCCTTTGATTATCATGACTAACTCCAGCCAATCAATGGGGAGTGTGGAGCGTGCTGATTTTATGGAAGTGCATTTACCATCTGCTGATTAATTTCTACTATTCTGAGACAATATTAGCCTGTAAAAGATGTTTTCTTCTCCTGGTTAGTTATTAGTGTCATACAGTAATGCAGTGTGCAGTAGTGCTTAACTAAAGGCGTATTTGCTGTCTCCTATCTAATTCCAATAATTTCTGTAGGATGCTAATTAACCAGCAGCAGTTTTTGCCTATACCATCTCCCAGTATTTTTAGGGCATTGGTGATGATCAGGACGAGCTATAGCTGTTCACTTGTTTTAACACATTTAGTTACTAAACTCCTCTGAAAATCACCAGTAGCGAAGAGTGTTTTGCTCACAGAGGGTGGCTTCATTCGGAAGCCGGCTCTGATTTTGGTGGTGAAGAGACCTGCTTGTCCCAGGACAAAAGCTCCCACCTGACCTTGAGAAATCCACCCGCTCAACAGCGTGTTTCTTTCCATTCCTCTGGCTGCCATGATCAGTTCCCACGATCCCTGAAGAGCGCTGCTTCATCAGGTACGTATTTTGTTGATAAAGCATAATTTGATCATTTGCATGGAATGGCTGGTGTTGTTAAGCCGGGCTAGGCTTTTCTTCTGCTGATTAATTCCTAGGTAATTAGATTTATTAGGTGCATTTTGTACGTATACTGAACAACTCCCATTATTATTTATGGCTGGGGCACCAGCAGTCAATTGGTGGCATATTTGTCTCAAGCTGCTTCGTTCCCGTTCTCTGCGGACAACGTCAGCTAATTGGAGGCAGTTTGTGCACATGGTGAGGAATTCCCCCCTTTCCTGGGGAAATGGGAGCTAATGATGGTTGATCAGGAGCAGATTTGTCATCCGCTGATTAATTCCCAGCATCCCTAGGAATTCCAGCCAACTTAATATACCCAGTTCCCAGCATTTGTAAGGACATGGTTATGATTGGAAACCAGTTTCATTGTATGTTGGTTGACTGCCATGAAGGCAGGGTGTGCTGGAGGGACCAGTGACTTTCTGCAAGGGCAAATTACTCCGAGGCAGCTGCATGCAGTGGAAATACGTATAATTTATGGTGATAAATGCCATCATCTCTGTAGTGGGTCAGAATATCTGTTTTTACTCTGGATAAGGCACTCTCCTTATTCTTGGCAATTTTGAACAATGAGAGAGATGATGAGCCATGCTTACCTTGTAGTGGCAATTTCTCAGCTTTCTAATGAATTTCAGTGAAGTTATTTTTTTCTAGGGTCATACCCCTTGTCCTAGTGCACTGTGAGTAGCAGTGGCTGAGCAGAGCCATTGGTGGATTTTAATAAAGATTTCCCATCAGTTCTAGGTAATGGGGATTAATCATAGGTATTTTCCTAATAATTTCCACCATCCCTGAGGAAGTGAGAGTAATAATGGAACCCATTTGATTTATGGCAATTAAAACCTGCTGATGCTGGAGATCACCAGCCAAGAAGAGCTTTTCTGCTCATGTTGCTTACGTACCCCAATTCTTGCAAAAACATGGTCATACAGCAGTGAATGTACTCATATATATTAATTCCCACACTGTCTAGAAGAAGGTGATTAATCTGAAACAATTTTGCTGAGCAGACTGCATTATCCCTAGGAAACTGCTGGTGATGTTGGACAAAGCATCCCCGTGCTACTGTTGGCAGTTCTCCACGTCCCTGGAGGGAGCTGAAGAGCCAGCAATGGTTTCCTGGCAGACCCCTGCCAGGCTGGTCCCTCAGGGATCTGGCAAAAGGTGGTTATTCAGAGCTGTTTATTATTTCTACTGTATTCTTTACTGTTTTTCTGGAAAACATTGGGTTATCAGTAACCTTTGGTCATGGGCTGCAACTTAGGGAAGCAAAGTCTACTCACATTTGCCTTTTTCATTTTATTGTTGCAAATGCTGAATAATTTTCATTAATAAACCCAAGATGCTTTGAGAAAAGCAACACACCCATCCTACCAGCCCCTTGAGAGCCACTTCCAAATGAGCAGCAAACCCTGCCCTTTCCTTGCCTGTTCCCAACCCCATTGACAGGTGTCCCACCAAGAGACTATTCAAGACTCTCAGAGCTCCTCTGCATGCCTGCCTGGAGCATGTTCTGCATTTCTCACATGTCCTGATGGCCTTCAGCAAACAGGGGTTTAAAAATGAGCCTCTGGACAAGGGGCACTCCATGCTGAGCATGGTGTCTCCTGCCAGGAGACTTGTGTGAAGGGTGTGGAGCTGTTTATGGCTTTCCCCCATCAGGAATGCTGTTGTTTCATCCCTTGTGAAAACAAGGAAAGAAAAATCACCCACCCAAGTGAGAGCAAAGAAAACCTGTTGCCACTTGGGTGACATGATAAACTGGGTAGGAAATTAAAGAAAAAAAGAAAAATGAGAGGAAGACACTGCCATGTTGTTTCACTGGAGGGATCACATAAAAAAAGATGAAATAGGAAAGAAATGAGAAAAAAGAGAAACAGTATTTGCCACCATTTTGTCCATCAGGGAAAAAATGATAAGAAATGAGATAAGGTTGTTGTTGCCCTTCTGCACTTCAGGAACTTGACACACAAGGCCATCAGTGCAGAGAAAATGCCCTGCTTTCTGACCCCAATGTGAAGAAATAGGGAGAACATCCATTCACTTTGCCTCAAAGCAAAAGTGAAGCAAAAATGGTGAAAATCTGGAAAAAAAAAAAAAAGTCCACCATGCTTCATTGAAAAAAGCGAGGAAGTATGAAGTAAGTGAGGAAAAAAAATTAGAGAATCAAATACAGAAATTGTGGAAATGCAAAAAAATTTTCAAGGAAACTGATCTTTTGGTAAAAAAACAAGAATGTGGAATAAAATGAGAAAAACAAATAAGGATTTTTTATTAGGTATGAAAAAGTCAAGCAGATCCAAGGGAAAAAAGGTGTTGAATCCTTTTAATCAAAACAGACAACTGTCACTAAATGGAGAATAAAGAAAATAGTAAAGAGGTGTTACCAGACCTTCCTGGGGAGAAAGGTGATCTACAAAAGCAGAGACAAAAAACTCTCTTTCCCACCAGTGGGTGAGACAATGAAATCTGCATGTGCCTCCCCCTCTCTCTGTGAGACAAACTAAGTGAAAAAAAAAAAAGAAAAAAGAGGAAAAATAAAAGGAAGTTAATGACAGGTCAGTCCTCAGGGGTAAAAATAACAAAACAAAAAAAAAAAAAAAAAAGGAAAAGAGAGAAAGAAGAAAACATAAATAAGAAAAGAATCACCCCTTGAGTTAAAATGATCCATTTTCCCGTGGATCACCCCTCATGTGTGGGACCAGCCCCATGTGCCAACACCCCCAGTGTGAGCCAGCTCAGGAGCTCTGGAAACCAAGGCACACAGAGCAATCCCATCCCCACAAACCAGCCCTGGAGCCTCCGTTCCTTCCCATGGGAGGGCTGTCATGGGGGAAGATAGAAATGGATCAGCCCATAAATAATGCATAGGGCACAGGTTTAGGAAGGCAAAGACCCTGGGATCTTCTACCCTTCTCTGTTTGTAGGTTCCCCTCCCCATGCCCAAGAAGGACAAACACCTTTCATTCCTGCAACCCCTCATTGCTTGCCTATTTATGATGCTAATCCTCTGATTTCTCTTAACCCTGCTTGAAACCAGTTCACATTTAATGGTTTCACATCTGAAAGACTGTCAAACAGAAGGTTCTTGTCCATAAAAGCTCTTTAGGGCTCAAGAGAACGAGAATAATGGTTGCCATCAAATGAAGAGCCTTATCACTTAATATTCCAACACATTAACTGGTTTTTCCATTCTTTCAGCAACTTTAATAAAAACGTTTAAATGATTTTCAAGAGTTGTTTTTATGATAGGCAAAAGCCAGTAATAACCTGACACCCAACATATTTAATGCTTGCAGTGCAAGAAGGACATTTTTTACCCCGCTCCACATCACACTTCAAACTTGACTTTACATTTTATGGAGCACAAATGGCCCCTGAGTTTGCAGATGAGAGCCTCTCTCCGCTCAGTAACTACTGATTTGTGTAAGTGTTACTGCTAAGGAAATCTTGCACAACTCCGTGGGTGATAAAATCCTGCTCTTGCTCCAGCCTTGTGGCAGTTCTGCAACCAAAACTCACTGTGGATGCTCCACAGGAGCAGAGATGGGAAGAGGGACCCTGCTCCCAGGCACTGCTGCTGAGCTCAGAGATACGCTTTCTCTCTTCCTGGAGAATTTCTGATTCTTGCTGTACCAAAGGACAGTAAATTGTAACATCTGCCAAAACCTCTCCGAACTGGGGATAGACAACAGGAGCCACCACTCACTGACGTTGCAGTCTGAGCACATTTGTGGGCGTTTAACGGAGAGGCCCCACTATGATGCTGCGGGGAAACACACTTTGCGCGCTGCGGATTTGTAGGAGCTGCCAGAAGAAAACAGTTTGTTTTATTTATCTTTTTTTAAAAATCCAATTACCTGCAGGAGATGTATATAATGGGTGTTGGAATTATGCAGCGTTCTCGCTTTAATTAGAACTATGAAAAATATGGCAATCAGGCAAGCAGTAAGAAAATCTCCACAGTCACTGAACCATGCACTGGAGCTCCAGCTGCAGCCACAGAGCCCAAAAGAAAGCCACAGGCAGATGGTAAATCCCCAGGACAGTGTCTTGTGGCCTTTTACTGCCTGTGGTCATGCATGCAGGATCCATCTCGCCTAATATTGGTGAGCTAAAAGCAAGCTTGGCTTTAAAACTGGACACCCAGTCTCTTTGCAATTAGCAGATGTAGAGCCGTTGCATCGGTCGTTGTGGGAAGGTAATATACTCACCCCAAAGGCTGGGTTAAGTGGAAGCTCTCCCTTTTAGATGATGCCCATTAGAGATAAATCCCAGTCTGATGGCTGTTGCAGGCCAATAAACCCGAGCCACCTCTGCAGAGATGCTCTCACCCACTAGATGGCAAGTTTGCTCTGCACAACGTGAGGCCCGTGCTCAGCACTGCTCTTCTGCAGAGTACTCGGGAAACGGCAAATGCATTATAAAAAGGCAGCAGGTCCTATTTACCTAGAGACTTAGAGGATTTTTCCTCCTGCAAAAGCAAGAGGATATAGAGCAGCATCAAGTCTATAAGCCAAAGTGGCAAATCTAGGTGCAGCTGGGCTTTTCTTTAGACAGGCATGTCAGGCTGCAGGTTAGCAAGGAGGGATATACTCTTCCTTCAGGGACAACTGACTGTACAGTTCCATATGAAGCCATGACTGAGTGCGTCTCAAGTGTACCAGCCTTCCTTTCTTTCAGAAGACTGCTGTTTCCAAAGCACAGCCTTTTGTATTTTTACCATCACCTGATGGTGGAGAGCTGGCTGAACTCTGCAAGAGCATGAAGGTGTGACATGGAGAAATGACACCTGCCAGGTGCCCACAGGACAAATCCTGTGCCCAGATCTCATAGGACCCTTCCCACATGCCACCTACAAGCTCCAAACCTTGGATCCAGCACCCAAAATCCAGCACCCTATGGCCTGGGCTTATATGTAATCCCACAAAAGAGGGGTAAGAAACAGTTACCCCTCTTCACTAGTATTTGCTGTCTTTCCCCATGCTGGTCTCCGTCCGTTTGCAGTCAGCACACTGTTCACCATCGGCAAGCAGAGAAGCCTTGACCAACATCTCAAGTGGGCTTGAGCTGAGCAGATCTGTCTCAAAGTGCATCCTCCTCCCTGGTGAAACTTCACATGGGTTTTACCTACACAGCCAAAGCAACGTGAAGAAAAATCTCTGCTATAAACCAGCAGATTTACACGTCCAGCCTCGCTGGTTGGGAGATTTGGAGCAGATAATGTTCCTTTCCTTCGTGTTCATCTTGTCTATTTGTTGGCACACTGCCCTCTTGGACCACTCTTGCCCAGGCAGAGGCTCTTTTTACCTGACTCAGTCGTATGCTTGAAGTCAAACCAAGCAGCTGGGAGGGGAGGATTTTGTATGAAACTCTTTATGGTCCTCATTTGTAAAGCAGATGGAAGATGTTTCTCTGTGGCAGGACCAGTCCCTTCCGGCAGCACATGGCATTGCTGGCTCCTGTGCACCTGGACTGCAGCATCTGAGGAAAAAAAATGGTGCTGGAAAAATCATGCATTAAATACCCTGGTATTTATCATAATAATTGTTGACACTCGTGGTTTGCTTGTGAGGCTCTGCACAGAGCACACCCCAAGGAGAAACTGGAGGCTGCTTCGTCCTCTAGAGCAGGGGGAGTAAAGGATTAAAAAAACGGTGGCACCTTCTGTATGTGGCAACATGGTGACCAGAATGCTAATGCAGTGGTAACTCTGTCATACATAGGAAGTGCCTGTGATAGAGAAGCAAATCCACTTATTGTTGGATACAAATTCCACCAAACTGTTCAAAGCCTAACTGAAATATTTGAAGAGGCTGTAATTGAGTTGGAGCCATTGGAGAAAGGCTGCAGCTCTGCTTGGTGAGGACCTGGAGAGGAACGTCCAGCCTTGGGCCAGGGAGCAAAACTGAGGCTCTTGCAGGAAAAGGAGAGGATGGAGAGAGAACATGGAGCTGCCTGGTGGAGAGCAAGGTGATGTAATCAGGCATGGCCGGAGGCAGGAGACAGCAGTGCTGGCATGGCCAGATGGATCCTGGGGAGCAGCAACCACCAACCCAGAGCTAGAGGAAGGGCTGCATCCTGGTTCTGAGCATGACAAGGTGAAGCTGGCAGTCCTGATGAGGACTTTTTGCCTTATGTGTCTGCCCTGACAACAGTGGGGTGGGTTTAGGAATGGGTGAGGGAAAAAGCTAAAGTGGAGGTTTCTTGATGCCTTGGCACTTAGTGGGGTCTTTCCAAGATCAGGCCCTTGGCCCAAGGCAGGTAGTTCTGGCTGGTGATGGGGACCACGCTTTTTGAGGGGATGTGAAAAGAGGAGGTGGAGTGTTCCTGTCTGAGAAAGGTATCTGTGATGGATCGCTCCCTGAGGCAAGGGGCCAGACAAGTACTTGTGCTCTGCATACATGTTGCATCTACCAAAAAAACCACACAGCTTTACTCCCCCACGTTCTGGAGAGCCTGGCTGAGGCATCCAAAGACGTGGCTACACACGTACTTACTTTTTTGTCTTTCAAAATATGAGGTTTACTGTCTCTGTGGTGAGAGGCAGTTTCCCATCATCATCCATACCACCTGTAGGGCCACTATCATCCATCCAGTGCCCACTGGTAGCTCAGGTGTTGCTTCTCGATGGTATTTGCTTTCTCAAACACATCTGAGCTGGAAGCCTGTGGGAACAGGTCCACGGCCAGCTAATAATCTGGATGCAAAAAGCACCGAATGAGGAGAATAAGCCTGCAGCAGAGAAGCCAGGCAAATGTCTTCCATCTGTGTGGAGGAACTTACAGGTGTCCCCAGTGTGGAACCCTTCTTCACGGCAGACAAACCAGAAAATGTCTCTCAAAGTGATGTTTCAGTAGATGAAGTTATAAGGCAACTTGACAAAATAAACGGTAACAGTTTGGTGGTACTGGATGGTATTCAGTCAAGAGCTCTAAAGGAATTCAAGGATGAAATAGCCAAACTATTAACTGTATTAAGTTTACTGTGAAACCTCTCACTTAAATTTTTTTTACTATCAGAGGGTAAGAAGGCAGTGAGATTTTAAAAAATGTGCCTGAGCAGATCCAGGAACAGGAAATTATTGAAACTGATATCCAAATGAGGTAAAACTGTACTGTGGAGGGGAATTAGGGAGCATGTGAGACATGATTTATGGGGAAATTCAACAAGGCTTTTGTGAATGGAAGCCCTACCTTAGGAAGTCCTAGGAGTTTCCAAAGGAGTCCACAAGGGCAGGGGATCAAGTGGCCCAGAGATCCAGTTGATGTAATCTGCTTGGATTTCCTAAAGATTCTTAACAAGTTCTCTAATCAAAGGAGTTTCTTCCAGAGGTGCATCATGTTAAAGATAAGGAAACAGGGGGAAGGAGGAAGAGATCAACCTTTATGGTGATGAGCTCCATGAGGCTTGACCTTCATAATGTTTGGAAAATCCAGGCTCCAAGCTGGGCCCACAACTGAAACATTAGCAAAGATGAAAACGGAGACTTCTAGTCCCATGCTGGGACACGATATGAACTTCTTAGCAAGTGTCTGTGAAAAATGCAGCCAGGGCATCCTCAGCAAAAGATGAAGTTAAGGGACATAAGGGCAAAACACACAACAGAGGACAAAGCCTGAAACGAGAGCCTGCTGACCACCTGGATCCACATGTTGGTGCTTGTACCTCCCCAGTCTCTCCACACCTCTGCTTTGTGTGCTGGCCACATGCATCATCCCACTGAGAGCAGCATCAGCCTCTAGAGATGTGATTTCCTTGGCTTCAACAGCCTCTGCCTTGGGGACTCCCTTTGATAATCCCTCCTTCTTCAATAGCTCTTGATCAAATAATGTCTGGGTTTCCTTCCTTATTGCTCTTTTCAGTAAATTCTCTGACTCTGCCATGTGCCCTTTGAAGCTGGGATGGGGACAGGGAAGACTACAGTTTTCTGCTTGCAGGTGAACCTCAGTGTTTTACAAGGATGGCTTCTCTTTCATTGTCTGTTTGTTCCCAACATTCAGTTTTATTATTTTTTGACCACTGCAGAGAGCTGCACTGACATTTTCACAGAACTGTACATTATAACTCCAGCTCTTGTTCCTGAGTGGTAATTTTTCAGAGCCCATTATGGTATATCTGAAGTTAGGATTTGTTTTTCCTGTGTGCATCACTTTACATTTATCTATATTGAATTTCATCTGCCATTTTGTCATCCACTCTCTCAATATTATGAGCTCCTCCTGCAACTCTCTGCAGTCAGCCCTTGCCTTTACTACCTTCAGTAACTCAGTTCAGCAAATTGTGTTATGTTTCCATCCATTTCCCTCGCAGATAACACGTAAGTGTCCTGCCTTAAGCAGACATCCCTTCAGAAAGCCACCTCCCTGTGCTCCAGAAACTGAGCACTTACTCCAGTCCTTTGCTTCCTGCTTTTTAGACAGACATTCATCTGTCTGTCTAAAAGGACTTTCTCTTATGGCATCTTAGATGATCTTGTGCCTTTGGTGGGATCATTTTCTTGATCCAGAGGCCTATTGCAGATTTCTGAGACCTGCTGAGGTGTTTAGTAGCCCCTGGTGAATCTCAGATAATTTTCCACTTTTTCCTTGAGCCTATGCAAGGTTTTAGCACTTGCAATTTTCCTTGGCAAGGTCAGCGAGTCTACTACATGTTGAATGAAGAATAAGCTCTTTTTTGTTTGCTTTGAGCTTGATTCCTGCTAGATTATTTTGGTGCCCCTTGTCCTTCTGTAGGAAGAGAAATTAAAAGCTGAGCCCTACACGTCCTCTTAGGGCTCTTGTGATTTTGTTGACTTCTTTCATATGTCCATCACAGTATCTCTTTTCTCTGCTGGAGTCTTGTCCTCCAGGTTTTCCTCATATGAAAGCCATTCCAGACCTTTGATCACCCTCTTGTCCTCATCTGATGTTTTCCTGGCTCCATTATATGTCTGAGGTGAGGAGATCAAAACTGTATGCAGAAGCCAAGGTATGGCTGAACCATGGATTTATAGAGCAGTGAAACTGCATTTTCTATTGATCAGGTAACTTACCATTTTTTATGAGGTTTTCAAAGAGGCAACACGTAATGTGTTACCAACACAGATGACCCAGTTGACACTTGAGATGCTTTCTTACAAATGACCTTCCTCCACCTTCAGTTAGTTTTGGATTCCTCTTGTCACAATGACTCACTAACATGCTCTTCTCCCAGATTTGCTTGGTGATTACATCCCTGTGATTTACAGGTCTCCTTTTGCTGTTCCTATCTGACATCCCAAGAGCTATGCCCTCTCTTCCTCTCCTTGCCTTGTGATTTTATAACATCTGGGCTCACATTCCTCTTCCAAAACCAATTTGAAGGATTGTCCACTGTGTTGTTTTGCTCCCTGTTTGGGAGGCAAGCTGGTTTCATTATTAATATAGTCAATTTTTAAAGACTGATTGTGAAGTACTAAATCATAGACACAGTGCAACAGAAAAAACTGATGCCCACAAGTTTGTGTTCTGGCTCAGGTCATCTTTCATGGGACACTATAATGCTGCAGGTTGAGCTGCTTTATTTGGTGCCTGATGGATTACCACAGCCTCTTTATAACATTTCAGTGGCCATTTGCTGTAGAATATGGTCTCTCACTGGAGGTCAAAGGAGATTACTGCTGAGCATTTGGCTCTGAAGAGAAAGAAGGCTGCCTGTGCAGACAGCTGGCTCAACAGGAGGAGCACTGGTGATACAATTAGGAATAAAGCTCTAATATGTAATACTGCAAGACATAAAAGGAATTCTGTTTGGACTGAACACTCTGTTGCCTTTCAGAAAGTGGATGCCTGAGTGACCTCTGTTTCCATTCTCAAAGTGCTTCCTTTTTTTTCTCCCCACATTGAGATATTAATGGCTCCTTTGAAATCACTGAAGTGCACGTTTCTTTACCAAGTGACAAATTACCTGTAAAAGATCTTACTGAAAGCTTCTTCCAGAGTCAGAGAATTTATTTCCAGGTATCTCAGCACTACCTCCATCTTCTCAAAGACAGCAGTTCTCCAGGACTCCTTGTTCTCTGAGATACTCCAGGTACCCCGGTACGAGGGAGTACATATTGTCCATGAAGATGGGCAGCAATGTAAGGGAAGAGTGGAGGTTGGCTGACATTATTCTGTTAATCTCATAAGATCAGGACCAGTGTTACTCACTGTTGACAACCTTTCTGCTATGGTGCATTACACGGCAGTGGCCCAGGGGTCAAGAGCTGTGGAGAGCTGTGTGCCAGTAAGCAAAGGAACTCTTCAAGTCATCTTTGTATCTAACTCCTTGTCCAAGATTAAAATATATTTGAAAGAAACCCATGGAACAAAATGTGTCCACTGTTCAAAGAGCTGTCTGAAGCACTCATCTAGGTGATATATTGATGATATGCACAAAACATGTGCAGTGAACAGAGTGCTAAAGGATCCCTAAGGAGCAGAGGCAAAAGCTTGCTTTCTCCTTTTTTTTTTTTTTTTTTTTTAAATATATATGCAGCCTCCTTTTGAAACTCAAGAATACTTTCAAATGAACTCCTCTGGCTCTGAACTGCCTGATTTATGGTGCCACATGTCAGCTTCTGACAGATAACAACTTCAGCTGACCACATGTACCCTTTCTTTGAGATGTGATCAAAAATGCATGTTTGAACCTGTGCAATCATCCATTTCATCATTAAGGACTGCAGTAGGCGGAGCCTTATTAGTGACTTTGGGCTGAAGTGTTTCTCCTTGCAAATCAAGCATGTAAACTGCCTGATGCTGACACTGCTCAATGCTGTCGCTTTGTTCTTTGCTTTTGTTCAGGGTTTCTGTGGTGGGGTTTTTTGTAGTGGGGGAGGGGGAGGCTACAGCAGTGGCCCCCGTGAGAAGCTTCTGGAAGCTTCCCGGCCTCTAAATTGGACCCAGCTCCAGCCAAGGCCAAGCCAGTTAGCGATGGTGGCTGCGCCTCTGCCATAAGGGGAACCTGGAGGGGGGGTGAGACTTGAGGAGGCTCTATGAGAAGGACACCTGTGTGAACACTGGGGTCAGTGGAAGGAGGAGGAGGGGAGGTGTGCCAGAGCAGAGATCCCCCTGTGCCTCATGGTGAGAGGGCAGGGCCACCCCCTGACACCCATGGAGGTCACCAGGGAGCAGATGCTGCCTGTGGAGGACCCCACACCAGAGCACGTGGCTGCCCCCGAAGGAGGCCAGGACCTTGTGGAGAGAAGCAGCCCCCGCTGTTGTAGTTTGGTGCTGGGAGAACTGCAACATGTGGGGTGACCCACACTGGAGCATCTCAGGAAGAATGCATCCCGTGGGGAGGACTCACGGCAGAGAAAGTCCATGGAGGGCTATGTCCTGTGAGAGGGACACCAACATGGAGAATGCAGAGGTGTGCCCTACCCTGCTCGTCCCTGCTCCTCGGAGGAAGGAGCAGTGAACTGACCGCACCCTCCCCATCCTCTCATCCCTGTGCTGCTGGGGGGAGGATGTAGAGATATTGGGAACAAAACTGAGCCTGGGAAGAAGGGAGAGGTGGGAGAAGGTGTTTTTAAAGATATGGTAATGTTTCTCACTGTCCCACTCTGTTAAGAGTTGGTTTTGTTTGTGTTTAAATTAAAGTTCTGGGGTTTTTTTTCTTCATCTAAAGAGTCTGTCTTTTGCCTATAATTGGTGAGACACCCCTCCTTGTCCTTATCTTGATTCCTGAGCATTTTGCTTCATTTTCTTCTTCCCAGCGCTGGGGGGGAAGGGGTCATTGCATGGTGGTCAGTTGCCCTCTGGACTCAAACCACAGAGTTTTGCTCCTTGAAAAGTGTCGTGGTTTAACCCCAGACAACAACAAAGCACCACACAGCTACTCACTCATTCCTTCCCACTGCCAGTGGAATGGCATGGAGAATCAGAAAACAAAGTAAAACTCATGGGTTGAGATAAGAACAGTTTAATGACTATAATATAATATAATAATAATGATGAATGTAGCAAAAATAGCAATAGAAATAAAACCCAAGAAAAGACAAGTGATGCACAATGCAATTTCTCCCCACCTGCTGACTGATGCCCGAACAGTGATCCCCTCCTCTTGGCCAACTCTCTCCATTTCTATACTGAACATGACACCCTATGGTATGGAGTATCCCTTTGGCTGGTTTGAATCAGCTCTCCTGGCCATGCTCTCTCCCAGCTTCTTGTGCACCTCCTTGTTGGCAGAGCCTGGGAAACTGAAAAATCCCTGATTTAGGATAAGGTCTACCGAATAACAACTAAAATATCAGTGTGTTATGAACATTATTCTCACACTAAATCCAAAGCACAGCACTATACCAGCTACTAGGAAGAAAATTAACTTTACCCGAGTTGAAACCAGGACAGAAAGTCATACACAAAGAGGGAATATTGGGTTTTGACCACAGCATATTTGCAGCAGTGCAAATCAGAGTCAATCTCTGGCTCCATCCATTCACAGGATTGTTAATTTGTGGGAGCTACTCAGAGAAATCTCCTGTCTCTGGGCATCTAGAAGACTGTTCTGGTTTTCCCTTAGGCAGAGACCCGTGTAAGATTTACAAGATCATAGAAAATCTCCTCTCCCCAGCTTTGTGACTGGTATCATCCCTGTGATGCTGAATGTCATTCATGCACCAGTGAGTTAAGGTAGTGCTCTTACTCGTGGTACATATACTCAGTCTTGTCTAGCACCCATGATTTGCTGTTGTACCCACAAGGACCCCACTCCCCTCTTCTCCCCCAGACTGCCGTCTAGTTACGATTTTCTCCAGTTGTCTTCCCAAGCTGTTTCTGAAGAGCAGCCTTATCCTCCTGCTCTTTACTTGTATGCGAGAGTAGACCATGAACCAGAAGACACTGGTGAGATGCATGATCAAGCTGTGAATAGTTGCCCACTGGTGTCTCAATGTCCTTCCTTGGCAGCTAGAGCTGTCCCTCTCCAGAGTGCAGTATCATCAGAGCTAACTTTAGGGACCAGCAGCACTTTTTTTTTTATTTTTGCAAGGTAAAGTGGAAAGGCACTTTAGCTATTTTTGAAGGATCTGTGGAGCCCCATCTCTTTCTGATTATATAAATACTTGTACTGCCATCTCACATCCAACTAGTTGGTGAGAGATAATGTTAAAAAATATTAAATTTCCCCTTCGTTGGAAAAAAATAATCTGAGAAATGCAAAAACTTTGCAGAACTTGGAAATTATATGGAAAAACTCCCCTGTGTATTCAAACACAAGCACACAAAAGAAAACTACAAACTCCTCAGGATATACAATATAGCTGCCTTGCCTTCCTCCACCTTTTAGGTTCACCTCTGAATGGTGCTCTGACTTTGTCCCTTGCTCTCTGCTGAGGCTCACAGTCTCCTGCCAGCGCTCCTGCACTGTGTGAGATGCACTTGATCTCGCTGGAGCCACACAGTGGGGCTGTTATCCCACCTGATGGAAAGATGCCTCTGTGAACCAAAGCCGAGTCTGGCTGGGCCCTTCCTGCAGCTGCATTTTGTGGCAAACACATTCCTAATTTGGAGTTCTTTTTGACCCCCTCAAGGTGTGTTCAGCACTGCGGTGTCTCAGGCTTTTCCCATCTGCAGGGCTGGTGACCCCTCTAGACACCAGCTGGTTGCATCTCTGCTACCCATTTGGGTGCAGCTGGTGACTGATGTTCTCCTGCTGTCCATCCCCACCCATGGAGGAGGCAGCTGAGCCATTCCTTATTTGAGGGGTGTCTGGTTTTAGAAGTTGGCCTCAGTAAGGAGCATTGTCAAAGTGCCTTGGTCTAACCCCTGGCACACCTGATTTGATCTTGGAGGAGCCCAGCTCCCTGCGGTTGTGTCCTGTTTGATGGGATGGTGCCTATGCACTGGCCTTCTCTGGACTTACCAGCAAGATCTCACTTCCCCTTGGACAGCCCTGTTTGCTCATCTGCTTTATAAAATCCCAGCAGCATCCTAAGCTGCTCTCAGCCCAGCAGCCTGGCGAGCAGTGCTCCAGCCTGGCATGGTGGCTCTGGGCTGCACCAGCTTTCAGAGGCAAGATCAACATTTTTGGGTAATGCAAGTGCTCGGATTACTTATACCTTCCCCCTGCTTCTGTCCCTCTGCCTCCCTTCCTCCTATTGACAATCCCACGCGGGGGAACTTCTCGCTGAGTTGATACCTGGATGTGAGCCTGCGCAGGAGGAAATGTCAGCAGCCCCGTGTGGGTGTGGGTCCCACCGCCCTGCGCTGCACACTGGTCAGCCGCTTTTCCCTGGTGCCTTCCCTGGCACGGGAAGCTGTGGGAGGACAGCACTGTTTGCTTACCAAGGGTTAACTCACCCTTTGGTGCAAGACGCAGTGAGAAGTTTGCAAGAACAGTACCCATGCCATATGCTGAGGATTTAGCTTTATAATCGTCTTGGCTTTAGCAGCAAAGCTGGAAAGAGAAGCATTTTTGTGTTTATTATACATAAGAAGATCTCTGTGGTTAAGAATATACAGGGCTGAAAATGGAAAAAACCCCTCCTTTGATAAGCCTTAAAGATTTAAGAGATGGAATCTGTATCTGCGTTACCAAAAATATCTTTGTTAAACCTGGATGCTGGGACGGGCGAAGCATGTGAGCTGTGACACCCCCACTGCGGTGCAGCATTTGCCCAGCGCTACCGTTAGTCAAGCAGATGTCAAACTCCACTGTTACTTTACAGGAGCATCAATCCATTCAGCCTGCAGTATCACTTTCAAGTTGAATCTAAGCCCTGCATGTTTGTTTTTACTTGCCATTTTCTTCTCTAAACGAATCCTTATTTTTTTCTAGGAGAATCCCCCAGAGAAGTGCACAGGTGTCAAGAGCACACAAGCATCTTCGCCAGATTGAGGAAATGAAAAGGGTGGTTGAATTTTATTATTCCCTGTGTGGTCCCAGGGCCCTTGCAGCTCCCGCTCTCACTGAGCTGCGCTGATGCATCTTGTGCCTGGACACGGCACTGCTGGATGCTGCAGGTCCCAAACCCACTTCACCTTTAGGAAAACAAGACAGTACGGATGCCCCCTTGCCCATCTCACCCCGATACCCGGGGGCGTGCCCGGGAGCTCCAGGGTCCCCTGCTTCAGCCTGGAGTGGTGGCCGCAGCGTGCCCAGAGCTCTGCTCCCAGGGATGTTCATGCTCCATTAGGCAGAAGTGCTGTTTACACAGCGGAGAAATCCAGGGATCCTGGCGTGTGTTTATTCAAACACGTGTCATCCGAACAGGAGGGCTAGCTGGTGCAAATGAGAATAAACTCCAGCACGCTGTGGCTGTTAATGGCAGAGGCATATTTATGCCTGTGATCGAGGAGGGTCCCCCTTCTCCGCGGGATGCTCAGGACAGCCAGGGGTTGCCCCATTGAGTTGCTGGGTGGTGACACAGGGTGTCATGAAAAACAGTTTCTGCAAGCAAATATCCAGAGAAAAATGGAAAAACCCCACACTTCCATTGTAGGCTTTGCTATAAAAGTCTTCTAACGTGGCCTGGCTCCAGCAATATGTCTCATTTTTCTTTTCCATGCTTGCTGCTCTGCCAGAAGATTTGTCTTTTAAAAATTCATTCAGGCCTTAGATGTGGCCTCATGCCAAGGTTGTTACAAGTTGCTAGGTGCTCCTGCTGCTTTAATAACTCAAACAGGATTAAAGTTCAAGGGTAAGGGCTCTGTACTTTCTGAAAAACAGTTCCTTCTTGACTTGGCCACCCAAAAAGCAGGGCTATGTGAAATGAAAAAGAAATAACCAGAGTCCTTGGGTAGAGTTCCTCTGCTGGGACACAGTGGTGAAAGAGCAAACCAAGCGGCAGAAAGTGATTCTGCCCTTTAGCCCCTTGCCTGTTCGCTTCGGGGTTTCATATTTCCAAGTTTATTTTTCACAACATGGGCTTGTTATAGGCCTGTTCCTCCCACTTTTTTGCTGTCCTGCAGTTGTTCACTGTCATCTGGGACACTGACCACGGGTGGTGAATGCACCAGATGGATAGGAAATATTTTTTCCAGGTGGGGATTTTTGATTTCACAGATGGTAGTTTTTTCCTAAAAATGTTGACAGAAAGACACATTTTTTTGCTTTCCAAACCTCCAAGCGTCTCTCTGTAGTGCTTTGCTGGTGGTTTCTCAGGAGGATTCTGCTGCGCCATAGGTCCCTGGAGCCACGCAAGCCCCTGTGGTCGGTCATGCCAGTTGGTTTCTCTCAGTAACCCAAGTCACTTCCTTCTGCTAAGGGTGTCCTGCCAGGGACGGGGCAGGCAGCTGATGTGCCATGGACATGCTGTTCACAGAGGTAGGTTATATTTCAGGAGTATTGAGGTTTTTGTGTACTGGTTAAAATATACGAATATTTAATGCATATTATGTGCTGATGCCTAACTAAACGTTTGGGAACAGGACTTTCCTATTAAATTTTTCAACCGTGTATCTTCAGTTAAGATATAGTGGGAAGAGCAGTGAGGCTTTGTTGGTGAGGATCAGTGATTTTGGGATGAAAATATCTGTTGTGGACACTGGTGGCCTTTTTCTTCAGACACACCCCTGTCCATGCCTGAGCTGTCTGCAGGACCCTTGTGTTAACCAGCTGCACATCCCAGTATTAACTAGCTAGTTTGGGTCTGGGCTTAGTCTACTCCCACATATTTCGGTGAGAGATCAATAGCTGAACAATTGCTGCTTTCACTGTCTCATCCTAGGGTATAATTTTTCTAATAAATTTGCCACTCCTCCGCTTTCTGTGCTTGCAACAACCCAGGCTGAGTTGCTATTAGGAGAAACTGAGCTGATTCTGTTATCTTTCTCAGTAACCCTGATTAAAGACATTTGGTCAAAGATGACTGTACCTCCTCTCTGTGTGCTAAAATCCACTCCCAATAACTCGCACAGACATCACATCAAAGTTGCTAGGGAAATCTGCTGCTGGGAGATGCTGAAATGCAAACAAAGCTCCTGCATTTCATCATTCACAGCAAGTAAGTGTAGGGGATTTTTCACTGCATAAAATCTGGCCTACAACATTAAAATATAGAACATTAAAATCTACTCCAGGCCCACCTAAAAGGTGAAGGCAGGGAAAGTGCGAGGGACTAATGATGACCTTCTGATGGGTTTTCCTCTCTGTCAGCTGCCATCATAAACCCCACTGATGATGCTGCATCAGCACAGGCAAAGAGTTGTCAGGCTTGGCAAGAAATTTTGCTGCCTCCTCCTTGGGAACCATAACCCTTCCTCTTCCTTCAGCTGGAGGAATACAAGCATATGAGTCTCGCCAAGACCTCCTCTGGCCAGCTTCAGTGTCTGCAGCCTGGTGAGAGCACTTGGCTCTCCCTAGCCCTGTGGCTAGCCCCGGGAACCCTGTAGCAGGAGGCACATCCAGACCACCGTGGCCATGGCTCCAGACTCTATGTCCATGCAGAGCATGACCCCTCAGTTTCCACAAGCACCATTGTCAATGCTTGGTGGCTTCCTTTGCCTTGAATTGAGAGAATATGACCTACTGGGGGTTGGAGGGGGATGGCATTTGATGGTGGCATCAGCAAGGATGGGAAGATGGTTTTCTTCCAAACATCAGAAGGAGCTGGCTCCTCTGCCACTCTTTTTTAATTCCACCAGCAGGTTATTAGTGTAGCTTGATAGAAATGTCCTTTTGGGTCCTGTCTATCATCAGATGCCATGGAGAAAAGTGTGTGCTAGAAACACTCTTCCCTTTTCTTTCTGCAGGCGTGTAGCCAGATCTCATCTGTGCTGTCATCCAGGAGTAGGGAGAGAGAAAGGTGGATGGGGAAGGCCCTTCCAAGCAGCCTGGGAAGAGCAAGTCCCTCCTGAGCAATGGCCTCTCCTGCTATAACCTTTCCATGATGCCTTTTATTTACACCCTGCCTGTTGCCACTCTCTCTGAGCCCTGGTGGTTAGCCAGTTACCTCTGCTGGGTTGGGTCCTGGTGTGGGGAAAATGCATGAGAAATGCCCATCACCTGCCTGGGCTTACAGGAACTCCTTCCCCTACATGCAAACTCTTGCAGAGTCATGGATGTGCTCATACACACAGTGCAGTGGAGAAGGCTGACTCCAGAGTGGGATTAGGTAAAGTTTCTTTTGAGGTAGGCTCGGCATCTGTGTTTTGTTCTAAAGCAAAACTTCTGAACCAAAAAATTAATTCTTTCCATTTCACATTTATTATCATCTCCTTTATTTTTTACACAAGCTCCATATTATGGTCAAGCTTCAATTCTCTGTATTAGCTCCATTGCATTGCTCTCAATTTATCATTTTACTGTACAGTATAAATTTTAAGTAGCGTTCTTTTGATATATTTCTGTGAGGACTGAGTTTCTCTGAGGATGGCTTATCTACCATTTTGAGTCCCTCATTCATACTGGGCAGAACTGACAGAAGTAATTTTCACAGTCAAGTTGGGTATGCCTTTCCCAAATTGTGTATTGCTTTTTTTTTTCTGGTTGACTTGATATTTAGTCCTTTACTATCTTTGAGTCCCCTCATTGAAATAGTTTGCTGGGGATATAATGTTTCCCAAAGGTCATAAACTTCTGCAAGGTTGGTACGAGTTCCTGGGAGGGTGCTGTGAAAGTCTTAATCCTTGTCAACGATCCAGAGTCAAGCATATATTAAATCATTACATGAATTTTGCAGGTGGCACAAATTAGCGCGCAGGGACATGTCGGTTTTTACAGAATGATCAAAATTACTTGATAATAGAGGCTGCAGTGAATATGTATTTTAATATTGCTAAATGCAAGGTTATATTTCTGGAAAGAATGTAGGTTATACCTGTGAAGTGGGGGGCTGTACCCTACAGTGAACAAAACCTGAGATGGGTGTGATGGTGTTTGTGAGAACCAAGGGAATGTGTAATGCAGTGACTACAGAGCCGATGTGGTTCATAAAGATGCAGGCTGGTAATAAGCAGTTACAGTGAGATACGGGGAAAAATAACAATGGTCTCATACAGAGTGTTTCAAAGCTATTTTAATTTATTGGCAACAGCATATTAGTCCACTCAACCAATAAAACAAAGAGAAATAAATTTCTGATGAGTGTTTGGAAGATCACTCCAGAGATTTCCATTGCCTTTTTTTTTTTTTTTTAATTCTTACAATGACATCTCCGACATATTACTCCTTTATTTCCTTTTCTAACACAGGGTCCTCCCACATTTGTGAATGGTGTTTCATTGTCTCTGAATGAGTTTTCTTCAGTTTCTTTCTTCCCAGAAGAAGACTTTTTTTCCAGAAAAGTGACCAAAACTGGAATTTGCCATCAGCCTTTGACTGCTGGAGGTAAGATTCATCTGAAAGCCAAAATGTTTCTGTTGCCCATTTCCTTGGGGAAAGGCTAGAATTGTGCACAGACACATCTCCCAGAGGCTCATTAGCACCCCACGGCATTGAGGGCACCTCCATGGTTGTGCCTGTGCTCCTGCCTGAACATCTGCTTAAGCTGTTGCTAGATTTCAGACCCGCCTCACATCCAGGTTGCACAGACACAAGCTCAGGTCTGTCTTCACGTAGCAGCTCTCAGAGCATAGAGGAAAGAGAGAGCTCATGCAAATGTGAGCCGCCACACATCAGTGCGGCTCACTGCCTTAACACCATCCGTTTCCTTTCTATCACCACAGGGAAGCAGCACCCTTCCTCCGTGGCCTCTTTGTGGCATGCTGCGTGCTCAGGGAGCAGTGGAAGGTGCCACCAGGCAGCACCAAGAATGCATGAAACCAGATCACAGAGCACATCAGGAAGAAGCTCTCTCCTTGTCTTGACCACCTGAGCAGAGGCCAGGTTATCACTGCTTACGGTGGTGCTGGTCTGAACTCCCTGGTGCTTCTGGATGCTTCTCAGTGCCTGTGACAAATGACACAAGCACAGGTTTTCCCTGAGCACCGGGTGACCTTGCTATCATGGAGAGGTGCTCTCTTCTGCAAACAGCCCCTCCTGGGCATGGTACCGACTGCAGATGGGTTTTGCTGGCAGGACTGTAGTGAGCCTGGTGGCCTCGGGGTTCCTGAGAGCCCTGTGGTGGTGATGAGAGCATTGCCTGAAGACATGCCACATCTGAGGGACTAGTCTGGGGCTGGGGACCCGTTCATGCACGAAGATAAGGGCAAGGGTGGGAGGAGAAGGGAGGCTTTAGACACATCAGCCTCTTGGATCTTTCTACTCCATTTGGACCAGTGAGATGAAGGGCAGGCAGGGACATGGGCAAACACAAAATCAGAGCAACAGTAGCTACAGCTCCACTCCATGCTGGAAGGGCTTTGCTGAGACAGTGAGAAGAAACCTCACCAGGGAAAACACTTCTGTAACCTTGGCCCCAGAAGTGGTGACTGAAATAGTGATAAACAGTGATAACCATAGGTAAAATGACATATTTTCCACCTCATTCTGGACTGTGGGCAGTGGGTGTACAGCTCCAGTTAAAAGCAGTGACCACCACTGGGCCTTGACCATATTTTCAGATGTGACGTGCCGATGATGGACCAGGCAGGGACCTCGGAGTGCAGGAGCTGCTGGTGTTGGCAGGGACTAGTTAACCATGTGTGGCTGTGTCCAGTGGACAGCATGAGGATGGCTGCAGCACCTCTGGGTACCTCAGTCTTGCAGCTATGCACGTCCTCCCCCAGCACACGCCGAAAATCACAGCAGTTATAATTGTGTTTTTATTTCTAAAACAGCCATCAGTCATCTTCTGCCTGGCTGCTGCATGCTTTCTTCTCCTCCTGACACTTACACTGTGTCTGTCCCTCCCTATCCATTCCTTCCTTCCCCCTGTGCTGGTATAATATTCATTTCCCAAAGATCCCTATCTACGCTGAGTGGGGAAAAAAATAGTTTAAAATTTGCACATCAAAAGAAGGCCACGTCTGCTATCGGAAAAATTAATAAGAATTAAGACTCTTTCAAAAGCTGTGCAGCCTAATTTTTGAAATGGAACCAATTAAAAATATTCTTGAGCTGGAAATGCTCTTGTGTGCTCGGTCCAGGCTGAATAGGCCCTTTCGGTGATGAAAGAAACTCCTTCCCCAGATCAGATAACCAGGAAATCATCCAATCACCAGTATCTCAGGGAAGAATAGACAGAAATTTCTGGCTGAGAACACCCTTCCCATGAGCTGCAGAGAATCATCTGGTAAGAGAATAATCCAAAGACAAACGCAGACACTGGCATGTGACAAATTAAGAAAACAATTTGTTTATAGGGTGCAAGAGCAGGAAGATAATCCTTTGTGATATGGCTTCAAGTAGGGAAAAAAGAAAATATCTGCTGGTCTCTGAGAACAGGGGATTTGTTTAAAACAAAAAAGTATATTCTGGAAGATGCTACACTCTAGTTTATGATTATAATTTATTTGCTTAGAGAAACTGAGCTGGTTACTAAAGCTGTATTTTGTCTTGTTCCTGGGCAGGGCAGGAATGTGTGGCAGTGGAGGATGGATGTGGGTTGGACTCGAGGAAGAAGGACGATGCATAGAGTCCTGGAGCAGCACTGGCATCTCTGTCTTCTGCTCTTAAAACACTGGGTTCTTGTGAGCATCCCGCAGCTGGGCTGAGCTGAGGGTTTTGGTGTTGCATTGTACATCCTTTAATGTGGGACTTGGCTCCAAAATGATGAAATTCAGGTGTTTGTTTTGGAGGTGTCAACATCTGAGCTAACCATCCTGGGATCTTATAGGCTATGGCACCTCTGCAGCTATCCTCAGTGGTGTTTAGGACATGATTCACCTGAGACGCCGCCCACCTGAGGCCATGCTCGTGACCTCCACTATCTCCAGAAGGAACGGGGTGCTGTGCATGGATGGAGATGCCCAGGTTGGAGACACCTTTACTCACCTGAAGAGATGCTGCTGCTGGTTTGGGACTCCTGTATAGCATTTTGCTGCACCACAAAGCAGTCCAGCACCAGTTCAGCATTAGGCCATGTAGCTAGATGAGATATTCCCTAATGCATTTGAGAAAACCACGGGAGGTTGTGCTGTGTGTCTGCCTTATGCTCTGCTTTGACCTCCCACAGATAGGCATTGCCTTCTTATCTCTCCTCAGCCTCAGGGCTTATAGGTACAGATCCCACCACCTGCTCCTTATCGCTTGCTGTCCCCCCCACTGCCCTCAGACCTTTCTCTGATTTAGATTTTTTTGCCCGATATCAAGAGCTGTAGCTCTTGCTCTCCTACCCCACCCCCATCCCAGCAGCATGTTCCTCATACAGGCAGAGGGAGGATCTCCTGCACAGTGGTCAGGTTGCCTTGGCCTGGCCCTGTGTGATCCCCAATGGGACCTACTGGTAGTGGGAGGGCTGGGAGTGTTGGGGTGATCCAACCTGCACCACCATCTCTTTTCTCATCACTGGGACCTGGAGCTGTGCAGGACCAGTGCTTAGGAAAGGGCAAAGGATATCAGAGAAGGCACTGAGCAGGCCATCAGAGCATGGATGTGTCCCAGCTAAGGAGTTTCACCCTTTCTAACTGTTGTGCATGTGTATGTGGGATCAGCTTCAAAACAGCGTTCTTCCTGAAGAGGAGCTGTGAGTTTGCTTTGGCAGCACTGCTAATTGCTGGTCCCCTTCTTCCCAGACAGGACTTGCTTGTTTGAGTCTCCCACCTTCTGCTCAACCTGTGAGTGTGCAAAGGCGATGCCCCCCATGCCGTGTCTGCCCATCTCCCCGCTGTGGCTCACACGTCTGCTCCCCAGAGGTCCAACACACATCTCCCATGGGGGACCAGCAGGGACCCGGGGACACCATGGGTGCTGCTGGCTCATTAGCATGGTGCTGACTCCCAGCGTGAGTGCTGTGGCTCGCTGTGCCTGATCTGCCACTCCCCTGCCCCACGCCTGGGCTAGCAGAGCTGCCATGACCAGTGCCAGGGGTGTGTTGCAACCACTGCTTCCATGGCAGTGGGCCCCAACAGCCCTGCCAGCTCTTTTCGCTGCACCCCACAACAACCAATGCATCTTTGTACCTCTGGAGCTTGGGGGCCTGTTTTGGAAATGACATTTTGGCAGCAGCTCAGCTGGGACTGTGGCTGTGATTTCATTTCTCCGCATCTAAGACACAATTCCTGTTTTCAGCAACTGCTTGCTGCCCAGGTTATCTGACACCCCTGCACCCCAGCCTGTGCCCCTCTCTTCCCCCAGCAACTCGTCCTCATGGCTGCCAGCAGCAAGCAGCTCTCCCGTGTCAGACTTCAGGCTCTGCAGAGGTGGCTTCTCACCTGGCTGAGACCTGAGTACCTTCAGGTGGAGCAATCTGGAAACATCTGGGCAAGGAAGATGGGTCTTCCCTAGGGTCCTCTTCAGAGGCTACAGCTGTCAGACAGCTGTTCAGACCTTTGTGCCTTTGCTGGGATGTGGACAAGTAACGGGTACTGCTCCCCATGGGCTGTGGTGTGCACACACCGCAGGGTGGCAGGGATGGTTGGTAAATCATGCTGGGGTCCTTGGAAATGAAAAGGAATTTCTTTTTCTGGCTACTGCATATTATGCTATGGAAGAAGGACTAACAGCCCAGAAGAGTATTAGTTACACAGTTTTGAATAAAGTTATCGCCAGATAGAAATAATTAGAATAGAATATAGAATATAGAATATAGAATATAGATTATAGAATAGAATAGAATAGAATAGAATAGAATAGAATAGAATAGAATAGAATAGAATAGTTCTTCACAATAGAAAAGGATCAATTTATTCTGCTCCTGATGTGCAGCTATTAAAATTGCACAGGACACCCAAGAAAGGGAAAAGGGTGCAGAATAATAAAGCAGCCTCCTGCCTCCCTGATCATCCTAACACTCTTCAGCATAAAGACTGGGCTGTGATGCCCCAGAAGGGTATTACCCATGTATTCATTCTGGTCACACAAAGGATTCAAAAATGTCACATTTCTCTCTGAGAGTACTGCCTTCATGTTGAACGAAATTTCTATCTCATTTTAAACTTCTGTGACTGGCAGTAGATTTGGTGCTGGGATGGACTGTGGGACCAGTGCTCCCATCCACTTGTAGAAGCACACATAGATCAGAAAGCAGAGTGAGCTTTTAATAATGTGTCTACACACAGCCTATCTCGGTGGCTCTTTACACTTTCTGTTGTTCCAGGAAGATAACACTTCACAGAAGCTATAAAAGACACATCATATCTCAGTGACACTTTGGGACAATGAAGGATAAAATTCAATTAAATGCAAAATCCAAAAGAAGTCTGACAGAGTTTCAGCTGCTTTTCAATTCGTCACTTTTCAATATTTCTTGAAATTCCCCAGAACCAAATATCCAGAGGTCATTTCAAAAGCTACCACTAAGAATGTGCCAGAGTTTTCATCAGGGACCTTGACTTGCCTTATAGAAAACTCTTTCTGTGAGTCTGAAATTCAGGACCAGCAGAAATGTTTCACTGAGTAATTACGCCCCTCTGTATCTTCATCACATATTTTGATTTTGCTGGAGCTGAACCACTGAGCATTCTGGTGCCAGGGCTGTTTATTTCAGGTTTGCCCTTTTCTCTGTCTCCTATCATTTTGTGATTAAACACCTTCAGTACCCAGGGAAGACCTCCACACCATAGGATGTGATGACAATTAAATCTTCATTTTCAGAAAGCGTAAGGCAGTAACTTAAACTCTGTTTTGTATGCGTTGTTGAAATCCATTTAGATTTTCCTTCATATGATCTGGAATACTATATAATGGGAAAATCTGTGTACTTTTCACCAAGGTAAAGCCCTAAACTCATTGCAGGGAAATCTAAACCTACATTTTACATTTAAATGCTTTTCAGGAAAAGGGCTACGTATTTCATAGACTATCCCAAAGACTACAGCGGGTTTTGGATGATGTATTACAGTATCAGTAAACACCATGCTACCAACACAATAACTATTACAATACCTGAAAAAAACTGTACTGCCTGCAGTATTGATTGTCTTCAATATTAATTGCTTTAGTTTACTGAAGATACATTTACAGTAAAGAAGGGCAAGTTGTTGAAATGTTGTAAGCCTGTGACTGCCATGGGCAGTAAATACTCTCAATTCTCCAACCCTCAATTCTCCTGACTCCTTAATGTGTAAATTTTGTATCAAAGAAACACAAAAGTTTTGGGGGTAGGAAAATACCAACTGGCTGAATTTGCAAAGTGGTGGAGGGCAGGAATTTTGTTAATGTATAAGTTGAAATTCAGCCCCAGAAAGATTGGCAGGCTGATAATGAAAAACATCTCCCTTGAAAACCATTTGCTGTCATTTTTTTATGGCCATTTCTTCCTTGGGTCCTGCCAGTCTGGTAAGGTCTTGGCCTCTTCTGTACTGTACCGAGACTCTCTTTTATTCTAAAAGTAGAGAAAAAAAGTGTTGGAAGCCAAATATTCTTGCATAAAGCCATTCACATTCAACTGAGCTACGAGCTCCTCCATCCTCTCCCCAAACCCAGTAATTTGCAGGGGAGCTTGCTGCAATCCTGTGGTCTCACTCCCACCGTGATGGCTTTCTGCTTTCTACTGGCAGCTGCCAGTGAATGAATGGGAGATTTTGTCACGAACTTGTTCTGCAGCCAAGTAAAACTGTTATTTCTGTTTTGATGCCCCAGGCAAGCATCAGTAATTTTTCAGTCTGCTTGTGGTTTTCAGTCTCCCACTCCCGTTGACTTGTCCAGAGACAATGTGTTAAAGGAGGAGGTTGTATATGAGGTCCATGTGCCACTTTACTCACGCTCAGTTGATTTCTCTTTTGACAAAGGGTGTTTCCCAGATGTTGCTTTGAGTGTGTGGTTTAATGTTATGACCTCCTAACACAGCTCCAGGAAGCCTCTACTAGGACAATGAGACAGAAATTGGAACAGCAGGCCCTTGATCCTAGTAACAAGAAGAATTTTTCATCCCTTCTGACCAAAGATTGTATAATCTGCGCAGATACGATGAAGTCTTGAATCTGACAGAGGCCTGTGGTTGGTCTGCTCAGACCTCCTCTTACAGAAAGCTCTCCAAAGAATCCAGAAGAGGTTTTTACATCCAAACCCCAAGGCCTTTTAGAATAAAGCCTATAATATTTAATTTATTAACAAAGACAGTTCCAAGGATCTAGAGAAAAGAGATGCAATAGAAATGGTTTTATGTGTTTATCTACATCTTTCGTGCAGTCAGTTGCCTGCTCCCAGACTTGGCTTCATGTAACACTGGGGCTTTCCTGCTTGCGGTCAACTCTGCACAGCTTAGCTTGTTTCTAGGAGGGCTTTTTCTGCCACTTCTTAGCTTTATTCTCTGCTTCTTGGTCTTGTCAGTGGTTGCTTGGTCTCGCTTGGAGCTGCAGGCTCCCTTCTCTCTGCTGTGCCTCTTGTCCTGCCTGGTGCCCCCAAACCTTGAGCTCTCCAACTCCTGGTGCTCAGCTGCTCCCGGGGCAGGAGCATCCCTCCCTTCATCCCTCCCTCCGAGAACTGCCTGACCTGCTCAGATTCCCGGAGGGAAGGGAACCCACAACCTGAGCACAAAGAGGTAAAAAAAGACCACCCATCACAGGGTGGTGTGTGGAGTTCAGGGGGGATCCTCAAGAGGAGGGATAATTTAAAGCATGAAAAGCCAGAGGAGCTGCAACTGCCTTTGTTCAAACACATGACAAGACTGTTGACCGTCACATTTGCTGCATTGTTGAATTCACTACCAAAACCTGCAGGAGTGGTATTACAGCCCATACAGGAGTTTTCTGCTGTCACCTGTTGATTATAATATTTCAGGGTAAAGGTGGATCTGTTTCTCAAAGGGTAGATACATGTTTGTCTTTTGAAGAAGTAGTTCAGTCTTACTAATGCAGCTGCAGCTGCTTACATCACCTCAGCTCTCCAGTTGCTCACTGGTAATTTATTTAAAAATAATTCTCTAATGATTAGTGCCTGGTAATATTACAAAGACAACCAGCTGCTGAGATGTGTACATTAAATCTGCCGATTTGTTTTAATTAGTATAAGAACCATTATTGGGTAGTTGAAAAGATGTTAATCCCTTCTTTCTCTGGTGCAAGCCTTTCTGAACCACAGCACTGGGCAGACACAGGGAAAGAGGAGAAAAGTGGGGAATTTGGGAAAAAGTATAATTTACACACATCAATTTTTCCTCCAAAAAGTGTACACACTGAGCATTTGATTTTCATGTTCTAGTGATGCACAGTGAGCCAGCTTTATTTGTCAAAAACCCGTATGGGTGCTTTGGGAGAGATAAAGCCCACAAACTTTACAGTAGTTGGAGCTAGCTGTACTGCTGTACATGCTGTAGTGTCACAGCTGGGTGTGCATGCTGTCAATTGTGGCTCGCATGATGAGCTATAATGCATTAAAATTGGTAACTTGGCCAATTTTGCTAACGTATATCTCTTCTTGGCAGAATCTGGGGGAAATTCATGAGAAGTCCTACAGCTGCCTCTGAGGACAGACCTGTAAACTGCAGAGTCCTTCAGGTGTCTCCAGGCACTTGACCAATGCCTCTGAGCATTGCATGAAATCATGTCATGGTGGATGAGCCAGGCAGGTGGGACTTGGTGGAAGTCTGGATGCAACTGTAAGTTGAAATTTGTTTTTTCTCCAGTGGAGACTTGGGGCAGCAGGGATACAATAGCTCTCTGACAGAGTGGACTCCACAGGAACCCAGGAAAGGGTTCTTCTAACACTTGCTCTGTTATGCCACTGCTGTCCCAGGTTTTATAGCATCATTTAAATCTCAACCAAGGGTGAGGCATTCAGTTCTGCTGGAGCGGCTTCAGCTATGCCTTTTCCATCTGTCGGGGAATGGCCCTACCAGTTGGCTTACAAGCTATGCCCGCTGCGGTAGTGGAGATGCTCTCAGGCCTCACTTCAGCCACTGTACAAGGCAGGACTGTGGCTTTACCAGGACAGGGTACAGGGAGGTGAATCCTCCTTGCAGGAGTCTGAGGACATCTAAATTCTAGTCCTGCTCTGGACTGTTGTACAAGAATGGGAGGACCAATCCATCATTGCTGGGACAGGTTAATCTGATTTATCAAGTCTCAGCTAGCAGACTGAAGAGTAATTTCTTCTTGCTGAAAATGTGAAGGAGTCATGTGTGCTTGGACATCCAGACAGGATCTCACTTTATCACTTAAGAAGCCATTAAGCAGTTGAGCAGCTGGGTTCGTTTCATATCCGCAAGGTGAGGGTGCTGGCTGCCTTCCCTGGCTGCAGGAGAGCCATCAGAGGGGAGAGCAAACATCAACACAGACAAAGGACAAATATCATCTCCCCTGTGGGGAGGCATAGGTGGCCCATCCAAGAAGGGTCCACCATGGGGAAAGGCTGCTCTGCAACAGACATGACGTAGGTGTGGAAGTCCCAGATGGGCCTGGACTGAAGGCTCCCTGGTCCTCTGGGTAGAGCTGGCCAGTACCAGGTAGCTCCCTCCCAGGGCTGTGGATCTTTTCCCCCTCTTTTCTCCTCAAACACAGCAGGTACAGTCAACACTAGGCTGGAAGAGGGATGTAAAGTAAGTATTGCAACCATGGCCAAAAGAGAGAGGACATGCTGACAAAGGTCTAAGGCTCCTTGGCTCTCTTCCTGCTCCATCACAGCTTTTCTGCGTGACTTCAGGAACATACCTAAAAATCTTTCTTCCTCAGCATCTGTGTCTATTTTAAAAAAACAGATACTGTCCTATTTTACTGACATTTCTATAGTGACTTTGCTTCCTTGGCTAGTGAGAGTTGAAGTAAAGAAAGTTTTCTGCTATATACTGCTTGCTCATCTAAAAGCAAGGAAGGCAGCAAGCAAAGCAAGGCGAGGATGAAAGAAGAGCCAAAATTACAAGAATGTTGGGGACAGACTGTGTAAACATAGAAATCAATAATAAATATGAGTTAATCCGGTCCATGTGGTTGAAATTCCCCTGTGTTATGTCTAATTTTAATGCTAAATTTTCAGTGCTTCCAGTGACATAATTAGTAATTGCGTGCTTACATATTAATAATACTTGCAGTTAAATTTGTATGTGAGGGGAGGATGTGTCGGTGACTCCTTGGGTGGTCCCTTGGGCTAGTGACCCCTTACCAGGAATAAGGGTTATCCCCCTCCACTTTTCTTCAAGAAGGGTACAAAACAACAGAGGTCCTCCCCTTTCTTCCCTGTGCCCCCCTCCTGGACTGGACACCTCTGCGTGAGTGCCAGAGCACTGAATGCCATTTTGGATCTGAGCTGGGTGATCACAAGCAGTCAGTCCAACAAAGCCATGCCCACACGATCATTTTCTCTGGCTGTGCATTACTCACAGTTACGGCGCTCTGTTTCGGCTGCTTTCTCGACAATAAACCCCACAGTGATTTATGACCAGCGAGGATTGCTTGCTATCTTCTATTTCTTTTTAAATGCGGCTGCAGCTCTGCCATCTATTGCTGTGTGTGACCGTGTCCCAGCTTCATGTTCATTTCTGTGACCCTGGGGAGCTCTGTTGGCTCCTCTCCAGTCCCCACACTCCCCCCCTTGCCTGGGTGATGGGCTCTGATGTGCCGTCTCTGGTGGGCTGAGGATGGTGCTCCATGAGGGCCATTCAAGGAGGAGTTCTGCCTCTACTACCACCGTTGGAGAGACACATGGAGAAGCTGAGTTTCTTCAAAGGCATCATCCTCTAGCAGATTCTAATCTTGTATTGAAATGAGCAGGCAGCATAACTTCTATACCAGGGGTGCCAATTAACTTGAATTTTGGTTCGGTGGATGAACTCACCCATCCAGCCAGCTGTTTCCTCAGTCCTGTCTGACACTGGAGCAGGTGTCAGAGGGCTCTGCTGGGACGGCATATGCACAGCTGAAGCTTTGCACCCAGCTGTGACTTGGCCAGCAAACTGACTGCGACTGCAGGTCTGGAGGTTACGCATGGCAGGAGCAGTATTCAGGAGAGAGGCAATTCTCCCACATGCAAAAGCAGCCTTAGAGTTCATTCTTCAGACAACTCACTAAAAATAATCTATGTTCGATAAGTGACACAATTTAAGGAGTTGCAAGTGTATGCATTCAGGTAGCGGAGTGCTGCTGAGCTGGCACATAGTTTTAGCTCAATACTCCAAGACCCCCTCACGACTAAGGGGAATACTGGCACAATGCATTATTGCTGCAGCATGTTGATGTTTCCAAGCAGGATGACCAGCTCCCGTGACAACATGATTTAACTTATACTGGCTATACCGTAAGATATGTTTATCTCAGCGTGACACTTGAGGCCATCTCATTGCCTAACCATGGGGAGAATACAACTTTAAATTCTAATCCAGAGAAAATTGTATTACAGCCTTTATGTACACTTCCATTCACAGAAGCCTTATGTAGGTATTCTGGCATTTCCCAGTCACATATTTCTATAACTAACCGTCTCACCAACGACACTAACATCACAGTGATACTAACTTCCATGCTTTATGAATGCATCTTTGCAGCGGAATAGCTCCTTGCAGCAAGCATGGCAGTTCACTAATTTATCCCTTTATCCTGTTTTTGCACCATTCTTAAATGCTGATTATAGCTACTGTTCCAGCTGTGTCCCAAACCTGTCTGTCCTGCAGAAACACCATTCCTACAGGATCTTCCTGAGAGGGACTTTCTGCTTTATTAACAGTTCACTATATGCAGAAGGTGACGCTTCAGCACGTTGATGCGTTCAGAGCTGTATTATTAGGCACTGTAATTTCAAAACTCTGATTAACCTAGTCTGAATTCAGTGTTCACCCTTCTTTAGGCAGCAGGTTGAGAGACCTCCTGAGCTCCCCTGAATTTATGTTTCTCTTCCTCATGACTGTATGATATATCTCAGAGAGCCCTGCTCTACCTGCAGTGCCTGTGCAAAGCACGGAGCCAGGCACTATTCCTGCTTTCCAGCGGCATGGCTCTAAATCAGATCTGTAATAGCGGCATGACTCAACGCTGGCCATAGCTGCCGTATCATTTTGTGTCTGCTGCTGTTGTGCTCATTTTTGTCTGGAATGTGAGCTGTGAATAAATGCCCTGCGAGGTGCGGTGTAATTGTTTAGCTGTGAAATGATTTCTCTCACCGTGCTTCCCAACCTGTGGGTAACCTGGCAGCTCCCTTAAAGCAGGATGGTATTGTGCCCACAATATTGCCTGCTTTTTTTCTCAACATGAGCGAAATTTTGTAGTGTTCAGCTGCCACATTCATTAGAGACACAAACCTTTAACATCACAGGCAGGTGTACTCTCTGAGATTTGTCTTTCCAATGGCAAGTGCGGAGCGTGCATGGCCTTCTGCTCCCAGGCCCTACCTATGCAGCAAACGCTTTCAAACCCCGAGGAGCCCTTTGTTATAAATGCTGGCATATTGCTTTCATACAGTGGGATTGAAGCATTAAAGGAGCAACAGAGACAGCTCTGATCTTCTCCGAGAAGCGTCTCCTCTGCCCTCGGGTTTGATTCACGTGGGACCAAATCTTATCTGCTTTTTCCTTTATTTTTGTTTTTTGCATTGTGTGGACAGAAGATGACTGTGGTAAGATGCTGTGGGACAGTCCCTCACCGAGCACAGGTATCTTGTCTGCAGAGGAGGATCAGGAAAGCCCACCTGCAGCATTGCTCTGCTGTGGGGTAACGGCAGTACCCAACCAGTGCTCTGGGTAGGGATGGCATTTCTCTAGTTGTATTTTGAAAAAGAAAAATGATGATGATAGTCACTGTCTGAACAGGGATTATTTTAAAGGGGTTGTTTAACGGTGATAGCTAAATGCAGTTATTTTAAAATCCGTATATCCAGATAATTGCATCAAAGGCTTTAAAAAGATCAGGCCAAGGAATTCTCTGAAACACTAATGGAGATTTCCAGTAAATGCAAAGCAAGGGGGAAGCTCCAGAGAGCTGGGAGACAGGCTAAATTACTGCTGCAGGTAACTCCAGCCATGGGGAAAACCACAATAAGCAACAGGGCATCTGAGTAATGCAGATTTAAAGGAAGACTAATAATAATTGATGATTGAGGCTGGTTTATTGAAATTTGGTTGCAACCAACAGTTTTTCTTTTTGATGGAACAAGTATTACTGTGCTGATACAATGCTCTTCTGGATGATACTTGACTTGCTGTTGTAAAACATTGTCTTGCAGGAGAAAAGGCACTGAGGTCCAGCAGAATATCTAGTTGGGATAGAGGTTTCTACATTGTAATACAGAAAATTGCAGCTGCAGATACTGTTAAATGCATTTGCAGGACAAGTTCAGGGCTGCAGAGCTGCCCAGGATTCTGAACATGGGCACAGTGCAGAAGCACTGTGAGTAGCATATTTTCCCTGCTTAGATTCACAAAGGGGGAGTGACCAGGTGGAAAACCCCCAAATGTCATCAGAGGTCCCTCGAGGGATCCAGTTTCCCAGAAATGCTCATCACACACTGGCTATAGGACAGAAGACATCAGCAATCATTATACGCTTTGACAAAGAAAACTAGAGCTGAGGATAACAGCACCTACCTCTTTCTTTCTGGGCTGATGGATAGCAATCCCACATCCCTGAAGAGGAAGCAAATAAGGATGGCACGTGTCTGTGGCCTACTGATTAAAGCTGGTAGACAGGATAATTGTCATTGTTTAACATAAAACAAGGAATTAAGTTCAGCAAAGCGACTGTAGCACCTGGCTCCTACATTCCTGGAGAGTGCCTGGAGAGCAGAGCAGGGGACATGGCCAGGAGGGGTAGAAGGGGCAAGGAGGAGGTGGGTTGGAGGGGGCTTCGCAGGTGCTGAATCCCTGGGGCCCCATGGCTGCTGTTTTCCCAATTGCAAGGGCCAGGAGTGAGTGTGTGACTCTTCTTAAGGCAGGGCTTTGGAGGTCCTCTACCCCTTTAGAGGCAGTGGGGTTGGATACAACCCTCAGAAGAGAGTTGATTCATCAGCTGGCATGTAAGACTATTTGCACTCTAGTGACATGATATCTGACAGGGATTGAACCATCATCTCAGGTGATGACAAGATGACATCACGTGAGTTCACCATCATCATTCTTATGAGACACACAGCAGGGACTTGGATCAGTGCAGAGGTGCCTCACACAAGAAACAAGTATTGAAGAGAGAGATGAGGTAAGCATGGGGTATTTAATCAACATAATATCTTACCAAAGGAGGTTTTGGGTTCATTGAGATTGTACATTTTTCAGTTTAGCCTTTGTTCTTTTTCTAAAAGAACTGGTCTGATTTTGCTAGAAATGCTAGACTTGAAGAGGAACAAACACAGGTAATACCCTGGAAGACCATTTATAGGTGATCATTGTGGTCTTACCTCCTGTGGGGTTTCTTTTACTTCATGTGGTAGACGCTGACTGTGCCACAGTGGGTGGGGAATGAAGGCAGTCCCTCCTGCAATTATTTTTAAGTCTAATTCTGAGTCATTAATGGGCTCATTGAAAGACTTTATCTTACAAGTGTTATCAGGCGGCCTAAAGAGAAAGGAGAATACATTTATTTGTGAATGACTTGCATGAGACAACTGGTAAGAGGAACTATGTTGAAAATGTTTCTCAGTTATTTTTATGGATCTTCCCATAGGATGATGGGTATAGGGTCTCCAGACAGCACTGGGAATCAGCCAGGGAAACACTGTCCATGAGCACAGTGGGGCGTCCCAGGATATTGGTACCTAGACCCTGGTGGCAAGCAGGGATGATCAGACACAGACTCAAATACTGCTCATTTGGGACAGTCACTGGGAGATTCACAGCTCTCCAAACAACCTTTTCATGGTCTCTGTTGGAAACAAATCGGGACTCCACTACAGGGTGACAACACAGTTGTAAACCACGACCTACACTGAGGAAGTGTTGGTTATGCTGGATGGTAGTAGAAGCTCCTGAAGGCCCTCACAGTGTGGGAGATGGGTGCTAGAACATCAGCATTGCCATTTCCTAGCAGTTTCAAGTGGTTGCAAGCAGTTTAAAGCAATGTAAAGGTTGTCACAACCACTGGAAAGAGTGTTTTTCTTTGACAGTTTGCTGAGAGCTTACTGAAGCATGGGAATAGTCTTAACTGACTGTTTTCAGAGCAAATAAGAAGTGCAGCAGCTCAGGCTCAAGGGACACTGGCACATTCAAAGCCAGCAAGAGCAGACAGTGTTGTAGACACAGGAAAGGCAAATTTTCCTTGCTGCAGTGAAACAACTGGGATGGTGGGATGTAAAGAATGGGGAATGGTGGAAGTGTTGGAGGGTCCAGTTTGGATAAATGTCAAGGATGGGCCTATGGTATTAAATGGAAAAGTATATGGAATAGAAATGCCTTCTGTGCTGACAGAGTTGGGACATAACACACTCCAACTAGAACAACCAGTGAGTACATTGCTCTTGAGTGCACCCATGTACAACAAGGGAATCACTCATGAAGAGGAAGATAAATATACCCGTGGCCTTTTGTCCCTTCATAATCCAAGATAACTGTGACATGTATTTTGAATTCGGTAAACAAATATTCCTCTTTTCCTTCATTGCAGTTTGAACTCAGGGTGTCTTTAAGGAAAATGTCTCATACCTTGTGCCTGATGAGCCCCAAAACCAGGGACCTAGGAGTCTGCACCAGTGTCCAGCACCCCACTTTAGTGCCCCAGGTTCTCAGGGATCTTTCTCTGCCCAAGTAGAGGTCTCAAGGTCATCCTCTGTTCAAGCAGTGCAGCTCTCTCTGAGAGCTGCTGTGGCAAGTGAGACAGTGGAATGGGGTTCCTGTGGCCCATTCTGGCCAGAGGATGTTTGTTAGTAAGCAAATAGCCTGTTAATGAGTTGATTTGGTGAGCTGGATTACCCATTGCACTTTGGGTTCAGTTTCCCAGCTGCAAGAGAAAGGGGTGTCCTGACAGATGATACTGCGCTGATCTAATGCCTTGTAAGCAGAGTGCCTGCAGCAGAAATATTAATGTTCTTATAAAAGCCTGGGGATGGAGTAAATGGCTGGCATGAAATCAGGAGGCAATGGTTTGTTCAGTGGGAGAGTGAGGTGGAAAGGTAGAGGAGAAAGAAGAGGAGACTGCTGTGGGATAGGGGATCCCTGGAAGTAGTTGTCTGGGCAGCTGGTACAGAGGGATGTGGAGGAGAGTGTGGAGAGTGAAGCCTGGGTGTGATCTGCAGAGACAGCACTGAAGCTTCTGCCATGACGGCCAAGATGAATTGGGGGATTCAGGCCCAAGCAAGATCTCTTTGTACCTCTTTGCTGCTCTTCCAGTCTTTCTTGGGTCATGAGTAGGGATGTGTTGGAATGGTCTTTGCCAACTGCTTTAAAAATCATGACAGCTAATGTATTGCACTTCCAGGCCCCAGCATAACTTTTTCCAGAGTAATTACTTTCGATTTCCTCACAATAAATACACTGCTATTTTTTCCTTTCCAGTAATTGAGTGTATTTATTCTTAACTAAGATTAACTGTCTTTTGGAACCCAAAATGAATGGGGTTGCCTTGGGAGATCAATATGAATGCTCATAACAGTTGTCTCTTTGTGAAGCCTGTGCCAGTCCTGAAGACCCTCCAGCTGACCTGAGACGACCACTTCTCCCTTCTTGAGCAGCCTGAGCTAGTGGAAGGTGTCCCTGCCCGTGGCGGGGGGTTGGAACTAGATGATCTTTAACGTCCCTTCCAGCCCAAACCATTCTGTGATTCTATGATTAATTTGATCCTACCTACTGTGGTTCACCAAGCCCTGGGGGAAGCTTCTGTTAGGGTGGACACTGTGGATGGTGTGGCCTGTCCCCTGGGAGAAAGCAGAGGTTTAGATTCATCTGTCATTTACTCACTTTGTTCTTTCTCCTGTTTTTTTCAAGTTGTCCTCATCTTTCCTCTCTTCTCAAGTTTTGTGGCAGTGTGGGTTCCCCAGTGCCACTGGAAAGGAAAGATTTGCCCTGTGGTTAGAATGTCTTCAGGCTAAGAACTGCATATGAAAATAGGCAGTGATGAGATGGCAGCAGAGACACAGGCTTCTGGAAAGAAGGGTGGAGGACTCAGCTCTGGGGATGTGCCTACAACAAGCCAGATGGATGGTTGCCCTAAATCTTTACAGTTGTCTTGAACTTCTCAGGAGGAAATGAGAGAATGCAGCTGAAACAGGCTCGTTTGGTCTTGGCAAAGGTTTGCACAAGTCAGAAATATCTTCCCTTTCTTTGGCCCTGGGACGGCCCTAGTTCCAGTAGGGATCTCAGCCATGAATGTCTGGTAGGACATTATCATGTTAAGACACTGGAGAGTTACTTGCAAATCTATTTAAAAAAAAAAACACCACAAAAATCTCTGTCTGTACATACCTGCAGATGCCATGCATTTCTGTGACAGTCAGCACCAGCTGTCTCCTTACCTACCTGGAAAGGATGCTAAAATGTGGAGGTGAATGTCCCAGGGAAGAACAGCAGCAGCACAGGTCTGAGGTGTTAGTCTGGACTTTAACAAAATCAGTGGGAACAAGGGCTGCTGGATTCGCTGCTATTACTGAAATAATGTTGACCGGCAAATATGACTCTTCTGTAGCCTTTCCCAGGGCTCAGTTTTTCCTTTAGTGACAGGCATATGCTGATAAAATAGAAAAGGGTAATGAAGGTTGCATGATACCATGAAATATTGCAGTGCAAGAAAAATGATACCGCTATAATGCCAACAGGGCTTCATTTTTCTTTCAAGGTGGATAAACATGCTCTTTTCTTTTTCCTTGAAGGCAGCTGGAGTCTTATTTGACCCTCTCCGGTGTGCCTAACGTCTGGCCTTTTAGTGGCAATTGTTGAAATATTGAAGTTCACGGTGTGATGTCTGTGCTTTCTCTCTTCTTCTGCACAGGGTGAAGATCTGAGCCTGCTCAGAAAATGCAGGAATCAAGAGAGGTGGAATAGTCATTTGATCCACAAACAGAAGTTAGGACCATAAAGAGGTGACTGAGCCAGTCAGGCTTGGTCTTAGGTTCCCCACTTGACATACGCAGGGAATATCCAGAGAGAAGGGACAACTGACTGGTATTTTACAATGTCAATGATACAAATAGCAATTTCTGAATATTATTTGAACTCTGCCATGTACATTTTTTAATACAGCTTTTTTTAACATGGTCTTTGAGGCATAGAAGTCCTTTCATGCTAGTAATGACTGAACACCTGACCTGGCTGTTAGAAATACTGAGAGGACACTTGCAATTTATTAGAAAGCAAATAATAGCTCCTTGGACTTTTGTCTAACAGCCTCTTGGAGGCTCGACAATTTACACTGTGCCCATTCAGGTATTTTTAGGACTGTTACTAAATATTAACTATAAAATCATCATATCAGGAATCCTTTCACTGTAGACATTCTTAACTACCTATTTTTGAGCTAATTGCCTTTAAAAATTGCCAGGTTTCTAGGTGTTCAGCAGAAGTACATTTAAAAAGATATAGTCTGATTTCTACCTGGTGCCTTGGGTGCAATGGTTTATAGCAATATAGGAAGGGGTAGAAAGCTGCAGTCAAACATTGATTTACAGCCAGGTAGCACCCCCTTGTTCCTGATGCATGACAGAACAGGACAGTGGTAGAGGAAGAAGGAAAATTCAGAGCAGCTGTTTCATGGTGAGGTTCTGATCTGGGTTATGTGGAAAGATGCCTTTAGGACGCAGGCTGGGAACACTCCCTTTCAAAAAACACTTTGGTTTAAAATTCTTCTGCTTGATAAGAAGCTCCCTTCCAAAGATGTGAACCAGCTTTTGTGAGCATGAAGACAACAGCCACCCCATAATCCGCTCCAAGATGGATCCTCCTTGAGGACTGTTCCAGGCGAGATGTAGCTCTGCTGCCTTCAGTCTAGTGTAGACATCCAAGAGGGGCCTTGGTGGGAACAGGAGACAAAGGACACAAGCCCATGCGACTGCAAGCTTCAGTGGTTCCTCTGCCTTCGGGTCAATTTGTAACTTTGCTGATGAAAGAAAACCAGTGCATTACCCCCAGAAACTTCCTCTCCACACCAAACACCCCAAAACAGGAGGTTTTGCTGTCTGGGTGAATTCTGAACATGTCTAGATCATTGCCTGAAAGATTTCCTCTGCATTTCACTAGACCACTTCCAAGGTCAGCTGAGCCCTCCTGTGAAACAAAACTTAATAAAAGCAATTTGCTAAAATCCCAGAAGTATGGAGTGCATCGAGAGAGGTCTCTCTCTAATGACTGAGGAGCAGGGTCTTTGCTCTGTCTGTCACAGGTATCTTGGCCCTCTAAGTGCCCTTCCCACCATTCTCTGCAGCAAACTGCAGTACCAAGGTCAGGGGAGGCTTGGAGTGAAGGGCACCCATCAGGAGTCAGTCCCATGGCCCCTGACAACTTCGTGTTTTCTATCACTTTTCTGAGTCCTCAAAAGGAAGGTTCAATGATTCTATTCCACTTATTAGCTGGCATTTAATAAGTATTCGTAATTACTAGATGGTATAAATTTTAATAATTATTATTGTAATTCCTAATGCAGCCATTAATCAATTCATTATTATTGAGATGATAATTACTCAAAGATTTATAACTCCAGTTAAAGCTTTTTAACTAATTTAATTTGGTGAGGTGAGGAAGTGAAATAAAAACACACTGCATTGTTGGCATTTCTCAGTGGGACTTTTTTGCTTTTGTTTTAGGGTATATGCACAACTCAGGTGGTTTTTCCCCACATTGCTGGACATGTCCCAGACTTGCAAGTGTATGTAGCTCCTACTCCCCTTGAGAGGTAGGGCACTGCTACTGTCCCTAGTTTATTCTGGGACACCACAGGATGGTTATGGAGCTGAGCATCACTTTTTAGCCCACTGGAGAGGAACCGTTACCTCCATGGGATACTGGTACCTCAAATTGGGGATGGGAGAGAGGGCGCCCTGGGTGGAAATGGTCCTGATCTGCCTAACAGGAGACCCTGAGATGGAGATTTGTCTTGAATATTCCTTTTGGTTTAGGCACCATGTTCAGATTGGCAGGACGAGGGGGATTCATGGCCTGAAAGCCTTGAGTGGGATCATGGCTTTCAGAAAAAATAGTATTAATGCCTGAGGAACACTTCTGTGAATGGGATGAGTGTTTAGTCTCAGGACAGGAAAAGTCTCTGCCCTGATTCCTGCTCTGCCATGGGAGATTCCTTCCCAGTGACCAAGGAGAGACATTGTTTTGGCTGGGATGCTCTTTTCTATGGAAACTGTTATTTTTCATAAAAGAAAGTGAGATCCAAGAACTGGGAAAACACAGGGCTGTGCCTGTTACCCATACTCATTCAGTGGGAGTTGTCAGGGTAGCTGGACTGTGGCCTCTCATCAGCACTGAGCTCACCCACAACATTCAGGTATTTAAACGTTCAGATGTGACACCTGCAATTCTGTGAACGTTATTAAAGGACACATCTCCTACATCCCCTGTGACCTACTCAGTTACACATATCTGAAAGTCCCATGTCCAAGCTGAACATATTTCTTCTGGTGCCAGGTTGTCTGAATTTTTGCTATGGGAGATGAATTGCATATGTAACACTGGCCATCTCCAGGCAGGAGAGTAAAGCACTGGCAAGAGTCTCGCAGAGCAAGGGAGAAGGGGAGCTGTGCCTGGAGAATTCATTTGGTACAAGCTGGAAAGAGCCTCTTGACATCAGGAATAGCAGAGATGCAGGAGCTGAGGCTCAGCACTTCAGGGTGTGTTACAGGACAGTGGCCAAAGAGGCATTAAAGATGATGGAGTGGGGATTGCAGCAGAGGACAGCCCGGGAGGATATCTTACCAAGGCCTTGGAGACAATAGGGTGGCGGGTTGACCCTGGCCGGCAGCTAAGCTTTCGTTGATGACCAGCACTCTCCTGTGGAATTTCCCTTGCTCAGGTCAAATACGTTTTCATTATAGCATCTATATTCTTCCTCCTGAGCATTTGATCTTTAGGGATTACTTCAAAGAGTCTCTCTATTGCTTCGCTGATGAATGGAGCCTTTCTGAGTAGGCCCCCAGGATGGAAACCGTTTCAATTAATTTTCATTCCCTCCTTTATGCATAACCTCCTAGTCCCCTCAAGAAGCATCACCATTCCCTCCTGCATAAAATGTAACGTGTCAATTTTTTATTTTCAAATTGACATTTATCTGGGATTTCACAATGAGTTAAGATCTGATGTGAGTTTAATTTTGTCAGGGACATATTTTGTGCTGTATTTGCAAGTTACAAGAGACAATCCTCCTTCCTCCAAGAGGCATCACCCCTGGGAGGGGACTTCCACACTGGTTTTTTTGAGAAGGAATCCTAACAGGCTTTTCCTTTTGCTCCTCCAGACAAAGTTGTTATTTAGTAGAGTAACACAGGAACATAAAATATCTGCATTCAAACACAAAAATCTGCATGTCTGAAATTACAAATTCCAATAAGCATGGAGTTGTTCTGGAGTTAAATCGTGTCATTTTCTGCAAATGGCAGAGTTTTTCATCAGCTTGTGTTTGGGGTCTAATGGCAACAGGCACAGTGCAAGAGAAGAGCTTTCTTCTTCCTGTACGACCTTAAAGGTGATTCCCAGCTTCAACTCTCCCCAGTTAAATCCACCACCAAACGAACTCATGCAATTAAAAATCAGGGCTATCCTTAGAGATTCCTTACTCTTTTTCAGAAAATACTCCCAAGTCACAAGCTGCAATGATCTCTGAGGAATGGGTCTCCAACAAAGAGGATAGGGCTTGCCGAGAATGGGGGTGGGGAATAAATGGATGGTACCAGTATTCCTCATGCTCTCCATGGTGTGGGTGCAGTTTCCCTTGGAACTCCAAAGACAGCCTGAAGGAGCTCTCTTACTTAGTGGGCAGATGTAGGAGAGCGCCATGATGTAAGTGAACATGTAATTCAATTCATGAGCAGTGCATAGCTGTTAGGAGCAGAAAAGCCAGTTCTCGACTTCTGGCATTGTTATTACCCTTCTGTATCTCACCTGTCTCACAGGAGGCTCACACTCTTTGGCAAGGATTTACCTTTATGTTAAATTTGTATCCCAACATAGTGTGTTTACCCACAAAGGGGTGATTCCCTCCTCGGGAAGTCCAAGGCTGTTGTTTAAAGACAACGTGTAACCACCAGGGCAGCACATTTTGGCATACAGCCATGGGGCAGGCATATAGCTTTAGGGGATGGAGAATACTTCCAGCCTTCCCAGTATGTATTTACTATGCTCTCCTTCACTCCATGGCTGCTTCTTGTGTTCCTCACTCCTCTGGTATCTCACAATTGCTTCCAGTGATGTTTACTGGACTGCAGTGCCACTGCAGGGAGATGCTGCTCAGCACCACTTGTTCAGCCTGTCCCACTTGTGTAGCAGTCTAACATCTTACATGTTCTTTTGTCTCTGTAATTTTGGGTCACATAACCCTTCTGGGACTCTCAAGTTATTTAAATAGCCTCTGTGCTGACGAGAACAACCATCATTTTCTTGTTTTTTTGAACTAACTTCCTCATTTAGTATTTCCACAAAATAGCTCTGGGGTTGATTTTCAAAGGAAAGTCTTCAAGTATTTTGCTGTTCACTTCGGTTGCCTTTACCCTATTCCATGGCAATTGCACAGAGACTGACTTTTAATTAGCTCCAAAGCTGTGTGATATCTTTGGGAGCAGTCAATACAGCTATTTGGCTGCCTTTATTTGTGGAAAAGACATAAAAAATATGCTGAATAGACTGTGTAGTTTCTCTCCAGAAGAGAGGGAAAGAAATAGTCCAATTTCATGTAGTGGCAAGTTTTCTGCAAGTTTGTTTTAGCAAGAAAAAATAAGGAAAATAGGAAACAAAAGACTGGGAAAAAAAGAAGCATTTATTACACTATAATGAGGTAAAACCGAGCTCACATACCAATGGGGGAGCTGACAATAATATATGGCTTTAATTAGCAATCAGGATTTGAGGAACAGCTTATTATGCTAATAGTTTCAAAGCTTCCCAGTAAAAAAAGTGCCTATGGAGAGATTTGCTAATGACAAGGAGATCTCCATTTTGTAATATAATCATGTAATTCTCTAGACAATAATTACACATTTCCTTGCATGTTTGTTATGAAACTCTGGACTTCAGAGTCTGAGCTCTGTACTCCCAGCGGACCAAGAAAAAAATATAATGACCCAAAACTTCTGTTCCAAAAGGCAGGGAAATGAATTATTTTGCTGTCCTAAAGGAAATCTGCCATGCCATGGATCTGAATGGAAAAAAGCATCAAAGTTTGAGCTCAGTTAATTGGAAGTGAAGCAGGACCCAACTGCTGAAGTCAGTGGGATCTGGCCGTACTGAATCTGGAGTAAGTTCATGGTCAGATCTGTAGTGTCGAGGCTGAGCAGTGACTGGTGGGGAGGAACGTACCAGTGAGGTGTTGGCTAATTAAACTCACTGCTGCAGGATTCGGGGCCCAATGAAAGCTGCTGTGTTCCCGACAAAAGGGATTTGGTGATTAGGAATATAAGTTTCTAAGGGCACCACACTTTATACAAGCCTGCTCCTCAGGTGAGACGTGCAGGGGAGGCACTTCTCACCCGAGCTCCCCTGGTGCTTTCACAGCAGGGTGAAAACCATCCACCAGCTCCCCTTTGTAACTGTTCCTTACCACAGGATAATCAGGAAAGACGCGTTAAGCCTTTTGCATTCAACCCAAACCCTGCAAACAGTTGAGGAGCTGAATGACCAAGCTGCCAATCACCCACACAGAGCAGTTAATTAACTGCAGGCTTTTCTCAGTCTGGTGCTTCCCCTCCACAAGCATTAAGCTAAACCTGAAGTGACCCAGGAATGACAGGCAAAAGATCTCACACTCTTTTTTTTTTTTTTTTGACAGATGACTTCTAACTGTGTGCCTGAAAGTAACTGCTGGCAGACAGTGCTGCAGGCAAACTGGAGGCATGAGGGCCTGCCTGCCTGTGTGTCCTGCACAACCAGACCTCCCCTGGGAGAGCAGAAAAAATTTACAAAACTCAGTCTTGTCCTCATTGCAGTTCACTGCGTCTCTTTTTCCCATCATGGTACAGAGGTCCAAGGTGGGGTGGACCTTTATGACCATCATCTGGCTGCACCTGTGGAGGCCAGAACGTTCCACCCAGGCACCCCTTAGATGCCTCTTTGAACAATTTTTATTTGAAGTTAGTAGGCTATTTTCAGAGACCCCAAAATGTATGTTTGTGTGTTTAGAGCATGCCACATCCCTAACTGAGGTATTCCTGTTTTCTGGGGCAGGATTGTCAAAAAAAGGATATGGCCAAAAACCATAGGAAATTGCTAAAAAGACCTTGATTCCTACATGAGGTATGCCTGGGACAACAACATCAAAGCAGACTCCATGGCCTCGCAGTAACACTGGCTAATATACTGCAGGCTCATCAGCTACCATGCGATTTCTCTTAAGACGTGGAGACCCCATAGAGTAATAACAAATTGAGTTGTGGCAGGTTCCTTTTTGATGGCTTGGAAGGGCATGAAACTGCTTCCCACAGACCATCCAAAGGAGCAGTGCAAAGGGACTGGACTGGTGTGTGCAGCATAGCTGACCTCAGCTGGGCCTGCTGTGCCCTGTCTGTTTTGCTGCTCCAAAACACAGCTCTTCCCCTTTCCTTTGGGTTACCACAATCATTGTAGGACCCCTTGGGGAGCTGGTTCAAGGCACCGTGCTGCTGACAACTCCCTTTTGCAAACAATACTCTTCCCTCATCCCTCCCAGCTTCCACTTTTCCAGGGTTTAAAGTCTTCCAGAACTAGAGTCATCTGGAGACTCTGGCTAATCCGTCTGTTGAATCCATCAGTATTTGATTCACCCTGCTCAGGCCAGGCATGTATTGAGAGACTGCAGTGCTGGAGTTGAAAATCCTCAAATCTACCCTCTGTCTGAGCAGAGCTTTGCTCTACAGTCTACAGAGTTTGGGTGGTGACCTACTGCTACTCTTGTTTAAAAGACAACACACAACACTACAGTCTAGGTGGGAGGACTATGTCTTGCAGCTGTAAACATACAACATGGTACATTTGAATTTTGCAGGCTTGTGTGTTTCTGACCCTTTTTTTGTGCATTAACTTGTTTTTCATGGGTTACCTCACATCCTGCAGCTGACATGAGCTGGCACACAGAGAGACCCAGGGCTTTTGGCCTCTCTGAACCAGTCTATTGTGTTATTCTGGTCCAAACACTTGGCCTGAAACTACTAAGCCTCAACTCTGTTCTCATAATTTCTCCATAAAATAAAGATAATTCTATGTGCAAATTACTTTTTAACGTGAAAGGTCACCCAGAAGTACTACACTTACGTCCATGGCTTTCACTTCTGCTTAACCACAGATGGGCTCTGGGCAATTCCCACCACCCAGCTGATGTGTGTTGATTTGTGTTTTCCACCTGGCAGGGTAGCCAAAAATAAGCAGCCTCATGGGCATGTGGCATCTGGGGACACATTGCCTGATCTCACCTCGCCCTCACAAAGAGGCAAAAATTCTCTAGAAGATTCCAACTGGATAAGGAAACCTCCCAGGAACAGCACAAAAATTAGTTGAATAAACTGTTTTGAATGCAATCAGAGATATTAATGAAACAGGGAGGAAAACTATTATCAAACCTTCCCCTCAGAGCCACAAAATCAGGAGTCTGAAAGCAGGAACCCTGACTCCCAGGATTCGTATGTGGAGAGGAACAAGAAAAAAGTAGGCTGACAAAAAAATCTTAAACCCCCTAAAACCTACACCCCTTCACCCGCATACCCCAGGGCTGTCAGAGGAATAATCAAACATCCACACTGTCACTGTTGAACTGGAGAACCAATATCTGGCACCCACTTTTGCTCTTTTGTAATGTGCATGTCATGTGTAATGTTATGCTGTTGTGAAGTCCAGGTCAGTGTCTGGCTCCTGCAACACTGACTCTGAACAAATGCTTTCACAAGAGTAAAATAAATACTTTCAGGACTGAAAGTTGAAGGTGGTTTTCATCAACTTGTGTAGTTTGGGCAGCAGCATAGTGATGAAATCAGGAAGGTTTTCAGGCTTCTTCAATAAGGGTGATTTAACTCGATAGTCCATTATAAACAGAGAACAGATACTAGGAGAGTTCAAAGATTAAAATAATGCTCTTTCAAGAGTGTAGCACAGAAATTGAAATGAAAGCCAAAAGTTCAAACAAATTAACCAGAAAATTAGGCATTAAAATTCTTTATAGTTTTCTTGTTTGCACATTTCTTACCATCAAATATCGGCAGGGTATTTAGTAACTACAGGATGGAGCAAGCAAACATATTAAATGGTGAGTGTATTTTATTTTGAAGTACAGTCTCACGGGTGGATGATAGAGAGAGCATAGCAGGCAGGTGACAGCTGGAGTGACAAGAGACAAGAACCTTCCAAAGCATGTGTGCTCAGAGAACGCAGCTTTACAAGAGCTACTGATAGAATCACAGAATGGTTTGGGTTGAAAGGGATCTAAAAGATCATCTAGCCCCAATCCCCCTGCCATGGGCAGGGAACGTTCCACTAGCCCAGGTTGCCCAAAGCCCCGTCCAACCTGGCCTTGAACCCTTCCAGGGAGGGGGCAGCCACAGCTTCTCTGGGAAACCTGTGCCAGGGCCTCACCCCCCTCACAGTAATAAATGTCTTCTTTATATCTAATATAAATCTACCCTCTTTCAGTTTAAAACCATTACCTCTTGTCCCATCTCTGTACTTACTGATAAAGAGTCCCTCCTCGTCTTTCCTGTAGCCCATTTCAGCTGGAAGGCCACAGTAAGGTCTCCCCGGACCCTTCTCTTCTCCAGGCTGAACAACCCCAACTCTCTCAGCATGTCTTCATAGAAGAGGTTCTCCACCCCCCCCACCCCCCCCACCCCCCCCCCAGCATATTTGTGGCCCTTCTCTGGATTCACTCTAACATCCTTCTTGTATTGGGGCCCCCTAGCTGAACACAGTACTCCAGGTGAGGTTTCACAAGAGCAGAGTAGTGGGGGGAATCATAGAATACCAGCATAGGAAAGGACCTCAAGGATCATCTGATCCAACCTTCCTTGGCAAAAGCACAGTCTAGACAAGATGGCCCAGCACTCTGCCCAGCTGAATCTCAAAAGTGTCCGATGTTGGGGAATCCACCACTTCTCTGGGGACATTATTGCAGTGGCTGATTACTCTCATTGTGAAAAATTTCTCCTCTTGTGTCCAACTGGAATCTCCCCAGAAGTAACTTGTACCCATTACCCCTTGTCTTTTCCATGTGACTCCTTGTAAAAAGGGAGTGTCCATCTTCTTTGTAGCCACCCTTTAAATACTGGAACATGGTGATAAGGTCTGCTCTAAGCCTTCCCTTCTCAAGGCTGAACAAACCCAATTCTCTCAGCCTTTCCTCACAGGGAAGGCTTCCCAGTCCCTTGACCATCTTTGTGGCCCTTCTCTGGGCCCTCTCCAGCCTGGCCACATCTTTTTTTGTACAGCAGGGACCAAACTTGAACACAGCATTCCATCTGTGGCCTGACAAGTGCTGAGTAGAGCAGGATAATGATGTTATCTCTGCTGTTGATGCCCTTGTTGGTTGAAGCCAGCATCACATTGGCTTTCTTTGCTGCTGCAGCTCACTGTTCACTCATGTTCAGCTTGTTGTCCATGAGGACCCCCAGGTCCCCTTCCACAGATGTTGTCTAGCCAGGTGGATCCCAGCCTCTGCTGCACTTCTGGATTAAGTTTTCCCAGGTGCAAGACCTTACACTTGGCTTTGTTGAACTTCACAAGGTTCTTGTTAGCCCCCTCTTCCAGCCTATCCAGGTCTTCCTGCAGGGTGGCTCTCCCCTCCGCAGTGTCCCCTTCCCCACTCAGCTTGGCATCGTCAGCAAACGCCATCAGGGCACACTCGATCCATCACCCAGATCACTTATGAAGATACTGAACAGCGTTGGGCCCGATATCGATCCCTGGGGGACCCCACTTGTGACAGGTTGCCTGTTTGACAAGGAGCCATTTCCAGCACCCTCTGGGTGGGGCCTGTCAGCCAGTTCCCCACACACTGTACAGATCACTTGGCTCGACTGTAATGTGTCAGTTTCTCTATGAGGAGGCTGTGGGGAACTGTATTGGAAGCCTTGGAGAAATCCAGTTTCCACTGCTTGCCCTACATCAACTGAGTAGGTTACTCTTTTGTAGAAGGTGATCAGGTTTGTCAAGGTCAAGCACAATTTGCCCTTGGTGGATCCATGCTGGCTTTTCCCAGTCACATGCTTCATTTGACTTGTGGCAGTCCCCAGGAGGATTCATTCCATAACTCCCAGGGATTGAAGTAAGACTGATGGGCCTATAATTTCCTGGATTCTTCTTTAAGCCTCTCTTGTAGATGACGGTGACATCAACCTTCTTCCAGTCTTTTGGTACGTTCTCGAATCTCCATGACTTCTCAAAGTTTATGGAGAGTGTCCTCACAAGGTTATCAGCCAGATCATTTTAACACCTTTTGGTGGGTAACTTCAGGGGTCATGGACCTGTAGGGGTCAAGCTCTGTAATTGTTCACATACCAACTCTTCCTTCACTGACGATGGGTCTGTGTTTGCGTCAACCTGGATTTTTATTCCCAAGGCCTGGGGCCCAACTGTGCTGGTAGAGGCAGCAGTGAACAAAGTGTTGAGAACCTCTGCCGTTTCAGTGTTGTTGTTGACTAATTACTCTCTCCTGTTTAACAGCAGGCTACTATTTTCCTTCTGTTTCTGCTTGTTGTTTAGGTACCTGAAGAGCCCTTTCTTGTATTTGTTGACATCTGGCCAATTTCTATTCAAGCTGAGCTTTTGCTTTTTTAACCACATCTCTGCATGCCCTGGCAATGTCCTTGCAGTTCTCAATGGGTATTCGTCCACTTTTCCATCTCTGGTACGCTTCTCTCTTGGTTTTGATGAGACTCAGAAACTTGCAGGTAAGCCAAGGGGGGTCTCTTGCTCCGACTACTTCCCTTACCTTTAAATGGGATGAACTGTTTATTTCTTGTTAATGAAATCACATCATCATTGAAGCATATAAAGGAGACTGTCGAGCCTGTTAAAAGACAGCTGAGAAAGGGTCTGGTGCCTGAGTTCTTTTTATAAGTGGGAAAGAGGCTGAGTGCTCTGAGGTTGCTCAAGTGCCATGCAGATAGTAAAGCCAAAGTCTTACTTAACAAAGTAGATGATCCAGTTTACATAGCTTACAGCCTAGAATAGAATAGAATAGAATAGAAAGAATAGTCTTTTTGTTGGGACTTTTAACTCAATAAATTTGACATTAGGGCTTTCCAGTTCCACTTTTCCCTCAAAAGCATTTTTCAATTCAGGTACATTTGATGACAACTCATAAACAACCTATATATATATATACACACTAATTCAGGAAGTATCACACAGGTGCGTAAGCATGATTTGATAGATAGAACCATATAGATATATAGAATGATATATCTTGAGTGTGCAAGGAGCCTTTTAGTTCTCTGTAGTAAAAATTACAAAATCACAGAATCATCTTGGTTGGAAAACACCTTGAAGATCATCCAGTCCAACCATTAACCTTACATTGACAGTTCCCAACTCCACCAGATCCCTCAGCACTGGGTCAACCCGACTCTTCAACCCCTCCAGGGATGGGGACACCCCCCTGCCCTGGGCAGCCCATTCCAACACCCAAACACCCCCTTCTGCAAAGAAACACTTCCTGACATCTAGTCTAAACCTTCCCTGATGCAATTTGAGGCCATTACTTCTTGTCCTATCGCTTACTATTTGGTTAAAAAGACTAATTCACAGTTCTCTGCACCCTCTGTTCAGGGAGCTGTAGAGGGCCATGAGGTCTCCCCTCAGCCTCCTTTTCTCCAGATTAAACAACCCCAGTTCCCTCAGCCGTTCCTCGTATGACATGTGTTCCAGGCCCTTCACCAGTATAAGATACAAATAGTGAACAGACAGTTTTTTCACTCCCCTTTACTGGCTGTACTCAGGTGGGGAAGAAGCTGACCCTAGGGACTCTAGCAAATATAAGGTGTCTATGTGAGCTCAGTTTTCCTACACTGTGGTCCTGTATTTGCTGGAGGAGAGTTCCTTTATTCCTCCTGGACTTGCAGATTTCACTGCTCTGTTTCCATGCCACCTTCCCGCTACACCCAGGAGATGGCATCAGCACATAACAACTTTATTTGATCTGTTTCTTGTCGGAGCCTTTTATATTTTCTCCATTTCAGAGGTTGTATTGCGGTACTAATTCACCCTATTCATTTCAATTAAGCAATTAATTTTAATATTCCAGGTTATTATACAGCAAGTTTAAGTATGCTAAGTATTCTTACTGTCCTTGTGCTATGAAGCTCATTTCATTCTTCAGTGTTACAGAAATTTAGAGAAAACAGTAAAATCCAGTTTCTTCTCTAAATGGAGTATGTTTCACACATACTTTCTTTTTCGTATCTAATATTTCTCAGCTAACATACTTGAAGATGGACAACAGAACTAGAGATGCAGCAATTAAAGAACAAGACAGATGACCCGCATATAGAAAAGTGTGTATCTGAATCATAAGATTAATAAATACACTGGGTCTGGTGCTTAGAGTCTTGAAGTTAATTAGGAAGTTTGTTCTCTGTAGCTTTTCATTTTCTGGTATGAGTTTATTTTACCTAGGATAAGTAATCTCTTTTAACCTCATCTTCAGCCCTTAGTTCAGTTGCAAGGTGTAATCTAATCTGCTCAGCAAAAAGGGGTGTTTCTGTATTTGTCAGCCTCTGCCATTTCCACCTCAGCAGGGAGAAATGACAGCTGATGGCAAAAAGTTGCTGAAGGATCTCATGATCCTCAGTGAATAAGTCAGAAAATGGCAGGTGAATTGCAATGTCAATAATTGCAAAGCAAGGCACAATCATTTAGCAAGGTGTACTCTGAGCTAGGTATTGCTGCTCAGGAAAGAGATCTTAGAGTGACTCTGGGGAGTCCTCTGCAAATGCTATCTCAGAGTTCATTGATGTCTCAGAGTCTTTAGGTAGTGTTAAGATGAAGTGATGAAGAGGACATAAGACATGCTCGTGCAGCTCTGTAATCCACCATGTGTCTGCTCCTTGAGTACGTGTGCAGTTCTGATCCCTATGCCAAAGGCAGGAACAGATTTGAAAAGATCCAGAGAAAGGCAACAAAAATTACTGAGTCCTGGAATGGCCTCCACATACAAAGTAGGCTGTACTCATTCAGCCTGGAACAGAGATAAGTGAACATCTATTAAAGGCATATAAATGCGAGTGTCATAGGAATAGGAATTGTAATGACTATCCACTGTCTCTCACAAACTGAAAATGGGTAGGTAGTAAACATGATTGTGTGAGACCAGATATAAAACAGACTAAAACTATTTGTTTGGGGTTTTTTCGTTCAAAGTATGACTAAATTGCACAACTCAACCACGATGTACTTGGTGTCTGAAAGTATTAGTGAATTCAATCTGTGGTTAAAGAAGTTGACAGAGGAAGTCCAAGAAGAGTTATTAAGCAGAAAGATGCACTGAAAGCCCTCAGGCAGGTGAGTCCTAAGCTGTGATCACTGGGACATATACCACAGGTAAAGGAATAAACTTGTCTTTTCCTTTATTACACTCTGTTCTCTCGTGTATTTTACTGGACAGAGACAGGTAATGGGTAGATGGACCTTTGGGTTGACACAATATGTTGACTTCTCTATCAAGTGTGCATACAGTGACATGTGTGAGCTGAGATCCTAGATGGAGGAGAAGACTGGGGTGCGTTGGCTGGAGCATGACTGAAGAGCTGCCCAGTCCCCCTGCTGTGTGCCACCACCTACTTTTTTTGAGGGACCTTCCATTGCTGTGTAAGACCCAACACATTCCAGGTGACCTGAGCTCCTTCCACCGTGCCATTCACCCACGCCTGCCCCAGCCCACACACACATCCTGCTCTGCTGGAGACACTCACTGCAAAACCTCCGAGATACCACTCTGCCTCCTACTCTCACAGGCCTCCAGTCCTTCAGGGTGGTATTGTTTTTGATTCCTGCAGGCTATTGCAATGGAAAGTTTTTACTTTTAATTTTTAAACTCTTGTCTTCTAGACTGCAGAGAATGGTTTATAATATAATACATTGTAATTGATTATACAATTGAAGAATCAAAATCACACTACATTGTGCCAAAATTAAATGTTTTCATTGGCTGCTTGTAGTTTTCCCCTCAAGAATTACCCATCGAGAATATATAAATGTTTGGTTTCTCATTCCTTTTGGGACTATATTTCAAAATCTTTAAAAATCTTTGTGCTAAAACCCAACTTCTCTCTTCTACACTGCTCTGGTTAGCAGAGCCCTATTAAACCCACACTGAGCAGAGCTTTGTCCTTGGCAGGGAAAAGGATCAGATAATGCCTGAAGCTCACTAGGGATTTAATTCTTGTTATTAATTTTATATAGAAGCTGTCCAGATACTACAAAGAAAGGGCAGGAGCATGAACCCCACAAATAGATCATCAGCAAAAATTTATTAGCAGTAACATATGTTGCAAAGGGGGAAGTGGGTCTGATTCATCTGCCTTTTGATACCACCTGGTATTTCTTTTACTCTTTGATACAAGGAAAAAAAAGAAGACAAATGACTGAGATATGGATCATCCATGCCTCACTGCATTTTTTGCCATTAGCAAGGCATTATCATCGTTTTAGAACTATGAGATTTTTTTCCTCACATATTTCTTTTCCTGGTGACCGTCAGGTTTGTAGCCTGCAACAATGAGCTGGGACAACTTCAGTGAGTATGGTCATGTGTGATTCACCCATTGGGGGTCCTCACCCATTGGGGGTCCTCACAGATGTCCAACAGGGTGCATTCAAAGAAGTAGATGTACTGAATTAGAAGCAAGAATTAAATTAAATGTAGATTTAAAAGCAATCAAACACATAAAAATGCCCACGGGGATAGGATCTTTCTGTGCAAGCCTTATTTCTTTGTATAGTTTGTAGAGGGGTTTGTGGTATCTAGGGGTACACAGCAATTTTTTGTATTGAGGATGCAATGCACGGTGGAAGATTTTCCTATGGAAGAAAGTCCTTAAGGAAAATTGTTCAGGCCTTGGACCCACATCCTTTCTTCTGGAAAACTTGTGTAATGAGGTGTCTGTGCAAAGCACTTCCTGAGCATCATATCCTAGGCTCTTCTGCCTGGGCTTTGCACCCGTACAGTCTCAGAGAAGCACAGCTGCAAGCGCATCAAAGCCTTATCTTTGACTTTGCCATGTATGACTCATTAATTGCTCTGTAAGGGTGAACTAAGGCCTGGTAAGGATGCTAGGTGTCTCCTCAACACACCACAGAGCTCTGGGCTCTGCTACTTCTCCTCAGAGCAGCTTAAACCAAAGTAAGATACAGGATTAGCCACTGCAGCCTGTGAATGTTGTCCTCATAGTTGGTGTTAGTGCAAACTTTAGCCCAAAGGTGTCGGTACACCAGCATCAAGAGTTGAACTTGCCTTTGGGAGGAAACAACTCCCAGATGAACAGGATTTTCCGTGGGCAATGGAGCAACAGAGTTATGTTGCCATCTGCCTTCCTGGTCTCATCTTTCCACCCATCTGATGGTGTGAGCAGGGAGCTCTGAGCACTGCCCAGGTTCCTGAGATTCTAGGACATAATCTGAGGGTATCACCCCCAGCCACGTTCCCTGCCGTGTGTGTTGGTGTCATGGGTGCAGCCAAATCATGGAGTACAGTGACTGTGTCCTTGCACAGAACTGATGCCCTGGTCCAGATCCGAGCAAGAAGTCACACTGCGTAGGTCCAGTGGTAGGTATGGAGGATGAGCTGTAGAGATTTTATGTCCCACTTGCAACTCCAGAGGAGAGCCATCTGCTCCATGTGCAGTCCCCATGGACAGGTCACAGTTACCCTGGCACAGGTGAAAACAAGTGCACACCTCTTCCCCAGCAGTTTGCCTGCGGGATGAGTCTCTAGTCAAGTATAAGCATTTTGAAAACTGAGCCAGAAAATCGTTTTAGTGACTGTGGGTTTCTTTTGAGTGTGGCGTATTTCTTATTTTTTTCTTTGTTACAGTAGCAACAGCTAATAGCAAGTTTACATGAATGATTCGTGGTTTTCAATATAATTCAACTATACATGGAATCTTACAGGAGTATTGTGAAACAAATTACACCATGGCTGCTCTTCTGATTCACACCTAATGATTCATAAGTTATTATCAAAACAAGTGCAGTGAGTACAGGGCGACACTCCTAAAGTAAATTGATTTTGATGGTTTTAATTTGTTTTTTGCATGCACATGAAAGTTGCTCAATAGAGATTTGTAAGTAGATGCCATGGTGATGTGCCTGTGGATGTTCCAAATCCTGTATCTTTTTCTTGCCCCTGTGCAAATTGGACAAAAAAAATAATACTGTCCGCAGGTGTTTTTGCATCTTATAGAAGTGGAACAAATTTTGGGGGAAAACAGAGAATTGGGTCTGAGGATCCCACAAGCAAAAAGATGCAATGCATAATGATTTTTTCAAACCTACAGGGACTGGTACAAATCTATATTTTGGGAATGTGAATTTTTACCAGGGCTGTGTTTTCAGGGAGGGCTGTGAGGTGATGGCAGCTGCCTACCTTCAGATCAGGGATGTGTCCAGAACAGCTTTGATCCTTTTTTGAGTTACTCTTTGCTCTGATAGTTTCTGCATTTCACTGACACCTGGGCTCATCAGGGATGATGAAAGACTCACTGTCCTAGCCTTGAGCACATCCATATTTCTGCAGCAGATGGTCTACAGAGAGGATCCTATGGAGTGAGGCAGGCCACCCCAGCCCTCTGGTGGCCTAAACCCAACCAGTGATACGAGCTCAGCTCCCCTCCTCCAGTCTCTCCTCCTCTTGTTAACAACTTTAAATTTCTGACAGTCATCTCTCTACCGAAGTTTGACTCTTCCTGTATTTAAAAGCAGGAACTTTTTCCCCAACATCGACCCTGACTTGAGCTCAGTGACTCCATGTGAAACACCAGCAGCCACAGTACAGCTGTCTGCACACCACAGTGCCTGCCTCCACACTTCATAACGCGATTGCAAGAGCTGCAAAATGTGCACGTGTGTACGTACATGATCTGCTTTTCCTTCGGGGGAGAGGGGCTCTCCATCTGTCTATGAAGCAGCCGCAGTTGCATCAAGGCAGCTCCTTAGGAGTGCAGAATTAGAACGTGTAATTAATAATACCTTGCCAGGGTGATGGCCTTGCACGAATAAAAACTAATCCAGAGCATGTTTCTGCCTTCTTGCAACTTTTAATCTTCCACATACGCCGCTGGGAATGTTTCTATGGTTACCTCCTAGAATATCAGTTTGCCAACATCAGGTCATTTCCATCCTGGAACCTAAATTCAAGCTAGTTTTTTAGCTGTGCTTAACTTTAGTACTGATTTTTAGACTCCCGAAGAGCTGGAGGTGTAAAGCTTAGATGCAAATGCGCCACCATTTTTGTAATTCCTGTCACAACTTTGATAGCGATGCAGAGCAGAGTCTCAGCAAGAGAAAGACAAAATATCCAGGGTTTCATGTCCAGAAATTGTGGTGTCATGTGGCAGCTCACATAGATACTCTGGACATGACCACAGCAAAAGAGACTCACAATCATTTAATTGGGTTATCTCCAATTGCAGGCTCTGGAATTGCTGTCAGGAAGGTGAGCAGAAGTACAACTTTTTTAGTATTGAAGGCAGTAAGACTGTTTATTTGCAGCCAGTAACTATGCGTGCTCCTACAAGAGGTGTGCCATTTGCAAATGTGACAGTGGATCAGATGTCTATCCTTTCCCAATGCCTTTTGATGATAAGAAGTGGGAATTTTGTTGCTGCCTGGGCTAGTGTATTTCTGCATTCATAATGATACATTTCCTAAGCCAAAACTTTTCCTGACCTGAGTTTGAATGCGTGTATAGCACTGAAATGTATACCTTTAAGTGCAGTTTCTATTACCGAGTTGTATTAGAAATATGCTGTGAATATGAGAAAGAATGTGAAACCTTGTTGTCAGCTCTAACCAGAACAATCACTTCTTTTTCTTTTCGAACCAGGGAGGTCATGTTGCTGATAGTCACAAAAATAAGCTTTTTTGAGTCAGCAGCTTTGCCCGATCTGTCAAAAATGTCACAACTTGCTTGTAAATATTCCAAAAGCCAGAAGTCTTTGTTTCAAAAACCAATTATGGTGGCTGACTGACAACAATGTACTTACTTATCACAGCATCCAAAACACCTGGCCACTTAAAAGCAACTAAGTGAATGGTTAAGGGCATCATAAATCTTGCAGTGCCCACACAGCAAACAAAATATTCATATTAAGCATAAAATTTTATCACAGTACAAGGGCCCTAATTCTGACCCAAATGGAATATTATTGTTCCACCAGCAAATTCAAAATGCAAACACAACACAAAGTCATTTTACAGCAGGGACATAAAAATTATAGGTACATAGTTCCATGACATATTTACATAGCAGTGACAGTATTCCTGGTTCCAGTACAAAACAAAATAAAAAACAAAGTTTGAGGCACAGAATAGATTTCTGAATATGGCTAGGGAAAACTTTTTAAGACATTACAACTAACTCTGAAACTCGATGTCTTTTAAAATACCTTCAGTAAAAAGCAAATAGAGTAAAGATTTAATGCATGCCTAGAGGTCTCCCTGGGTATAAGGCTTACTAATCATGTTGCTAAAGGCATAAATTCTTGCTTTACTTAGATATTCACAAGTGACCTAGGACCCTGCTAGGAAACCCAAAGGATTAAAAGGGAGATCTGCAGAGAAGATACCAAAATAGGAGTTACCAGGCCTGATCCCGTATTCCCAAAGGAAAAGAGCTCAAGTACTGGGCTGAAGTTTTAAAGGGAGCTACAAAACTTTATCTAAATCTCTTTCCAGAATTGAGAAGAAGGCTGAAGCATCCTGCATGCACTGATGGAGGCTGCCCATGCAGTCCAGAAGCAAACTGCAACTGCAGAAAAACCTCTTTACAACCACTGCATGGGCACGTTGAAGAGCATCATGTAGTGGTGTCCGCAGACAGTTCTGTGGGCTCAATATGGACACCATTCAAGTCAGAGGAAGGGGATGTGTCCTTAATAATGAAGTAAAAATTCGAATAATAAGGAGATGTGGGGATACTGTGAAACCTCAGAGTCACAGGTGGTGCTTGGTGTGAGTGCAGGTGCTGCCCAGAGCTGTGTGTGCAGATGTGCTGCCTGGTGTCCTGCTGCACCTCTGGTGTGAACTGCAGGATGGGGCAGAAGGAGGGATCAGAAAGACATTTGGCTGCTGGCAGAAGGGAGAAAAGCAAACAAATCAGCATGCTGGCAAGGTGTTCGGTTGGAAGGCAGCAAGTGAAAAGGCAAGTTTGGGGTGCTTTGCTCTGCAAAAGGCGAGCATGGCCCTTCAGGATGATGGAGGAGCTAAAAAAGAGAAGGTCCTTTCTCCCTTGTCCGGGAGGGCAGTGGTCTCCCCCAGGCACGGGTGTGGAGTGATGTGAGCTAAATCCGTGGTGCAGGTCATGGGTAGTGCCAATGTTTGGGGTGGGGGTGAATTCCTCAAGAGCCTGATAGTGCTCTCCGGAGAGCTGCAACGCCTGGGCAGCGCAAGCTGCAGACTCGGTTCTGGATCAGGGCTCACCAAACGACTCCCTACCCATGTCTAAGCAAAAACTCTTGTGTCTCAACAGATCTTTGCAGTGGGCTCACCGAAACCTCACAACCAACACTGAGACAGCCACATCATATGGCCTAAGCACACTCCAAGGCTGTAATTGCCTTGTTATCCATCGGCAAAACCCAAATGATTTCTCTGTGTCAAAGACAAATCCTTGCACGTATCCTTCTCCTCCTGTTCCCATCACAGCAAGGCTCTGGCAGGGCTCTTGAGGTCCTGCCTAGAACTGGCACAGGACAGGAGGACTCTGGGCATGCTTTGGTGTGCACACTGCCCTGCTCCCAGTGGCAGCAAGGTTTTGTCTGGGCATGATGCTGAGCAACTCAGCAGCGTGCCTGGATCAGGCAGCTCACACAGATGATGCTCCTATACACTCTGGAGCCCCGTAGGACTCAGAGGGAAGACCACCAAGGCAGGATTGAAAAGCACATTCTCCTACTGTATCTTATTATTTCACCCACAGAGAGTTGCTTTTTCTCAGAGAGGAGGGTAGGTAGTATAGGTACAATACTCTCTTGCTTGTTGCTCGCTGGATTAACTTAAAACAGGGTTACACGCAGAGCAGACAGTGTTTGCAGTGACTTCACTTCATGTGTCTCCCAGGGGATGGGGAGTTGCTTAAGACTGGGGGCAAGAGATGTAAGTGGGAGCTCAATGTCTGATTTTAGGGAAAGGAAGAAGAGGCAACGTCCCCTTTTCCTGATGATGGAACCAAGCAACACCAGGGGATGTAAGATCAAAATGGTAAATAAAATAACTGTAAATATCTCAACATGACCTAATCTGTGATTCAAATACACTGCACTCTATCATGCAAGGTGCTGTGGGTCTCTGGGATGGGTATATCGTGCTCATCCCCTGCACTGCTGAACCCCCTGCAGCACAGCAGGGTGCTGGAGGACTGGCTCAGGGACAGGGTTTGCGGTAGGTGGTGGCCACTGCCACCCTTCAAGATGGATGCTCTGGAGCCCTCTGCTCTCCAGACAACCACTGGGTCCCATCCTGTGTGGGGGCTCCTGGCCAGCCTCTGCTCAGCCTCTCCTGCTTTCACCCCCACACAAATGCCCTCTTTGGACCCATCTCTACTTCCCTTCTCTCTGTCAGCATCAGACATGGCAGGAGCCAGACAACACTGCTGCTGTCCCAGGACTCGGCACTGAGGGACACCCTGCATGAAGCGTGTCCCTGGTCCAGATCCCTCTCCTTGATCACCCATTGTCTGTGCATTGCTGCACAGTGTGTTAAACCACAGTTTATATCCTCAGATATGACTTGTTTGGTTGAGCCAGCGCTGAGGGATCTGGTGGAGTTGAGAACGGTCAGTGTTGCGTTAATGGTTGGACTGGAAGAGCTTCAAGATCTTTTTCCAACCCAGATGATTCTGTGATTCTGTGAAGATTACTACTGGGGACACCAGTTTTTTTGTCAGAGGGTGTCCTCAGTCTTCTTGCTCTCTCCATACTCTCATTCCCACAGGAACATTATTTTTGTCCTAAGGTAAAGACTTGCCAACTGGTTTTAAAAATCCAAACATCTTCCTGGCTGTGTTTTTGCAGCCATAACCCTCTTTCATGTGGACCAGCTTTATAAGCACATAACCTAATAAAACCTGAATGATCCATAAGGAGATTTCTTCTATAGCTAATTATTTCATGCAAAGTCTGAAAACTAGTTATGATTGTATTGTGGTCTTATTAGATGTGTTTTGCCTTTCCAGCATAGCTGGGAAAGGAAACATTTGTCTGAACTAAAGGGTAGGAAGTCAGATAGGGCTGTCTGCAGCCATAGGGCACACAGACCATTGCTCTGTCTCAGGAGTCAAGAGAGATTTAAAGCAATTGTCCGCTTTTGATGTTGCCAGACAACATTAGGAAGGCTTTTTTTTTTAATTTTTTTTTTTTCCTAATCTATGAAACAGTAAGAAATCATTAGACAGTGCAGAAAAGCAAGGAGGACACAGGGATTAGGTCTGTCTGTGCTGGCAGAGAGGCTCTGCCGTGACACTGGGAGGGAGACTACTAAAACATGTCTTTGTCAGAGGTGGGGAGCACAGCCAAAGGTTCATCGCAAGCATTTGTACCAAATGGTGGTTTTGAGATTTGGTTCCCCCAAGATTTTCCTTCTCATTAGTACTTGATTTGTCATTTTGCGATACTAACAAGTATTTCAACTGTAAAAATGGGAAAGAAAAAGAAACTTCTTCAGATCTATTTAATAAGACATGGGTACAAATGGCATTACAAGATAATTCTTTAATATGTGACAATTAAATCTGATGGAGAATTTATGCAGTTGAATCATTTATTTAGATGTTCAAAGCACCTATCCATAACAGTGAGTAAATTAAAAATACACAAGCAGGGATAATCCCACAAAATCAAGCCAGTATTAATCTCTCAGCCTCTTGCTGGAGACTGGCTGTCTGAAAGATTTTTTTTCTTTCTCAAGTATTCTGGCTCAGTTTGATCCCCATTTTGTGTGAGGCAAACATTCAGTATTTCTATTAAGTACCTGTTATTAAATCACAATCAGTCTGTTGTAAAACTCAGCCCTTGGAACTACACAATGAGATTTGTTTTCCTCCTCCGGCCGCGGTGTACCAGGGATGTCTCTGGGGGGCGAAAGCAAATGCAAAGATTTTAAATAGAAGGGCTTCTCTCTTTTCCTGGCATTTCAGTAGATAATTGAAGGCAAAGGAAAGAGCTTCAAGCTCCATGCCAGACTCCGTGTGTATAGGAACACAACCCTTTTGTTTATTTCCTGCAATATTAAGACAAATTAAATATGACTAATTCTACTTTTTAAAATTATTCCTGCACTGATGCCACTTCACTATTTCAGCTAGGTAAGCAAGCAACCTGTTCCAGAGAATGAGGAAGGGAAAGGTCCAATGAAGAGGCTTTAAATGTCGCTTGTAGGCAAACTGAAAATTTCCCCTCAAAGTGCTAATCTTTTCTTTATTGCTTTAATGACGATATAGTTGTTGTTCACAGCAAATACTGCTACATTTATTTAAAAACCAAGCATATAAAAACCCTGAAGTACTTCTGGTAAAAAAACCCCAAATATTTTATTCATTCTGAAATGTTTCCTCGGTGTTGCAGTGAGCCTGTAATTAAGGTGGTGCTACTTGTGGCTGTAGGGTTTGCTGCCCCTGTGCTTTCTGCAGCACAGGACCCTGAATTCAAAACTCCTTTAAGAAATTAAAAAAGTCTGGAGAGATTTGCTGTTAGTCTAACAGTAGCGACCCAACCGCAACTTAATATTTGGCAGAATCAACAGCATCTGTGGAAGAGCCAAGGTCCCATTAATGCCTAATGCAATCCCAGCAGAATTCAGGTTGGAGGGGTCCACAGGAGGTCTCTAGACCTGCTCAGAGCAGGATCAGTTTGAGGTCAGACAAGATTCATCAGAGCTTTTATTCAATCTGATCTTGAAATCTCCAAGGTTGGAGACTACACAATCTCAGACATCTGCCCTGCATGAGGATTTGTAACTGCTGATGTCTTAATGTGGAGCCAAAATCTACTCTGGGCTCTGTGCAGGAGGTTTTCACTGGGGCTTTTCTCTCTGTCTTGTACTGGCAAGGTTTATAGATATCACTGCATATAGTCAGGTCCTGCTTGAAAGTTTTGCTCTCTTAAAGGCTCCGCAAAGGCCTGAAATAATCAGGTTCTGTGCAATTGGCTTATAATTCAATTACTTACTATAATTGATTTAATTAAGAGCACAGACTAGATGGGATTATTGCTCTCAGAAGTAAGAGTTAGGAATCATACCACTGCAATTTTGGGCATCAGCAGCATCAGCACTTTTGAGCTTTCCTCCCTGTGTTCCCTTTTACTGTCAGGGGAGAAAAACTGAAACTCCAGAACAAAAATCACCTGTCTGGCCCTTGCCCAGGGTCCTGATGCAGTGCACCAAGCCACCCACATTCTTTTCTTGTTGAGGGCACAGAAGCATTGCTGGTGCTCAGCCCAAAATGCCTTTGCTCTCCTTATTCACCCCAGCTTTAGGCAAAGAAAGCAGCTCTGGTCAGGCTGTAGTGATGTGCAGGTTGCAGAGGGTGTCTGGCAATGCAGATCAACCAGATGCTTCAGGGGCACATCAAGAGATAAAGCTCTCACTGAGGTTGCATCTCTTGGTCAGGAAAGAAGTGCCTGAGTTGCACCATCTCAGAACATCCAGCTGACTGTCATCCAGGGACTTCCACAAGCTGTTGGTACCACCAAGGTGCATGAGCAGACTCACCCTGCAGCTTTGGCCACAGTAGAGAAACCACCGTCTCTGGTGAGGCAGTCACCCCTTCAGGATGGGGAATAGCATCCCCTGTGGCTCTCATGATCAGATGATTCTGGACAGGGACATGAATCCCTTCTCTACCACCCACCTTGGTGCCCAGCACATTGAAAGCTTGGGTACTTTCCAGGCTAGGGCTGGTTTCTGGAGCACACACATTGCCTCATAGGTGCAGGATGTACCCATGACCTCACACGGTCTGATGACAGTTTTCATCTCTTTATGGGCTGGGAGGGATCCTGAAAACAGTTTATGCTATAGAGCCAAGACAGGTCTTCACACAGGACCTCTCTTATCCTCTGGTCTCTGCCATGAACCCAGGATCCCTGCAATCTCAGAGCTGGAGTCCATCCTGGCCATCAGGACCTCTTCCTGGATATTCAGGCAGTTTGGCTCCCTGCCTTCCAAGAGGTATATCCAAGCCTCCTAATACATTTTTCCCCAAGGAGAACAAAGTGATTTAGAGCTCAGGGGATCGCAACTTGTGAACACTTCATCCCCTCGCTCTCCTCTGGATGGTGGAGCCATTATAAACCCCTGATAGTTCATCCTGACAAAACAGGGAAGGTTTTGATTTAATTGCAGTTGTTAATTAATTTTATCACTGCAGAATCTGCAGCTTGATGGGAAAAGAGAAATTATATTTAATGGATGGCTCCCATCTCTCAGAACCTGGTGGACAGTTTAGCTGGGTAAAGCTCCTCTCCTTGGCCAGAACTGCCTGCCACACTCCTCAGCCACTCTTCTCTGACAGCCCCTCCAGGATGGGCAAGCTCAGGCTGCCAAATGATCTTCCTTCCCCTGCCCTCCTTGCTCTGGGTCTCTGCAATTGTAACAGAAGCCAGAGCTGCGGGTAAAAGTGTTTGGCAAAGAAGCTGTGCAGTAGGATCAAGGCTGTAAACTTCTTGTGAAGGACCATTGGAGGTCCTGTTGTAAAGAAAAAGAGAGATGGGCTCAAGCTCTGCTTTTTTGTGGGCAATAAACCGGAACAGTTGGTGCTGCTTGTGGGAGTCTGCATCCTCACAGTGAATGAAGGTACCTGCCTTCCTAGGAGCAGCAGAAAAAGGTCTTGGTTCCCACAATAACAAGCAACCACAAGTCCCCTGCATGCAGGGAGTGGGTGTGGGGAAACTCGTGCTCCTACAGCAACGGCTGGCTCCATCACAGCCTGCCGCTGCACCACGCAGATGTGGAACCAAAGCGTGGGGAGCCCAGTCCTCTTTACTAACCAAAGCAATGGGGTCCCACCAGTCTGGTCCTTGCTTTTCCTCTTTGCTGTGATGGTGCAAGGTTTACCAGCCACCGTTTCTGTTTCCTCATGATGTCTCATTAGTTCTATTACTCTGTGCTCCGCCTTCTGGCTCCAATAAACCCCTCCTTGCAACATTCATTGTTTCCCATTAATCCTTGTTGACTAGATATGTACATATTTATTGCTTTTTATCTTGTTTGATCTATCAGGTCTTACAGTCCCTATTCATTGTTGCTGCTTCCCTCATAGCTTCCACCCATTTATCTTCTGTTATTGCATCTGCTGAAGTACAATTTGATTATCTCCTGCCAGTTCTTGTGCCAGCCCTGTGGTCTCTGCCGTGACTCTATTCTGCAGAACAGTTGGTCTCCCCAAATCATCATTACCTGAGTTATGGTAGAGAGAGGAAGACATTCCCTCCGCAGATCTGGTGTCCTCTCTTCCCTACTTAGTGGGCAAATGAGGCTAACATTTAATGGGTTGTGTGTCTTTGGGGGCCTAAAAATTTCCCAGATATTTTGTTCCACAACTCCATGCACCTGCTAGGCAAATAGACATGAGAGTTCCATCTAGCTTGGTATCTCTGACAGTAACCTCCAGCAAATCTTCAGAGAAAAATGCTAAGAAAAGTCAGACATAGCAAACAATTTCTGAAAATAAACCTTCTGGCTTCTGCATTTCTGCCCATACATCCTCCTGCTAACGAACATTGGGAACTCTGCTGCACTTTCCTTTGGAGAGCTTTTGGCTCTGGTCTGTGTTTGCTGTAATTTCAAAGTGACACCTCTTTTCCATGTTTCAGAAGCCTCAACTTGCTGCCACAGAGCTACTGCCAGCACTCTTGGGTACTGCAGGGACAGACCCCAGTCCTGCATGAGCAGTGTGAATGTGACCCCATGGGATCACCTCCTCTTCATGGGAGCTCTGGGAGGAAGATCTCTGCTGTGGGGCTAACCAAGGGCACCAGGGGTTACATCTGAGCTGTGTGAACAAGCTGCTCTTCCTCACAGATAGCCATCTCTCTGTCTCACTTGCCAAAGACAGAGTGATTGGGAGTGGGGACATGACTTTTCTGGGGAAAAAATGAATAATGAGGCACCTGGGACTCAAGGAAAATTGTGGGCTTCTTTCTAAGCCACAGATGGCCCTCAGCAGTAAGATGTATCAGAAATGTGTCTGCAAGGGCTGGCTCAGCACCACAGCTGCAGGCCCTTTTCCATCTTCCTCTGTAGCACAGATGAAGGACATCCACTGTGGCAGCTGAACACACCGATGTGACCAATGCCAGGCAGTGAGTCAGGATACAGCCTGGATTTTGAACAAGCATTTGCCTTCCCACGTGGCTTGTTCAGGGTCTTTGGCTACTTTCCTTACTCCAGCTTGGTGACAGTATAATAATCCTAAAAGACATGAAGGAAATCAGTCATGTAATTAGCTGACTTATTAGATGGAAGCCTTGTGCGATGCAAACTGATATCAGGTAATAGCTCTGGGGGCAAAGGCAACACAACCAAGAACAGCTGCTCAGAGGAAGGGCAGCTGCCCACTGACCCTGGAGGTGGGACAGGAGAAAAGCTGCCAGCAGCACTGCTGGCTTCGGCACACATCCACGGTGCAGATGAATGGAGGACGTGTGACACCCATTTGCAGCTGACTAGTGCTAGGACTGCAGGTTGAACTCATTTCCAGGAAGTCCCTAGACTGAATCCAGCTCAGTTCTGCTGAACTGGGAGACACTGGGGTACACTGTGGTCAGCCAGTGCCATGTGCCATCCTGAATGGGCCTTAGATCCTTTGCAAACCTCTCATCTCATGGATCACTGACATGCAGCCACTTCTACTGCTGCTTCTGACAGTTCCCAACAAGCACATCTAGATGTTAGTAGTGGATGAAATAAAATCATGTGTTTGGTTGGAGTTAAGGAGAGGGAGGGCCATGCTCGTACTCTGACAGAAAGTGGATTTCTAATTAGGGGAACCCTCTTAGAGGCATAGTGTGATGGATGGCAGACTGTGCTGCACATCGCTGCAAATCCAGCCATATTCTGCTCCTTTGGTGCCCAGAGGAAACATCACTTTAAAACATTCCTTGTTTCTGAGATTCTATAACTGTCTGCTGCCAGGTCCCTCTGCTCTGCCCAGTTCTCCCCAAAACTGCCTCCATTGCTGTTATTGGGGTACAGCCCCGCCGCATGCCTCGGCACTTTCTGCGGAGCACATTGCCCTCAGGGACTGTGAGCGGTAGAACACAGAGGCTCTCCCCACTTTCCCAGACTCAGAAAGTAGGTCAGACACAGAAAGTAAGAGATCAACGGGTTTCCTTTCATGTTGGTGGCTGTGCACAGTGCTATGGGGAGGAAAGCAAGTGCCATCCTTCTGGTTCTCTTCCAGGAGCAGTGCAGATGAAGTTAAGCAGGAACAATATAATAGCGTAATAATTCGGTTGCTTGTATTTGAACACTTCACGATCACTGTGGACTTCAAAGTTTAGACAATCTCCTGGAGGACTGCAGCTTAGTGCTGGCAAAGGAAAAAGCTAAAAGAAACAGTCACTGAATGAAGGGTAGAGAGCAGAGGCTTCACTGTGTGGTGCTGCAAGCGCGGCTGGCTGGGGTCAGCAGGCAGGATGCTGTCACATCCAGCACAGCCCCTTCCACGCAGTACACCGCCAGCACCAGCCAGGCTTCCTCCCGTGCCGAGCCCTGGATAAAGGGTCACTGCAGGGAAAAAGGTATCACCCATCTGGTACAGAAGAAACGTCAGGGGTGCATTTTGGATTTGGGGTAAAATGCATTTTAAATTATAAACAAAGGCCCTCATAGCAGGAGGCAGCCAAGTGTGGCAAGCTGAAGGGTTCAGGGAGGCCTGAGCTGTTCGGAGTCTCCAGCACTGCCTGCAACCCAGCTGCAAGAGGTGCTGAGGGACATGCTTGGTGAGCCTGTCTTGCCCTGTTGGGGAGGGATGTGGTGCTTGTAGGAGGTGGAAATGACTCAGAAATCAGGCCTGGAGCCATCCTCATGCTGTAAGCCCTACTGAATGGGATACCAGAGTCAGTATGTCTGTTTTTGCTGAGTCCGCAGTGTATGCTCGGATCCACCACCCCAGCAGAGGAGGATGATCCTATAGATGGGACAACAGAGTAAGACATGAGCCCGTGGGTCTGGACCTTGGCAGGGAACAGACTCCTCACCTGAATCCAGAGGAGTCACTCAGTGCTGGAAGAAAAAGGCAAAACAACCAACCTACCAATCCAAATCCCCTGGTTTTGCGGCTTGTAAGTCTCTTGCTGTGACAGTAGACTAGTGCCTGGCTGCTGGATCACAGCACCTTAGGTGAAGCGTGGATCTCCTGGCTCAGCTGGGAGCTGGGCATGTCCTGGGGGGCTCTGAAGGGGCTGGGAGCGGGGAATTGCCCGTGGCCAGCAAGAGAATCCCTGGAGCCCCTTGGAAGCTGTGAACACGAGTCACTTCTGGCCTTGATCATAGAGATGGGTCTTCACCTCCCTGGGGGATTCATGGCCAGAACTTCTGGGGGAAGGGAGAAGTGATTGCACTTCCTTTTCTCAATTCACCCTGTCCAGAGAGGGTAGGAGTCTGCAATGCAGTCCCCTGTGGCTTTGATGACAACTGGTATCACTTTGACAAGGACATTTCTGGCTTGTTTCCAGTGACATTGGAGCAGAAGGATGCTATCTGCTGGGAGGGTCTCCTGGAAGACACTGGCTCCTTGGTGGGCTGCTCCCATCCCACCCTGGCAAGGGAGAGTGGGGCACCCTGATCCTGCTGGGCTGTGCTCTGGTAGGACACAGGAAGGGTTCATTAATGGTTACAATAAATATGTTAATCTGCAGAAATGAAATCTTCCTAATTAGGAAATGTCTTCTAAGGTTTTTGCTTCTTGTTTCCCAAACTGCTGTGTGTGCATGGAGCATCTCCATGCACTCCAGTGTGATTAGCAGAGGGACCAGCGGTGCCAATCACACACCATTCATCCGAGTTCAACAAAGGGGATTATTCCCAGATCCTTCTCCCTGGCAGAAAAGTGTAAGTGTGCTCCTGCACTGCTGACTCTTTTCTCCTTGTAACAGTATCAACCATTCTGGAGAAAAGCAGGATTTAAGCTAATGAAAGGATTAGAATAATCTCTGTGTAACCCAGGGCTCCCTAGCTGCTCAGATCCTTACTGCACATCCTTCCATCAGCCACAGCATGGCTGTGCAGCTGGCATCAGCCTCAGTCTGGGCCCCTCTTGCATCTGCTACGTCACTGTCCAGGAGAGCGGTTGGATCAATGATTCCCCTGTGCTTTGCAGGGATATCCACAGGGCCCTTTAGTACTGATCCTGCTCATTTCTCCATCCGCCAATGCCATGGCCCACCCTGGGGTGTGGATACCATGGTAGGACATGCTCCTGCCCACGTGGCGGAGAGCTTACGTTATTCTGTCCTGTCTGTGTTGCCATGGAGCTTCCTGAATATTTGCTCAACACTTGCCACTCATACTCACATATCCTGAGGGACAATAAAACAGTTCTGGATTTAAAGGCAGGTGAGACCCCCATGACTGGCTGGACTGACCTTTTCACACAGGTCAGGCCAGACAGTCCCACCTGGTGACTGCTTCACAGAGCCCCGTGCTTCTGTGCTTGAGTGCACCTTGTATAAAAACTGTCGGGATTCAATTTATTCCTAGTGGTGGATCCCAGTGGTTAATCCCCTGTTGAATACTGTGTTGTATATCTGGCCCTACCTGCAGCTTCTAACTCGTAGGTGCCTTTGCTGCATGCAATGAGAAGTCTGGCTCTGGTCAGAAATCTCTTTGTTGCTAAGTCCCCAGAAACTGCAATCATATCATCATTTAACATTTTCATAGAGCATGTCAGTCACTTTTGATTTGCAGACCCCTATGTTTTTTCTCTACAGCAAATGTAAGTTTCTTGGTTATGTCTGTCTTACTTGGCTGGACAGAGAAAATTTTAACCACAGTCCAGCGACTCTCTGTCTGAAAACCACAAATGCAATATTCTGGCCTTTTGCTAAAAGGCATATTTTCTCATCCTCAAAGAACTTCTGCAGGTCTTTCCTGAATTCTTCAGTTTCGATGCTTTCTGAAATATGGGCTCTGGAGCTGGTCTATGTATCATACTCTCTGTCATACAGGACTGGACATTGATAAAATGGAGCATGTTGGAGGGGTGGAAGGGATATTTGTGGCAAGGCAGGAAAAAGACACTTTGCTGGATCAAAAGGGAAGAGTCTGCTCACTGTTGCTCTTTCTTCTTGAATTCTTGACTTCCTTTCTTGCTCTAAGGCCAGAACTATCCAGGTAAGAGCATCACACAAATCATCTCACCATTAAAAAAAAAAAAAAAAAAAATCTATGCTGTTCTGTTTTTTTCTTCCTCTCTTCTGAATATATTGAAAAACTCCAAGTTCCAAAATTAAAAAAAAACCCAGAATTTCAAAACATCAAATATTCTGGGATAAAAAATGTAACATCACTTTTGTGAAGTCTTATCTAATGGCATAACTGGTTGACTGAAATAATACACAAGATTAATCTCTCGAGAACAGGAACCAAGAAGAAGAGGTTGAAAGTGACAGATGAAAGCCAGGAAGAGAAATCACATCGAAAAAAAGTATAGTTTTATGTATTAGGAATGTTGTCTATGTACTTATACTAAAGTAAAAAAAGACCAAACCCAAACCAGATGTTTTCTGAAGTGGACAAGGCTAATGAAAAATAAGCATTAAAATTAGATATGGTTTGGATGTTAGCATGGCTTTCTGATTAGTTTTCATTCCCCGCAGAAATTATTGCCAAATTTTCTGGAAGGAGATATATTTTCAGATCCATGATTACTTCACATTTGTAAAGTTGTCCTTAAGCTCCATTTTCTATCAGAAGATATCACTTCTGACAAACAATGAAGCAGCCCATTCATTAGTCGTCTTTAATTCTCTTAAGCTTGTTGCTGTAATTAATGTCTGACTTTCTGAAGTATACTTAAACTGGAATTGTTCCATGTTTAATAGCTGAAATGTCCCATTAGATAAAGTTAATGCAACTGCCTTGGAATGGCAAATAGAGTCCGTGAGGCCTTGCTTTAAGGGGCATATAAATAATCTTAATAGAAAACATGCAAGCTGAAATGTGGATAGAATAATGTCAATATCATTAGAAATAGGCTTTCACAGGCTTGTGTGAACATTAGTTGTTTGGCTTAATGGCTAATTACAAAGACAGTCACACATTTACATAGTCTGCTGCACAGCGCCACGGTACCTCAGCAGGGATGCGCTACCTCCCTTCTCCAGCCACCTCTTGGATTGAACACACACAGCACCATCACCCCAAAGCCGAATGGTGCACAGAGGGGCTCCCAAAGGCCGGGAGGGACACGTGCTGTGGCCATAGATCTTGCTCTGGTGGGAGTGGCTTTGAGCACCACTCCCTGCAGCCAGACCAGGTCCTCTTCCAGCCAGGGAGCATCTTCCCATTGATCAAAGCAGTGGGGGACTGGGTCTTAAATTTCACACTTCACTGTGGGAAGGCAGCTGCTGGCCAAGACCTTAACCCTTTTCCTCTGGCAATAGCAATAAGAGACAAGAAACTGTAGTCTCCAACCTGCAGCCAGCTGTGGCTGCTGCTGGTGTCCCCATCCCTCTGTGCTAAATTGTGCTGCCTGATAAATGTGCAGTGGGATGTGCTGGCCACCTCCAGCAGTTTCTGTCCTAATCTTGGTCTTAACACCATGGCATCACCAAGGAGCAGGTGAAGACCTTCTTATCTCAGATATTCCTCAAACACCAGTTGTACCAGTACTGATACTGTTTTCTGAAGGTCTGCCTGTTCCACCAAAACCAATTTCTTCACTGTTTAGCTCATTTTTCATGTACTTTTTAGTTTTCATACATGATTTCCCAGAAAGTCAAATTGATGCATCTTGGTCTGTATATGAAAGCATCAGAGATTTGTCTCATGGCTTCTTCAGGAGGAACACATGTCGACTTCCAGTCTGCCACATCACACAGATCAGAGGACGTAACTCCTTTAGGGCACTGACCATTTGTGGATGAACTGCAGTACATATTTTAGGAAGACATCCAATTTGCTGCACACTTCAAGAAGCAGGTGAACTACCATCCCTGACGGTTGTATTTCATTTTTAATCTGGATTAGCCTGGTTTTAGGTTTTTGCTGACATTGGATTCAGCACTTCATTATTTGAAATCTTTCCTGCAGGTAAATCCATAATCTGTGTCTCTCTTTCACCTTTATATATTAAATTGCGTTCCTTCAGTCTGTCCCCATCAGGATTATGACATTGTTACCTGTTTTACTCTTCTACTGCCCCAACCCTGAGACCTCCCAGGCCTCATGATTTAATTTTTCTTGGACTGGTATGGTATGTTTTGCCCAGTTTTGAGCTGGGCATTAAGGTGCAACATCTTACTGTCCATCATGAATATTTTAAGGATCTGACTCAGTTTGAGTGTTTGTAGTTCTGCTGTTCAGGAATTTGAAGCCAAAGATCTAAAATCTTCCTGCAACTAGACTTTCTATGCAAGCACATAACATGGGGAATGAACAAGAGGAGTTAGACATGTGCACACACCTGCAGGGCTACGATCTTATTGGCATCATGGAGGTGTGGTGGGATGGCTCCTGTGGCTGGAGTGCTGCAATGGAAGGGTATGGGCTCTTTAGGAAGGACAGGCAGGGGAGATGAGGAGTGGGGGTCACCCTCTATGTCAGTGACCAGCTGGAGTGCAGGGAGCTGTGTCCAGGGATGGATGAGGAACTGACTGAGAGATTATGGATCCAGGATTGAAGGGAGGGCAGGGATGGGAGACATTATAGTGGGGGCCTACAGGAAAGATGGGGAGGGACTCTTTATCAGGGAGTGTAGGGATAGGATGAGGGGTAATGATTTTAAACTGAAAGAAGGTAGATTTAGATTAGATATAAGGAAGAAATTCTTCACTGTGAGGGCGGTGAAGCCCTGGAACAGGTTACCCAGTGAAGTTATGGATTCTCCCTCCCTGGAAATGTTCAAAGCCAGTTTGGCCTGGGCTTTGAGCAACCTGGGGTAGCGGAAGGTGTCCCTGCCCATGGCAGGGGAGTTGGGATTAACTGATCTTTAAGGTTCCTTCCAACCCAAACCATCCTATGATTCTATGAAATGTAGACTGGCAGGTAGCTCTTGGGACTCGCTTGGGCCTAATCATTATTTTGTGGGTTTTGCCTCTCTGAGAAAACTTTAAGGCACACAACTTTTGATGAGTCTCATTGAGCAGTTTCCCAGGCATGAGAAAATGGGGCGCTTGACTGAACATGAATCAGCAGCATTCACTGGTGATGCTCAGACAACTACTAGAACAGCAAGAATCTGCTCAGTGTATATGCATGAGGCCAGCTTCTCAACACAACAGAGGAATGCTGTTAAAGGTTATAGCAGCAGAAACATTCCAGAATGCATACTTTAAATCCCTTCATTATTTTGAATGCTGTGCTCTTGTAGAAGCTGGAAGATTCATAAAGCATATTCAAATTTTTGATATTCAGTATATTTTAAATCTCCTGTCTGGTGCCCGTAATCTGATTTAGCAAGATACATAAACCAATTTGGCGCAGTCAGTGTGACCTCTTTCCCATTGAACCTGCACCCAGTTCTGTAGAGAAGGCTGTGTGTTGGGGCTTTATTTGCATATGTGAAAAAAAGATAAATAAGCAGCAGAGGGAAAGTTTTCACTGGAGTCTCTGTTCTTAGTGCTTCACTGTTTCCAGTAAAGAAGATTCTTCCCTGAATTGAAATTCAGGACAGAAGTGTGTTTGCTTTTCCATGTGTGTGTGGAATAATTGTTCTACATATGCATGGAAAATCCCAAGGGAGGGGTTGCTGGGTGTGCAGGGGAGCGTTCCTCATCACACCCATCAGTCTGCTCTCGCTGGGTGCGCTGGCACTGCACAACAGGTCTAAGGACTAGACTCAGGTTGGTACCCCAATCCTCCAGCTGACTTTGCCCTTTGCTGGGGTCACCTTGCTGTGACTTTGGGCTTCAGACTCCACAATCCTCCTTGAATAACAGGAATGATTATGCTTTTGCTCCCAGGATTGGTTAGCATTTTCGTACTAGCTAATGCGATTCTGCAAATCAGAGACGTTATTTGAAGCATGTCTCTCCAAATGAGAATAATTATTTCAAGTGTCTTCTGTGGGGTTTAATAATTAGTTTTAAACTAATAAGTACACAGTAAACTGCAACAACATAATTACTTGAAGTTTGTTGCAGCTTCCTGTGAGATCATTCCCAGGAAACCCTAATCGCTTTTGATCATTTTGGATCTGCTTTGCTGCTTCCAGCACAACAAGCTGACTTGAAGCAACTGTGACTAATAGGAAATATTGGAGGTATTCACAACCCAACTGAACACAGGCCTGGACTACCTGGTCTTCTGACCCTGCTCGAGCAGGATTGATGACCTCTGGACGTCTCTTCCATCCTCAAATATTCTGTGATTCTGTGAAATGAGCCTTCCTCTTTTTGTTTTCTTGAAACTGTGACTTTATTTAGTTCCAAAAGATACAGAAAGCTAATAGCCTAACCGGGGATGGGTCTTTTCCCTTATCCTGGCATCCTGATGAAGATATTAATTTTTAAGCCAAAATCATCTTATGTTGGATGCTTCTCAGTGAGGAATGAAACACCTCCGGTATGCCTTGGCTGTCAGTACTTGTTACATTAATTAACATGTTGCTTACGTCACACGATAAGGATAGCTTTCCTTACTCATCATTATAACATATCGTTATACATACCAGGTGGCTTGCCAGTATTTCAGTCTCTTTCCTGCATTTTGGTTCGGATCGTTACATATTTGTACCACTGTTAGGCCAGGGTAGGAGCATCCCTCTTGCCACTCCTGCCAGACTCTGAGCATCTGCAAATTCTGCAAAACACCCGCTATTATAGAGAAAAAAAAAAAAAAAAAGTTGAGCTGGGCAGATCATTGGCACCATGGGAAAGACTTCTGAGTGGGGCAGGCAAATATATCTGCAAATTTCAGGGAGATCCTTGCCACAAAACAAGACCTATAGTGGTTGTTGGCAAGTCTAAATGCCATGACATCAGCTGGTCCATAACAAAAATAACAATAATGGAAACTCTGGAGCACAAGCAGACAAACATCACCTGAGTTCAGTCATGGCCCAGCGATCCCTAATTATGTCCATGGCAACCATGGGAAACAGCAGTGCACCCCTATCTGGTTTATCCAGTGTCCCCACCAGACTGTGCAGAAGGCTATTGTGGACAGTGTCCCACACATGTTGTGATGACATTTGCTATGCAAATCAAAGCAAGTATAACATTAGAAACCATGTCCTTCTGCTGCTCTGTTCATTTCTGAAAGTCAAACTGGGAAATCCTCACTGAAAAACTTGGTGCTGTCCCACAGAGACAAAGCAGCAGGGAATCAGAGCTGGGTTCTTCAAAGAAGTAGTGTATGATCTCTTTAGGAAGAACTTTACATCTGTTGTAAAAGGAATTACACATTAAGATTCTTATCTAAAACAGCTGAAAGGATTATGAAATTAGTGTGTGTGTGAAATGACTCAATTTTCAAAAAAACCTCCTTCAGCCAGAAAAGAACAGGTTAATGTAGTGATGGAGGCAGTAGGGTGCCATGACAATCCATGTCCATGGATGATAATGATGATGGAGGATGATGTCTTTCTGATGCACCACCACACTTGGTCTCTGATATTAATTGTTAAATTGGAAAAGCATCAGCACATGCAGAAAAATCAATGTCTTAAATGATGCACTGCAGTGGGCATTGCTGTTGGCATATGCGGACAGGATTGCTCCATGAGATGCTGCAGAAGTGGGCACCACTTAGACCAAATGCACAAACCAAAGCGTGCACAATCTTTCTAAAAATGATGCAGTCATTGTGGGAGTGCTGTCACGATTTATAATGGTAAAGGAGGGCTCATATGGCTCCTGCTTTCAAACTGTTCAGTTTGGAGGACTGCTTGGTTTGGGACCTTTTGCAAAAACTTGCCTGATTTGTCCTTGTTTGGCACAATGGCTTCATCAGTAGTTATGTGGGATCCTCCATGCGCTGCAGGGCTGTTGCCAATCCTGTACATTCACAAACTAACAGACAAGTCCTACTAAATGCTGGAAGTAGTTGAATACAAGGGAGATTTAACCATGACCTCTGTGTATCTGCTTTATGGCTTTGAAGATCATATTTCCTAATCCTCCTTGATAATCAGAAGAATAAGAGTTAACTGAAAAAATCCACCTGAAACTGTGAAATGGCTGTGGTTCTTTTGGTTTTGTTTGTTGGGTTCTTTTGTTTGTTTGGTTGGTTTTTTATTTGTTTGTTTGTTTGTTTTAAATAAAGTGTTTCTTATTGTGATAAAATGGCAAGAATTGGTAACCTCCATACTGCAGAAGTTCCAAACAATCTATGGAAGTATGGAGTCCATCTGCTCATTCAGAGGGAAACCAAGCAATCCAGCCTTCTCTGAAACTATGATGGCCTGTGCTGTCTCTGTTACGGGGGTGAATTGTTTTTTCCTAACCACTCAGTTCCACTAGTAAAGGAAAAATATGACAACAACCTTTCTTCCACTTCATCAACTCCACTTGTTCCACTTCAGTCACTGAGGATGCTACTGTGGGAAGCACAGGCTCACCGTTGCACTGTAAATAGGAAAATATTTAAAAATTACAGAGCCCAAAGAAACAGAGAAGCTTGGTGGTTGACCTAGAAGTCTGGGATAGCCTACTCTGCTTGCCCGTTTCTGGAAATCATTTTTAAGGAGGATGACTGAGAGGACAGGTGACAGGAGTGACATCCAAAAGTATTTAACAGTCTTTATAAACTGGGAACTAAACCAAGCAAAGCACAGGAATCACTCCAAACAGCACTGTAAGGCTGCAGTGAGCTTTGGGGAGTGGGTGGTTAAAGGAACAAAAGCTGTGGGTGAGAGCTTAGGAGAAAAAAGGTCTGACATTTGAGAGGGAAAAAAATAAACTCCGGCATTTATTGAGAATTCATTTCTCAGTTAAATTATTTAGATTTTCATTAGCTTAATTTCACTTGCTTTTTCTTCACTTTTTCGTTGTTTTGAGTAATAAAAGTATTTTATTTAAGAAAGTTCTCAGGTTCTAAACCCCCAAAATCTCTTAAGGTTTGATTTAATTTCTTTAATTAAAGCCCCCCTCCCTCTTTTTCTTTTTTTTTTTTTTTTTTTTTTTTTTTAGGAGAAAGAATTATTTCAGCCACATGGGGTTTAGGATTACATGTTGCAGGCAAGGAAAGCCTGTTCAGGAAGGCAGAAGGAGACCGCTGGGGGGGTGTGTGTGTGCATGAGGAGAGCTGCGGAGGTCAACACCATCCCTTTCCTGAAAGATGCCACAGGCTTTGAGATGAAGGCAAACACCCAGAGCTCTGCTTTAGCTCCCAGCCAAGCACCACCACGTGCAGGCTATAGCAGGCTCAGTCTGAATTCAAAGTGAAGTTATTCCATAGAATCCTGAGCAGATCCTCCCGTTGCTGTTTTAGGTGAATTGCCTTTAACATAGACTTTTGTTATCCAGTTTGCACCTCAGATCTTCCCATATTCACATGGGCTCACCCAGGGGAACTAGGTGCAGAAGGGACTGTGAAGGAGCATCCTGGGCAGCCCTGGGCTGGCTTCACTGTCACATCCACCTTTGTGTAGGAGCTTGGAAGATGAAGCACCATTTAATTTGAGGGGGACCTGTGGAAAAATCTCTGACGCTGATGCGCTCCTAATCTTCAGTGACATCAGTGATGCTCACAAAACATGGCAATAATCTGTTATGGGTAAGCACAAATGCTCATTGGTCTGCCAGAGAAGTCCTGAGCGCTTCACAGAGAGGCTCGTGCAGGGTCTGTTCTCCATGCTCTCACTTTGCAAATATCCAGACGTTCAAATTTGTGTTCCAAAAAGCAGTCAGCCAACCTGTTATAGATTCACTGTACACAGCTACCAGAGGAACAGTGGGGGACGATGCAGTCTGTTTTTGTTAGATTCACTTTAGAAATAAGATACAAAGTTGGGGCTTTGTGTGGAGACAGCAGTAAAGCTGGGCAAAGAGCTCCACGTAGGCTGTGTGAGTAGCCTAAACTGCTTTTAGAAGTAGGGTAATATGTAGTACACTTAGCATGCATTTTTTATGTGATGACATTTTCCTGTAATGCTTATATTCAAATATATTGCACACAGGGCTCTGTGAAAGTCAACCAGATATTAATTAACCCAATAATGTCCATGAGAAAAAGCAGGTATCGAATTAATTTTAAATCTATTGAGAGAATTATAATGAACTGCATGAAGTCTACAGCTCTGGATCCGGCATGAGAGAAAGAACATTAATATTCTCTTTGTAAAAGACAGCAGGGGCTTGAGGCTTAGGAGGAATACACTGCCAGGCTGTCAGCACTGAGACACTGGGCTGAACTTCACAAAGATAGGCCGCCCCCAGCACAATTATAACAAAGAGATAAGCTGGTCTTGTCAACATTTTTATCCATTTTATATCATCTGCTCTCCACTAGGGTTGGGTGCAATAAAAATAAGTATGCAATTAATGTTGCTGTGGTTTTATTTGTCAGATTTGCTTGGCACTTCAAATGGTACATAACATCCTGGAAAACGGATAGGTTTGGACTAGAGCGCACAGAAGAGGGTGGAGATGCCCTGTCCCACAGCAGCATCTATGGGGTCAGAGGACCCCAGGAGGAATAGGCTGTTGAAAAGGTATGATACTGCACAGGCTGTCGGCTCAAAGGTGAGCAACCGGAAATCCATGGAGGAATTTCATCTCCCTCCGGACTGCTCCCCCCCAACTTTTGGGAAAGACCTCTCCTAGTGGCCAGGAAGCTCATGAATTAATAAGCATCATGATGAGTGCTCTTGCCAATTACCTGCTATCTTTTGTAATATTTAAATTATTTCTAAAATTATAATGTCCTTGGGGAAGAAGAGAAACTGTGTTTCACTAAGTAACATCTTATTAATCAGGTTCTATATGGCACTGAATGAATGACTGAAATCAAGTTCATCTTTTAGAAAGGATCATGAATGTCAGATTAGCTCAGTAATTATGGAAAAGCTCAGTAATACAGTTCTTGAATGGAGACATTGAAAATCTTCCTTTCCTTTTAATCAGAGCCTCGTGCTCCATGAGGGCTTTGTAGACAGTGATGTCTTGAGAAGGGCTGGTTTTGCCTCCAGAGAAGAAGGGGGCATATGTGGCACATCATGTACTGAGGGAGCTTTGCAGCTCCCATCTAGGCAACACATTCAGAGCCCCAAACTGCTCTGGAGATGTAGGAGATGACAAACTGCAGCTTTGTGAGAGACAGGGTAGCTCAGATAGGTCACAAGAGCAGGTCTTGAGGGAGAAGCTGGCAGGGGATGCTGAGGCAGAAGCAGAGCGGACGGATCTAAGCACAAGGTTTGGTGTTTTCAAAGTGCCCGGCAGGAAGGACCCAGCCATTTGTTCTTCAGGCAGCAGCTCTGATCTGTTGCTCTGGCTTTGGCTTGTCTCTAGACAAATGTTAGAACAGCCAGGTGCAGCCTGATAATATCAATGGGTTCTGAACATCAATTTTTTTCCCAGTCAGATTTGGAAAAAAATGGGCTTTTACTTCAAATTAAATTTTAAAAAGCTTCAAAAATCATTCTGGAAGAACTTGAAAATGTTTTTGGGTTTGGTGTAAAAAGGAAGAACTGACAAGATGCCTCACTGAATTTTGTGCATTAGTTATTTGAAAATGCAAAGGCTGACAAGTTATTGTTTTGCAAAGAATAAGCAAAACATTTTGTTGGGAAATGTTCCACTTTTCAAAGTTGATTAAAACCTCATCTAAAGAAAACTTTGCAGTTTGGTCTGGTTTTGCAACAGGTTTCAGCAGGCAAACAGGGAGATGTAAGCTCCTCTCTGCTCAGAGGATTTGCTGCTACCCCAAGGGAAGCACATTTCTTCCAGAACCACTGGACTGATGCTCTCCAACTGCATTTTTATGGTACCCGGACTCTCACAACCTTGGGAAGAACAGCAGAGGTATACGGTGTGTTGACTCTACTAATTGTAATTGAAGATTTTAATTGGGGGATCCATGAAAAGGAAACCATCACATCTCAGCTGAGATAACTGCCAGCACAGGGACTCCAAGACCAGTGAGTTTATGTTGGACCTTGGGCTCACCCAGCTGCACAGACCTGGAGAGAGTTACTTGGAGGCAACCAGGGCCAGGCTGTCATTGTGGTGTGACACACAAACCCAGCCAATACTCAATGCCCTGATGCCAATGAAGGGAAATTGAGCCAGCAGGCAACAAGGCTACCAGTGAAGTGACCTCCGGGCTAGACCGGGAAGAAAGATTCTGGGAAAGAAGTTGAAATGCAGATGGTAGGGTCATCTGGATGGATCCTAGGTCAGACAAATGGTTTCTAATTGAAAGAAAAGCATAATGTTTCTGCCTAGGGCAGAGACCATGTCAGGTGTACTCCAAGCCAAGCTCTTGATGAACAGTAGACTATGCCAAGGAGAAGTCCTCATTCCCAGGAGGTCAGACGGCATAGGACACTGACCCTCCTGCAGTGTTTTCCCCAGAAAAAGCTTATTGTTGAATTCAGGGACAAATCCAAGCTAGGATTCACTTTTCCTTGAAAGCAGTCAGCTCCCTACAGCTTCTAATCATCTGGCCATAGACGCTGCTTTGCCATGGCAATCTGGGCCTGTCACAGCTGGCTTCCCTTCTGTTTCTGTGGAGGGGCAGATGCCTCAGATCTGTCCCCTTTAGTGACGAGGTGAATCTTCCTGGGTGCCTATGATGAGTACTGGGTATCCAGTCTGCGAAGCTAAGGCCGGAGGAAGCTACACACTGAATGCAAAGCTGTGTTGTGCCTGTTGGATCTGCATGGGGGTGAACCACCACCATGGCTGACTGCAGTCACTACTAAAAGGCAATTACAGAGCAAGCAGCAGCCGCAACAAAACATCAGCCCTTTCTCTTCATGCAGGAGAATGGGAAAGATCAGAAAAGTGAGTGTGAACAGGTCTTTACTCTTTTAATTAATTCTCAGAAAACTGTATTGAAACTGTGCCTCAGAGTGTTTATCATTAAGACAATTATTTTAGGCTGACCTACTTTTCTCTGTCTCTTTAATAACATGGGCCACATCATTAGATTTGTACACGGGCAACAGAGAAAGAAAGCTAATTGGTAGGAGCTTCTTTAAGAAATAAAGCAGCCTAATCGTTTGCCTCCTCACGTTCTTCCATTACAGCTGAGGAACTGCAGAAGATGTTCACTGATTAGTCTGTTGAATTATGAATTAGGCTTCTGGTCCCAGGGCAGCTGTTTTCTCCATGTCATTCCTAGCACTTTATTTCCCCATCTGCTTATAAAACCAGGAGCTTGATCCTGCAATAAACACTTCAAATGCTTTTTTTAGAGGCTAATTAATTGTGTTGCATTTCTTGAACACATATAGCTACCCTGGCTTGCATCGAATTAACAATGCTAATTTCTCTACTGTTCTGTTCCCAAACAGTCCCTCCTACAGATGAGTTGGAAAATAAAGAGGACGACATCAAATGGTTCTTTTGTTTCAGGTTCTTACCATTTTGATCATTTCTATGTACAATGCAGAAAGCGTGTCATCAGAGAAGTTGGATTTGCAAACCAGGTTTACCACTCCCAAAGCTACTTGGACTGATCCCTCCTTGCAGGAGCCAAACCACTGAAGTGACATTTACAACTGGCTCACATCTAATGTTCAGTCCCAATCTCCAGTTGTTGCCTTGGCAGCTGGTCCATGTGAGCTGGAAAGGAGGCTGCTTGGCACCTGGAGCTGGATGTACAGCTTCAGACAACACTGATGGAAACACTGATGGAGTATGCTGAGGCCTGACTGAGTGATGAGAGAGGCTGAATAAAAGTAACAGCTAAATAGGAGACTAGTTTAAATTAATGAGCCCTTTAAAGTATACAACCCACTACGGTCCAGAGTAATTAGATGACAAATAGTATTTTATTGTCTATACCAAGCTCACCGTGAATCAGCTCCACATGCATGCTTGGATTGATATACGAGGGTGTTGGATGTGGCACCCTGAGCAAGCCAGGCCACCTTGTGAGCTGTGATTTCGATGCCAATGGTATCTTGCATGTACAAGCAAATGTATTTTCTTTCCAAGCTCGCTTAGAGCTTGCAGGGAGCCTCAGGGATATACACAAGCCAACTGGCTGGACCTGGGTTTGCCTCTGAAGGAGGAAACTGGAGGGTGAAGAAAAGCAAGCACAAAGAGTGTGGATCAGCCCCTCTCTGAGAGGCCGGAGTCCCTTTTTTGCTTATAAGTGGGGGGACAACCCATTCCCCCAAGCTGTTCTACAAGCACATATTCCTTAGTTTTAATGTCTTGGCTTTTGCACCTATAAGGGTGACGCCAAACATTTTGGTTGGAAGTTGAGCTGATATTGCGGATCCAGCAGCTTTTGGTGGGGGGAGCAGAAACAAGGGAAGTGTGTTTGGGGGGTGGTGTGAAAGAGGTGGGCAGGGCAGGAGTCATCAGCCCCAGCTTTACATATCCCAGTGAAGGTGTATTTTTCTGCAGGAGTAGCCTATGGTCCTCTCACAGTTACCAGAGAGAGAGAAGTCCTGAGGGGCACTGATCTAAGCCATATTAGATGTTTCCTTTAAAATGGACTAGATAATATACCAAGTGTATTGGTTCTCAGGCAACAAGGAGGAATGACCAGCTCAGAATGGAGATGTAAAAAAAAGGTTAAACGAGCTCTGCTCCTTCTGCTTGACCTACTACTTGACATAAGGTTGATTTATTTTTCCTTTGCCTGCCCACTTTATCTGTATTTTTCCCTCTCTCCTGCTCTTTTGAAGAGGACCACTCAATAATGAAAAGCCCAGATCCATTTTTTTCACCATTAGGACAGCCAAGGATTGTAAGAGGTTGCCATGGAGGATGTGGAGTCTACACACTTGCAGGTTTTTAAGACAAAGCTGGACAAAGCTCTAAGTAATCTCATCTCATAAATGACTATGCTTTGAGCAAGAGTTTGGAATAGAAAGCTCCCGAGGTTCTGTCCAACCTGAAATATGTTTGATGATTTTTCCCTATTCCAGAAAGTTTTCTGATTCTTTTTTCAGCCATATTTCACTGACATTTGTGACTTATCTTACTCCCTCTGAGATCACACATTTGAGAAAGTTTGCTAATTAATGACTAGCCTTGGTCTAGCTAGTCCCTGGTCTGGGGGAAGCCCTGCAAACAGGGTGTTTGCTGTCACTTATAAAGGCTGTCGAGCTCGACATCAGCCTTCTTCAATGTCCGCCTTGTTCACGGTTGAACCTGTCACCATCTTGGTCCACTGTAGTCCAGGTGTGATGACGCTGAGTTCATATAATAAAAGTGAACCTGCCCAGCATGAAAAGAAGAGAGGCAGACTGGGAATTTTGGCTTCTGACTGGTATTATTTCTACCTGCTTGTCTCTATGCTGCTACAGGTTTCTTTCTTATTTTTGTTGCTGAATTCTGGTGGTTGTTTTTTTTTTTTCTAGCATTAAAGTATTCAGGGCTGGTCTCCCCAGAGGTCAGGAGTTTTCTTTTAATATATGTTTTTTAATGATCTACATGTAACTCAATAAAGCAGTTAAGCTCAAGGATGAAGGCAAAGTCCTGGCTGACATCAGTCTTAGCTCCCTTTCTGCTCTTTAGCTAAGGCTACAAAGCCTCAGATTTATGGTTTTAGATTTGTAAATACTTCTTCTAAACCCAATAAATGAAACTAGCCCCTGGTGTATCCTTGGCGTTCAAGACTGAACAAGCCCAATTAGCCTGTGAAGAGCTGTTCCCTGTAGAATAATTTCAGTGTTTGGGCCAGTCCATTCTGAAAATCATTTATGGCTATACCTTATCACTGATGGTTCCTCGTTCAACACAAGAAGCTCCAAAGGTGACTTGGTTTCTTGCCAGAACCTCTTTGTTGATAAACTTCTGTTCCCTTTTTCATCATCCTGCTTCTTCAACTCTGTTTTTCAGGGGAAGGTGAAGAACAAATGCAGTTTTTAAGGAAGACAGATACTGCTTTTTGTGTTCAGCTGTGTGCTATTTCCTCATGTTTGCTTTACGTTTCTTTGATATTCTGGGTGTGTCTGAACACATCTAGCACAGTGCATGAACAACAGTGACCTTCTGTATTACCACTGCGTCCTACTATTAACAAGAAATGATGATGTCTGCATGATATCTCCTGATGTACTGTGAGACTGTGGATCTTGCAAATACATTAGACTAGCTAAAGTCCAGTCTTCAGAGGGAAGATCATAGAATCATAGAATAGTTTGAGTTGAAAGGGACCTTTAAAGGTCATTGAGTCCAACCCCCCTGCACTGAACAAGGACATCTTCGGTGAGATCAGGTTGCTCAGAGCCCTGTCCAGCTTGATCTTGAATGTTTCCAGGGATGTGGCATCTACCGCCTCTCTGGGCAATCTGTTACAGTGTTTCAGCATCCTCATTGTAAAATATTTCTTCCTTATATCTAGGCTAAATCTGTCCTCTTTCAGTTTAAAACTGTTACCCCTCATCTATCCCTACACTGCCTGATAAAGAGTCCGTCCCCATGTCTCCTGTAGGCCCCCTTTAAGTACTGGAAGGCCGCTGTAAGGTCTCTCCCCAGAGCCTTCTCTTCTCCCGGCTGAACAACCCTGAGTCTCTCAGCCTGTCCTCACAGGAGGTGTTACATCCCCCTGATCATTTTTGTGGCCTCCTCTGGATCTGCTCCAGCAGGTCCGTGTCTTTCCTGTGCAGAGGACTCCAGAGCTGGACATCGTACCTGAGGTGGGGTCTCACCAGACTAGAGTAGAGGGGCAGAATTACTTCCCTTAACCTACTGGCCACAAGATATTTATTTTTTGTTGGACTTTGCAGTATGGGGACAAGCAGTGGCTCCCTGTCACCTCCCGTGTCCACAGATAAGAGCTGGCAGATGTCAACGGGTGACAGCATCCCACGCAGTTTCTTCTGCAGGTGAGAGTTGCTTTGTCAACAACTGTGAAAAGTGTCCCTTGCCTAAGAGCTCAAACACAAGAGTGGGCAGGAAAAACCTCAATTTACTTCTAGAAGGGGCTGAGGTTGCTCTTGTGGCTGTAGAAATTTACATTTCAGACTGCAGATAAATGTCAGCACAACTTTTCCTCCAGAGCTACCAATGGAGCTTCCTCTGGAGCACTGCCAGGGACTGATCTCCTCTTAAAATGTGAATAATAACAGAAGACCTTCCTGGTGCAGATAGTGGAGGACAGCACCAGGTAAAGCTCTATGTGAGAGCTGGCCTTTGATGTTTTGTCAGGGGCTGCAGGACAATAAAAAAATCTGGGCTATCCTACCTAGAAACTCCAGCAATGGAATCAACCTGGTTGTATAAACACTCCTTTGAATCATGAATCCAAACCACAAATCTGAACAGTTTAAACAAAGCAAAAAGCAATAAGCCATGCAGTCCTCTGTGCTGCCCTTTTCTTGCTGGGGCAGCTAACTTCTCTTTCTGGTTTTAATTTTCAGTAGTGATACTGATAACCAGACTGAGCAGCCAGCTCCAAACAGCAGGAATACCATCTGTGGCTGCCCAAGATAACCCTCCAGTGTTTCATACTCCAGACTGGTATTCATGGCATGTAAGATCATAACAGTGTCTTTATCACTGAAGAAAACTTGCTCCTGGATGTAATTTTCATGCCTAGTCTTTCCTGTCTGCTTTTCCCCAGTCTTGCTCCAGCAGAGGTCCAGGTATCCCTTGTGCTGGGTACACCAAACCCAACCATTTCCAAAGGGAATACAAATGCCGTCTCCAATGTAAGCTCTCTCCTAGCTGACACGCATGCAGATGTGGGCCACTCTTCATGCTTCCTCCTGCCTTCTCTAACAGAAAAATTCTTTCCCCAGAGGCATCTGCTCCTCTTCTAGAGGTTTTGGGCATCTGTGGGCTGCGCTTCTCCACATCTGAAGAAAGGGAAAACAGCTCTGCAGTCTCAGTGTGGCAGGTTATAGGGCTACACAATGACTTCAGGGTCAGGTCACCTGTAGAGGTCTGGTGGGAGACCTTCTTGATGGGGGTCCTTCCTTGCAGCTCCTTGGCTCCAGGCTGACAGGTTTGTTGAAGGCAGGCAGGTACCTGTGACTTGTCCTTGTGAAACCCCTTCTACTTCAGCTGTATTTTAAAAGAAAAAGTGACAGGTCCATTTTACGAAGAGCCTGACCTGGTAGATGGACTGGGGGACATGAGGAGGAACAGCTAGTTTTGGTGTTATGACATGATCAAAGTCTACAGAGGTGAGTAGGATGTAATTAGCATCTGTGAGGTGCCCCTGTCATCCTGGGTCCAACCTGCCCAACCTGGAAGCCAGGTTGGTGGGGCTGAACACTGAAAGTTGAAGCAGAACTTCCAGGGGTAGACAGAAGTTGAGAAAGGATCTTGAAGAACACCACAATTTCAAACATGGGTTACCAAATCTAGCTAGCTGCTATTTTAAGTGTCCCTGTCAGATTTACCTGTAAAATTTTGTTTAGACTGGGAGTCCATGGCCAGTAAATGGATGTAAATACAAATCTTGTGTTTCCTTAGCTAAAATCTGAATCTCTCAGCTGTATACCCTGTCTTAGACCAGCACCGCTGGGGCTGAGCATCTGCTTTTGCATGACCACTCCGCATTTCTCCCGTTGAGCATTTGTGTTGCTTGTGAAGGGTACTTAGCCTGGGTTGAGAATAGGGTGGCTTACAGCCAAATGGGACCCTGTGAGGAGCTCCAGGCATGGTTTTGTGGAATTAGTAAGGTGAGAACGACAAAAATAGCCTATGATATTTTGACAATGGCAACTTTCTGATAGCTGCCAAACTACTCATTTCTTCCGTTGAGTCAGTGACAAATTGCGTTTGTGTTTCTCCCTGCAGTGCTCTCTGACTAAATCTGCAATAAAACCTGAGGAAATTATCAGTGGCAACCGAGTGGAGCAAACGTCAATTGGACACACCAGGTCATACGTCTTCCTGTCTCCTCTGGAAAGCAATGATCTCGGTTGGACAGCACTTACGAAGAGCACACAGGCTTGCTGATGTCACATGGTGATGGAAGTCTCTTGACCAAAATGCTGAGGAATGGTCAGAGTGTTTAAGAGGAGAGTAACACGTCCAAGCACTTGAAGCTGTGTGAGTTGGAGTGCCCAAAGGCCATTGCCACCTGCTGGCATGCTGAAGCCAAGGACATTGTGTCCTGCTGACATACAAAGACAAGTATTTATTAGCTCATTTTATCACTTCCCAAGGGTTAAATATTTGCAGGGAGATGTAACTTTGTTCAGACTTTATGGAAAATCAAGGATTACATACATGCTGGAGTTTATTAGATGCATCATAACTACTCTAGAGACCTCAGCTGTGTCTGTTCTCCTCCTTTCTTGCTGATCCCTGGGATTTCTATCTAGGATGTCACCTAGTTACCTTCCTTGGATCAAGTGTCTTTCAGTGCTGAATGTCTTCACTTGGCAGACTTTGGCACCATTATATCACCTAGTACATAGAATTCTTATAGAGCTGGGGCCAGACCGTCAGCCAGGGCCCTTGAAGCTCTTCCCATTCCCTGTCTCAGAGAACAACATGGTAAAAGGATCTGATGCAAGTGCTGGTCCAGACACAAGAGAGAGGCTGGTGATGGAAACCCTTAAACAGCTGTGAAAAGGGTTTACTGATTTATTTGGCTAAGAATTGAAAAAAGCTAAATTTCAGCTTTTATCTTAAGCAGTATCTGTGCCTGTGGTTGATGTCAGACAGCCAAGGCAATGGGCACAAGTGCTGGAGAAGATGATGACCTACAAATGGCTGTGTCAGAAAGAGACAGAGTGGACAATTCACTGCTGCCATAAAGGGATGAACAAATGCCTGAAAGCAGAAGCATCATCTGTTGACCCTGCACAGAGCATATATGTGAGGCAGGAGCTTCCTGAATGCTACAGCAGCTAGAAAACCTGCGGCAGGATAGTGCACGGTCTCTGGAGTTTCCCTGTAAACCCACACTGCACATCTCCTCCTCTCAGCATGTGCCTGTTGCTCTGAGGACACGAGAGGGCATCTCGGGGGGAGCAGGAGCAGTCTGCCAGAGGTCATCAGCTGTCCGGCCATGGGCTGATGCTGGCAACTGGTTTTTCAGCATGGTTTATTTTTGTCCAGAGAGTGAAGCTGCAGCTGGGTCTGCCTGCACATGTTCAAGATGAGTGTGAAGATGCCTCTATGTGTGTGCTCTTTCTTCAGGAAATACTATTTGGATCAGAACATGTTTATGTTTAAATAAACCATGTCTGGACTGGCAGCCACAGGAGGGGTTCTGCTTAGAATTCATTGAACAAAGAGATGACCCCTGCTCCCATAGATAAATAAGATGAAAAGCAATTTTATTTTTGTTTTGTTTTTCTAGGATTCTATAGGAACTCGTGTGAGTTACAATTTCTCTCCTCTTTTTTTTTTTTTTTTTTTTTTTTTTTGTTCCTGGACAGCCATCCCACCTCCAGAGTGAGTTACATGGGCCATTAATTGTGCAGTTTTGATTTCATGAGGGTGAAGTCCCGTGTCCATAAAAAATAGACAGACCTGAGATATTTTGCTGAAGAGATATTTAAAGGTAAAACAATTACCGATCCATCAGCAGCAAGAGGTTTCCCAACCACATTCCCATCCCATAATACACATATCAGAGTGAGAAGGGTCTCATGAATACCCATCGCTCATCACAATAACCCTAACAAAATAATTTGCTAGGAGTAATGGGATGAAAATGAGAGAAAGGATGGTTAAGCTGACTGTCAGGGAAACTCTCCCTGGAGATCAATTTTACAGGGGAAGAAGTTCTGGGAGGGAGATGATTGAAACTTTAGTTATTCAGGTATGATCTGGGAAAATAATAGAGTTCTCATGTCAGTGACCAAGCTTAAAAATCCAGTGAAGTTTGTTTTGGAGGGAATTTTTGTTGTTCTTGCTGAAAGCATAGAATTTGACAAAAAAACTTCAATTCATTTTGGGTCTGAAATGTTTCTACTGAGAGGCAGATAAATACTGAGTCTGATTTCTATAAGTCTTGCTGTTTTGATGCTGGCCACTTTTACATTGAAAAGGTGAAATTTAATTAAAAAAACCCACCAAAACCAATTCTTGCATTTCCCGAGCACAGAATTATTTTTTTTTAAAGTGTCTAGATGGAACACTTGTGCATTTTTTATTTCCTCCATTTCTTTATGCCCAGAACACTAACCGAATTTGGTCAACAATAAAATGTAGTCTCATTCCCTCTGAATCTAATTTTTGGAACAGTTTGCTTATTAATTGCACCTTTTTTTTGATCTTGTTTTACTTGAGATGCTTAACATGACCCTAGACGTAGCTGAGCAGGACGCTGGTGCAGTGAAGAAATCTCCAGACTGCCAAAGAAAAAGAAAAAAGGAAGACAGAATCAAAAACCTGAGATGGGTTTTACCCTATCTTCTCATTGTATGACCTGTTGAGCATGTCATAAACTGGAGCAGCATGAAATGAGTCAGCCGTCAGCAGCAGGCACAATTAGAAATGTTTTACAGTCCATTGGCATGACCACAGCAACCTCACTGGGAATGATTTTTTTTTTTTTTTACAGTGTCTCTTTGATGACCCAATGTCAATCAAATGACAGGAAAATTTATCCCACCTACCTTTAGCTGTCTAAAAATTCAATGTCCAATCGATGCAACTAATCATTGATGACGAAAGATTCATGCCTCTGACAGGTGTTTCATCCCACCTGTGCTGGCTGCCCAGGATAGACTGTGAAGAACTGTCTCCCACCCAGCCTGCCTATCTTGAAGCACACATCTTGGCTTAGGCTGCACAAAGTTGGAAGCACTCAGTCCCCTGCAACCACAGCAACAGAAATATGCTAATTTCTTTTCTTGAAATATATATTTTTCATAAATTTCATTTTCAATGTTTGCAGCTTGGGCTCCTTCCCAGATAAAGCAGCCAGTGATTGAGCCTGGGTTTATTGCTTCCACAATCCAAATTACAGCTATTATCGCCATCTACAACCTGCAATTATCCTCAGCTTGCATATTTCATTTCTTTATCGAAACATACTTTGTGCTGATGAAAGGTGATAGACTGGCAGCCTTGGAAAGCAACGTCTTCTCTCTGAACAACAGATGCAAAGCGAGAGAGCAGAAACACAGCCTCTGCTCCAGCCCCCTCTCTCACTTTTCAAGATGAAGCTGAGTGCTTGCTCACCGTCGTTCAGGGACACAGAGAGCATCATCTTGGTAAGAGGTGGCCTCAGTGATGCTTCGTAGTGGTTCCTCCGAGGTTCAGCTCTCCCTAATTTCTTCTGCCTTACTCTGCTCTCCTGCAGGCTAGGAGGGGGGAAACCTCCATTTCATGCACATGGTCCTGCTGTTTTAACCAGCCAGTTTTTTTTCCTCTACCATGGGGCTTGATTTCTCCTCCTCTAAAGACAAGCTCTCCAAACTACCCCTCCTTGAAACTTCTGTCGGGCTAAGAATGACTAGCTGGTTTTCCTGGGAGATACCCTCTATTCCACACAGTAATTACATCCAAACTAAGTCTCCCTAGGCTGAGAGTAGCCCAGTTGTATTTTCTGTGAACTAGCACTAACTGGACTGTGCAGATGCAGAAATCCCATCTGCATCGACTGCATGAATCTACACCAATTGCAGCACACATAAGCCTGAGGTCCGACACCCTCTAGAGACACTGGGTGTAACATTTGTGAATTTAGTTTTTTTGACGCAGGAAATAAGATTCTTGCTACAACAGCTGGCTTTCTAAGCCTGCACTGAGGCATGTATGTACACATATTTCTGGCCAGAAAATCTGAGGCAGAAACAAGGCTGCACTGAATATGATGTTTCTAAAAGGCTTGATCCAAAGGTCCCGTACTCATAGAGCGAAATGTACTGTCAAGCGTGGTGGGACAGAGGTCTGAAATGCAAGCAAAGCTTCTCCATTTTAGCAGTAAGGGAAATAACAGAGTTGGCTGCCTCCCTTAGGATTATTTTGAACAAAATCACTCCCAGTATGTTTCTCCGTAAGTGCTCTTTATGTTTTCAGAAGTTTTGTATGTTAATGCTCTTCCCCCACCTTTTTCTGCAAAGCAGGTTGTCTGGATGAATCCATACTGTATCCCCTCTGAGCCCAGCATCCTTCCCTGCACTTGTCATGTACAAAGTTTTCCAAGAGTCTCAATTAGTAGAATTGGGCAACAATTAAATAGAGGAATGTCTGTGGGACTGAACTGAGTATTGCTTAGGTGGAGAATGGGGTCAGCCTGAGACAGACGCTGCCACGCAAAAAAGTCAGAGCCCTGCTGAGTAAATGCTGATGCACATGAAGGCAGAGCTCCTGCCACAGCGCCACTGGCCCACTTCTGGGCTGATTTTATGGGCATACTCGGATGGTCCATGCCCAGCAGCTCTGGTGAGAAGAGCTTTAACTGATGCTTGTACCAGTTTGCTGCGAATCCCTTGACTGCTCATCTTTCTGCTGTTGCTTGGCAGTTGTGCTATGGACTGAGCTATCACAGCCTTGGTTTATTTGGGATGGAGGTAGGAGGGAGCCATGGACAAGGAGACCACAAGTCATGGGGGAGGAAGGCTGCTGGGTCAAGTAACACTCAGCAGATGCTTCTGCGACTCTGTAATATGGTCTCTCAGAAGGGAAGGATGAGCACCTCTTTCTCACTTCGGAGACTGTTAGTATTTTCAATAGCTGCTGTTACTTGCTGTTAGTATGCGAGTAATGTCAGCACTGCAATCCCAGAGACCTCAGTGTAGGTGTATTTTCTGCCTCAGACATTTTGAGACTCTTTTTGCCTGAAGACTTGGATAGAGACATGAAACATAGGTGCAAAATCCAAATCTTCAACACTGCTTATAGCAAAAATCTTAACAGTGTTCTGAGCCTTTTCAGCCACCTGAAATGTGCTGGGTTTGTTTGTTTGGGTTTTCTTCTATCTTGAAGTTCTCTATTTGCTCAAAGTTCTCCTTGAACAATGTTGTCTTTCATTTCCCTTGAAGGGTGACCTGCTACTAACTGGAGGCAGTTCTTCAGTGTGGGACATGTTCCCTACTGCCAGACTGGTCCTTTTGTAGAACTGTAAAGATTTGATGGCCCAAAAGCTGTAGTGTAGCTCCAGTTAGTTCAGTCAGAGAGGGATGGGAGTGTCCTGGCCCCATGTCCTGAGATACTTTACATAATAAAGTGCCCATTGTTGGTGAAAAAGTGCTTTCCTGCAGTAAGGGTGTCCCCCAAACATTCAACTACACAAGCAAACTCAGTTTTATCCCATAACCTAAATTCTAAATTATGTTTAGGGGGGCAGATTCTAAAAAATGGGAGGAAAGTCCCTATTCCCGCCCTCCCAGATAGCTTTTTCCAAGTAGCCACTTGAGAAGCAGAGAGAGCCTTCTCTGAGAAGGAGGAGATGTGCCTTGGGATATCCTGAAGCAGAAGAGCAAATAAATATGCAAGTTTCTTGCAGCCTAGGTGGGCGTTTCTAATTTGAGATAGAAGGTTGGTTAGTGTTAACACTTGCTGTTACGTTTCTGTTTTCACATGGCTCTCCCTGTTGTCCCCCACATCCTTTTCTTTTAAAGACCTTCAAGAAGAACTTTCTTTCCAGATAATACAATTCGTCTACCTTATGATGAAACAAGAGATATACTTGACTTCTGTCTTCTGGTACGAGGTGGACCAGTGAAACAGCTTTGCCTTTCTTGACAGCACCATTAGTGGTACCTGCTGCTACTGGGGTTGAATAAAACTTAATAGTAACAATTTGCACTCTGGGCCAGTTTCTAAATGCAAAGCAATCTGACAGACTGCTTCATGAGGTTCAGTGACAACTCAGGTAAGTGAACTTCAGTGTTGGAATGAACCAGTCTAAAATGTTTTGCTCTGATCTGCATTTCAAAGTAACTATTTTGTAAAGTGTCCAGTCTGTTAAGAGTGAGCAAGCAAACAAATAGTTTCAAGAAGATAAACCACTCTCTTTCCTTCAATTAGGAGGTGAAATTGCTCTCCGCAATTGAAATCCACTTTCAGATTAATTCAAAGTAGACCTCTAAGTCGATGGGGTGATCCACCTCTGCTGAATTCCTCTACCTGCAGGAAGATATTGGTATGATACCCTGATTGTTCCACTTAAGAAAAAATACTTAATTTGGGGACTAGAATGACCCTGCATCTCAGAGGGTTCTGGTAGTAGTGGAGACGCCTGCTTTCCTTTTTTGTTCCAGTGAGTAAAGCACAAGTGGAACAGATTCACCATGAAACCTGGGGACATTGTGCCCTGTGTGGAGGTTGAGTGCTGAGACGCAGCTCCAGGCAGTGCTAATGCTGAATGCAATAGGCTGTTGAGTATAAAAAGATGCTGTAACTTTGGTTTTCCAGCTGCAGGTGCATTTTGCTCAAAATGGCCCAAACCGGAATAAAACTTTTTTTTTTTTGTTTTTAATCACTGAAGTGAAATCGTTTCATTTTTCTTTTTGGCAAGAAAACTTGAAAAAAATCTGCTTTAGTCTGGATCAAATTGATTTTTTTCACTTTTTAACTTGGTAGTTGAACTGAAAAATCAATTATTCACCCAGTCTTACTTCCAACACATGTCTAGGAGCAGAGACTGTTGTTTTTATTTAATAGCAGGTGCTCAGCAATTTGAGCAAATGAATGCTGGGGTAGCAGGCTACCCTCTTGCCTTACTTGACTCTTCCTGTCTCGCCTGCTGAAACCCAACCAGGGTTGCAGGAAGAGACCCTGAAGTGATTAATTTCCTTGATGTTGTGCCATGGTTTCCTGGTTGTGGCAGGGGTAGAGTTAATTTTCTTCCTAGTAGCTGGTACAGTGCTGTGTTTTGGATTCAGTGCGAGAATAACTTTGATAACACACTGATGTTTTAGTCATTGCTAAACAGAGATTATCCTAAGTCAAGGATTTTTCAGTTTCCCAGGCTCTGCCAGTGAGAAGGTGCAGAAGCAGCTGGAAGGGAGCATGGTCAGGACAGCTGACCCGAACTAGCCAAAGGGGTACACCATACCATAGGATGTCATGCCCAGTATATAAACTGGGGGGGAGTTGTCTGAGAAGGGCGGGTTGCTGCTCAGCCATCCATCAGCAGGTGGAGAGCAATTGCATTGTCCATCACTTGTCCTGGGTTTTATTTCTCTGTTTTTTTGTTATCTTCCTTTTCTTTATTATTATTATTATTATTATTATTATTATTACTGTTATTGTTATATTTTATTTCAGTTATCAAACTGTTCCTATCTCAACCCACGAGTTGTACTTTTTTCCTGATTTTTCCACCCTGTCCCACTGGGAGGGAGGAGGAGTGAGCAAATGGCTGCGTGGTGCTTAGTTGCTGGCTGGGGTTAAACCACGACACATGGCTGTACCTACTGAGCCGATTTGGCTGGCAGTACAAAACAGGGTCTTGGTTTTGATCCTGATGGCTGCTGTTGTTGGTTTTCTAGCTTATGTTTTAACATTAACATGAGTTTCTTTGGGCAAGATAATGAGGTCCCCTTGAGAAACACTCAGATCATTCCTGCCTCATAATCTCATATCATAATGGTCTCCAAAGGAAGGAGATTGTCATTAAATGTGAAGTGCTAATGACTGTAATGCGGTGTCATAATAAGAAACCGAATAGAAAAACAACTTCATCAATGGCACATTTCCAAATAAACAGCTCTGCTGGAAGGAACTATCCTTTTTGCGTGTTTCAGGCATTCCTAATTCTGCTGTCTCTCTTGTGTACCATCAGTGGTGGAAATATCCAGACATTTGTTTCCCAGCTGTCATGATGCTAAAAGTTTGGCTGTCCAGGAAGTGAATAACTGCATCTACCTGTGTCTTATCATTGCCATGGTTGTGGGTTTTGCTACAGTTCCACCGGAGAACAGCAACAGTGGAGAAGTCTGGCAAAAAGCATAATTCTCACTCATTCCTTCTTTTCTTGTGAGAGGAAATGATGAGTGCAGAGGGTCCAGAGGAGACCCAACCTTGACAGCATTGGATGTCATGTGGTGTCCTCTGGGTGCTTTGTAACAGGCAGGTGATCTGAACCACCAAATTCCATGGGAGGTCCTGGTCCCTTTCTGTGCTTGTGATCTCTGTGGGCTTGAGTCTCTGCCACACTGCATTCTTCCCTGTTGGATGAATGGCACATGAGAGACAGAAAACTATGCCAGAGTCCCCTTCATCCTTGTCATCTAATGCTGATCTGGAGGACGTAAAACTGGGTGACATATGAAAACCAGGCCAGATTGGGTCTCTGAATCTTGGCCAAAGTCTGTCTCTACTGGTTAATCACAGATGAATCCTGCAGAGCCCCTGCACCCGAGGGGAGTCTGGGTGTCATAGCCCAGGAGGCTAACCCACGCAGGCTTGATCCAGGGGGTCCTACTGACCTTGGGATGACTTTCCTGCAGGGTCATCCCTGATGCACCACTCTCAGCTAAGAAGGTGAGCTAGCCTTGAACTGGGGCAGCTCTGTTTTATGCTGGCTAGTGAAGGCGGGCTCTCACCTCTGCCATCCCACCACCTTCACACTCTGGAGCAAGGAACCTGCCTGAGCTGCCCAAACACAGCCAGCAGCACAACCTCACGTGTGTTCTCCCACCTTCTCCACTACATTCCCTTCACAGTGCTCAGCATTAATTGGTGCTGTTGAGTTACGAGTGGTGGCCAGTTTTGGCTACAACTATCCACTCCAGATTTGGATGTAATCTCTCTCCCAGTGCTTTTGCTGTGCAAGGTGTCTAGTGAGGCACAGAGAGCAAATCCATCATGTGGCAACAGCAGGAGGAGCTGGCAGCTAGGTCTAGGGAGAACGTAAAGCATCCTAGCTGCAGACTACAATTCCTGCCTCCTCCTTTGACCTTCTTTAACCCTGTCCCTGCTTGATGCTTCCTGGGCTTTAAGCACAATGAAAAGTCTGGCTCATAAAACAGCTTGAAAGAAAAACTGACAGCAAAATAATAAAAATATCAAGAGGTGAGAGCAGGCATGTGCCAGTGAAGTAAGCACTGTCAAACACACTACAGTCAGGGAGAGTGTCTGTGAGCTCTTGTATAGTATTAAAACTGTCCATCTTCACAACAGATGCTTGAAGTTTCTGTCTCAATGGGACCCCAGGGGATGATGGAGGGCTCCTTTTTCCATTTTCTTCTAACAGCTGCTGGAGGTGGCTGCACAAGTGATAAATCCAACCTGTGCTGCTGCAGCACTGGCAAGGCAAAGAATTACCCTGTGTCTCAGGTAGCTGAGCGTGGTCAAACGGCAGTAACTGGGATGGGGAAGATGATGCACTGGGGACAGCAGAGGGGAGATCTTGCTTCTTATTGTATCTTGTTGCGGTTTTAGTTGATGTCTCAAAACCCCAAACTGGATTCAAAACACTTGCCAGGAGTAGTGAATCTGCCCTGGCTCCGGAGGTGTTCAGTGCCACAGCTTCCTCTGCCTCTCCTCCTGTGGCTCCAGCTCCTCCTTCACATCTGCTGTCATGGGAGCAGAGGTCCAGCAAAGGGCCCAGAGGATGATTATGGAATGGCAGCATCTTTCATACAAAGAGAGGCTGCAAGAGCTGGGACTCTTCAGCCTGGAGAAGAGAAGGATCTCATCAGTGAATGTAAATACCTGACAGGGGGCTGTGAACTAGGTTCTTAGTGGTGCCCAGTGTCAGGACCAGAGGCAATGGCCAAAAACTGAAATACAACAAATTCCACATACACCTAAGAAAAAAACTTTTTGATTTGAGAGTGGTCAAGTACTGGATCAGGTTGTCCAGAGATGTTGTGAAGTATCCATCCTTGGAGATGTTCAGAACCCTACTGGACGCTGTCCTGGACAATCGGCTCTAGGTGACCGTTCTTGTTCAGGGGAGTTGAACAAGGTGATCTCCAGAGATGCCTTCAACTTCAGCAGTTCTGTGGTTCTATGAAGATGAGGAACAACTGACTGGAAATGAGGAAATAACGTTATATGTTAAGTGACATTTGGAAAAACACTTGTTTATCTTAGATATTAATTTATTTTTCTTTCCACTAGATGTTACTGCTGCCCTCATAAATAATTCAGATTTTGTAAACTGTAGTATGTTATTTTAAATGGTACATATTAATCACCTTTAGTGCATTCTGGAGCTCCTATGTTATTTTTATTGAATCTGTAAAACACTCTTTACATGTACGAACAGGATTAACTTTAATTCACAGACCAGCCTGAACAGAATCAATATTTCATAGATTTCTGTAGCCTATTCATATTTAGTTATTCAAGGAATTTTTTTTCCCATTGATATCTGAACAAGATTTGTCCCTGGTGTAAGAATTTGAAAGAATTTTGAATATTTGAAGCTTGAATTTCAGACCTTTCGACATACAGGAATTATCTGTGGACAACAGGGCTTCTGGACCATTGATACACACATACTGTACTGTAGAGTCTTTCTGCACACAGCAGTCCTTGTACAAGCAGCAATATCAGCTTAAAGCCTCTCAAACACCTCCTGATAAAAAAAGCCGCCTCCTCATCCCACGATGCAATGAAATGTAACTTCTTTGCATCTTTCCTACTTTGCCAGTGTCTGTCTTTTTAATAAGAGCTGTATTTGTGGCCAAATAATTTGTCACCCATTTCTTTTTTTTTTTTTTTTTTTTTTTTAGTTCACACTTCAATGTCTGCAATACCTCATAAATGGAACACGAGATGAGACTGTTTTAATTAGCTGTGTCATAAAAAGAAAATCTTTTGGTGTCTTGGGAAATAAATAAATAAATATGTACATATTGCTATATCAAAAAGACGGTCTCTGCATCACCAGCTTTACTACTGTTTATCAACATAAAAAATTCAGTGTGGAAAGTCCTCCCTCAATGTGTAGAAGTAATCTCTAATAACTGGAAATCATTTAATGATCCTTTTAGATGCACAGTAAAGAGAAAAAAAGGCTTCTGTGGATATGCCTCAATATTTCTACATCCTCAAGCCCGCCAAAATGAAAGACCTCTCTTGTGCTGGAACACCTTTCATAAGTTAAAAAGAGTGATTGAAATTGGTTATTGATGATTCTGAAGATAAAAATATGATGTATCTATGGCATACCCTGTTATTTTGTGTTGTATATAAGCTGGTAGTTAGCGCAGAGCACATATTCATTCTCATTTCCTGTTAATTTGGAATCAATGGTATCTACCAAAATTAATATTAGCATAGAATCTACAAATGATAATAAATAGTCAAAAGCTCAAAATGTTTGATTTTTTTTTTTTATATTCTGAAAGAAGCATTGCATCACATTTCTTATCTTGAAAATAATCAAGCAGATGATAACGATGTTGTAATGCATAACAACAGATTTTGTTATTTCCACAGCACAAAGCATCAACAGTGAAGAAAACCATGTCCAGACTTTATTAATAACTTTCCTCAGATGAAGGAGAGCCAACATGCTGCAGTGTACATACTTCCTTCGCCCTACCAGGATTTGCCATTTTACCAGTAAGTGAAACCTGAGAAAGAAGTGTTGCATTTGTGATCACAATCACAAAATTCTATATTAATGATTACTAATACACTTTTGTTTCTGCAGCAGTTACCTTGTCATTTTCTATATTTTCATCTTCCTGAGGCAAAAGTTTCAAGAGTTCTTCTCATACAAGTTCCATGATAATTATATAAAAATAATTATATACAAAAATAATTGGTAATTATATTCTATAAAATTCTGATGCCATAATTTTAGAATTTGCACTGTTCCATTTGCATACTGACTTATATCTGATTACCCACCTCAAGCAATTGAGAACCTACTTCCATATAAACTCCAGCAAGGCTTACGGAAATTACTGTTATATTTAGTAATCTATGGGAGAGCTTCTCAGTTGGGAAAACAGAAAGATTTTTTCTTTTTAAGGGCATATTTTGACTTGCTGCAGTCACTCACATGGTTACAATCCATGTGGGACACAGAAATTGCACTGTGACTGAGTCACTGGGCCAGTGGACCACAGAGACCTGCCTTGGCCAGCCAATACTTAACTGTCATATATATATATATTAAAAAAACCCTTATGTTGAGAAAAGATTGACTGCCTAGTGTTATCTCAGCTACAGACTGTCTAAACACACATTTCAAACAGGTCATTATATATGAGTGGAAATGGAAATAATTTCTGGAAACTGCTCCTCTGAGTAACGTAGCAGCCCCCTGGTTCTCAAGATGCTACACAGATGTGGTTTCTTTGTATTTGAGATGAAGTATGCTGAACTTGATCCCAAAGTTCTGGGAAATGAGGTAGCTTTCAAGGGAGTTAATTGCAGTCTAGCTCCAGAGCCCTCCTGCCAGTCAGGGATGGAGATTTTCAGAGCACCAGGCTCCAACATTCTGGTCCTGTCAGAGAGAGATGACCTTGTATGATGTCTCAAAGCCCTGTCCTACCCATTAGACTCGCTAAATCCTTGCAATAAAATGTCAGAGTGTCCAGGTAGGCTGAACATTTTCTGTTTTTTTCTCCTTGGATCTGTCTGGGAGACTTTTCTTGTATGTCTTTCCCCTGCTGGATTGACAATGGAGGCTGGGGATAATAACATCTGACCGGCAAAGTCTTGAACACAACACCATACCTATGATATTTTAGTGAGACTGCATAAGGAACACCATCTTTGGCAACACAAAAGTAGAAACCGCTTTTCCCCCTAACTTTAAGATTAGTTTCTGTTAAAAGACAAGGTTCCCTCAGGCTGAATTCCACACAGAGAGCAAGGTTTAATCAATGGTGGGACTGTTTTCTCTCCAGGCTTTGACTGATTGATACGGTCTTCCTATAACTCATGTAACAAATGAAATAAGGGTCATCTCTTGTAAGAAGGAATAAACAATCACCTCAAGGAACAAATCAAAACCATCAGGGATCTACCTTTAAAATAAGGTACAAGAAGCCAGCATAACTCTGGATGTCACTTGAATGGTGCATGGTGGTTCCCGTGAGAAGGACCAGCCTGCATGGACATGTCTTCTGCTCCCCTCTCTCCCAGATGGGGCAGGCACTTCTTGGAATACTGGTAAGAGACACAGTTTGAGGGCTAATTTCTTACCAGCTACCACATGGGCATTGCTGTAGTGGTCCACAGACCTGACCACCTGCAGTGTGAGTGCAAAAGGGCTGTCCTCAGGGACAATCCAGCACAGCCACGTATCTGCAAGGCTTCATGTCACTCGAACTCCTTCTGGCTCCTGTCTTAAGGAGCACTAAAACATGTGGTGTGTTCCAGCCCCAGAAAATTTGAAAGAAGCAGCCTTGACAGGTTTATTCCAGCAAAGAAAAGCAGTAAGATAGAGGCATGGCTGCAGCAGCCCAGTTTGATCAGAGTTGGCACTCACCTAACTAGTGTGAGTAGTAACATATATAAATAGACTGAATATGGGTAGTTGGGTACTTGTCTGGGCAGCCACCTTGTCATGAAGTCTGTCTTACTGGTGATGGATGACCCAGCAAGATGACCCCGAGTCAAAGCTGGTTCAAGGACCCAACCCATGTCGGAGTCGTGCCCCTGAACACCAGCCCCCACTGGGTGAATCTCCCACTCAGTCCAGCATCCAGCTTATGACCCCAACCTGACATACCACTCTGTCATGCACAGTGAGAGAATACCAGGCTAGGAGAGAAAGCAGCTTCCTACTGTCAGGACAAAAGCTGAAATATGAAAGCCAATGGTCTCATTTGATGTATTTTCAGATGGTTTCCTTATTGTCTTATTCCTACTGAAAAGAGTTCCAAGAGCTCGAAGAGTTGTTCGGTTCCATATCTCACTGCAGTGAGCTCCTATGGCTTCTAGTGTGTTGTCACTAAACAAAAAATATTTCTGCTTTTTCATTTCTCAGCACAGTTACTTCTTGCTCTGACTCCTTTGTGCTAGGAGAGGGGATGACTCTGATTACCCATTGCATTTTCTCCAGAGCATTTGCTGCTCTGCATCCTGGTACATGTCTGCAGCAGTGTCCTATTTGAGCTGCACTGCCCCACTCTTCCCCTGCTTGCCAACTTTCTAATGAACTTGGTTGCTTTCTCTGGACTTTCCTCGTAGTGTCTTATTTGTGAATCTGGAATTGGGTAACCTCTGGATGCTTGTGTTGGCCAGTTTGGGGACAGTGACAACGGTTCACAGATGGCCCAGAAATCCTGGATGGCACAGAAAGAAGATATGGAAAGGAAAGCAAATGCGTTTAGGTTCACAGAGGGGCTGTGAATTATGCTCAACATGTAATAAATGTAGCAGCTTATCAGAAAGGTCCAACTCATTTTCCTAACAGCCTTTCTCTGGAATAGGTTCCACGTTTCCATCACAGCTCTGTTTATGCAGGGTTATGTTCCAGGCAATAAATTGAACTCCTCCCTGTCCACCCCGGCCACCTGAGCTGCTGCCCGCTTCTGTTCTCAGAGAGATTAGGGTGAGAAGAAATATACCCTGCAGTTTGTTCCTTGTGTAAAATTACTTTTATGCTGAATGCAATATGTTACAGGATAGAAAAACTTCAAGAGCATGACTCTTGACGTGTTACCACAGAAGAAGGTAAGGTGAGAAAAACATGCTCTGCAGTCTTTTCTGACCACAAACTGATATCCCATGACTGCCCCAGCTTTTCAGGCACCTACTTACGGGGCAGGGGTCTCCAGACCTGGGAATATATATGGGAATGTCATTTTTTTTGCTCACCTCCTTTCCCTTGGGTAAAAAGTACTTGCTGTTACACTCTGGATTCAGACACTGCGAACTTTGCCCTTTAGTCACTCCCCAGGGTTACCTGGACCAAATTTTACCACTTGCCAGGACTCATCATGCCCCAGTGAACAAAAGGTGATCACTCAAGAAGCTCCCAGTTGCCCCGAGATAGAAGTATAGATGGTGTGAGTTATGTCCAAGGGCACGGGATTGGCACAGATCAGTGTTCAGACTGATAACTGGTAAATGGACAACTTTTCCTGGCCTTACTCAATGGTGGTGTCACTGTGTCAGTTCATGGTTGATTTGAATGAACATGCAAGTCATGCGTGAACATGCCAGAACGTGACATATAAGAGATGAACTGCTGTAGGGACAGAGTTAGCAGTGTCGGTGTCTTCTTTCATTACTTTTTGGAGTAAACTTATGCAGGGATCAATGAGGATGCTCAGGTACATGGTAAGATATTCATTGGGGGATTTATTCCTCCTAATTTTCAATGCCTGTCTCTGATCACATCTCTGTGGGATCCATTTATAGTATCTGGAGAGAAAGTGGCACTTCCAGGTGTTGTTCACTGACCTATTTTAGACTTTAGGATAAGATTAATGGTGACTTGGTCTCCGCTGCTCGTACTGATGAGAGCTCCAGCAACTGCAGAGGGACACATGTAGCTAGATGAATCCCACCCCCCAGTAATAGTGGGATGCAGGGGACATTACACACTGACAAATAGCTAGACAGACAGTTAGATTTTCACCATTTTCTCAGAGTTATTACTTCATATTTTCAGCAGACAGCACAGGTTACACCTGCTTCACATTGGAGTATGTTGTTTACAGCCGTAATGGATTAAATTTTAGCTCCAAATCTGTTGTATAAGAGCTACATCATGGCAACAGCCAGGAAATATTGCAGAGCCATCAGCTGCATTGTGACCATGGCTGAAATTCAGCCACCCTTGGAGTACAACTATTTGACACTGTACAAAGCTGTGTTGTGGGAAGCAAATTAAGAAACAATTATTCCTTAATAATGTCTTCAGTTCAGGCTTTAGAGGAATTTAGGTGGGCTCAGTGTAATTACCTTCACTGGAATTTGACCAGAACCTTCTTTCAGGGCAAGAAGGCTAATTTGTACAGAAAGCAAGACATTAGTTTTATGTTTCATTCCAAATGAAATAGTTGAGATCGCATCTCTCTCATTGCCAGGAGAAACAGGGGAGAATTTTGCTCCCAGCATTGAAATCAGTCCAGACTGCGAGCACCAAGGGGGCCAGTTCTGCAGAATAATGGACACAAACATCCAGCAAACATCAGAGCTTGGGGAGCTGACAGCCAACGGACAGGCAGTCTGCAGGGGCTGGTAGGGCCAGCGAGAAGCATGTGCAGATGGAGGCTATGCGGGATGACAGTGCATGACAGGAGCAGGAGGGGCAGCTCCACACTTGGTGGGTGGAAGGGCTATATAATGGAAATAAATGGTGTTGAGGGTCCTCAGACACTGGGACAGGCACACAGAGGAGCTGTGGGATCTCTGTCCCTGGAGATATTCAGACAACAACAGCACAAAGCCCTGAGCAACCTGATGTTGGCCCTGCTTTGAGCAGAGTTTGAATCAGAAACTTGCAGAGGTCCCTTCTGACCTCAGAACCCACCTCCTCCTCTGATCTTACCTCTGAGGTAGGATCTAAGAAGAGCTGTGGGCTGTCCCCAGCTGGTGGATCAGACAGAATACAGGTCAAGGGGCAAAGAGGACCCTGCAGCCATAGGGCAGGGGATGTAACACCTAGGGAAGTGGCAGAGGTTGTTAACCCAGAGGAGCAGTGAAGCTGTGAGTATGGTGGCAGGCATCCACACGCTCACCGTCAGGGCAGAGAGGAACATGATGAAAAGGTCACTGCCTCAGAGCAGCCAGGAATATCAGAGACCATTCAAAGATAATGATTTTACTTTCTGTTTGGATGGGTAGCTCAGCTGCTGTTTGTCCTTTTCCTGAGATAACCCTCTGACAGCACAGCCCCCTGACTACTGTTGCAAAAGAAAACAAATGTATAAACCTACTTTGGTTTGCATCGTTTCTCCCTGGAAGGCTGCCAGCATGCTTGAATGGTGTGTGGTCTAAAGATGTGGTCCCTGCTTTAGTGCCTGTCATCTTCCAGCAGACTTTGAACATAGATAACAGACAATGCCCATCTTTATTAGTGTCTCTCAGGCCTTTTTCACCAAGGACCAGAGTCCAGGGAATTACGTCTGTCATTGCTGAAAATCATCAATGTCACAAAAGAGAACAGATCTTGTTTTGATCAAGTCCATGTTACAACTGTGGCAGAAGCTCCTAACGACCCAACACCAGCTCAGGGCTACTGTGTGACTTGCACAGATCAAGATCCTCGGGAGACACAGTTTTCTTATGTCCCATGGCTCAGTTGTCCCAACTCTATAGACAGAGATTGCAACTGAGAGATCTTCCAGCACAGTTGCACAATACTTTGCATCAGCAAGTAAACCCCACACTCTCGTTGTGGTTTAACCCCAGGAACTAAGCACCATGCAGCCACTCACTCACTCCCACTGCCTTCCCAGGTGGGATGGGGAGGACAATTGGAAAAAAAGAAAAATTTGTGGGTTGAGATAAGAACAACGTAATAACTAAAATAAAATATTATAACAGTAATAATAATAATAGTGATAATAATAACCATGAAGAGGAAGATAACAAAAATAAAGAAAAATAAAACCCAAGAAAAACCAAATGATGCACAATGCAATTGCTCACCACCCACTGATGGATGCCTCAGCAGCAATGCCCTCCTTCTGGTCAAGTCCCCCCCATTTATATACTGAGCATGATGTTCTATGGTATGTAGTATACCTTTGGCTAGCTCGGGTCAGCTGTCCTGGCCATGCTCCCTCTCAGCTTCTTGTGCTGGCAGAGCCTGGGAAACTGAAAAATCCTTGACTTAGGTTAAACACTGCTTAGCAATGAATAAAACATCAATGTGTTATCAACATTATTCTCACAATGGATCCAAAACACAGCACTGTACCAGCTACTAGGAAGAAAATTAACTCTACCCCTGCTGCAACCTGGACAGCTCTAAAGGCCAGTGTGTGATTTACAGAGCTCAGCTTGTTCAAGCATACACCCACCCTGCATGTGTAAAGCTACAGCTGCATTTAGGGGCACAAACAGGATATCTGCTGACAGCAGAGCTCCATCACTTCAAAATTCTGTCCAGAAGAGCTTGGGATCAGATCTCTAGTCACGCAGCCCTGCCTTTTTAACACATGCAAAAAAGCTTCATTTTATACAGTAAAGTGAGTGTACACACTAATGCTAACTGACTTCTCTAATGAAGTGCTATCAGTGTTGCCAGGCTTGTGTTTGCTGGACACTTGTGCTCTCACTTCCCCATTGATCACTGAGAGCCTCATTGCTGCATGAATAGGAAAAGAGAGAAGAATGTAGAGAGAGAATGGCTGTAGAAGGTCATGGAAGTCCATCTGCCCTAACATCCTGCCTCCCCAAAGTCACCAGCCAGACTGGGAGTCTGTCCATGTCCTGCTGCTGGGCCTGCCCTCTGCGGACTCCCGTGGGCTGGTTTGATTAAAAACACCAAATGCTTCCCACCTCCCTTCTTGCCTCTCTTACCAAGCATACTGGGAGAAGCACCTGACCCCATTTATCTCATTTGTAAGGCAGCTATCTCCTCTGTTTCCTCCAAGGTCCAACCCCTTTTTCCTATCCTACCCCAGTCTCCTTCACCTGTGGTTTCAGGCTTTGCCATATCCTCATCTGAGGTCTGCTACATCCAGTACAACCAGGTTCAATAAGGAGTGTTGCAGTGACTGTGGGACCTGCTTCCTCCCTTTTCTCTGTACATGTCTCCAAGCAGGGTGCTCTGAGCATGTCCAGAAGCTTCCTTGATGCCTTCTGAGAGAGCTTCCCTACCGAGCTGTCTATCTCTGGTGTTCCTCTTGTCTATCTCTGAGCCTGTCACCTTCACACCCTTTTCCTATTTTCCATATTTCTTATTGTCACCTCTACCTCTTTCTGAAATGTCCTGAACTATCCAATTGTTCCTCATACAGAAATCCTTCCATGACCTTATTCATCTTTTTTCTACCTTTTTCAGCTCTTCTGTATTTCCTGTTTCAGATGGGAGGGACCAGAACTGTGCACAGTATTTGGGTAGAGATTTATCTTGGATTTACTGATATCACATAAATATTTTTATGTATCTGTCCTCTCTTGTCCTAGTAATTCTATAATTTAATTTGATTTCTTGTGTGTTGAGCTGATGTATTCATGGCACTAGCTGTTATAATCTCACTACATCACTCCTGAATGACAGTCATCAACTTGGAGCCCATTGCTGGAGATGCATAATTAGTATTTTCCCCCATGCACTTGACTTTACATGTATTTACAAGAAACTTCACCTTTCATTGTATCACATTGTGCTTCTACAATTCTTTCTCCTTGGTCCCCTGAGAAACAATGCCTCAGCAGCAAACCACTCCCTAAGTACTCGTGGTCCTCTCCAGGTTGTTTATGAGGAAGCTGAGCAGCACAAACCCTGTCACAGAAACCCAGGCAGTTCACGGCTGGTCTCCCTCCACTGTGGTGCTGCTCATTTACTCCTAACCTCTTTGTTTTCTTTCAACCATATATTGACCCACATTAGGACCTTTACATTTCTTCCTAAGGCAACAGAATTTCTCTAAAAGCCTCTTGTGAGAGAACTTACTGCATGCTCTTCAGACTACGAGTAGACTGAATGAACCAGCCTCCCCTGGGATGTGACTGTGGGCTCCTTGGGTGGTTGGTGTTCAGTAGTGGTTTGACTTCCCCTGAGAAAAGCTGCACTGACTCGTTCCAATACATTATCTTTAGCCACTTCCCTACAAATGCCTGTGAAGGCTCTGGGCTTTTAGACTTCTTGTTAGCTAAAACAGAAAACCTGAAAAAAATTCTCTAATCCCATGATGGTTTTAAACCAGAGGTTGCCTACAACTGCTATTTTGTCCCTGAGTTCCCTTAGGACTCGGGTGTGAATGCTGTCTGATTCTGGGGAGGGTTCTTGCCATTTTATCATTTTGTTCTATAGTCTTCCTGCTTGCATTTCAGTTTAAGATACATCCTCTGACAAACAGATCCAGCTGAGGGTCTTATTTATTCTAAGACAATGTGGTCTCTTCAAATCCTCCTCGCCCTTTGCAGTTGATTAGCAGAGTGCATCCTACTGCAGGTATCAAAATGCAGGGCTGGACCTCCTGTGCCAGACTCCAGCAGAAACACTTTCTGTTCTGTACAGCTTTGATGCAGTAAACCCAGAGGTTCAGGGCCTGAAAATTATACAAGCTCAGGGTTCAGGGCTTGCAACACCCTGTGCTAGGTATCTGTCAGAATAGCACAGCCAGGCTGTGAGAGAGCCCGTGAAACCTTTGTAGTGCTGTATCTTATGATTCACCAGTACCAGATGCAAATACTCTAACCTAGGAAAAAACTCAGCATCCATTTTCTTCCCATTGCCTCTTAGTCCTGTTAGATTAAGAGATGGCAGGCTGATAAATTACCACTGTATTAATTTAATATTATGTGAAGATTCATAAATACCTGACTACCACTATGGAGTCCATGTATCTCTGTGATGAATGGAGAGTTTCTGCTCCAAAAAAAATTGTCATCAAATCATATGCTTTGAGAATGCAAATGAACACTAATGTAGCAGGCAGCAGGCTGGCTATAGTCAGTGTTTTTGTGACTATCACAGCACAGGTGGCTTTGGAGGAGGGTTCATAATATTTTCTGAGAGTGGGTGGTGGGGTTTAGTAATACACAGTGACGGAAGGGTTAACTCATGAAGTAGTCAAAGAACAACTCTAAACAGAACAAGCTGCAGGGAATTAAAGACTGGCATGAAAAAAACGAGTGATAGGGAAGTGCTCAAAGATACACTAGTGCTTCACTGGCTAAACACAAGGAGCTCAGAGCTCAATGGGTCTGAGTTTATTTGCTCATGGCAGTGTTTCATGAGGACATCCTTCACTGGGTTATGAAATGATGATGAAGGCACAGGCGGGGAGCTCAAACATGGCTGGGCAGAGATCGAGCAAGAAGAAAGAACATAGGTCAAAGGCTCGGCACCATCAGAGGCAATAAGAAACTTCAGCAGTAATGGAAGGGGTAAGGACAAGATATAATTTTTCAGTTACCCAGAAGCCAGCAGGGTGAGTTTCAGCCTGTGGTGTTGGTGAATATGGCTGAGTACAGGAAGCAGCCTTACTGTATCTGTCTTTCTTAACCAACATTTGCAGCACCCCGTGAGCTTGCAGCATGCCAGCCAAGTACAGGAGAGAGTGTTCTGTACTTTGGATGAGCAAACACCTCTTGCCTTACACTCACCCCCTCCTCATGTCAAGTTTTCTTGTCTTTCTACTGCTTGGATCACCCTCCTTCAGTCTCTGCTGCTCATTCTCAATGTCAAGAGTCAAGATGAGCAAATGCAACTGTAACATCAGAGTTAAGGATGGTAATATATTCCTCTTGTGTTAGCTTGTTTGCTGCCTTCTTTTATTAATTAACTTTACTAACTCAGAGACCTCCTGGGAGAAGCCAAAAGTAATTGAACTGTTTCATTTGCTTTCTAGGAATTGCTTATTAATGCTTCTAAATCTATGGATCAGAATAGAGGTTTCCTTGACAGAAACAGCTGAATTGCAATAGCCCATGTCTTCAAATCTGCAGGACTGGGTCACCATGGGCTCTAGCCACAGCAGGTGTCAAAGCCTTTTGGAGGTACGGTGAAACCAAGCAGAACTGTGCCAGACCAGACCAGCTCTGTGACGATGCACAGATGTAGAGTATGAAGGCCCCAAAAGGTGGATCTACTAAAAATAAAACACCTTAAATACAGGGATGGAAAGAGAAGGGAACAATTGAGATGACAGCAAATAAAAATGAATGAAGGCAGTTAAGAATTCATAATAATAAAGCATGCTCTCTGAAAGGTAACATTTGAAGATGCTGACTCTTCAATTTGTCCTTGCTGCATTAAGGATGTAATATAGTAATCCAACCAACATGCCACTTTGAAAATGTCAGAACAAGCTTCAACAAACACACTAAGAGGATATGCTGAACTTCACTGGGGAAAACATAGAGAGCAGAAAGCACCTGAGAAGAGGTGAGAGGTTAGTACTCTTGCAGGTATGAACTCCTATTCCTCAAGCCTTTTCCATCTTTATGACTTCCTCAAGCCAGCCTATGAGTGCTGTCCTGCCGAGTCCTGACTGTTAGAGGTAGAAAGAGATACTCTTCTTGCTGTTACCATTCTCCTAGTGGGAGGTTTCATGAATGCAGGCAAAAGACCGTATCTCTCCTCACTCCCAGGCGTGCTGCAATGTTGACAATGCTGCAAGAGCAGCTGAGGTCCCATTACAATGGATCTACAGCACTGCACATCAGGAGACCTGGTGCTTAGCCATAAATCATGACACAAGAAAGAGGACAGACACAAGGTGAAAGGAACCGAAGACAGAGAAATCCCCAAAGCCCCATAGGATGGAGAGTCAGTTTTCCAGCTTGTCTACCAACTTTACTATTGCCGCAGCACCGTCCCACATCAGACACTGGATAGAGTGGTGACCGCTGGAGCAAAGGCAAACAGAGTGGAGGCTGCCAGCTGTGATGATCTTGTCTCCTGGTGCATCATATACCCTTCCTCTTGATTCTCTGTAGGCACTTCAGAGACATCAGGTCCCACATTTGCTCTGCCATCTCCCAATTATTTTTCCTAACGCTGCTGACCCACGTGGGTATTCTTTAGGTCCTATATCTATGTTTTATTTTTTATAATTAGTACAATATAGGGGTATAGAACTATAATCTCTTTCTGCAAATGTGCAAGACAAGTCTGAAGAAGGCAATACTTCCAGTAGTGAATACAGCAGGCTAGAAGTGCTGTACATGCCTGAAAAAATGCCTGATTATTTTAACTGCAACTGAATTAATGAGGAACTCAGGAGTTCAACTGGTAAGTACACAGGTAATAATGAGTAGGAGTGATGATGGTAATCCTTCAAAGGACAATGAAGAGATACAAAAGACACCTGAGGTATTGCATGGTGAAAGATATGCAGGACAGAAAATATCTAAATATAGCTTCTAAAAATAACTATAATGTTAGTGTGTGTTCAGCGTATGGATAAAATCATTAGCCAATTAAAAAGAGCATAACAACCCATGATGGATGATAATAGCCATTATGAATGCATAATTCAGTATATAAGGCACCAATTCAGTATCTTTAATAAGAAACCTTAGCTCAGTTTCATTGGATTTAGACTGCTGGGAAGCTGGACCACACTATGAACTGCTTGCTGGCTGAGAGAGTGGTCCTGCTGTAAAGGGCCTGAGGATTATAATGCATACCGGAGTGAGTATGAACCATCAGTGTGTTTTTTATTGCAATTAAAACAAGCTGTACCATGGGCTATGTTTGGGAGGAGAAAGGCCCTTTGCTTGACATGGGGGAAAAGTATGCCTGCAATACTATGTCCAGTTTTGAGCTCCCCCAGTTCAAGAGAGATGCTGAGAAACTGTAAGGGATCCACTGGACACCTACAAAGGTGGCCCTGGGCTTGGAGCACATGTCCAACAAGAAGACACTGAAGAGCTGGTATGGTTTCATCTAATGAAGAGGAGGTGAGTGTGTATAATCTAATAGTTGCATACAGCTACTTGAAGGAGAGTTACAGAGATGATGGACCCAAACTCTTTTCGCCACAATATAAGTTTGTAGAACTCTAGCAGGTAGTGGACCCCAGCCTCCCACCTACAGGGTAATTTCTATTACAATCATTTGTGCAAAGTTAGAAGGTTATAATATGTAAGAATGATTATGCAGAAATACATCACATAACATATGTAAGTGAACTCTGTTACTAGGTATATGTGCAATGGAAGAGAAGGAATGTGAGGGATTATGGGACCATAGAGAGTCCACCACAGCTTCTTCCTTTTCCTTCCCACCTCCTCTTGGTTTGAAACCAGAATAAATAGAGCAAGAGATTTACCAGAGCTAGATAATTATAATGAAGCCAGTTGTCCTAGAGATGTTGCTGGGGACAGTGGCTGAGGAAAGTTTGTTGGTGATCCTACCCCAAGGCTTGAAGATTTTGACAGGATCATTGTCATTACACAAAGTCTAGCCCCAAGTCTAGGTGGCCCATGGGCTGTGAGTGGCACTGTGGTGACTCACCAACCAAGACTGGTTAGGCACATCATCTGGGCTTCAACAGGCTCTGCTCCGTGTCTCTGTGTGAAACACTTACATAGTTGGTGGACTTGTATTCATCAGATTCCAAGCTCCTGCCACCTCCTGGTGCTGATTGTAGCAGCATCATGTGAGCAGCAAATTCTCTTACCTTTCCTCCTTCCCTGCCCCAGTGCTGGCACAGTCTGACCATTCTCCTCTGGCTCTCTGTGAGCAGCTCAAGGATAAGGACTGAGATGTCTAACTCAGAGAAGGAGCATAATACAATAATGAACAAAAGGGGTGATGGGAAAAGGGAAAGGAACCAAAAAGTGTAAAAGAATGGCAGGAAAATAGGGAGACACAACAAAAATGGCCAAGTGCTGACCAGGGTGTTAACAACCTATGGTCCTGAGGTCCAGCAGCACACAGCTGGGCACCCCATGTGAGGAATGTGGGCTTCCCGAGGCTTTCCTGAGCACCCACTGCCCTACAGAACCATCCTCGCATGGACCTGGGGTGCTGCTGGCTCACCATCCCTGCTCACGTCCCAAAGGGTGGTGAGCAGTGCGAGCCATCCTCTTTGGATGGGAGCTTGTTGGGCTCCAGTGCTATGCTCCAGAAGAAGTACAGCTTCTTTCAGGCCACAGGTTTAAAAGTTTGACGATTAGAGACCCAGAGGTAAGCACTAGCCTGGCAGTATAGACACTGCTATGACTCCTAGAGAACATTGCCAAAGACTAGTGGAGGGGCTGCAGCACCAGGCATTACTGTGCAGGTTTCCTTTAGTGTGTGAATATATTTCTTTGTATTCTGGAAGCTTGTTCTTCAGTTTGTGAGTATGCCTTGCTGGTTGTGAGTAATTTATGTATTTATTATGCCCCCTGGCAGTGCTGTTTTACTAAAGCTGTCCCTTTTTTAATGTTGCTCTTTTATCCCTCTGGGAACAGGGCTTATGTATCTTTAAAGAAAACAGAATTATTTCATATTTCTTAAATGGGATTTTAAGTGGAGTAATGCAGATGAAGGGCAGCACACAAACACAATAATGTTTTGTATCTTAAATAAAAAATACCTTTCTGAGGAAGCATGCAGCAGTGATTTTTCTCTCGGGCTTTCCACAGAAAGTGCTAGCTGTTAAAGGACTTTTCTATATGTCTCTAACCAATTCAGAGCACATTTTTCCTACATAGTTCTGCTCTGTACTAAAGAGGAAGGCTTTTATCAAGTGTCTTTTGTGTATCCAGATGGTTTCTCTAGATGCTAAGCAAGACTTAAGAAGATGCTGGAGTCTTTTCAGATGCAAAGAGAGGGAGAGAGGAACATTGGAGCTCCCAGACACAGATCCTGGGAAAGTCAGAGAGTAAATGAGATCCCCGTTACATTTGGCGAAGATCTGGCTGCCCCTGGGCCACTCAGCTACCTGGCCACACTCCTGCTCCCTGGGCTTAGCTGTCTCCCAAAAAAAGGTTTTAATCCTTTCCCCGGTGATGCCAGGAGCTTATAAGGAACGTTGCAGGAATTTTGCTGTTGCTGCGATTTATAATGCCTATGTAATGAAGGGAGTGCAGGCAGCTTTGCAGATATCTCTAAAATCACTGACGGTCTGTGCAGAGCAAGGGGAAACAGTTTTTACAAGATGACATGACAAGCCGAGGGTGCAGAAGGGATCAGAGCCCACGGCAGTGTCCTGCCCCCAGCCGCAATGTGCCCGCGGTGCTCTGTGCTTGGAGTCAGTGTGGGGGGCTGACCCTGGCTGGACACCAGGCCCTACCAAAGCCATTCCATCACTCCCCTACTCAGCTGGACTGGGGAGAGAGAAGATATCAAAGGCTTGTGAGTTAAGGACAGGGAGAGATCACTCACCAATTAGCATCACAGGCAAACCAGACTTGACTTGGGGAAATTAATTTAATTTTATTACCAATCAGATCAAAGTAGGATAATGAGAAACAAACCTAAATCTTAAAACACCTTTCCTTCTTAAAACCCCTCCCATGGGAGTGCTCCATGAACTTCTCCAATGTGAGTTCTTCCCAAAGGGCTGCACTTCTTCATGCACTGCTCCACTGTGGGTCCCTTCCACGGGGTGCAGTCCTGACAGCAAACCTGCTTCAGCACGGGCTTCCCATGGGGTCACAGCCTCCTTTGGGCATCCCCCTGCTCCGGTGCTGGGTCTCTCATGGGCTGCAGGTGGAGATCTGCTCCCCCGTGGGCCTCCCTGGGTGCAGGGCACAGCTGCCTCACCATGGGCTGCACCACGGGCTGCCGGGGAACCTCTGCTCCGGGCCTGGAGCACCTCCTGCCCTCCTTCCTCACTGACCTGGGTGTCTGCAGGGCTGTTTCTCTCACATATTCTCACTCCTCTCTCTGGCTGCAGTCACACAGTTGGTTTTTCCCCTTTCTTAAACACATTATCCCAGAGACACTACCACAGTCGCTGATGGTCTCAGCCTTGGACAGCACTGAGTCCATCTTGGAGCCAGCTGGCATTGCTCCCACGGACATGGGGGAAGCTTCTGGAAGCTTCTGTAGACCCCTGCTACTCAAACCTTGTCATGCAGACCCAATACAGTCAGCCCCCTCCTTTTCCAGCTCTGCTGTCTGGTGAACAGATCAGGCTAGAAAACTGGCAGGGTGACTTTCAAGCAAAGTGCAGGAAGAGGAGAAGTTCTTCTACGTTATCTGTCTTGGTTTTAGAGTAAGAGGCTTTTCTCCCCATGGAGCGGTGGGTACAGGGAAGCTGCATTTGTAGGGAAAAAGTGAGCATCGGTCATGCTGCCTCTGTGTCCTCCCTCCTGGCAGGAATAAAGGAGGGGTTCCTGGTCCCTCATGGCCTGGGGGCTACAAAGCAGGTACCTTCAGGGGAGCTGCTGACCCTGGGTCCTGGTAGGGACCTCCCGCCTCCTCTCCTTGGGAGAGGCCTGTGTTTCTGGGGAACCTCATCCAGTCACTGGGCTTTGAGCACCCACTGCCTCCTCTCAGACATGATCCTCTCAGCATCTCCAGGGCACAGGTATGAGGATTTGCCCTGAAACATGAGTTTCCACCCACTTCATGGTACTGCTCCCTTTCTTCCACCAGCCTTATCTCTACTCCTCTTTGTTTAAATCAAAGGAGTCACTTTTAACTACAGCCCTCCACTTTTTCCACTTAATTTTGTCTCTGAGCTGACTGGAGCAGACCAGGATCCCTCACCCCTCCTGAGTTGCAGGAGTATCTCTGAACTGTCAGTACAGGACAGAAGAAGATCTCCTCGGGCAGAACTGCTGAGTGCCTCCTGCTCCTGGCCTGGCTCTGCATGTCCCCTTCCTTCCTTCATGCACAGGGAAATACTTGGGGGCTTTCCCTTCAGCCTGATGTGGGGAGAGAGGGCAGAGTGGGGACAGTGAAGCATCAAGCATCAGTCACTGGCAGGCACTGAGGGAAATAGGACACCCATTGTGCAAGGATGCCAGCTGAGCCATGCAGTCCCATCATCACTGGGTTCACACCAGCCACTGCTGCAGCCAGCCCACCATCAAACTCGCAGCAGGCCCCATAACTGCATTTTGGAGAGAATGGTGTTTTCCTCTCTGTAGTGAGTGCAGCACTGAGCTGTACAGGACCAGCACAAAATGAAGATGGAAACCCAATATCGGATGACCCAGATGCACCCAGAGGCTCTGGCTGCAATCGCAGCATCACAACCTTGTTTCTAGCACATGTGACGTGGAACATTGACAGAGCAATAACCCAAAACCAGCCTTTTGATCAAGCTGCTGCCCTCAATATTCACATTTGCCAGTACTTGGACCGCAGGGAGAGGGACCAGAGGAGCCTGCTGTAACCATGGCAGTGCCTCAGCCCAGCACAGCTCCCTCCTTGCAGCGCATCCCCCAGATCAATCACTTAGGTACCAGCAAAAACCCCATCCCACTGCCCAGGAGCCTCCTTACCGTGCACAAGACCCCATCACCTTCCTGGCCCCACCGAGCCCCCTCTGTTCACACTCACTGTGCCTACAGGCAGGTAGGCGGTAGAGGTCCAGTGCTGCAGACCCTTGAAAGGGAACTCCCCAGCGCTACTTCCACTGCCTGCTGCCTTTTAACACATCCTCACGCCACCTACTGCTTTATTCTGTCCCTCTCAATCATGCTGAGCCACCCTGACCCCTTCTACTGATGCTGTGTTACTCAGGTAGGTAATCCACAGGAGTCCTTCCCATTCCCTGTGTTCCCGAGGAGGGGGTGGGTGGGCTCAGCTGCAGCCCTCAGTGGGGAGGGTATGAAGCTGGTTTTCAGCACTCTCTCATGCCACAGACATGATTTAGGTTCTCAGTCTCAGACAGCCGCTGGCAGCATCCACTGCACAACAGCCATGCATATCTAAGACAAGTCTAAGGGCTGTGTGAGAAGGATGGGGAGAGACGACATCTGAAGACTGAGGACTTCAGTTCTTGGTTTGGGGGCAAGTCCACAGGGCCATGGTATCACCAAGGTGATGTGTGCTCGTCAGCAGCGCTCTGACCTTTGCCTCCTGTGTGGTCATTAAAAAAACCCTGGGTAGCAGAGAGACCAAAGCTCTCCTGCCCCTCCTTTGGCATGGTAAGAAGTTAATCTCTAGGCAGCCATTAAGTTGTGGTCCATCTTCTGGATGTGCCCCAGTGTCAGGGAGAAGAGAAACAAGGACCCTGTTGCTCTTTGATGTGATTACTTGGTCAGTGTCCCAACTTTTCAGCTCAGGTAGTCCTTCTGTCTGGAGACTCTTATGCCCAGGATGAACAAACACCAGAAGAGGGACCCTTGCAGGCTGAATCTCTTCTGTTGGTTGTGTCCTGGGGCTTGGTTTTGATCCAGTGGACTGGAGACCCTGAGCCAATGGTGATCATGTCAGCCAAGAATCTCTCTCTTCCCTATCATGATCCTTGGCAAGTGGCTGTATGTGGCCCTGCCTGAGCAGGGTGGTTGGACAAGGTGACCTCCAGAGGTGTCTGCCAACCTCAACTAGGTGATCATGTCCTCCTAGGCAGACAGCTCTGTGGTGGAGGCATTTTATCGCCTATTAATTTCTGAAGTAGCCTGCCTGTTACAGAGCTATTATTACTGACACTGGTAAAATTTGGGATTTGAATCTGCCCCTGCCACAGGTTATCACTGAGCACAGTAAAACCAGGTAGGCTTATGTTTCTGAGAGACCACAGAATTCTCCTAAGGATCTGGGAATCGTTCAATCACAGCACAAAAACCAGAGGATGACAAGCAGAGTCCCAGAGAAACACTGAGACATCATGGGAGGTGCAGCACTAGGGAAGCACTGAGCTTTCGCTGCTGGAGAGCAAACACAAGTTCACCAGCCTGCAAACTTCAACAGTCTTCTCTCATATCTCCCCATAATTTATCACCCTGATAAACAGAACTAAATCAGAGCTACAGCAACACTTAGCTCTCAACAGCACCTTCAATCAGAGAGCTCAAAGCTCTGTGTAGCACACAATTAACCTTCTAGCTACTAAAGTAAATTACAACACAAGGCAAAGAACAAATCAGAACCCTGCCTCAAAAAAACGAGGTCTGGATTCTACGCTCTTGATGATGCTCAGCCTGACTACACGCTCATTCCACTGGAGCATAAATAGGGAATAATAGCATAAGGATGGTCATGAACAGAAGCAGAGTCATTCTGCCCAAGGCACGGGGCATTAGGAGAGAGGCTAGGGACTGTCCTGGGCACACCACTGCCTTCCCCTCTGTGTAGGCAGAGGCATCACCCTCCATTTCTGTAGCTTTTTCGAATGTGAGCAGGGACCATGTTTGAGACTGAAAGGTACCAGACCTTTTCAACTAAAGAGACTGCAGTATTTCCAGGGAATGTATACATAGTCTGATGAACATACACAGCAAGATCATAATTTCATTTTCACCCCCACCTACCCACTCTGGATTTTTTTTACCAAACCCCAGATCAGCAAGTGCCCTCAATACCCGCATCTGCAATGCTGGTGGGACACACTGCAACCTCACATACCCCCGCATCACTTCTCTGACTCACAGAAAAACAAAACTAATTTGACAACAATTTCATTCACAGGAAGTGTCTTCAGTGACATCTGATCTGCACTATTTGATTTGCGTGCTTTGTAATCACTTTGCTATTTACAATCATACGAGACGGCACTGGACCAAGTGCTGTTTATTGCACATTCATCCTACTCATTCCCTTTCCCTCTTCTATCCTGTGGTAGAGGACATCTGAGTTCAGTGCTGCGTTATTCTGACTTCATGCTGCTGACATCTTTGGAGTTGAAGCAGCATCACAATGGTGTCACACAGCAGTAAGTCAGATCTAGTGACTCATCCATTGCCATGCACTCATAGCACACTCCTGTAAAACTGATCTGTTTCTCCTTGTTAATCTTGCTTTCTGTTTTGGTGCTTTAAGAGAAAACTCCTTCCTTTCATAGCCATGCTTCAGAAACAACTCCATTAACTTAATTTGGTTGCTTTCACGGACTCTGGTCCATGAGCTGAATATCAACAAGTATGCACAAGCGAGGATGGACAGCAAGAGGGATGTCCAGGAGTTACTGGACAGAGAGGAGACAAGCGCAGCGCACACTTGTGGCCTTCACATACGCAGCTGTGGCTATGCCCGACACTACGATTCCCATGTACAGACCTGTTTGCACAGACCAAGCAATCACCTTCATCCTCCAATGAAGTTATATTGAATCTAGCAGATAAACAAAGCTGATTTATTTCTTTACACAAATTTGCAGGTAGTGAGCTCTCAAATAGAGGATTCTTTATCTCTCATTCTTTGCACAATTTACTAAAGGTTATGCTCGCTGAAACACTGTTGCCTGGGCACAGACCCGAGGAAGCTCATAAAGCTGGTATCAGACCCCAGGCACGGCCCCAGACCTGCCAACATGTAAACGCCAAACAGGGACACATCTGAGCAAGAAATAGAAAGGGAAAAAAATGTAGAAGTGAAGTATCCAGAAGGGTGATCTAGGAGAAAATACCATTCACAGACTTCTGAACAGTCCCCAGATCCTTAGGAGAATTCTGTGGTGTCTCAGAAACATAAGCCTATTCGGTTTTACTGTGCTCAGTGATAATCTGTGGCAGGGGCAAATTCTCCTGTTCTGCTTCAGTGCTGCAACCAGAGTCACAGAATCACAGTAAGTAGGGCTGGAAGAAACTGACTGGTGGCATTTAACTCATTCCCTGCCACAAGCCAAGATAATCCCATCATGGTTAGCTTGAAACTTTGCATGAAAACATCCAGTGAAAGAGATCTCATCACTTCTCAAAGCAAAATGTTCCACTCTCTTTCATCACTGGAAATTTTCCCTAATATCTACTCATAATATATCTATTGCCACAACTCCACCCTTTTCTTTCTTTTTCTAAACTTAAATGACAAGAAGCTGTTTCAGCTCTGCAGCTACCTTTAGTATAATTACAACTGGCATCATGTCTCCCTTCAGTCATCTTTTTACTTTCAGTGATGACAGTTCTTATTTTCTTCAGTCATGTTTTCTAGACTGATGATTGCTTCCACTTCTTCACCTTCAAACTCATCCAACTCCTTCCTGAACTGAAACAGCCACATCAAGACTCAGGTCTTCAGGCAAAGCCTCATACGTGTTGAATGCTGCAGTCACTAGTGTTGGAGACCACGCTTCTGTCTCACATCCAGAATGGTGCCTGTCCTTCCCCGCCACAACGTGACACTGTGGATCTCTCTGCTGCACTCCCAAACACCTGTCTCTGGGTTCCCTGCCTTGTCTCTGGGCAGCTGATTTTCCCTCTTCGTTGAAATCACAATACATGACATCCATCACTGCTCACCTGGGCATAAGGCCTGGTTTGCTGCCATGAAAAGATATTAAATTGATTTTATGTGATTTGTTCTTTACAAATCAAACTTGGCTGTAATTCCCTGGCTCGTTATTTCCCAGGTGCTCACAAGTGGTTTGCCTAATAATACATTCCCATTCTTTTCCAAGTATTTCAGGCAGCTGTCTGGTCGATAGATTCCCATTTCATCCTTCCTTTTTTAAAGATGGGCTTTGCATTTATTTTTCCAGACCTCCAAAATTTTATCCATTCTCCACACACTTTCAAATATAAAAGCCAACAACCGAGATTGATTCAGCCTCCTCCTTTAAGCACCATAAGTGAATGCTGGCAGGCCCAGGCAATGTGAGAACCTCTAACGTATGTAAGTGCTCTCTCTCACCCATTCGTCCTCTGTTGCAGAGTAAATTCTTGCCCCTTTGTCACAGGAGCTTTTGTGTTAACTGTATCATTGTCATCAACTCTTTTAGTGGAGGCTGAAACAACAGCAGGATAAATTCCTTTGCCTAGGGCACCATCAGTCAAGACTTTCTTAGTTCCTTGGAGTAGCAGTGGGCCAGGGAAGAGTCACTCTTGTCTTTTTCTCATTACTTACTTTATTATAGTAAGTTTCCTCATTAGTGTTTATGTCACTGACTAGTTGTATTTCCTTTTGTGCCCTCATTGCTTTGATTCCTCCCCTACTTCTATTTCATATCTCCCTTAGCAATCTGAGGTCATCTCTGTGAAAGGGCTTCTGGCAGAGCTCAAGCTTGCAAGAGATCCTGAGCCTGCACAAAGCAACACCCAACTCTGAGCTACTGAGTGCAGTCCTTGGTGGCAGAGACATGCTACTCTCAGACAGGTCCCAGCAGCACCCAACACACCAAGAGGTCACAGCCCGAGGACATCAGAGCAACCTCCAGGTGAATTGACATGAGTCTAAGCAGAGCTCACCCTTGGCTCCCTGTGCCTTGTAATCTCACAAGTGCAATGCATTCAAGGAAAAGAAGACATGGTCCAAGTGAGAGCTGAGAGTCCATCAATACTTCAGTTATCCTGGGTGTCTCATCTCCATCATTGCTTTATCTACCTCCCAGCTCCAAACTGGGAATGTGACTGCATCCAGGCCTCAACTGTCCATCTCCCATGGGATACAAAGAGCAAAACCCCTTTCCCCCACGGTCCTCAGCTCTCTCCTGCTGAGACAGCACATTTCTTCAACACTGCCTTAGGCAGGTTTCATCCACATCATATTTAGGTCTAGTTTTGTGCCCACACAGAAAATGCACATGAACAGGGGCCAGCAACTTTTGTCTATATAAAACCTGATCTGCACGTGAAAGGCATACTGCTATAGCAGCAATTCGACCCAGCACAGCTAAAATGATGCCAGTCCCAAGATAAATGCCCTTATTTTGATAACAAGAAATGGTAACAGGCATGGGCTAAAGACATGGTAGTTAATTTTACAATAAGCCAGAAGGATGCTCCTTAGGCTTGACTTGAGTCTAAAACCAATGTTAAACTAAGGTAATGTTTTCACATGCAGGTGATGGGAGGGCACATATGCAATCTGTGTGGCAGGTGAGGTCACCCCAGCCCCTGCTGACTGTCCCCTGGCTCCAGGAGTTTATGAGTATACAGGGATGTGGTGCTTTTTCATCCCTGCAGAGACCTTGGGATCCAGCTCTGCACAAGGTTTCTGTGCTGTGCGACACTTCTATTAATCACAACCTTAGTTAATTATTTATCGGTCCCTCTAAGTTGTGCTCTGTCATAGGCTGGGCTGGAGCAGCTTGTGCTTCCAGACAGGCTGTCATGTAAGTGCCTATCTTTGGAGCTCATCCCCACCTTCGTGACTCTGACGGAAGAGATTAAGGGTACTGTCACACCACTGCCGCTGCAGTCCAGAGCCACTCTTGCTATCCCTGCAGTGCTCCCAGGAAAGAGGACAAAAAGTAGCATTTGCTACAGGTTTGAAAGTCATTGACTGCTTCTATTCCTGACAGGGTAGGGGATGGAATAATAGGAAGGAGGAACAATCAATCCCAGGCTATTAAATAATGGCACTTTGATAGGGCCATTACACCAATTATTTCTAAAATGATCATTCAGTTTTAAGGCCGTGTGCTGGCCTGCCATTTGAATCTGTATTTCTGCTTCCTCATCTATCACCCTACAAGATAAACATGCCCCAAAGGATGTCAGCAGCCTGGATGTGACAGGACATGTCAATATACAGCCCAACACCATTTCAGTGCTTTTTGGGCTGAATGCTCTGGAGGTGACCAGGAGGCGGTGGGCCTTGGCACCCGTTAATCACCGTAATGAAAGAACACATATTGTACATCCCTTTGTTATTCATATCTGAGATCCCCCTGTGTCCCATCCCCTCTTAATGACTTCATGATGGTGATATGGTCATTAACGATGGTTATTAACTCAGGGCTCCTGTACATAAATTACAAGAGTAAAGTGTTAAACAGAGAGGTTCAGAGCCTTTGCAGAGCCATCAGCTTTTCATGACTCTAATTAATCCAAGGTGTGATTAACTAAAGGCAGAAACACTGGTGGCAGCTGCTTTTTGGGGGTGCACTGGGAAGCTGGGTGCGGGTAGGGTTAATGAATCACCAGACTAGGAATGCTCTGTGTGAGCCCCAGCTGCTTTGTGGTCCTCAGGCATTAACTCATTGTGGCCCTCATGGTTGTATTGTACAGTCTATATAGCAAGACCTGTTGGGCTCAGTGCCTGAGCCTGAGCAGCATCCCTGCCTGCTAACCCTGGGCTAAGGTGTTCCTCAACAAGGGTTTGGTTGCTGTGAAATCCTTGGCTCTGGACCACTAATAGGTTCTTTCCTTACAACCTTAAGTCTTTTTCCTGGCATCACAATACATGTCTAAACTGTGGAGGGCCTTATTGGAAGTCAGAGTCAACCTGACTTGTCTGTGTAGAGTAGAACACACGTGCCTGATCTTTCTGTGCCCCATATACCCCTTGCAGGGGCTGGAGGGGAGGGTTTCACATGAATGCAACTTGGAAGACGATCAGTCCTCTGGTTCTGTGGGGTTCAAAGGCAGAAATACCCCAGACCCCAATGGGTCTGTGTGCAGCCCCACAGCACGGGGAGTGTCCTCAGTCTCCCCAGTACCCCCACGGACATGGCATTACACAGCTCTGCACAGTGCAGGAGCTGGGATGTTGCTGTGCTGCAGACATGCTGTAGAAATCTCTTGCAAACCCTGTGTCCCTCAGGAATCCTGCTTCCTAATCTCAGTTATAGATCTTTTTATTTCCTCATCTGTAATATTTATGTCTGACCTTTGCCACTCAGACATGTGTGCATGAGCTATGGAGGAAAAAGTGATGAAAGATTCTGGAGCCCTTCTGGGCCAAGCAGGTATACCATGCTGCAGAAAAGTCTACCAAAGTACTATTGATTTCTCAAGGATTCCCTTGGGTCAGCCATAGCCTCATCAGTTTCAGAAAGAACTAATGGGCATTTTCTTCCTCTCCAGGGTTATGAACTTGTCTTGTTGGCAGTCTTCTGCCTTGCCGGGATGGGTTCCTGGTGTCTTTGCTGGGCTTTAAATCAGGCACACCTCTGTGCAAACCCCTTTCCTTCCCTGCTCAGCATTAAGAGCACAATGTTACCACGCACCATACAGACAGTACTTTTCCTCCTTTCTTTGCTCATTCCCACTCTCCTCCTCTGGCTACCAGATCCATAACTGCACAAGCAGAGCACCTCTGCTCTGTTCTGGCACTGTCAGTAACATTCACAGAGATCAAGAGCTGCTGTGTATGTGCAAGTTTATGGCTTCTGCAAAACACAATAGCCCTTGGTGGAAGTGATCCATACTGCCTTTTGTTTATCATTCAGCACCAGAATAGTACAAACTGTGGAAAAAGTGTTTGGGAAAATACACAGCAGTAGGAAAAAAGTACAGTTCCTCAGTGAATGCTGCCAGTGATCTGTATGGTGACAGTCATGAAATAAAGACAATTCCTTTGGTCTTTATTCCTGTTGGACTGTTCATATTGTACACAGCTACAGAGCAGCTTAGGATGGAGTACCTCTGACTGCCCCCAAAGCACTTTCACCAGTGATGTGTGCAGAAATAGTGTGAACCAGAAAATGGGGAAGCACAGTAATGGGGTTTCAAATAACAGGCCCATCTGGACCCAAATGCTTCCGTACCACGTGTCTCTGCAGCTCTTTCCTAGAAGAAAGGAAAGGGGAGCAGAGCAGAGACATCCCAGTGATTCTGCATTGAGTTAGCTTCAGTCCTGTTTGGTTTGGTAACTTCTCTGGACCAGCTGCAAGGTGAATTGACAAGGGACAGTGCATCCTCCAGGTTCCAGAAGGCTTGTTAAGTGAGGGTCCTCATGGACAGAGTGAATGAAGACAGACTGGACGTGGCTAAATCCGAGTTAATAACCGCTCCAATTTTCCCACCTTACAAATAACAGGAACCTTACGAACAGAGATCTCTAGGAGACTTGAGTGATGAAGGCACACCTGAGTCCAAAACTAGCACAGATCTTCCTGCTGGGACAGGTGTGACCCTTGCACTGTAGTTGCAGCTTGGGATTCAGAAATTGGTCCCTACTTCCATGTTTCCCTGTGATGTGCTAAAGAATTGAAGGCTGAGCATAGTGACCCATACAGGCCCATAGTGGGAGCCTGTAGGGGACTTTTTGGACTTTTTGTCTGTCTCAACATTGCTGTCACACCACCACCATTTCCTGGCTTCGGAGTCCCGTGGGCAGGGAGAAGTACACTCAGGAGAAGAGGAACCATCCCAGAAAAAACCATGACATCCGCCCAAAGCTAAATCGGGACGAAGAAGACGTGCAGGCAGGCGCGACCACCATGAACACCGGGGCGTACACGCTTGAAGGACCATGAGATAATAGTGCCGTGGAAATGGGTGGACTTTTTGGAGAAATTGGGACAATAAAAGGACTGCGTATTTATCTCTCTGCATTTACATCTCTTCACATCTCTGCACTTCCAAAGCTTGGAGCACCACCATCTGCACCAGAATCGAGCACGGTACATCGCTGGATTTGTGGTGGTGGTAACTAGTCTTGCTGCATCTCTGCTGTTTTTCTTGCTTAGGGATTCTGACTTTTCCTTCCTTTTCCTCTCTGTCCTATCGCTATTACCAGTTGTATGCTAAATAAAGTTCACAAGGTTGTATGGCATCTGACCTCGTTTGTGTCTTAATCTTGCTCTTGGGATCGTTTAAGAACCCTCCCCGATATCGGATCGGGACAGAGCCCAAACGTATCCAGCTATGGGAGATGGGCATTAGAGAAAAGCTATCTAATCCAAAACTTTCTTCTCCAGGGATCCCAAGTGTGGATGAAATAAGTGTGAGGAAGCCAAGCAGATCGTGCCCTTCAGCCCAGGAGCACTGGCCAGGATGGTTCCCATCCATCCCTGAAGAAAACACCCAAGGCAATGTTTTGTTAGTCCTATTGTGCCCCCATTCACATTGTGGCAACATTTGCCCAGGGGCCCTGTCCTGATGCTGGAACTGGGAGATTTTCTGAATGTCAGTAAGTTCCAGGCTGTATTTTTCTTATCAAAATTCTCCTTTGGTGAGTTTTCAGCACAAGTTAATTTCTCATGAAAATACTCAGCTCTCCACAGGGAAAAAAAAAAAACCAACGACTTTTCTGATGGAAAAATGAATAACAGAAAATTCATACACTTTGCCTAAGAACCAAAATGTACTTAGTTGCTGTCTAAATATCCCTAAAACCTGAAAAGTAGGTGTTTTTTCCCCTCCTCTATTCTTACTGGGAAAAACTGCAATGAAACATTGGCATTGTCTCCTCTCCTGCCCAGTTGTGAATGACAGCCCAAGAACAGGTCTTGCTTCCATCACTGGTGGTGGGAGACGTTCCCAGGTGGGGCCATGCCAGGTGGAAGTCAGGACTTTAATTTTGAGGACCATACAACCAGAGCAAGCAGGAAAGGTGCAATTTCTCCTCCCGTGACAGCTCTGCCCAGGAAAGCACAGTTTGTCAGACAGTTGTCAGAAGCTAGGCTGAATGTTGATCACTTATAAATTCCTTTTTTACACTTTTCTTGTGGAAAATGTTGTCTGTTTTGCAAAAAAATACATGGAAACTTGGAAATTAAATGATTCAAATGCAAACTTTCCTCCCTCTTCTTCTCCTAAATGTTGAGTTTCAGTTTTCTCAGGAATGCTGGGAAGCTCGAGAAAAGCATTAATTCAGCCAAAGACCACTGGAGCATTTGTGTGTTGAAAAAAAGCACTTGCAAACTCTGCAGACACTCTGTGGTTGTATGTGTGCAGCCTCCGGTGCTCCTGGGCTGGGATGATTTTGTTTTGCTCATTTTGTCCCAAGAAGCAGAAGCTGTCGATCCAAGGTGCCTGACACCTTTGCCACAAGCTTGGAGAAGCAGCCAGAGTTCAGCATTTGACTTGTAGCAAGAAGGCTCCTGGGACTTGGGGAGCATGTCATGAAAATGTTGGAGGTAGGCATCATTTACTACATTTCTTACACAGAGTAAATACCTTCGTGCACCTGTTTACACTCCCATATCCAAGGCCCATGATTGCTTTTGCTGTGGGTCTCCCATGTTTTTGAGCAAGTGCTTTAAGCTGTTTCTATAGAATTTAGCCTTTGCTGCTGGTGGGAACCTCGCTCAGCCCTTACAAATGGCTCTCCTGACCTTCACCTCCTTAACAGTAATGCAGAAATAACCCCCTCTCTTCTACCCGCCTCTGGCTGTTCTGCTCCTCTCCCTCATTGTCTTCACTGCTGGGAAAAGTTGAAAAAGGGGTGTTGTGTGCTGAGCTGTTGATGTGCAGGGAGCAAGTGAAAACAAAACCAGGGTCTGCTCCCAATTTGCTTAAAAGTCTCTCCTGCCTGAGATGTTTTGCAGGGCTGTCTATCCTCCATGGCTGTCTCCTGTGTGTGCAGCTCCATCAAGGGTGTCACTACAGCTGTCACGACAGTGGTACTGGCTCAACAGACACCGGCCACAGGTCAGTGGGATAATACAAGTAATAATAGTAATGTTATCACATGCATTGCTCTGCACCTTTCATGGAGGACATCAAAGTGCTTGACAAACACTTCAGAATTGATCTGGAGAGTCTTGTTAAAGGCAAAGAGGGAAAAAAACAAACATACAACAAAAAACCCCAAAACCCTAAACTCCAAAACCAAAGCAGCTTTGCATCTTTTCCTCCTGTCTGCCTTCTCCTTAACATGTTGGGAAATGGGACCGTCTCCCAGCACACACCCTGCCATAATCAGCTCGCTGTCCCACCACTGGTAGGAGCACCGGTAGCCAGGAAGGATGAGGGGGGTAAGGGTCATCTTCAGCTCCTGCCCCTCTCCCTTCCAGGGGGCCAGGCAGGCAGCAGTGCCCTGTTCTGGCAGGAGGGTTGGGTAGGAGCAGAAGTAGGGATGGATTATCTGGAGATGGGCCACCTAGGTACTCTGACAGTCCTGTCTGGTTTGTGCATTTGTTCGGTGATGGACTCCATAGAGGTCACACCTGTGTGCTATACCATGTGTTTATTTATTAGCCTTTCCTTTGGATTTGTTTGTTCAGTTGTTCCAGTGTCGCTGGTCCTCCTGCTCATTCCCTTTAACAAAGAAATGCCCTCCTTTTTCCATTTGCAAGGATCATCTGCCTGTGCTCATGGTGTGCTTGGCTCATCCTGGAGTTTTCACTGATTCACTGCTGATATCCACGTTCTGTGCCCCAGCTCTGCATGCCCTGTGGTCAGAGATGCCCAGTGCCTTCTCCAAAGCCCTTTAATTTCCAGTCAGGGAGATGCCTTGATGTGCTCCTATCTACCTGCGAGGAGGTCTCTAAGCAGGATGGATATCAGTGTGTCCTGCCAGGAGATGAGCAAGGTGGATAGTGGTGGGTAATTCCTGTCATCCCTGCTCATGTACTGATCTGTTTGTGTAAACCTCTTCATTTATGGCCAATGCATTCCTTATTGTCCATATGGTGTAGGTGTACATGAACACTTAAAAACCCAAAATCCTGCGGTCCCAGCATCCCTCAGACATGAGCTGGGGACCAAGATACTTCGAGTTAATGGTTCCAGAAAAGTCTAATATAGCAAAGAAGTGACTTTGTAAGAACTTTGCAGGAATTGTTAATCACAGACTATAGCAGATGACTTAGAATAATGTAATACAAATATTTAATGAAAACTATGTATATAATTTTTAACTTAATGGAAAAAATAGATGGCTTTTAATACTGAAATTCCTGCATCCCTCCCTCATTTCCATTTCCACAAGCACTGATGGTAGGGTCTTGACAAGGACTCTCCAGGAAAGGGCTGTCCATGTTTCTCCCAAGAGGAGAAGCAGCTCTTGCCACCTGCAGTGGAGGTCTTGGATGACCTTCAACCCCACACCTCCCTGTCCCTTCCAGTGCCTGGGCATAGAGCTCAAGTGCCAGCACACGGAGGGTCTCCAGTCCAACCAGTTCCACCATGACTTGCCAAGGTTCCAGTTCTACAGCAGAAACATATCCTGCCATGCAGAAACATTGCTAAGTAATTTCCACCTCTGCCAATGAGACATGGATGCACAGGAGGGTTGATGGATTTCTCTGTGCTGATGAGCCATGAGCTGGGGGGTCCCCTTGATGTGCTCCCCAAACCCAGCAAGGCTCCAAGGGCAAAACTGGTGTTCTAAAGACATCCATGCCTAATATATATGTGGTGGTTGTAGGTAGGAAATTATTTTTAGGCAAGAGAAGACTCAGCGTGCTTTGTGTACCCCTTCTGGACGGGTACAGTGTGTTTCTAAAGCTGATCTTTAACATCTAGTCGGTGGTGCACTGGTTAAGTCCAGAGGAATAGAGCCATATCAGCTTTGCTGTATAAAAGTAATTTATGAATTTATCCACTTCTTAAGTTTCCATGTGCTGTCACATTTTTATTTTATATACAAATAAAAATATATTGGTGAGGAATGAAGCGCAATAGCTCCAGAATGGATGAAAACAATTTCACCAGCAGAGAATGAAGTGCAGGGGCTCAGCTGCATGTGGGAATCCTTGGTCTCCTGTTAGTCATTGGGGGAATGAATCCTTCACTCTAACTAAATAAATAAAGAGACCAACTGCCTTGGAAAGAATAACACGTTGTATGTCAAAATATATTTGAATGGGCCCATGCCAGCATCAAGCTATAAAACACAGTGCATGGGGGCTTAACTGCTCCTGTGTTCAGGAGCTTTGGCATTTCTCTGTACCTCAGAAATGCTCCTTAAATAGGTAAGCACTGAAAATGAACTTTAAAAAGCTGACTGTGTGGCTATGCTCCTTAGAATAAAAGAGCGAGAGCTCAGAAAAAGCTGATGAGGAGTGATGGAGTCCGTGAAGGCAATGCTGTGTGGAGATGAGGTGGTGAAGTATGGTCAGGGCTGGCGACGGGAACAGGATGGGAGGATAAACGGCATCTGCTTTGCTTAAGCTACAGGCCAGCAGTGGGGCTGCGCCCCTATAAACATATATAAGTACATTCCTGGGTCCCTAGTGCGGGTATTGAGGAGCAAACAGGTCAGTGTGGGGTGCCAAAAACCACCGTGGGACCAGAGGAACGCTCCAGCTGCTGCTGGGGCTTGGACCACGTCACCTCAGAGCCTCAGTGTAAACTGCTGCAAAGATGCAGTTTAATTCTAGTGATGTAGGATAGCATGGAAAATAATTCCCTGCTCAGGCAGGTGGGTTAATGCAGGGCTGAGGTGGAGAGCCCTGAAAGGAGTTTGCACAATACCCACAAGTTTACTGTTTTCCCCATAGGTTAAAGGAATAAATTTGCTCTGAGACATCCATGCTGGCAGTGCAAAGGGACTAGACAGTCATCTTGTGTTCCGGAGCAACTGCCTGAATCATAAACCAGACTGAGCTGGGCAGAAAACAAGAAAAGAGCATACAGATCATAATCCAAATGGTTATTAAAGGGGCTCAAAGCTCCTACAATTGATAAAGTGGGAGGCCCAGCTGATGGAGACCCTGGCTGTTAAATGAAAGGGGGATAGAGATTGGATAATCTGCACCAGATGCTTGTATTTTTTTACAAGCTCATTCACTTCAGATGAAAACCTTCCAGGCTGGAAGGTGGCCAGCTCTTGCTACTAAAGGGAGCATCTGGAGGCAGTCCCAGCAGGACGCAGAGGACCTTCCCTGTTTTCTTATCACTGTTGTGAAACAAACTGTCACTAAAAGGGAAGCAAGGCAAGCTACTTCTGATGCTTGGGGAAACAAAATGCCTGAGACATGAGTGGTGATTCCTGCAGTAAATTATCACCTCAGAAAGGCTTTCTGATGCTGACTGTCTCCAGGTCTGTCTCTGGCACAGCATGCTGCGGTCGGGATGGACTTTGTACCTGTTTTCAAAATAAAGAAAAAAACCCTCAACTTGTCTGTTCTTTGGGATGAAGAGAAAGCTGCAGATTTTCTTGCTGTGTTTTAATCTATTTCTGATAGAAATCTGATAGATGCATCACTTTTGTGTTTTAACGTCAAACAACTGTCAGCTGCTGATTAATGCACATTTGAACAGATCCAAACTGCCCACCTCTGAGGGATGGAAGCTGTACCCTGCAAACTCCTCCTGAAAATGATTTCTTTTTCATGTAATCATAATCCATAAGTGGGCTTTATAAAAAAAAAAAAAAAAAAAAAGAGAAAGAAACCACAAACCACAAATTCTAGACCTGAAAATAATCACTTGCAAATTACTGCAGAAATACAGATTAGGGTTGTGAACCCCCAAAGCTGCTAGACAACAAAGGAGACTTCTCAGCATTATTACACCTGACCCTTGTGCTTTGATTGCTCCTTCACTGGAGCAGGTTGCCCAGAGGTTGTACAGGCTCCGTCCTTTGAGATTTTCAAGACCAAACTGGATAAAGCCCTGACCAAACTGCCCTGATCTTGTGGCTCACCCTGCTTTGAGCAGGAGATAGTGCTAAGAACCTCCTGAGGTCCCTTCCAGCCTAAATTGTCCTATGACCCTCTGGTTATCCTGCCTTCCAAGTCTATTGCCTTGGTCTTTTCCAGGCCTCCAGAAATCCATTCCTTCTCCAGGTGCTCTTGGAGACAGGAATCGGCAGCTCAGACCTGCCTGGAACACTCTGGGCTGAACTGTGTCAGGTTGAGATAATGTGATATTCACAAATTTACATAACTCTTCACTACTTTTACCTGTTTCAGCCCTGTTCCCTCAGCTTTCCCAACATTATCAACTGCCTGAGCAGTCTGGCTTTTTGTAAAGACAGAGGAAAAGCATTAAACATTTTACTTTGTGTCCTCTCTTGGGAGCTTTCCCAGCCCACTGAGTAGCAGACAAATTTTTTCCCTTGTCTTCTTATGTGCATACAGAAGGGCTTCTCAGCACTCCCTGTGTCCCCTGTTGATTGTTTCTCTTTTTCTGCCCTATTCTTTCTTTTTATATCTGTAAATGTTCCTGTTATTGTTTCACATTTTTTCTTCCTAAGTTGGCCCAGTTTCCATTCTCTCTGCTTGACAATGAGCAACTTCTCAACATTAGGATGGTTTGACCTAATACACTTAATTTACTTGTGATATTACCACAAGTACTCTTGAATGCTTTTTTCCTTAGGTTCTTTTTTTCCACAAAAACTTACTTATCAAGTTAACTTTAAGACTACTGCCCTATTTCATTGTCCTTCTTCTGTCTCATCCTCAGAATGTTTATAATTTCATAGCCATTTCTGAGCTCCCTCCAACAAATTCCTTTTGTTTGCAGCTGTTTGATATGAAGTGTAATACCTGCCACATAGGATTGTCTTTGATTTCTGGGGATATAGAGTGGAACTTTTTAAAGAGGAGAACAGAAGACTGCAAATTACCAACAGCAACATATGAATTGCAAATAATGAATAATGAAAACCAAATATTTGGTCAGGCACACACGACCCGATTCATGAATGAATAAAAGCAAACAGCCACTCCCAGAATATCTAAGCAAACAGAAACCTGCTGACATAAATATTTGGAAATAGCACATCAGAGGCTGAGCCAGAGGGTTTTGCAAACACTGCCTGAAAACACTCCAGCAGGCCCAGGGAGCGCTGGATACAGCTTTAACCCTGTCACTCCTGTCTCTGGGCTTATCTTTTTTGCACCAGTTACCAGTTTCCATTTTTCTAAGGAAAGCTATTGCCAGTCTCTCTTCTTTGCTAGACAATCTGGGAAGAAATTGCCCTTATAATGCCTAATGCTAAAGTTTATGAAAAATAGAAAGGAGGCAGAAGAATGAGACTATCAGGAGCTTCAGTGAGAATGCATGAATCTGGACAAAACTTCGTGAAGCTGAAGTGGGTGCGCTGGAAATGGACAGGCAGGCATTTTTCCAGTAAAAAGTGCAAATTACTTTTGCCATAATTGAATTCCAATTTCCAGAATGCCCATTTTCATTTTTCAGCTAAATGACATGAGCCAAGATGTGATCCAGATGCTGCATAGCCAGCGACACTGAAGGGTTATCTTCCCATCAGCCTGTTTATTCTGCCTATCCGTGTGTCAGCCCCTCCATGTCACCACCCAGTGTGGCTGTCTCATTTAAAAGAAGCCAAGGCATCCTCACTTTCAGATGCACAAAGATCAGTTCTTAGGGTTTTCTTTCTTCACTTGATTTACAGCCCAGTAAAGCCACTGGCAAAGTGTTGTTTGAAGTGACATTCCTGGACCAGTGCCCACATGGATTACCAAAGCTGGCAGAAAATTTCTGGGAGATGAAAAAGTACTTCTTAGCATTCATTGCACTGTCAGGACTGACAGATGCCTTCGGTGAGTTGAAAGCTTGCTTGTAGGGCAAAGCATCCCAACTGAATGAAGACGTGTCTCTGGCTTGAGCCCCAGCACCCCTCTGGATATAGAGCCCGCCACCAGTGCCATTGCTGTGGGCCACCCAGTGTGGGATGAGCAAGGTGAACCTCCTTGGTGGTGACCATGTCAATAAGTGCACAGTGGCCACCCAAAGCTGGACACTGCCACTACAGGTTATGCCCAAAGGTACTGGCAGCTCGGAGGACCTTGTCATTGCCTAGTCCCCAGTGGCTTTGGGTAGCTCTTTAGATGTCTTCCCCTTGATTTTACATTTTCCCTTTTGTTCTTTATGCTAATCTCAAAGCTTTCAGACTGGGAGGAATGTTTAAATGAGATGAGATGAGAACGCTGGAAGATTTAGAAACTAGATTAAAAAAAACTTAGGATGAGACTGTAAACTGGCTCTTGTCTCGTCCGACCCAGAAGCATTCAAACATCCCAGAGGCCAACTGATGATGCTTTTTGGACTGCAGAACTCATGCATCATCAAAAAGACCCCCAATTAAAAAAAAAAAAAAAAAATAGAAAGGAAAGTGAGTTACACAGTGACAACATGCAAATTAAGCAAGTAAAAAGTGTTTCCAGCGGAACTCTCTCATCTCGAGCTAGGAAGAACAGACTATCAAACCCAAGGGACCATGAAGAGCCCACACAGCCCTGGGAAAGGAAATGTTGGAAAACAAGTCTATAATGTTTGAAGGTACTGAATGGTAAGTAGTAATGCAAAATGACAGCTCTTAGCACAAACTGCTATCCACCCTGCCTGCAATTATATCCTCTAATTGCAGAGTATTGGAAGAGCTCCTGTGTGCTAATAGAGTTCATTTCAGAGCATCACTGTGTGTCAATACCAGTCCCACTGAACAAGGGAAGAGAGCCACAGGGAGAGCATGTTGCTTGCCCAAAGCGACTGCTCCATAGCTCTAAGAGGGATCACGTGGGGAACTCCTGGCTCCTGTGCATGTCTGGGGACACATTTCTGCAGGCAGACTGCCTGCTCCAGCAACATCTCCGTGCCCTCCGATTTAGGTCCAGATTTGAGGGTGCACTGCTGTCCAGGCAGAACATCAGCGTTTTCTGTCTCACACTTTACAGAGAGACACTAATTACTAAGGTTGTTATTTCTTTTGAAGATGAAAAAACTTGGATAAACAGAGGCTTCGTGTTTCAATTTTCCTGATACTTTTTTGAATGCGTATTTTACTGCCTAACCTGTGCAGGGGTTTGAATCATGTGAAAGGCACATGTGACATACAAAGGGGAGAATAAGCACAGACCACAGCAGGGGAAATTATTCAGGATTTCTTCCATCTTGTGGAGACCCCATGAGCAGCTTTTGAATGCTCTTTGCTAAAAAAATCTGCCAGCTTTCTGTGGGTGGCAGTGAAGCAACAATTTTCACTTCTCTGTATCTTCCTTCTCCAGAGAGAATTTTTTTTGGGAACACATTTGATTTTCAGAGGTCTAAAATTGTCTTGAAATTCCACACTTCACAATGTGAATTGCATCTCACTTTTATCTCACTTTATAAGGTCTTCATTTTAATACTATTAGTTTATATGATTCCTTGACAGAGCAGTAATAGAGTGGGATAATATGTATGGTTGTCAATGTCTTACAGAATAACTGAATGAAGTCTTCTATATTCTGTAAAATTTTAACTGGTTTTATTTTATTTTCAAAACCACTGAGAACTGATTGAAACACCCTATGTTTTTTTCTAAGAGGAAGGTGTCTCCTGGCCATTGGTATGAGCCAGTCTGAAAAATCACAAAGTGGTCTTTGGTGTCATCATTCAGGCTCAGCTACTCTCCCTGCAGCATGTAATAACATCTCTTTTATCCTTCCCTACAAGGCCTTTCATTTCTCTCATTAACTTAGCAGCTTTGGGCTGTCCCATCTCATTTTAATGAGATCTTTCTTCATATTGGGACAGTAAACCTGGGTACATCATCAGGTTCATGAGGGTCTGATCCCTGATGGTCAAGTCCCCTGATGTGTGCTGACTTCTAAATGATGCTACATGTCTCAGGAATACAGTATCACTCCACGTGAATAACTGTTGTCCTGAAACAACACCAACATCTCTCTGCATTTCATTTAGGAGCCTGTGCCAAACCATTCAGCAGAATGTTTTCAGGTCAACTGGTATGACCAGACCCCTTCCCTTTAGGATTTACTCTACTTCCCCTTGACAATGTCTTCCATCACAAGACACCACTGTATGCAAACACTGAGTCTACACGAAGTCCTGAGGGCAGGCACGGCAGAACTTTCTGTAATGATTTGCTCTCTGCTCATCATGTCCTTTGAAGGCTGCAAGTGACAGTTCCGTCATAACGGTGGAGCCACAAGGTGTCCAGTCACCATTTTAAATCCAGAAAGACCAAATCTCACTGAGTAAAGTCCTCCAGCTGACTCTCACCTGAAATGAGAAATGTCACAGTGCCTGCGATACCTGTGTATCAAGAGACACCGTCCTGAGGGCATCTGGTGCTGGCAGGGATCAGGACTTTGGGAGATGCAGAGGTCAAGCACAGATGTGCAAAACATGATGTAGGGTTGGCATCTCCTGGGCTACCCATCCCCTAATGTCCACCCTCGCACAAGCTCTGCGAGGCAGTGCTACAGCACTGCAAACCTCAATTACAAGTGAGGATTAAAAGGCTGTATGAGAATTCATCATGGGAAACTGCATCAAGACAAGCCATATGAAAAAAAACAGATTTATGGAATTTTTTGGTCCTCCTCTATCCAGACTGATAGTTATTTCATTAGAAAGTAATCATATTTGTCTGACATGATTTACTCCTCACAAATTCAGCCTGACTCACACCTTTCCAAAACACACTTTCTTAAACGCATCCTGAAGCTATCCAAAGACAGCAGTTTCTCAATTCCTTTTCACAGGGGTTTGGCACCATGGCTGCAACTTGCAGTTTCCAGTAAAACTAATTATCTGTCAGAACAATATGCAATCTCCCTGGCACCTTTGGGATGAAATATTATTAAAACATAACGATCATTAATGACTCTTTGATTCCTAACTTTGTATCTCATTTAGGGATGCAGTCCCCAAACCTTTGGGGCTTCGCTATGTTGTACTGAGAACGTCTTAGTGGTTAATATTTGCTGTAATGAATACAGATGTGAAGAAGGCATCTGTACTTCACACACTACTTTTTCAGTAACAAGTAATTTCCTACTTTCCTGCCTCCTAACAACTCTAGTGATTTTCTCATTGTTAAGATCACTAGATTATGACACTGATTTAATATGTGTTACACTGGTGATAATAATAAGCAGCTCTGTGCATCATTAGACATTAAAATATTCCCCCCCGAAGAGGGTAACACATACAATTTTCCAGCAAACCAAAGCATAGAGCAGTGACAGACCCATGATGATACTGCAGAACAGCTGCATAATGTAGAGCTAAAACCCGAATTTCAGGGTTGGCTGCCACATTAATTGCTCTCTCTTTGGCAGGTTTAGACAGGGTTGTGGCCTCATTGCACTAGTCACTGCATAAATCCATAGTCTGATGCAGCCCCTGCTCCTCGGTGCCTCTTTGTGCAGTTTGCGATTAGGAGAGAGGGAGGTGGTGATGGAGCATGAGGGGTAATAACACTGCAGGGCTCCCAGGACAGGTATTCATGACTTACTTGTAATTTATCACATTTCAACCCATCCCTGCTAGCAATGCCCACCTGAATTATCACAGTGGCAGTTTCTAAAGAGCCTATGGGACTTTTTGAAGGGCAGCTTCGCAGAGTTCGCTTTACAAAAAGCAATTGCATTTCCTTCTTGCACACATGCCAGCCTCATGTAGGAATGTAAAAAGATCCTCCAAGGAAAAGTTCCCACTTTTCTGCAAGAGAAGAGTCTGGTGGGCGATTCCCAGGTGATGGTTGTCCCCTGGTGATAACCCTGAGATGCCAAATTGTGATACCCTAATGTGCTCCATGGTTCCCATGGCTCATACGAATGCATCTGATAGGTGCGTGGGGTCCTTTCGATCCTGTTACGAAACCTGTAACCCTCACGGGCAATGAGACACTTCAGTCCTGGTCCTGGGTCCCACTCCCACCCACAACCACCAGGAGTTATGCATTCCCCCTGTTGTAGTTTGAGCCCAGAGAGAAACTGAACACCACGAAGCTGTTCACTCCCCCCAGTGCTCAGGAGGAGAACCATGAATCAAAAGGCTCAGGAACTGAGATAAGGACAGGGAGGGGTTGCTCGCTCATTAACAGTCATGGGCAAAAGACAGACATTAGGGGAAGACAAAGGCCATCACTTTAATTCAGAACACTAACAATAATGACAACAGACAGAATGGGACAGTGAGAAGCATTAGCATATCTTAAAAATATCTTCCCACCCCTCCCTTCTCAGGCATAGTTTTATTCTAGATATCTCTACCTTCTCCCCCAGTGGCACAGGGGAAGGGGATGAAGGATGCAGTCAGTCCACCACTTCTTTCTCCAAGGATCAGAGGGAGTATTCTTCTGTGTTCTTCCCTCTGCTCCACTTGGTGCCCCTCTCACAGGAGACAGCCCTCCATGAACTTTCTCCACCATGAGTCCTTCCCACAGGTCACATTCTTCTCGAGATGCTCTGGCATGGATCACCTCCACGTGTTGCAGCCCTCCCAGTGCTGAACTACAACAGCGGGGGCTGCTGCTTCCCACAGAGTCCCGGGGCTCCTCCCCAGGCTGCGGGTGGGTCTCCGCTCCTGCTGTGACCTCCATGAGTGGTGGTGGGGCGGCCCTGCCCTCTCACCACCTCTCACCCTCTCACCAGAGTCAGGGCAGACTCTGGTCCAGTGCATCTACCCCTCCTCCTTTTCTTTCCTTCCCCTGACCTTGGTGTTCACATAGGTGTCCTCATAACTCATCCTCAAAGTCCCCTACCCCCTCTCAGGTTTCCTCTCTTAAATACATTATCACAGAGACAGGTCGACCACTAATTGGCTTGGCCTTGGCCAGAGCTGGGTCTGACTTGGAGCCTGGAAAGCTTTTGAGAAACTTCTCACAGGGGCCACTGCTGTAACCCTCTCTCCCGCTACCAAAAAACCCCACCACACAAATCCAGCACATCCTCATATCCTGTGGTGTCTCTAGACCCTGGCTCTTCTGGAAAATGGGAACAAGATCACCCCTCCATCACTCCTGCATAAACTATTATAAATACACCAAGGAGCGTGAAATGGTCAGACAGAAGGATTGTAGATTATTTTGGGGACAAATATCCATTCTTACAGTGGTTTATATGACAAGTAAGTCAACATTGCCCAAGGATCCATCCTGCTACGCTGCTGCATACTGGCCGCTTACCCTTTTCTCAGGCCCTTGTTTCTAGACAAAAAAGGCTCCTGAATTTATAAGCATCTCTAAACGAGGAGATCAAATATCACAGAAAAAACGGGTAAAGCTTCTCAGTGCAGGAGGACCCTATCAGGCAAATGGATCATTTATTCCTGACACTAATTAGCCTCAAATAGGAAATGAGTGCTATTTGTTTTTACATTGTGAAGAATCGTACCAGAGAAAAGCAACTTATGACATATATCTGGAGTGAATCAGTTAGACCAGCCAATATATCTGGAAAAAATCCCAAAGATGTTTTCAAGAACAAACCCCTTTCTCCATCATGGATCTCAAAGAGCTTAGGTTTTTTTCTCCATCTGCACTGTCTGTTGGAAACTACCACTCTTTTTGCACCTTAGCCTCACTGACACCCTCACCCCCACACCTATGACAACAGTGTTCATACAAAGAATTTCTATTGCTCTGTTCCAATCTTGTGTATCTTTACACTTTCCTTTGTTCTCCCAGCTAGAGAGAGCAAACAGTAGCTCACTTGGTATGCATCCATCTGCTCCAAATACTTTTCCTTCCCTTATGCTTGTGTAACAAGACTCTGCTGACTGCATCGCATGCATCTCCATAGTAACTTGGGAAAACACTTTCTCTCTGAGTGAAGAACTGGACAGGAGAAACCATGAGCACAACTGGAAGGCTCACCAGACATCAACAAGGCACCCAGCCTGTAGGACCGAGGATAACAGAAGGGCTTCAGGAGAAGCTCAGGAGAACAAATGTTCCCTTCTCAGGAGAACAAGATCTCTTAGGAGCAGGACTTTATGTGGGAGCTTGCCCCTGGAGGGAATCGAGAGAACATGAGGAAAGGGAAGAGTGCGAGGAACATCTTGAAGATTTTGCTGACACTAGAAGCATTTCACTCAAGTTACCTATGAGGAGACTTATATTTTCAGAGGTTTGAAGAGGAGATCGAAAGAAAAAGGATAAAAAAGAACACGACCAGCTGATTTGCCCAGCCCTAGATGACCCACTTTATGCAGTGATTGTTTGCAAAGCAGTTCCTGCAGCCATCAGGGACATCTCCATGGTCTTTATGAAGCAGGACCTGGCTTCCTAGAGAATCCCAGTCTCCAAAGTGATCAAGGCACAAGTCAAACAAGCTTGAGCCTGCCACCTTGATACTCCTTAGAGAGGTGGGGACAAGCCAGCCTTACCCAGACTATATATCCCTACTCCTGCCTTCAGAGCCACCCACTGCTGCATCTGCTGTCCCAGAAGAAGGGGAGCTCTTGCATGCAGGGTTGTGCAGAAGAAATCCTGGAAGCAGGAGGGAAAGAATTTCCATCTTTCAGATCAGTCCTGTAGCTCAAACCTCACTCTCACACTCCTCCCTTTACCATACATCTGAAAGGCGTGCAAGTCTTGCCCTGGTTGAGGAGGTACCAGAAGGGCTGCAAGAAGAAGGGGCGGTAGGAAGGGAGGGACACCCACTGAGCTTTCCTGAACTTCCTGCCCCAACCCTCACTGACCCTCTCTTCAAAAACACACTCCAGTGCTGCCAAAAGTAGACTCTTTCCTGCTCAGCAAAATAACTTTGATCTTGTTTCCCTTTGTCAGACAGCACAGGGCAAACAGTACCCTGGTGCACAGCCTGCTTCCTTTTGTGATAAGGAGACCAAAATCCAAATGCACTGGGAAGAACTGGGAGAAACTCCTCAGAAAGTTTCCGTGAAAGTTTCCAAGTTTCCTTGAGCAGAGGTGAAAATAAGGGTGATGACAGTCCACCAATGACCATCGTGTGTCCTTGACTCATCCAACAGAGAACACTATCCTCTCCTAATGGCAGGAGCGGATTGTCCCCTTGTTTTTCCAAGTTTCTTTGTCTATTGCTCCAGGTGAGGCATTGCTGGCTTGGCCTCCAGCTTCATTGATGGGCTTTGTTGTGGGACACAGCCCAGGGATATCTGGGTCAGGAAATTTCGGGTTCATTTTGGTTAAACATTGATGTCTCCCTCTGAGATGGTCAATTGAGGCTCCTGGTGGAGTCAATATAGGCAATGGAGACTAGGTGCAATTAATTTCAATTAAAATGATTGCCTACATTTGATCTGATGAATCACAGTCCAAAAGCTCTTATTTTTCTCCACTGCAATAATGGAGAACAGGGAATCCTGGGTGACTCTGCATTAAAGCTTCCTGTTGACTCTTTTCTCTTTGACTACAGTTTATAGTGGCAGGAAAAAATGACTCTTTCATCTAGCTAACGATTTAGTTAACACATGTCTTAATAGTTCTCCACTGGAAGGACTGGTGGATGAATTAATTTTAAATTAGAAGTAGGAAAAAGTTGAAAATGCCATAAATAAGCTGGAAGAGGGAAGCGCAGAAACAGGAGAGAAAATACAAAGACATTCTGCTTGCGTCATGCAAATGGGTGTGTTTGCAGAATAACAAGCCAAGCACTGCGAAGAAACAGCTTGAGTATCTTTAAATCTAAAGGTGAGACTGCGTGGCAAGTGAGAGGTGCCAGATGGCAATGGGGAGAGATAAGATCACTCTGAGCTTCATGCAAGAGTCATGGCAGAAACAGCTGGGAGGCAGCGGGGCTCTGGCCAGGCTCCAGCTGGAAAGCCCTGCTCTGAACTGGGCATCTTCTTAGCAGAAAGACATTGGCAAAGAAGAGGGATTCATGGAAGAGCAGCACCCGTGGCACAGAGATGGGGAGAAGTGAGAGAAAGAAATGGATGTGTCTGGCTCAGAGTGCGAAGCAGGCTGAGCTGGGCAAAGAGGGAGGAGAAATCGATCCCCAGCAGAAAAGGATTTCTGTGTGCTGATACACAGATGCTTCCAGGACATGGACAGAAAAAAAAGCCCTGCACTTTTTTACTAAGAACAAATTAATGTACAGAACCGTTTCCCTGTGATGTATAGCTGTGGCTGGAAGTCTGTTTGTTTGCCATTTCTCTCAGGAGAGGAAAACCAGCGCCAGTATGAGCTTCCCAGCAGTGATGGTGCCACAGGCTGTAGGACTCATTTCTGAAAGAGGGGCAGGTTATTCCATCACCTGCAACATTGCAGCCAAACCAAAGCCCAGATACGAATCATCAAGATCAGCCTGTCCAGGCCCTTTGAGGAGGACCAGATCATTTCATGGAACTTTTCTGGCTCTCTTCTGTGATACCATAGACTACGATAACATAGTCTGATACTTTCCCTTGCAGATGTCTCCAGCAGATTTCTTGCTGCACATGAACCAGTTTGTGTGAGCAATTAAGTTGTGTGGGCTGGAAATTTATTTTACACATAAACAGCTAATGTTTTATCTGTAAAAATTTGCATGGGGACAGCCAGTAAAGCACTTGGGATGTCTCCTAAATAATGACAAGAGTGTTGTTATCCAGGGATTTCTCTGAACAGATGTGACAGGAGAAGAACAATTTGTAAATGGACTAATAGTAATCAGTGTCTGCAGTTTCCGTGATACCCCAGGCTAATGGTGGGCAGCTAGTTCAGGTGAGCAGCAAGAAAACAAAACCAACTGCTGACAATGAGCAAAATGATTTTTCTAGCTACGGGGTCTGAGCTAGTAAGGTTTTCAAGTGAGGTTACAGAGATCATTTTTGCAGGTGTGATGGCTCTGCATCTACTCAGTTTAGGGTTTGCTCTCAGTTGCAACTTGGAAATACATCCCTGCTACAGGGGCATCAAACTGAGCAGTCAAGAGGGGTCCTACATTCAGGGTGGCACAGAAGAAATTTCTGAACTTTATGTTTATATCCATGTTTTCATCCAAGGACCTAGACTGGAAAGCAGAGGGGAAGGACTTGTCACCTGGCTTTACCACTGTCTTCCTGAACAGTTTTGATTGAAATATGGCCACCAACACTGCTCGGTTGGACTGTGTGGACACTATAGTAGCAGTCCCATAACTCTTCTCATGTTGCTGGTGTAGATTTGTACCATGCCTACCCTACTGATCATCCCACAGGGATTTAAAGAAAGGCTTATCCCCAACACTGCTTCTTGGCCTGTTTTTGTGTGGCAGAACCAAGCTTTTTGCAATTTCTTGTGACACTAGCAAGGTCCAGGACTGATGCAGGTCTTTCTCTAGATGTTGCAAGGTGATCCAGGAAGCATGGTTGTCTTGATTTCAGCTGGGATAGAGCTAATTGATTTTTTTTCTCTTTCTTAGTAGCTAGAATAGTGCTATGTTTTGGATTCAGTATGTGGTTTGTTATGAGAATAATGTTGATAGCTTACTGATATTTTTAGTTGTTGCTAAGAAATCAGGGACTTTCCAACTTATGTCCTGCTAGTGTGCAGGTGCACAAGAAGCTGAGGGGGGAGCACAGCCAGAGCAACAGACCCAAATTCGTCAATGGAATATTCCATATCATACAACATAGAAATATACAGTATATAGAAAAGGATTGATCAGGAAGCTCACTCTGGCTTCTGGGATTATGGTTTCAGGATTCTCTCTTCTGTGGGATCACTAGCTGGGAATGGCCTGGGCATCAGTTTGTGGGTGGTGAGCAATCGCATTGTGCATTATTCCTTTGTATTTTCTATTATTACTATCATTATTATTTTAATGTTATTTTAATTCAATTATTATTTTTTTTTAAATCTCAACCTACGAGTCTCCTTGCCTTTACCCCTCCAACGCTCCCCCATTCTCGGGAGTGGGGGAGGGTGAGTGAGCAGCTGCATGGTGTTTAGTCCTCTGGGCTGAAACCGTGACAATGGCGCTTGCTCATCATCAGCCCAGCCGCATCCTGCACACTGGCAGAAGTAGCAACTGTCCAGACAGGAGCCTGCCCCTTTCCCTTCTCCCAGTCCTGACACTGAAAGCAGGCTGAGCCAACTCCCTTCATGTCCTGGTCGGTTTTGGAGGAGAGTGTCTACCACTGGAGCAATGTAATCCTTACATCAGGATGGGTGACAGAGATCAGAGAACATGTGCAAAGTCTTGGGAATCCCATCAGGATTGAAAAAGAAGAAAAATTTTTCCAGGGTAGTTTCCACAGCTTGTCCTTGCCAGGACGGTTTTCCAAAGCATTGTGTTTACAAAGCCCAGGGGCTGAAGCAGTCCTCAGGCTGTGCCGAGCCAGGGCAGAGACTTTTCCCCCTCTGCTGACCCCAACGTCCATAAGCTAGTGCCCCCCACTCTGGACAGAATGGAGTGTGTAATTATTCACAGCCCAAATTAGACACATGGAGCAGGAGACCCCACGGCCAAAACTTTCTTCTCCTGAGCAGAGGGTCTCCATGCATGGGCAGTGCTGGACCCAGACGCCGGGCAGGGACTGGGGTCACTCCAGCTGGGGGAGTGCTGAAGAAGCAGTGTGCATGCACAGAGGGGCTGTGGGTAAAGCTGCCACAGGCACCTAAAATAAAAGCCCTGGAAGGAGTGTTACAGAGGCTGTGAAGGCAGGAGCAGAAGGACTGTGATCCAACTGCTCTCCACCTGCCCTAACACTGGTGCAGGGAGCAATGGGAACAAGGAAGAATAATGATTTCATGGAAAATGGAGTAAGAATATTGCAAGGTAATATAAACCCAGCATGAGTAATTGAGTCATGTTTTGGCAAAGATTGAGTTTGCTGTAAAAATCTGTCACACTATTTTTGTGAATAAGAGCTTCTGCCTGGGAAAAGTCTGTATCTCCTATCTCACAAACGCAGTCAACAAGCCCATGCTGGTCTCACTCCAATTCCACCACCACGATGAGGTCGTGTCAATACAAGCTGCACTGTGGACATCTGTCCTCCTACCTCCATGAACTCTGCTTTTCTTCAGGGGTAATGTCTTCCACTTCACCAGGGAACCAAACCACTTCTGTTTAAAAGGTATGGATGGCTGAGAACTCATTTTTCATTTAATTCACACATACACAATTCCACAAAGTGGAATGGAAATTAATTTTCTTTTAATTCCTCACACTGGGAAAAATTTTTTTTTATGATCAAGCAGACTATTCTGTTTTGGTAAAAGAAAAAGATTTCATTCTAATTTTAGGTGTTTTTTGTTTGTTTGTTTGTTTGGGTTTTTTTCCTAGATAATTTAAAATTTAGAAAAAGATGTAAAAACTATTTTTTAAAAAGAAAATTAAATACTTCCCCTGAGCAGACCAAAATATTTTGGTTTTGTTCTTTTTTACTTCAGAGCTAAAAACGGAACTGTTTTCCACAAATTTTTTGGCTTTCAGCAGAGAGTATTTGCAGTTGGGAACACAGTCATCTTCAAAATTTCTACCTAATGGTCTAAGGGATATGTCTGTAACATTGCTCATGAACTGAGAAAGGTAAGACAGAGGTTGTGACTTGGCAGCTTGAAGCTCAGCTCAGGAGCCTCATTTCCAGGTTAAAATTCTCTTAATGATGAAAAAAAATTTTTTCTACTAACTTCTTTTACTCAATCTCCCTACATTTCTCTGAGAAGGTATAGGAAGAGCAATGGCCTGCACAGCCCAAAGCTGCAGGCAGCCAGGGGTCCAGGCACTACACATGATCTGGTGGTGAGCAGGAGTGCAGATCTCTCTTTTTATACTAGAGAGGAAGAGGTAATATATTCCCAAAGCGAATGTCACTGCAGCCGAGGAGTATCTGGAGAAGCATGGCAGAGGGATATTACCTGGTCACAGCAGTGGTTCGTCTGAAGGAGGTCTGTGGCTCCAAATACTCCAAATGAGGGTAGAGATGTCCCTCCTTGTCTCTGCACCAAAACCCCAGCTCTCGGGCCCTGGGCTGCGCAGAGCAAATCAAGGTGCCCAGCGCTGTAGTGGTTCTTGCAGTGCCCATCACTCTCTCCTGAAGTGCAGAGCCCACATCAGGGGAGCCAAATGCCTGCAGGTCCTCTGAGTGCTCATGTCCAGCCTGCTGCAGCTCACATTGCAGCTCCTGGGCGAAGGCGAGAAATGCATCACCTATCTATGGAGCCTGTGAAGGACAGCTTTTTGGGGGGGTTAGATTATGACAGTTATAGCGGTTCAAGGAGTGAAGACCTATCCTGTGCCAGAAAGTGTTTCACCTTCCTCCTCACATCCACCTTCCCCTGGGGTAGGAGGGTACCTTAACTCCTACTTTCTGCCCATCACAGAGTTACAACCTCCTCCTGCTCCACCTTTGGGCACCACGAGCTGTGTTTCTGTGGGCAGGTAATGGAGCAGGAGTCAGCAGCCCTTGGAGGGCCCAGCACGTGGAGGGTCCTCGCAGTGCAAGGAGCACTCAGCATACACCGGGCAGTGGGCAATATGCAGACACTATATTGCTCTAGAGCCTGCCATTTCTCCTCTTTCCAGCTGTTTTCTCTAGATCCTGCTGTTTCCCTTCCTTCTCACTCACCCTTGGCAATACAGAACAACTGACAGCACCGAGAGTGCACAGCTGGACCTGGTCCAAAGGTGTGAGGATGTTGCACTCATGTATAAATGATGCACAACATGATCAGTGCATGAGAGCAACCCTCCAGATGTTCTCTTTGAGAAACCATGCAAGTCTCAGCAGCGATAAGTACTGCAGGGATACAGAGATGCTGGTGACTGTACAGATTATTTCAGAGTAGGAGGAGTTACTTGTCCAGACAATGAGCACAACATCACACAAGAATCAAATTATCTACCCATCTGGAACAATAGAGAAGAGATTAGATTTAATAGATCAAAGGGCAACGTCCTGCCCTTTAGGATAACAGGAGGAGCTTTTTTCTGTGAACCGAGGATTAACCAGCTAGAAATAATGGAAGAGGGAAGAGGTCAGCATCAGTATGCATTGGTTAGCACGAGCATTGCTATGGATTGATAATGTGACTAAGCTGTGAAAATAGCCCCCATAATTCTGGGGAAGTATTTTTGCCAGTTCTAAAGAAGTATTACTACTATATACAAAGCAAGAGTAAGAATTTACTTGAACTGTTGTTCATGGGTTTCGTCAAAAAAAATTAGTTTTAAATTGCATCAGGAAAGAAGGCGGCTGTTGAATCAGGCAGTTTGGGGGAGTAGAACACCTGTCTTAGGAAAGCACACTTTGAAAGCTTTGCTTTGTCAATATAGCAAAATGACTTTCAGGGGTTAGGTGATGATTCTTTATATAAATACATCTGGGGGATAATATCAAATATGGAAAAGCTATTAAGGGATAACATGTAAATAGATCAAATAGATACAAACCAGCCATGAGTATAGTGAGACTGGAAATTAGAAGATTTCTAACTATCCAAAGAGTGAAATTCTTAAATGCTTTCCAAAATCCATTTGTCTGTATGGAGATGAGGAGAGCGAGACAGGAAGGAGAGAACATAAATTATATGAAGATGGAGCTGTTGATGAAAGGAGTTGTTTGATAGAGTGGAAATAATTCTGGGGCTGGAAGTTAAAGGCCTTGGGCATGTGATTTATTGCTATTCCAGAGGATGGAGATTTGATCATTGCGTGCCAAGTGCATTTGCCTGTGCTATATTTATATCACATTAATCCTAAATTTCAGGCTTCTGCTGGTCACTTGCATGGTCTAGGAAGCCTCGTTCACCCCTTGATTCACAATTTATCTTCCATCCCTGTTTTAGCCTTCCTCTGAATCACTGCAAGTGCTGGACACGAAGGTTGCCGTCAGAGCAGGGCACACCTGTGGTTTGCTGTAGTATGAAAGACTTCTGCATGAGAGGGACTCACCTGGGATTGCAGTGATACTCATCTCTGGGATTACAGTTTCTCTGATAGAAGCTAGGATTGTCAGGGGGGTTGTTTTAATTCCATAGCATGAAACAGTCCATTTCTTAATATCACTTTGAGAGATTAATCTAAATTAATTCCCTGATGTTTCAGGAATCCAAGAGACTGATAATGGCATGGTGTCTGCTGTATTTATAGGGCACTGTTGGAAGACAGTTGATGAGCTCTGGTGAGAGCTGGTTTGTGAAGAGAATTTCCACTGACCGTCCTGACTTCAGAACATGGGACTGAAAGCTGTTGGTACCTCCCAGCCTTGTGTTTCCAACAGTGTTTATCCATAGCCAGTATCATTTTAAGGCACCAATTCTTGGATGCAGGTCCGGGTCCTTGGTTTAAAAACTATCTGCACTAGAACATACACACAGGGACACCACACAGTGTCTATCTATACGTGACATTCAGCAGTGCATGTACATGGCCAGGGAGGCTCTTCATTATGTGTGCAGTGAGACAAGGCATCGCAATACGTCAAAAAGGGACAAAGTTCTGCAGCATCCACCCGAAACTCTGCTCTGGTCCTGTGAAAAAAGGATCCAAAACAGGTGTTATGAGAAGGTTGGCCTGCTCATCTTCCTCACTGGGAAATGGTAACTGCAGACAGACTGGTAGACTACTCTGGCCACAATCCATGTACGTTTGCCTTGTTTAGCTTGGGAGCTCAAAACTGACTCCCAGACCCTGGTAGCCCTTCTCTGGAGTGACCTGAGGAGCAGCTAAATCCAAGCCCTAACTGGAAGGCCTATGCTTCCGTGGTGTTTTCTGCTTCCATTCTTGCAGTTTGACTGGACTATCCACAGAGTGATCTGGAGAGGGAAAGAGTAGAAATGGCCTAAATGAGCTAAGGCATCACATTCTCCCTGCTAAGAGCAACTCAGAATATTTTCTCCTGAGTTCAGGCAGTCTTGGCTCCATCTTGAAGTCTTCACATGTAACAGCGTTGGGCTTCTACAAGTGGGATTTCTTGTTTGCTATACTTGTGCATCTCATACCCTTGTCTAACGTGGCCTAAGAGCACCTCACAGGCACCACTTAAGGAGGATCAAAGGAGGTGGAGCTGTCATCCATGAGTTTCAATCCCCTTCTCCAGAATTTGTGCAGTTTCACATTTTTTCAGTAAGGCATCCCTTCTCTGGGGTGCCCTTAATCAGCTGTGAACAGAGCATCCTCCTCCTGCTTCTCATCAAAGGAGTAGTTGCTGCTTGTCCGCCAGCAATGATTGCATTTTACAGACACATTCTGGTTGACAATTAAGTGATGGGGGGACAAAGCTCCTCTTGTGGCCTGATGGTGGGAGTTGAAAGGCTGAGGAAGGCAACAGGACTGCAGCACCCCATCCAACAATGTGCCACGATCTTTCCCCTGAGCCATGAACAGATGACTCCTAAAACTGTTTTTGCCATCAGTGATCATGAAATCACATTGATCGAAGTGGTAATGAAATACTCCTGACTCGTTATAAATGGAACCATCATTTTGTATTTTGCACCTTTCATTACAGGAGACTTAGGTGCACTCTCCCATTTGCTTGGTGCCTTCAAGAGTGGGATGTTGCCTGAGCTGCTGCCAGCTTCTCTATGCTTAGATCTTCTTCCATGCATAGCTCCCTTCCCTTTTGACTAGTTCTGGCTTGGACTTTGCTCAATCATACTTCTCCTTTTCCTGCACCTCAGCTACTCTGAATCTCATCCAATTTGACTTCATCTTGATTGAGAGTCTCACTCCCACATCAAAGAAGAAGCTGAATCTGAGTGAGCTCCAGCAGAGTCACAGGAGCCTGTGAAAGGAGAGGACAGTCCTAGGGTAGGTTGTACCCTCACCCGAGATGGGCCTGAGCACAAAGTCTGGGTCTTCTTGGACTCCAGACCAAAGCACCAGAACACAAGTAGTGATTAGTCTACTGTGTCGCATCACTCTAGGTGGGGCACCATGGGCATGCCTGGGACTTGGAGATCAAGGATACTGCAAGTTCCAGAGCTGAACAAAAGTCAATAATTAATGTTTCAGCGTGTCCTTTTCCTGCTGTGTGAATTGGATTTTATTCTGTGTTAGTATGGAAAGGTTACAGCAGCACACAGGGCTGTATGAGACAGAGGATCTGTGCATCTCTTTTCTTTGCGGGTTGTTAGTATTTTCCAAGAATGACACAGATAACAGTGACTGTCTTACAGACCTTTGTTAGCTTTTCCCCAGCCTTTTGTAGAGTTCTGTGTGTGATACCTTTTTGCACAGGGGGATGCAGTAGATGTCTGAGCTCACAGAGATGAGGAACACCTCCAAACTCCACCAGACAGTCCATCCTGGAGCAAAAGTAGTCTCTGAGCCATGCCTTCCTCTCTCATCAATTCATAAAGCCCGTTTCTAGCTCAAATCTTGTTTGCAGCTTTCTTATTTTAACATCCAAAAATGCTTTGAACAAATATTTATTCCAGTAATAACTAAAATTAACAGCAGCTATTTATTTATTAACACACTAGGATGCAATAAAGATTTGGGAGCTCCTTCATTTTCATTATAATAACGAGTAGCAAAGTGAATGCAGTGAGTGACATATCTGCCTCCTGCTTTCATAAAACCTAGAAAAACCTTATGTTTAAAATATTTATCTATTTCCATTAATTTTTCTGGTTTTCTGAAGTTCAGCTGTTGACTTTGGGTTCCCCTTTGCAATTTGCCCTAGAGGATCCAAACTGCACATTTCTTTATTTCCAGAATGGCTTGTTTTCCTACTCATAAGTGGGTCCTAGTCTGTGGTGTCCCTGACCTTTCATCCTCTTCCCTAGCTTTTCCTGCCACACTGAACACAGATCTGTGTTGATATAAGTTTCTGTGTGCCTCAGTTTCCCATCTAAACATTTAATTTTATTTTCATATTCTGGTACTCACATGATGGGTGTTGTGTGCTGGGCAAGGTACAGGAGACAAAGGCTTCAGAGAGATGTAACATCAAGGCTGCCCTCTCTCCACACCACCTGAGATGTTGTACCATACGACCTGGCTAATTCAGACCCACTCAGGATTTCTCCTGTGTGATACAGTATGGTTCATCCATTGTCTATTTGAAACAAGCATCTTTCTGGAGCGTAGCAGAACAATAAAAATACACCTGTGGCTCTCAGGTGGATTTCCTCTGCTCCCAGTTCCAGAGGGAATCTACTTATTTTGCAGACTAGTATCAGTAATGAGCTGAGCAAATTTATAGCAAAGAAAACTTCCCAGCTCTCTAAATTATTACTGTAATGATATATTGTAAACCCGCACTACCAAACAATTGGCTTAGTTGTTTTACATTTATGGCAAAGATGATTTAGACCTCAAGTGGGAAATAAAATCTGAAGACGTTAAGTTTATTATGGAAAAATACATTAAGAAGCCATCTTTCAGGCAGAGTAGTGGCAGAGGCGAATGTATACTAGCGATGGCTGTTTCAACTCTCTTGAAATACGTGTTATCATTTCACCAGTTTAGCTGAGTATGCCTGTCAAATATCTGAGAAGCTGAAATGCTGACCTCTAAAGCTGAACTTGCTCTGGAAGTATGTTAGATGTCTGTCATTCCCATGAGCTGCCAAGATTTATCTGGGAATTCAGTGTATATAGTCTGTGGTGTACAAGGCATTGCCAGACTTGAAATCAATAATTCATGTGTGGTCAAACAGCACTGACAAGACGTGGTGTAGGAGACACCAAGTTTATGTTTGAACAGCTAGAAAATAAGTCTTTTCCAACAGAAAATCACAACAAAAAGCAAAAAAATCCCCAGATAAATTCAATAGCAAATTTCAAATTTTTGATGAAAATCTAAACAATTTTTTTACCCAGTGTATTCCTCCCCTGAAATGCTATTGTTGGAGTGTTCTTCAGGCTGTCAGTCTCCCAGTCATGGAGGCGTTAGTCTCCCACATGGTGAGGAGCAGCAGCCCATCACGGCATTCGCATGGTCACCAGCCGCAGCACAGGCAAAGGGTGGCAGGAGGAGCCGTGACCGCAGCAGAGTGCGTGGACACAGAGAAGCTGCTACAGCACTGGAGGCAATATAGCAACAGTATTTCAGCAATGGGGAGCTCAGCGAGAACATAGTGTTTCCATGGAGCATATGCACTTTTCACGCACACAAAAAAATTGTTTTAGACAAACCCCCAAGTTTCCTTCAAAACACATTTGAGACAGAATTTTTAATGAGCTTTTTCTGTACCATCACATCATCTGAAACTGCAGTGGCTTTCCTTTTTTTCCAGTGTCTATATTTCCATCTCTTTGTCTGCCTGCTGAGCCTACAGCCATTTTCTTTTTGTAGTGGATTCTGCTTTTTGCAGAGGACATAAAACACGGTGCTCTCATTCTCTCTATTCAATATTCAGCCCTCTTAGTTTTCCTTCTTATTGTTTTTTTTGGTTTGGTGGTTGGGGTTGTTTTTTTTTTTGTTTTGTTTTGTTTTGTTTTTTTTTTAAAGAAAAAATACAAGTGGAGAGTACTGCTTTTGCTGTTTGTATATGGAAAATAAATGAGAAAGCCAGCAGCACACAGGTACAGATCTTGTATACACTTAAGTGACACTAAACCTGCCTTTTCAAAGCATATTTTTGCAAGTACTTCCATTGTCTATTAAAGTCACTTATGAGCATTAGTAACACCACTCAAGGGTAGTTTATTTCATAAATTAGCTGTACTCCTCTGTGACAGAAGTAGCAAATAGAAAAATGAAAACTAGTTGTGCACTATAAAGCCCAACTTGATGGAGATGTTGTTCTTGGGAGGGCTGACTATGAGATGGGTGGGTAATTGATATTACTGTGCAGTTTAAAAAGAGGGGGATAGATCTGGCCATGCTCATACATCCGTGTTAAGCAAGTCATTTAGCTGTTGCCATGCCGACAATAGATGTACCTGGGCCAGCAGGGTGATGCAGAGCTGGTGGTTATGGCTCTCTTCTGTGGTTACAGCTCAATCTCCCCTGGCTGAGAGAATGCTCCAGCCCCTCAACCCTGTGTCAAGGGTGCTCAGAAACACCAAAGAGCTCCTGGTCAACTTTTCTGCAAGGCTGCGAGGACTTCAGTGCCTCACGATAGCAGTTTCCTCCCTCATCCTACTCCCTGACTTGGGAGATTTTCAGCATCAGAGCTGTCCTGCTGACTCTCCAGAGCACCTTGCCTGCTTTCTCCTGGTGAGGGGACTGCTCTCCTAGCTTGCACTCCAAGGATTCTGTGGGAATTCTGGACTGCAGTGATGTCTGCAAAGTGCATTACTGTGTATCTAGACCCTTCCTTCCTAATTCATGGCAAGAATTCTTGGTAGAGATTGATGCATTGGTGATTGCCCTTAGCCCTGCCACCTCAGGTTCCCTGCAATGGCTTGCACTTCTGTTTGCCTGTCTCTTCTCCAGAAAGCTCAGATTTATTCCAAACAAACAATTCCATCCAAGCCCAAATATTCAAGAAAGCCGTAGGAGATACTGGTGAGAAGATGCACCAGCCCATTCCTGTCATGTTCACTGATGCTAACCTTGCATGGATGAACTACTCAACCCCTGTCCTGTTCCTCTCTCTGACTCACCCATGTAGGACGTACCTAGACACAGCCCCTTCAGCCCGACTTTGGGCTGCTCAGTTCCTCTGCTCTGCTTCAGACCTGGTCAGCCTTGGGTTTAGGACTGATTGTGCTCTGGGACCTTGGCAGAGATGGCTGGTACTGAAGACAAGTATTTTCTTAGGAGAGAAACCCATAGAATGACTTTCCTAGCCTGTGGTGAAGAAGCAAGTACATGACACTAGAGCTTTTCCCTCTAAACTGCTCTTCAGTGGCACCTAGTTTTCTCCTACCATGATTTGAGGAGCCTGGGATCCTATCTTATTCTTTTATGGCTAAGAAGTTATCTGTAACTCATTGTAGTGTTGCTGAAGTAGAAGGACTGAACATGGCACCTGGTAATTATGGGTCTGTGGATATGGGGTTTTCTGTCACACAGAGTATTTGGGGGTCTAGAGATCAGCTGCTCTTCTCTAAGTTGTCTAAAACCTACTTAGCTGCTTAGTGGACTCTGACTTATTTCTTCAAAATTCTGGTCCTTTGTGGATGGTGTAAAGCTTCAGGAGAACAGACACTGAGCTGAAGTGTCAGGACTGCCATCATACACAGTTTTTCATGAACATGAATACACTTAAAAAGAGGGCAGGAAAAAGACGGGCAAATAAATGATGGGAGACACAGAAGAGGCTGTAAATTTATCAAGGGATGAAGAGTCTGGAGAAATTTTTCCTCCTAACACAACATCTGGGGACACAGAATTAAATGAATAGGAGGCAATTCTAGAACAAACAAAAGAAACATTTAACTGTCCTGCATGGGGCAAAGAGAGAAGCTGAGCACCAGAAGACACTCAAGGCCAGGAGCATGAATGGGCTCCCGTGAGGCATTAGGTGGCTCCATGAAGGAAGAACTATCAGAGCTTCAAACTAAACTGTCCAGAAAATTCAGGTTTTGCATGTCCTGAGCTGTGAGGTGCCGGAGTCTGGGAGTATATATCACAAGTGGGAGTGCTATGCAGCCACCCTGCTTCTTACGTGTTCTTACCTCTTCTCTCTATGACTGAAGAATGGACCCAGGTTTTAAAGATTTTTGCTCTAAACCAGGAATCCTCTTCTGTTCATATAGAAAGGACTGTCAGTGTCATTACCTTCAGCCCCTGGCTATCTCAGGCACTGAATTATGTTATTTCCTCCACATATATCTCATTCGTGAGCAAGCTTCATCTCAGAACTGGCTATGTTTTTTAGCTTGGGTCCTTCCTTCCTTCCTTCCTTCCTTCCTTCCTTCCTTCCTTCCTTCCTTCCTTCCTTCCTTCCTTCCTTCCTTCCTTCCCTTTTTCTTGCTTTTTCTTGCTTTTTCTTTTCATTACCATCTGTGAAGCTGTACCAGAGCTTCATTACTCCAGCTGTTAGGAGAATTCTTCCACTTTCCAGACTAAATTTATGTCTGGTCAGTTTATAGCCACATATTCTTGTGACAATATTGCTTTTAGCTTAAATGGTGCTCTTCCTCCTTGGAGTTTCCTCCAGTGAATTTATAGAAAGCAATATTCCTCCTAGCCTGGGTAGATTAAAAAAAAAAAGCACCCCAAGCTCTTTATGTTCCTCATCATGTAACACATTCTTTCTTCATTGCTCATCATTCAAGGAATACCTGCAGTAATTTTAGCCCTTCTTCCTGAACATAAGTGACCAGCAATAAGTGACCAGATAGAGGGAGAGAGACTGCCCCTTCCCTGCTGGAAATACTCTCCCGAATCATTTTGGAGTTGCATTTAAATATTCGTTACCTGCATGACATCTTCCTCCTGTCTATCGAGATCCATTTTCTCAATTGCTCCTGGCTCCTGGCTAATGAGCACTGGGGAGAGCAGTCTGTAGTGATCACGGCAGCCCTGAAGCAGGTGTATGTGCTGTGCCTGCTGCACAGCAACTGGGGACAGAGACCTGCTATCTTCTCAAAGGCATCTCACATTTTCTAGGGAGACACTGGGGGCAAATGGGATCCCTGAGCCACTCCCCATTCAGAGCACCTAGAAAAATACAGCAGGGAAACAACACTTTTCCAGCACATATGGCCCCCGCTATTTCCTCCCCTTCCTCCCTTCTGCTGGTCTGCATCTGTTACTGGGTCAGCAGTTGTAAGGATGAAGGTGTAAGGATGCATATTTTACCCCTTTGTATTGCCAAACACATCTAGATGTGAAAATGTATAGTGGAGAATGCCTTTGAAGACTTGATGGGTCATCATGTCCTGAGCTCCTTCCCAAGCAGACCACTGGCAAGGGAATGATGCTTTTCAGTTGCAAGCCTTGACCTTGGGGAGTGGGAGTCTGTGTGGAGGGTGAGTGTGGGACTGAAGACTGGGATACTTGCACCAGTTTGCCATTTTCACACCTTGCAAGCCTGAAGAAATTTCTGTTTCTGTAGGTAAGGCTAACCAGGGCAGAACTGACCTCTTGCAACATGAATGAATCTATGGTGAAACAGCGGGCCCTCTCTAACTCTTGCAGGGAGAAAAGATTTTTCTGTAGGAAGTCTGCAGCATACCTCATGTGTCAACTCATACCTGCCATGGCCCCTTCCCTGTATCACGGCCTCCTCAGGTATTCTCCTTTTGGTTTGTCACATTTGTTTTGTCTTTCCTGAGCTTATCACTTCACATTTATCTTTGCTGATCTTTCTCTTACTCGTTTTGCAACATTTCTCTTATTTATTGAGGTTAGTTTTGAATTCCAGCCCTGCTCTCTGAAGTGCTTGATCCTTCCAGCTAAGGTTCACCCACAAATTTTAAAGCGCATCTCTAGTCCATCATCCATGCCATTAATAAAAACACTGAACAGAACCTGACCCCTGCAGGGCTCCACTTGCAGTGCCCAGCCAGCCTGACAGCACGCCTGCGATAACTGCTCTTTGTGTCTTCTTTCTAAGCGCTGCTTCTGCCTGTTTGTCTCCTGTACCCAGAGCTTCCCCCTTTTTGTTTAGTTTCATTGTTAGGGCATGTTCCCCTCTGGCCTTTGTATTTATAGGCAGGCTTTATTGAGTGCTCTCCCTGAGCAGATGTGCAGGCAGCCACAGGAAATCCGTGCAACACCGCGTTCAAATAGGCAGCTTAATAAATCACAGATGCTGTGAAACAATCTGTCTCCTAAGAGCTGGATGCGGGAAGAGTCACGTCCACATCAATGGGATGAGAAGCATCTGCTGGGCTGTCTCACATCTTGCAAATGACCCGGTGACTGTCTGGTGGCACTGAGACTGTCATCAACTTCATGGGGGAACGGGCAGGCAGGTCCCACAGAAATGGTATCACAACCAAGTATTTTGATTTTTCACCCCAGCTCCTCTGCAAAGATCTGTACTGCCCAGTGGCACCACGGTAGCTGTGTAGTAAGCAAGACTCCCCCAGCTGCAGTGCTTTTTGCTTCCTAAAAGCTGTTCTGGTCTGGTCAGATGGACATCAGGAGCTGGAGGAAACAAAAGAGCAGGAGCAGGTAGGCATCATTTCTGAGCATGAGCATCTGTCCCTTGGAGGGCAGGTTCATGATCTGTACCTCCACATGGAGTCAGGAGCCTCCTGCAGTTCCCTGTGACTTCAGCAAGAGCAGTAGCTCAAAATCTCCCAAAACTGGTGCTACCTAGCCCCTCCAGAGCAGGCTCTACAGGCACCGATATTACCAAGGGGTATGATAACAGGGGCAGAGAGTATGTCTGAATAACACAGAAGCGGAGGTGGGGTGTGCCTCTCTAAAAGCTCCACTTATCCTCAGCCGCGCACTTGATACAGGAGCACTTGGAGCAGGTCTCTGGATGATTCCAGTAAGAAGTCAGACTCATGTCAGGCTATACTGGTATGCCAGCAACAGATCTAAACACCCACAGTAGCAAACCCAGAGTGACTGGGTGGAGCAGCATCACAGTGACTGCAGGACAAGTTTTGTGCCATGCTTTGCACTTCCCTGCACTCAAACATCTGGACTGCTGCTGTGGCTCCAGCCCTTTCTGTTACCCTGGTAAGAAACGAGGTGGTTTCTCAGCTTTTCTGCTCCAGCAGCGGGGAGGGAGAGAGGCTGAGAGGGGCTGGCTTCCTCCTACCTGTTGGCAAAGCTCTACTCCCCCAGCAAAGTGCAGTCCTGCTGTTTATGGTGAGAGTGGAAGGAGTCTGTGAGATGTTGGTGGGAACAGTGCTGTGGAAAGGGATGTATTACCCCATGGTGGTAGGCAGGGAAAGGAGACTGCGGGAAGGGGAAGGCTGTTTCTGGCTGGGGTACTCCTTTCTGCTCCAGAACTTTAAGTTTGGATTCCAGCTCTCTCCAGGGAGCAGTCCAGTTTTGTGCTGACTTCCATGGACACAGGCTTGAAACCCTGTGTTGGCACTAGAACAGAGGAAGGGCTGATACAGGTGATTTCTGTAATGAGCCATGTGCAGAGCAGCTCTCACCAGTGCTCTCTTGAACTGGCAGCAAGAGAAGGTACACATGTACAGCCATTAAAAATAAGAATCAGAAAGACTCCAGAGTGATCCCTCCATCCAGGGGAAAAAGGCTAAAAGACAGGCTCTGCATCTGAAATCTGGAATAAAGCTTCAAGATATACAAGCTCTGGCAGCAATGACAGCAACAACATTTGATCCCAAATTCTTGCCCGCCTCTCCCTTCCCACCACTTGTCTCCCTCCCCCCCGTGCTCCAAATGCCTAATTATCCTCCAATTGTATGTGGGTCAGGCTGTGAATGAGATCTAAGACATGAAAGAAACATCCTGAAAAGACTCATCCTCACTAGGCTGATTCACAAACAGTCCTGATTGCCTCTTCTTCTGGGGGGGCAGTGACACAGTGCTGGGCACTGAGTGCCCAGAGCAGGAGATGGGACAGCAAGGGACTGGATGGTCCTTAAGGCGGTATAGGCCCCCAAACCAGGGTACTTTGCAGTCATAGCAAGTTTTGATATACATGAAAACGTTACCTCCCCATTCTGGCACCTGGAACCCCACTGTAGTCAACACAGCTCAGCCCTGGTAGCTCAGCTCTGCAGCAGAGCCCCCAAAATACAAATAGACCTGGGCATAATCCAGACTTCAGCCACGACTCTGAGGACACCTCAGCTGTTACCACCTAGCCCCAAACAAGGCCTGTGCACCCAATATTAACCAACATGGACTCCCCTGTGACCCTACCATGGCCAAGGCTGAATCTTTAATTTCAACATGATCCAGCCCTGACACCAAGTCTCTACATGGCCAAATAATCAGACTGTAACCCCAAGTGTGTCCTAGATCTGAAACATGACTGCAGTGTAGCTCAGACCTTGCACCAAGCCATAGTACAAGCCATGGGCTTCCACCTCTGTTTGAGCCTAGTTTTGAGCTGTTGACCCTACAGCAACCCAATGTGAGCACCAAACATGATTTGTCTTTAACCGTGCCCAGTACAATCCAGTCCTAAGTCCCTAGACTTAGCCAAGCCATGAACCAATTACTTTTCTTGCTGCTTATTCCTGGATCTCAACAGCAGCACTGCTCAGCACTGAGCTTTCAGCTGAACACTTGGAACCAAGGATGGATCAGAAAAACTGTTCCTCCACTCTCTGAACTTCTAGCCTGGCTCAGCTTTGACTCTATCATGCAGACAATCAAAAGTTTGAATATCCCGCCATGAAAAGTACAGTGCCTGCGATGAAGAAGCCTCAATAGTCTTCTGCATGGATCAAGCCCATGTTATCTCAGCTCCCATCACCAGCAGTGTCCACAAAGCCTTGAGCCCATCCCTCTGCCCAGTGCACTGCCCTTCCTCCTGCAGGCCCCTGGGGCTGCCTGCTGCTGCAGGCTTGCAGTGCTGTGACTGATCTATAGCCGTCTTTGTCAGAGGGCTGTTGTGTCACATAGATCAGTGACAGCATGCGCAATGTGTGGGTGTTTGCTTTGTCAGTAATACTTCATCATCTTTTAATTCATTAAATATGTTTGTCATTCATCTCTATTAGAGGTTGACACTGCTGCTGTTTGCTCTGCCCTGTGTCAGTGTGCTTGTAAATTTATACAATAACCAAGAGAAAATCACATTTGTCTTCTTTTGGATTTAGAAAATGTGCTTTAGGAGATGAGCTTCTCTATTCCACGTGTTCCTCCAGCTCACAGCTTTCCACCTCCCCATCTACCCTTCACACTGTGCAGGTCCCTGCTCTACCCACACACTTTCCAGTGTCATTCCACTCCACCCAGCATGTGTCCCAGTCCTCCAGCCATCATACCTCACTTCCAGACCCTCCTGCCACCCCCCCCCACACATTGTCACCTCCTCATGCCTTGGCTATTGCTTGCTCTCTGCACCCTCCCACCCCTGCCAAGACACTGTTGGGTACCTGGGACACGCTTTTCTTAGGGCGCTTTTCCAAGAGATGGGTAGTGGGGTGGAGAGGGGCTTTTCTTTGCCATCTCTCCTCCAGGCAACTGATTCTGTTTCTGCCTCGCTCTTGGTATTCCCTATTAGAAGGATAATGTAATGCTTTACTGGCTATAAGGTTCCCTGACATTTTCACTGATATTAGGGTCAAGGTATAGATTTAGGTGTCTCTGTGATGGTAGCATTCAGCTGTGAGGTGACATAATGCCTCCTATTGAGTACCCATGGGACAGATCTTGTAATGTGATAGACACCATGATTTTGATGTGTGCTGTTACCCACAGAATCAAGTTCGGTGGGGGAGTGCACGTGTGTACATGTGTGTGCATGTACATGTATGTGTGTGGGGTTTGCACTCTCTGATTGTCCCTGGCTCTGGTGATATCACACCTGCTGTCCGTATCCAGTTTGGGGTTCCCCAGTGAAAGAAACACAGACACATGGGAGCCAGCCCCGCAGAGGTACCAATGCGGTCAGGGGCTGTAGGGTGGGATATACAGGGAGATGCTCAGGGGGCTGCATTTACTCAGCCTAGGGATGATAAGGTGAAGAAGATTTTGTTGCTGTCTTCACCTCTCTAACTAGAAGGTATTGAGCCTCCTCAGAGGTACACAGGGACAGAACAAAAGCAATTGGGCACAAGCAGGAAATTCAAAGCAAATACAGGAAGAAAATTTCCCAAAGTAAGGGTGGGTAAATGCTAGAACCAGAAGATATTGCACAATCTTACCTCTGGAGACAGCTGAAACTCACCTATACAAAGCCTGATTAACTGGTCCTGGCTGGACGTGATCTTCAAAGGTGTTTGGACCAGAGAGCTTCTGAAGTTCCTTCTGATATCAGTTAATATGATTATCACTTTTCTGTCTCTGGTGCCCCCATTTGGGTGATACCCTCTCTCCTGTCCACAGGGGGGATTTGTCCATCCTCCCATCTGCAGCCCTGAGGCATGCAGTCAGCCACAGCCTGGTCCAGCTCGAGGAGTGGCAGCAATAGGCCCGATCAACTGGCAGTTGAGAAGGTGTTGAGCAGAGGGATTCTGAGGTTTGAGCCAGCATCTGAAGAAAAGGCAAAGGGAGCAGACCCTGTTGCTGGGCCATGTGGTCTGAGAATGTGGTTCTATGTTTCTGTGCATGTTTTCTTAATGATACATCTGAGCTCAGCAGCTCCGGAGACCCAGACGCCTCACTGAGAACACTGCTCACTTTGTCTTGGATTATGTTGGCTAATTAGGAAACACAGGTCTTTGTCTGCCTCTTTAGAAGATGTGTTTGCTTTCATTAAATGGCACCATGTTCAGCTTGCACTTTTATATTAATCCCTAAATACTGTAACAGTGTGTTGCAGTCAGAGATTTGTCAAGGCTAATTCTATTACTCGGCAATGTTTGCTTTAAGCTTCTAGGTATTACAAATGATACCCATTTGCAGAAGGGCTTGTAGGAGGAGCAGCAAACCCAGCAAGTACCTCAGTCACAGAAAAACCCTTCCTGTGGGCTGCACCCCTCCTCATAAGAGACATTTTCTCCACTGAAGCTAGATGTTCCTCTAAAAGAGAAAGCAGGCTTAACCAGCTTGTGGAGGATGAACATCTCTAAAGTGGACAGAAGAACAACCTGGAGGTTAAAACTGGACTCACTTGTGTAAAGTGATCAAAGTTCAGACCAGATTTATACCACATCTCACACCTGGATTAGACACAGGTCCTTTGGGAGACTTGCTTGGCTTTGGCTTGAATGTGTGCCTTTCCAGTCTGTGCCTTCACCCTCCAGCTCCACCAGTTTCACCCATTCTCCCTACTACAACGCTGTTGTCTGCGGGAAGCAGCATGGGGAATTATGAATTTTGCTTGGACATCTTTATTTCATGTTGTGGTGGGTTGACCTTGGCTGGATGCCAGGGTCCGACAAAAACTGTTCTATCATTCCGTTTTCTCTGCCTCTTCCTCCCCAGCAGTGCACGGGGATGAGGAATGGGGGTTGCAGTCAGTTCATCACACATTGTCTCCACCTCTTCTTCCTCCTCAGGGGGAGGACTCCTCACTCTTCCCCTGCTCCAGTGTGGGCGCCCTCCCATGGGAGGCACTCCTCCACAGACTTCTCCAGTGTGAGTCCTTCCTATGGGCTGCAGCTCTTCACAAACTGCTCTGGTATAGCTCCCTTCCACGAGGCGCAGTCCTTCATGAACAGACCCTGCAGGGTCACAAGTCCTGCCAGAAAACCTGCTCCAGCATGGGCTCCTCTCTCTCCGCAGGGCCACAGGTCCTGCCAGGACCTGCTCCAGCACGGGCTTCCCATGGGGTCACAGCCTCCTTTGGGCATGCTCCTGCTCCAGTGTGGGTTCCCCCACAGGCTGCAGGTGGAGATCTGCTCCCCCGTGGGCCTCCCTGGGTGCAGGGCACAGCTGCCTCACCATGGGCTGCACCACGGGCTGCAGGGTGCCTGGGGCACCTTGTCCCCTCCTTCTTCACTGGCCTTGGTTCTGCAGAGTTGTTTCTCTCACATATTCTCACTTCTCTGACTGCAGTTGTGCAATAGCTTTTTTTTTTTTTTTTTTCTCTTCTTAAATACATTATCCCAGAGGTGATACCACTGTCACTGATGGTCTTGGCTTTGGCCAGTGGCAGGTCTGTCTTGGAGCTGGCTGGCATTGGCTCCATTGGACATGGGAGAAGCTTCTAGAAGCTTGTAACAGAAGCCACCCCTGTAGGCCCACCCCCACTACCAAAACCTTGCCACGCAAACCCAATACACATGTAGAAAAACCCCACTGGTGGATAAAGAGATCCTATACATTAACAATAACTGTGGTATCTGCAGACCTAGAAACATACCTGTTTCTTTGTAGATATTGAAATTTTTACATAAAGCAATGCCTCAGAGTCTGAACACAGACATTTTAAGGTTCCACAGTGGTTTTTAACACAGTCCTCAAAGGTCTCCTTTCAATTCAGCTTCCTTCTCCTGTGCAGGTACATCTGGGGCACCTCCCAGGTGACATGGACTTGTACAACAAAGCCTGTAATTGTTTGAAAAATAAACTGAAGTCATAAAAAGCTTCAAGATCCATCTAATATTTCATATAAATGGGGCCTATATATTAAACACCCTCCACAGAAACAAGTAATGGTGATGGGCAATGCAGATGTTTCAACTGTATACATCCCTTTCATTTTAAGAAACTAGTAGGTAAATGTGATAGTTGCTTTGGCTGAAGAGAGAAAGAGGGTTGTTGTCCAGGAAAAAGCCAGTAACAACGGCAGGTGACAGGTGGAAGGAAGTCACTGCACTGCTCCTTTCCCCTGCATCCCTGTCTGTGTATACCACTAGCAGATGGCATATCAGGGACAGGCAGGACCCATTCCTTCAGGTGGTGGTTGAGCAATGATGCCCAGATATGATGATGGGCACAGCTGGGTCCTTTGTTCTTAGGTCTTCTAGTATCTTCTTTACCTTCACAGATTGGTGAAGAGAATTAATGCAGGGATGGATGTAGTGGGCTATTATAATTGTGATGGTGATGCCAGCTTTTGTGGTGACAATGGTGAGTTGGCAGTGGTGACTCTGGTCATGATGGAGCAGCTTTGATGACACTTTATCCCTTCTCCTTCTCACCTCCCTTTCCTTGAGAAGGCTGAGCATGGGAAGATACTCTCCGGCAAACTTGGGTCTGCCAGCATGGGACCAAGGCGTAGGGAGAGAAAAACACTTGTTATTAGGTGTCCGACAGCGGCAACAAAGGGCTATAGAGTGAGGGGTGTCAGGGAAGGCTATCCAAAGCCTGGGGACAGAAGGTGTCCATCACAACACAGGGAGAAGCCTGCAGAGACAGGGACACAGAGGCTGACATATTTTGCTCTCGGTCCCTGACAGGTTGTGGTAGACTTGTGCTGCCATTACCACTGCTGATGGCACTGAGCAGCAAGAAAATACTGGGGGAATTCTGCTTTTGGCTTAGTCGCTTGCTCTGGAGGTTTACCTGCTTTGGTCCCCCTCTCCCAGTAGTCCAGTGCAGTGGCAGTCACAGCACAGTGTGCTTTCTGCTGTCAGAGCTGCACCAGTGAACAGTGCAGACAGGCTGGCCCTGATGAGCTGGGCTGGGAGCAGTATGAGGTACGCGGGGCAGGTCCCACTTCACGTGGTGTAACTTGCTCTGGCCAGCACAGGATCCCATGAAGCTTCAAAATGTGCCCAACTGAGGATCCTCAGACTTGCTAGTATGCAAGATCAGAATGGTCAGCCTAAAGGTTTTGGATTTCCTCTGTTTACCCGCAGCCCATTAAATGGTTTGAAAGCATTATGTCATGGATTAGAGTAGTTCTTAAATATTCTCTCGGACTCATTGGGGTTTCTGAAGTCACTCATGTTATGCCTCTCATTCACTATATAACAAATGCACCATTTGCTTTATCAGGGCATAAACTGATGCTTCTTTTTAACAGCAGCATCATCCTCTGTGTCCAAAGGATGAATTTGCCTGTGAATATGCATCTGCATGGCAGACTACCATAGAGCTGCAGTTCCTACAGAGCTCAGAGATCTGTAGTGCCTGGATGTGGGTGCTAAGCCAGGAGAGCTGTGCAGCTGTGGGTGTGGGGAGACCAGTGAGCTGTGCTTACTATGCCCATGGTAACACAAACAATGATATACTAATGCAGCTGTGTGTTATCATGCAGCAAAAATGCAACTCCCATGATGTCTGAAGCGGGACAGTGTAGAAGATCAGTGATGCTTGTGATAAAAGGAGTCCTCTGAATGAGGAGTCTCAGGTTCTGGTTCCTGTTTGCTCATATATAAATGCATGAAGTCAAAGGGCCAGGTGTTACAATGCCAGTTTTTGTCTGCCCTCTGAACTCTAATGGTCAGTTAAGTGGTTTATAGCCACCTGCAGTGCTCTGGCAGAAGCTGCTGTGTGCAGGGCAGAGTTCTGGCACCTTTCCTGCTCTTCTGCCCAGTCATATGTGGCTCTTTAACTTCTGACATGAATGGGTCCCAGAGGGATGCTTTTCCTGAATTAAATGTTGGCTTGTCTTACTTGTGCTCCATGATCATGAGTGGGCTAGGACAGCAAGGGATGGAGTTAAGCAGAGAAGACTGTTATGTGATGCTGAGACTCCTGTGAGTCAGGCACAGAGAAGAGCAGATGGAGCAATGTCTCCATATTCAGAATGCATCTGATTTGATTACATTGGTCCTTACATGGACAAAAAAATCATTTCAAGACAATCACAGAAAGCATTTGCATCTTCTGAGTCTCAGGCTGAGAGACTTTTCATCAGTCAGTGTTTCTTGGAGCCAGTTTTGGGGTGCTCAGCAGTGGATCAGGGATGGTGAGGGCATATGAGTTATGCACTTTGTTCTCCCTAAATCCTGGCTCTCTTTTTGTGAACAAGTTGTAGTCATCATTACTGGGGCTCCAAAGCCCCCAAAGTCATGGGGAGAAGTATCAGTGAAATAGAACTTCTCTGCCAGGGCTGGGGGATGCAGGGTTCAGCAGCAAGTCAATTCTATCTGCTCAATATAATTCAGCATTGTCCCTTCAAAATGTGATCTTGTAGCTGAGCTGAGCTGTCTGAAATCTGCTTTGCCAGGTGAACATCTATGCTCAGATCCACTATTAACAATCATGAAACTGGCCTTGGTAAAATTAAGGGCACTCTTGTCTTGGCTCATGAAAAAGCCAATAAGAAATAAGTCAGTGATGACAGAGTTGCAGAGAGCATATCTCAAGGTGTTGACAGCAGGGCTCAGTCCAAGAACTGCTCCATAGAGGGGAAGCTGTTCTCCCCTCTGAGTCAGATGTGCCTACCCTGAGGTCTGGTCCTGCACTGGTCCCAGTTCTGCATCATTACTAGTTCTCAGGCTACATTTGACTCCATCTCACGCAGCCCTCATAGACCTGTGGGTTAAAACGTGCCACACAGCACCTCCATCTGTCAGATATCAGATATCAAAGACATGTTTGGAAAGAGAGGAGATGTTTGGTTTGTCTCTACCATTTAATGGGAAAATCCAGAGCCAGATGTTATTACCAAATCACTGCCCATACGCTATAACTGTAGGATGAGAGAGCTTTAAGCCACTCCACTGCAGCATATGGATGTTGTTGAAAACATGGCTTTTTTTTTCTTTTACCTAGGTATTGTTTTGTCATCAGAAGGTGAATCCTCAAAGAAAGCTCTCCCTCACTAGGCCTGTGCCATGGGGCAAGAATCCTCTCAACAATACCCCACACTCATGGTCCCACCCAGAGCCTGTCTGGGCTGTTCAAGGCACCACAGCTCCCTCCCTGCCTGTGTGTTCTCCCCTTCAGTGAGGATGTGGCCTGGACTCCTTTATGGGCATCAAACTGAGGTGGGGGCATAGTGGATACCAACCCTTGAGTACAGATTCCACCTTAACTGCTTGTCAGAGATCTCTCATCCATCACTGCTTTCACCCTCACACTAGGTGTGCATGCTTGGCTGTGCCACACATGTGTTTTCATTCAGACAAGGGACAAGTTATGGGCAAAACAGGGCCTGTTCTTGTTCTGGTATTTGCCAAGCAGGCTGTCTACAAAATGCCTCTTCCCTGAGAAGCTGTAAGAGATGGAAAAGCATAGGCAAGGAGAGCAGAGAGTGCTTGGGAGCAGCCAAGACTTCGTGCCTTTTTCAGTGCTTGCCCCACATCCTTCCCTTCTCTGCCTTCAAGCCCTTCTCCAACACTCAAGGAAGGAGCCAGACAGTCTGCCTGCAAAGGCCAGAGCACACAGTTCCAAACCCTTCTGTTTCCTGGGCTGGGGCTGCATGGTGGACTCCAGGCTTGATCTGGGCCCTAAGTCAATTTTGCCCAGATAGTATTAATTTGCACCTACCAGCCAGTTGTGTACGAGGGAGAATCCCACCAGAGTTGGAGCCAGACATGAGATCTGTGATACCCACCCACTCCCTGCATATCTCCTTCATACACTTGTGGTCCCAGCTGGAGCAGCCAGATCTGGAGAAATCACACAAGCTATCCGAACTCTAACATACCCGGCCAAAATTAAACTGAAACAAAGTCAAATTAATTTTCAACACAGCTCTTACATACATGGACTCCAGTAGAAACTGAGAAGACCTGACACATCCCACAGCTCATATGAATGTATTTTTCACCAGTCTCCTGGTAAAGCATACAAATAAATGCCTTCAGGACAATAAGTCCAGCAAAGTATTGCCACTTAGCTTTGGTACTTGGGGGAATTTGTGAGCTGCAGACAGCTGCTCTGTCTCACAAGGCAATTTGCACAGCAACCATGCTGCACCCAGATCTGCCTTGTGCTGTTCAAACTGACCCTCAGTCAATGTCTTCTTCTCTCACTTTCTTGACCCCGTTACAAGAAGTGTGGCTCCTACATGGCTCTCCCACTAGCCACAGGCACTGAAGGATGATCCATGATCTCCCTGTCCTTCAGAAAAATGCAAATGTAGAATTGATGCTTGTGGAGTCAGTGGGGAGCAGGTGCCAGGCAGAGTCAGAAATGTTTCTTCAGCTTCCAGCTCTCAGAGGCTCTAATTCAGCACAGCCTCTGTTTTTCCTTACAGCTTGCCAGTCTTTGTTAAAGAATAAACTGTGAAGCTTTTAGGTTTTTTTTCATAGATGACAGAACGTGCATCCATAAGATTTGGTTAAAAAGACTTTTACATGGAAACAAGTAGAAGCTGGTGCACAAACAGGCTGGTATTCTCTCCAGCATCACTTAAAAAGCAAATGGAGCCTACACACACCTGGGTGGGAGCCTACATGGTGCTCACGCAGCATTGCAGACCAGGAAAAGAAAGCAGCTGTAGGTCACAGTGGAAATGCTTGTTCAAGTTTCTTGGCAGGTTTTCTTGAAGGTCCAGTTTAGGGATATAAATTGAGCCACCGCAATTGTTAAAACCATCAATATAGAGGAATTCTCACCCTGCAAGTGGTCTCATTGCTATGTTGGGACTGGGACCTGCCACACTGCAAAGGAGCTGGAATTACAGTAAATCACCTCCCTGTCAGCCAGCGAGTGAGGAATATCCAGCCTCTCACCAGGAGTACTCCATGATCCTCTCCATGATCTGCTCACTGATCTCAGGCTGCTGCTTTCTGCACCCCCTCACCGACTCTCATCTCTCTGAATGTTTCTGCTTGTCCTCTTGTCCAGCCTCGCTAGTATTGATGACATACAAATGACAAAGTAAAATAGGAATTATTAATTTCAAGCTCTGCTGGTAGTAAGGAAAAGAAAATCAATGCTTGGCAAATAGAATAAGGAGAAACTGGAAGAAAAGAAAGGCTCTGTCCTAGCTTCAGTAGCTTGTCTGTGACAAAGGTGAAGGACTGTAAAAAAAGGGCTTGACAGTGTTGCTGTTTCAGCAGCTGTACTTTAAAGCTGGATTTTTGCATATTAATGGAAAATAATGTACTTGATGGTTTAAACAGGCTTTTTGACATTGACTAGAGGAGTGGGAGGGTGCTGGGCTGCAGGGAGAGGGGAGTGCTGCTCCAGCCTGATTTGTGTCTCTTTTTGTTTGGAGCCGGGTGTGAGAGCCCTGCAGGTGCAGGCTGGGAGACCCAGAGCCAGAGAAGCCTCTGCCTGTGTGCTCCCTTGGGTGTGCACCTAAGAGACCTCCAGAGCTAATCCCCAAGGAGCCTGACCACCTGCAGCTTACATGCAGGAGGAGTGAGTGCTGCACAGTAAAACCACAGGGGAAGAGAAAGCACCTGGAATACAAAGCGCTCCAATTAAAGCCAAGACTGAGTCATGTACTATGGTATTTGAAGGAACTCATCAAATTTACAAGCAACCGTCTAAGAAGGTGCTGGGAGTTAGACACGGAGGTTCAGAGTCAAATTTCAAGAGCACAGCTCCTATCTAGAGACACAAATAAGGGGCAGATGTTTGAAAGAGCATCGGTCTTGTAGTTGTCATTCTAGCAGTGTAACGGGATTTTTAAAAGGCCAGGGGTCCAGGGCTACAGTGGGCACCAAGAGTGATCAAGGGCTGCAGAAACTCTCCCTGAAAGGGGCTGGAAAAGATACTCGTACGGTAAGTAGATGAATAACAAGAGATGTTTTAACTGTCTGTAAAACAGACAGGTACAGATAAGTCCTCTCTGCCTCATGACACAGACAGAAGCCTATTTTTCAACTGAACAGAGAGATGACAAATCCAGAATTGATCAAATGACTTTTTTTTTTTTTTTTTGCACAGTGAGATGGGATTCAGCTCCACCTGCTAGTGACATCTAAAACACAGACATCTGCCTCTGAGCTGGCTATTGCAGGCTTCTTTTTAAGACAGTAGGGAGAAACAGGCACTTTCAGGGAGAAATTAATCTGACCAAATACAAATATCCTTTTGCAGAAGAGAAAACTCCCACCTCATGCTCTGCTGACTTTATTGACTACATCTCTACTCATAGTAAGACTGACTAGGAAGGCCAACACAGATTAGACACCTGCCTGGTCAGGTGAGGTTTTTCCTTTGAGTCTTAAACTGTGGAACTCACTTCCACAATAGATTATGGAAGGCAAAAGGTAAACCACATTCAATACTGAGACTGGAATAAATATGAAAAACAAGAATAGCCAGTTATTGCAGATGGTGTTAAGAGCATTTTGGAATGAACATAAAACTGCTTGCTTCAAGGTGTAAATCCAGTTTAAATGTTTAGGATTAGGATTAAGATCTTCACATGGGGCATTTCGTTTCATATCTACCTTCTGGGTGATCAGAGGTAGGCTACTAAACTGGATGGACCATGAATCTGCTTTAGACAATAATTTTACCTGCACACAGTCTCCCAAGGTTTCTTGAAAATCTAGCAGCTTGTACTGAATCATAAGTAGTATGAAATTGGAAGTTTAATGGAATAGTTCAGATTAGAATAGAGTATAGCTGAATAGGGTAGAATGGGACAAAACAGAACTAGAAAATCAAAACAAATACATGTGTAAAGAGAAAAAAAAAGTTATCGAAAAGGATTCTTTGAATACAAGCCCTGAGTGCATGGCATGGAAAATGTTCAGGTAGGTAGGTTGTTGACTCTCTTGATCTCACAGTTGTTTTCAGCAAACAAGCAGAGTTACTGTGGGATCAAATTGTAGGCTAGACTGTGGAACCTGTCTGCAGGCCAGTGAGCAGTTTTATGAATAGTCCTAATGGACTCGGCATAACTAGTTAGCATGAAATACACTGCACAGCACATCAATCTGAGCCAGAGGACTGCTGCTTTTGAGACGAGAGAAGATGCAGCATAGAAGAGAGTGTGGTATTTAGGCAGGAGCTGCCATTACTATGGCAGCTTCAGGGGGAACTGGGGTAAGCTACTGCGAAGTTCAGAGCCCATGAACAAAGTGGCTTGGTTTTGTAAGATATTACTGTGGTGTCTTGTTTAAAAGAAAAAGGAGAGAAGGACCCATGTGATGAGGATGGTGACAGTGAAATTGGCTGTGCACCAGGTGCTACCGCCTGCTAGAGCAGATATGAATGAACATCAGCCTAGCAGCTCTATGCTATGGTTACCCAAAGCACTCAAACCAGTCTGATTTTGTCGAGTAGTTGGTTCTTGCTGTGTGCTGGGGTTGTTTTCCACCCCTGCTGGGGTCTCTATCTCATGCAGGACCAGGAATGACACCACACACCAATATGATGTTCAAATTGTTCCCTTTTATTCTCTGATTCTGGTTACATTTTATAGTATTCTAAGTTCCGTACACACATGGTTATCTGTCTCCTAATAGGCTTCGTGCATTGTTCAGGAGCATCTACAAGCATTTACATTGGTTAATTATATTTACATAAATAAAGCCCGAAACTTGTCAAAACTTCTTTTATCTATATCTTTGTTCTGCACAAACTGGTACACTTTAGCTGACCACAGCTACTCCTTCTTTGCTGACCACAGGTGTTCATTCTTTTGCTATATGTTGCTGACTTTGTCTTCAGCCCTGTACTTTCCCATCCACATTCTTTTTCACTGACTTCTCCTTTGGCCTTGTATGTTTCTATCTACATTCTTTTCCCATCGGCTTTGTATTCCTATCTGCATGCTTTCTGCATTAGCTTCCATCTAATGAAGCCCAGTCCCCTACAGCTGTGAAAGGTTTATTCCTCTAGAACCACTTGCCCGTGACCAGTTGTTCTTTACCTGATAGCGGATTTTGGTATAACCTAGGAAAACTTAATCTGAGAACATCTCCATCTGACAAACCACTATGCAAAGAGCTTTATAGAAACCTTCTAGCATTGCTTCACCCCTCCTAGTTCCTCTGTATACACTTTCTTCTTGTTCTTCAGCTTAGGAGTCATATTTTTACTTTGTCTTTGTATTTCACCTATTGGTGATACATCATAAGCTCCCAGTACTACCAAAGGTCTATGGACGGAATTTATTGTCCATGTTTGAAAGCATTATGACAGTATTCTTGAGAAAGGGTGTTTGGGGACAGGTTTTGCTGTAGCTATTTTTATCTTCTTAAACATGGAATTAAAATAGAGAGAATGAATGACAGAGATGTTGCCTACAGCCCAAGGAGAGGAAGGTTGCAGACCTCCATCGTTCAGCAAGTCGGATGGCTGGCCAGAGCCTGAAGTAAAATAAGAGACAGTGGAAGCAGGAGGTGGCCCATCAGGGGATGTGTTGTCTTGCAGTGTAGCACCAGAGACACATACAGCAGGTAGACAGGAAAGTGTTGCTGCAAAGACTGCAGGAATGTGCTGGGCTGTTTGCAGGAGCTGAGCTGCTCATCACTGCAGCATCTATAGAGCAGGACACAGGAAAAAGCAGACTGCTGTGAATTCCCATTCCAAATGCTACTTGTGGGAGAGTGGGAGATGGGTAGCATATTCCACCAATATGAACACAGAAGAAGTGGATACCCAGAAGCACTCAATGACATTTTCAGACAGGATTTTGCTACCAATACATCTCCACTCTTGAAGTGTAAATCTTGTGATATTAGACCTGGCTGCATGAGTTATAACACTCATAAACTACAGACCAGTCATGTGGAATCTTGTGCCTAAACTGTAGTAATTACACATATAATCAGAAAACATGATATAAGGACAGCTCAGGACCCAAGACATAAATAAGAGAGCTGTGGCAGACCATGTTTTTGGCCTATTTGATACAGGGCTTGGAGGATGAATTTCAGTGGTTCAATCCAGAACACAGTGAGTCTGTTTATGAGGGTCTATACCACTGCTCAGCATAAAATCCAAATGCTACAAAAAAATAAACTCTTATAAAAGGAAATATGCATAGTCAGCCTTAGCCTGATCCCTGGGGGATAGAGAGAAGTGAATAGACATGTAAAGATTATAATAACCAAAAAGTGTAAGGCCTGACTAAGATTTTTAACTGAGGTAGTGTCTAAAAACATATGATATAGTAGAAAGGTCAGGGGCCATCTGTTTTCACTGCCTGTGAAAAGCTTTATGCTGCAGTAGTAATTGAGATAATGGTAGATCATGTAGTACTAGAAGAAAAAGAAATAAACAGTTGGATATAAGTAGGAAAATGTGGCAATGAGTTGTTGTAAGTGCATGTCTGGAAATGCAGTGTAATTGAGCTTGCCAGTTGGTGGGATCCTACCAGTTGAGAAATAACACTGGGAACACCAGGATGTATTTAAGGGAAAAGCTAGAAATATGGAGCACTACATTTGTTTCAGAGAAGTGTTTAAATAACAGGGAGTGAAGTTAGCTGAAGAAAGGAATTTGGGAGAAAGGAATCTGGGAGAGTGAATATATGTGTAGCAGAGATCCATCAATGAAGTCTTGGCCACATCCAGAATTGGGGAGCCAGCCTATGACAGCAACTTTTACCTTGTAAGTAGCTGTTAGTTGCTTTGAGCCCCAAAGACTGCCAGGCAGCCATCTGCCTGTCGTAGGGATGCTTTCTGGCCCTTTACCTTGGGCTGCACCTCAGGGAACACAGGTCAACAGCTTCCAAATGTGACTATAATAATAGCCGGGTCCTAAGATTTGACTCTGAAGTGCTAGAAAAATGAAAACGCCTTCGCTCCTGGGAGTCTCTTTCCACAGGACAGGACAGCTTTTAGTTTCCCCAGCAGTTACTGTATTCATTATTAATATATTTTGCATACTTTAAAGGCCTCTCCGCACAGGACTGACAAGCAGTAGGGCTTCTCCTGGCTGTTAACAGCCATCTGGGCTGTCTTATTTCTGTGCCAGTATGTTCTGTTTTGAAGACCAACATTGGTCTCCAAAGCAACCTGGTGCACGGTATGGAAGATGCCTACAGTGCCTGGGCTGGATCTGTTCTGCTCCAGCTTTTCTTGACAGCGGCTCTTGTAAGATGCTAATACGTTGCATTACACATGCACCTTCCTGACAACTAATAGCTTAATACCCAGTACAATGTCTACCTTAGAGAGCAATAGAGGAACAGCTGTGCTGCCTTTGTGCAGGGAGCTGAATATCACTTTAATGCATTCATATTTTGCTTAGGGTCCCCAGAGGACTGCCAATTTATCTCTGCTCCTAGGCTTTCTATTTGGTGCTGATATTGTGTGTCAGAGAGCAGAAGGGAAGGATTTGCTGCACCTTATCTCCATTCAGATGATAGGGACGCTCCCTGATAACTTGCTAATCCACCAAGATAAGAACACTGCAAGCAGATTTTTGCAGCCTTTAGGATGAAATGTGTGCAGGGATTTATGTTATTCTTGCAAATACTGAAATCATACATTTTGCTATGTGAGCCACAAACTTCACGTCGCTATGCCAATTAGCTTCCGGGATCAGGCTTATTTCAAACAGCATTAACCAGATGAGCAGACAATGTGTTATAATAAAGAGAAAAATAAGATGAGATGAACAAGACTTTAAATGTAATATTACTTACAGCACTGCAAACCATTATGAGAGAAACAGAATTAGAAGATATGTTTTGTTGGTTTTGTATTTTTCCTAATAGAGTTGTTACTTTGATTGGAATTTGGTGGTGGTGATGGTGAGTATGAAAAAGGAGAACAGAGAGGCTGGCCCTGGAAAAACCTCCAGCTTCTTGGGGAAGGGATGCCTGTCACAGACGTTGCACATGAATAATCCGTGAGAAGTGATAGCTCTGGACATAGAGGTGTCATCCTCAAAAGGCTTTCAGGGCTGCAGTAGTTATCAGGGCTGAACAATGCCTGGGCATAAAGAGCCAAAGTTGGGTCTTGGGCATAATGTCCCCTCTGCCCCTGCATCCAGGCTTATTGATGCTCTGTGTCACATCCTGGAAGTGGGTCTTACACCTTATCTGCTACAGCTATATCTCTTCTTTGGGTTACTTCTATGCAGTTGGGTAATTGTATTTGTTTGTTTGTGGATTTTGTTTCAGTTTGTTTTTTTTTTTAATGTTAGTTCTTTGGTTGTAGTGGCCTGGGCTGTCTTTATTGACTTGGACTTTCTCTGTGCTACAGCTCTGTATTTTAGTTCTCATGAGTAGTCCATTCACCAAGACACCTCATTTACTTGACTGACAAACACACTTCAGAGCTGCCTCTTTCCCACCTGAAATGGCACTGGAAGGTTCTTGATGCAGCTAAACCCACTCAGCACCTGTAGATATATTCAGGGTTGGACTAGGATGAAGAACAACTATGTTCAGCTCTGCTTTCTCCTTACAGTCCTCTAGGTGACTTTATAGCATCTGTAATAAGGTTTAAATGTAACACATAAAGGTTAAATATATCAACGGCCTCACCAACCTAGACCTGTAAGCAGACACAGTGTTGCAGGCTGCTGTACCTAAAGGTACTGAAGAAGCCAATGATGAAGCAACAAAGTACTTTGAGAAGCCAGGCAGCAGGTCTTCATGGCAGCACCTGCCCGTAAGAGTTACTCTGCAGTCCAGTGCTGGTGTAGCTGTGATCCCAGTTAAATTGTCAGAGCCCAAAAGCATCGTCTTCCTCCAAAGGAAGTTTCTTTGTTTCATGTCAGAGAGAAGGGGCAGAACCTTTCAAAATGTTCTCAAAATCCCTCTGGGTTTTACATTCACTGAAAAAGTGCTGGTTTATTGCATTTTGCATTCTAGAAACTCTGCCCAGTGATGTTTGAAAAGATGGCTCCTAGCAGAGATCCCCGTGTAATCAGAAACGCCATGATCGGCTGGCTGAAATAGAAAGGGAGAGACAAATTGTATTAAAAACAAGAGTCCAATAAGAGGATAGAGAGCTTTGAGAATTAGTTATTTGACTCTTTTTGACCTAAATCTCTAGTTTAAAAAAGCAAAGTCTGTCCACATGGTGCTCGCTAAAGTCCTTGAACACGTTTTTGCAGCCTGAGCGGGGGCTCAGCAGAGGACATGGCTTACCAAGTCTAGCAGTCGGCAGAAAGAAGGGTGGTTGGAGCACAGCCTAATCCTGCCTGCCCTATTTTGCACACCCCCCCAGACACACTGCTCGGCACAGAGTAGCAATCTTTCTCTCGCTGTCACCTTCACCAGGTAAAAGTAAAAGGCTGAGACCAGGCATTCATTTTCTAGAAAGGATGAAGCAGGGGTGGACTTCTGGATCATTATAGGTGTGTAACAAAGGAAGGGGCTACTGAGGTGGAGGTTTTGAGCACAACACCCTCCTGCAGCCTGCCTCACCTTCCTCTTGGGGAGCCAGTCCTTGTTTACAATTGTCTAAATGATGACAAGGCAACTACCTTCATGCAGTTGCCTGAATGTGGACACCCACACTAGAAATTTGTGTAGGAGTAAAGAATTGCAGGTTCCCACCAACTGGTGCTGTTGTCTACGAGAGGCTGGCTGCCCAGGATTTGCACACCCACTTCCTGCACAAGCCACTCCTCTATGGAGCCAGAGACAAGGAATGGGGGTGAGGGAGGGTTGCAATGAGCCCAGTGTTGCAGCTGAGACAACATGAGGGAGATGGAGATAAAGCCAGTGGGGATGTCTGTCATCACAGATTTGATGCTACCAGCTGTAGTGGAAGGAGACCCTGCCAGAGGCTTGTGGTGTTTATCCTCCTAGGACCATATGTCCTCAAACAGGGGTCTCTGCTGCATTTCTCTCCTTGGCAGAGGGTGAGTTCACCTGAGTACCCTCTGCCTGAGTGAAAAAAAGGCCGTTTTCCCTGGAAACGAAGAGACTCTTCACTGCTGCAAGCTAATCCAAATACTCCCAGGCAGGCACTTGCAGCAGGGAAGATCTCTATGCTGCAGGATCTTTGGGATCTGCGTCCCTGTTCATCCCTGATGTGGGCCAACAGTGATAAAGCATACGCACCAAGCCTGGGCATGCTCCTGCTCTGGTGATTCGCTGAAGCTCTCTGGGTTTATCCATCAGAATTTTCTTTTTCCTTTTCCATGACTCAACTCTGGAGTCCTAGTTCACTGAAATAGACTGTAGTGATTTCAGAGGAGTCAGGGCTTCCTTTCCAGTCTTTCCTAAATATCAAGATGACACCTGCATTCCCAACAGTGATGAACCTGTGGATGCCAATTTAAAGACGGGGTCTAATTCTAGACAGCCATGTACTAGTTGATGCATCTATGCCACTGTTATGCACTGCAGCACGCTGAACTTGAGCCACGGAAATGCAGTGCTATAATGGCACTGGGTTATTCCATGAATTGTCCCCCCAAACCCCCCAAAGTGTGTCAGTCTCCAGGAAAAGTGTAGACTGGACAGTTATATCCTGCTTAGCAACCTGAATGTAAAAAATAATTCCTAGTGAGTACAGAACAGCACACAGCTTGGAAGTGAGACTACAAGGATCCAGAAGTCCCTCCCATAGGTGTCCCAGCTCTACCACTTCCTTCAACATTTCTATCTAACCTGCGGCAAAGTTAGCCCCCTGCCAGTGACAGTGCTTCTGCAATTTCTGACCAAGTTTCCAACACTCAGAAAATTCTCAGGCACTTCAAACCTGGTGATAGAAATAATGGTGTTTTCCTGATTTCTTCAGCCTGCAAACAGCTGTAATGTCACCATGAGCTAACCTCTGACTCGCATGCTGAAGGGTTAGCCTGCCCGCTCCAGGCTTTGAGGGATTCTGGTAGTTTTAATTTACTCTCTGTTCAGGGTGAGGGGAGGGATAGCTTTAGCCTTATAAATAAAGAGAAAATCCAGAGTCTGTTGAATTAAAGGCTAAACACTAGCTTCTATAATCACTCTGTATAGTCCCTGGGATCTTCCCTCATTTAGAGAGTGATTTTTCACTTTAAGTTACTGCACAAGCCTGCTTTCAATTAATCCTTCTCTGCCCAAGTCCTTTCAGCATATGGCCTGAGAGGTTCTTTACATGGAGCGGGTAACTCTGAGACATCCTAATCCAACATTTGCCAGATGATAAATCCCTATGCTCTTTTGAGCATCCCAGTAATAACTTTAATCACCCCAAACTGTTCCTGCTCCCTTGCGTGATGCTTTGCTCTTTCCAGCATGGAAGGCTGATTTAAAGCCTGATGCTGCTGTGGGAGACAAGATTTGGAGCTGGCTGTGAAAGGACAGCTGGGGGACTGCACTATGGCTGGCCAGGACATCGGAGCATGAGTTCTCTGGGGGAGGGAAAGTGCTGGTTGTGTAGTACTGCCCTGCTGAGTGAGCAGACCAGAGCAGCCCACTGGCTATTTGCAGTATACGAAGCGGTAGCTGTGCTTAATAGTAAACAGCAGAGCACCTCAGGTTACATCTGCCTGTGGAGTGCAGGATGGGGATGATGAGGTCCAAAAATATGAGAAGTCATCCTAGGCTTCAGCTCATCAGTGCAGTATGGCCCAGATTCAGGATTCCCATGCCATAACATGTTCAGAAACAGCCTGTAGTTTGGGGCCTGGAGAATTATGGACATTACAGGGTCAGCGTCCAGCCCGAAGGAACATGTAATACTGCAGATCCAAAGCTGTGCATCCTGGAATACACTGGTTAGAGGCTTTTATCCTCAGGAGTGGGACAGAGCTTTCTTCAGCATGGCAGCACCACAGGCTTCAGTGGAAAATCTGGTTTTGTAAAATATTTGAAGTTGGACTTTCCTTGGGTAGTGTGAGCCTGTTTCTGGCTTGTGCCATGTAGAGAATTCAACTGAAAGGTTATCATGCTCCCCTCTGTTTTTTTAAGTACCAGCATTGCACTTCTCCCAGGTGACCTGGTCTTGTTTGCCTGTTTACAAGGTGCAGCAGAAGAACAGAAAAGATTCATGCAGGGCATATGAATGATCACGGCAAAGAGCCATTCCAGAGAGACATTGTCTCTTGGATGGGAGGACAATAAAGCATACATGGGTATGAAACTCTATGAGGCCTGGAGAAGCTGGTGAAGGACAGCAGGAAGCATCCTCAGAGCAGGGAGTGGGATGCACTGCTGGTGGCCATGCGTTAAGGTCGGGATGAGCAAAGCATTTTGTAGCATGCCTGTTTTCTGAATGCAGTGTAGTGAAAGGGTTGGAAGATCCTGAAGATGCTGACATTCTCCAGCTTCTGCTTTTTATGAGAATTTCATTTAAATGCAATAAAATCACATGCATCACGTAGGATCCATCCAAGAGGGTTTGGAAGGCAAAAGATGATCTTCCTTGGATACCATTTGAAAGAAATCTTGCTCAGTAAGGAAGATGCAATTTTCAGTGACTATATAAACCTAGGAATTCTCTTTTACAGAGACACACATGTCCTTATCTTACCCGACATTGTACAGAATCACAGAATACTAGTCCAGGAACCTTCTATAAGGACTGTGAACACTTGTACTCTGATTTACTAGTACTAACTGGACTAATTTTCTTCAGTTTCTGAAATGACTTAAACCATAGCCCAGTACTGATATATGACTAAATTGCCTCCTTCACTGGTTTCCAGTTCTGCTGTTTCTTGCTAGCACTGTTTCCCAAGGGCCTGGTGAATGAGGGCTTACTTGGGATTATCTTGTAAACATGAAAAGCAGACTTCTTTAGCCCCACAAGTTACAGTGAATTTTCAAGGAGTTTCCAAACCACTGTATTGGAACCTTCTTTATCTCCTTGCCTGGCAGGTCAGATTATAATACAGCTTCTTAATATTACTTAACGTCAGCGATGCTGCCTCAGCAGAGCACAGCCCACCGGGTGCTGGGAAGTCACGTGCCTGGAGGGGAAATGCTGGAGTGGACACAGATAGCCTTGCTGAGGTCCTGTCTCCAACAGCTCAATTAGATTAAGCAAGTAAATCAAAAGGCTGCAGGAGATCGATGCCCCTGACAGATTAAGGCCTTTCAGGAGAAGTGGCACTTGTTCTGAACACAATCCATCATTGCTGCAGGGAAGGGGCCCCAGAGGTGCCATGGGAGCTGCCTGCCCTCCTGCACAGAGGCACAGTTCTGTGCTGCCATGAGCCAGTCCAGCAGAGGACAGCAGGTCTTGCACTACAGCACAGAGCAGTGAGGATGAATCGCAGCTGAGGGCCTGACTGGCTCTACTGACACACCTGATTCCCCTGAGGTTTAGCTCCCAGTGCTTAGTTATGGTCAGAGGAAGGCCTTTGTTGTTACAGCCAGCCTTGCTGCTTTCAACATAGAGCATTTCTCTGGATGCGACAGGCCGTTCATGTCAGAAGTGACAGGGAGGATGAAAAATAAGGAAGTGGGGCTCATACGACTTAAATCAAGGGCTGAGTGGTGGCGACCACTTTGGGATGGGTTGAGGCTGTGTTCTGGGGCCCTCTGCCCTGCCCTGCCTGACCGCTGCTGCCCAGCAGGGAGATCCATACGCCCAAGTCCTGCATCCAAGCAGATGAGCAACTGCTGACTTGTCCAAAGGCCTCACCCTGGCAGATCCTCCACCTCCATGTGCGCAGGATCCGCCACCTTGGGTGGTTCCGCTCCGCTGGCAGGGTCCGGGTGAGGAGGTGCTGCAATGAGTCCAGACAGATGAGCCAGGAAGGAGAGCTTGGGTGGCAGGAGACAGCATAGGGGAGGAGAGCTGTATGGCAGGCTCCTACACCAAACCAGGCTGGGAGGAGCGATGTGTCCAAGGGAGCGGACGCTGTCAGCTCTCAGGCAGAATGGAAACATCCTCCATTTTCAAGGCAGCTTCTGGTGGGGCTGCAGCAAAACGTCTTTTCAAATTGAAGATACTGTCATATTTTCTGTCTTCTTGGGCTGTTCTTCAGGTATGATAATGTTTCCAGCTGATAATACAGCCCAGCTCAGCTCTCTGCTTCTAAAAGAAAGTATTTTCCTGCATGACCATTCTTCTTGCCCTTGAAGAATCATACAAAAAGGCTGCAGCAGAGTATGGACAGGAAGAGGTACTGGCTCAGGGGGGTGTTTGTGTCAAACTGATCTGCTAACCAAATTCCAGTGCTTACAGAAAAAAAATCCAGTGATTCACCATGTTCTCAACATCCATCTTTCTGTATGTCTCCCCAGCTCCACTAAGCTACTCTTGTGATTCTTTTGGATCCACTGTGGGTGTTGACTAATTCGGTTAATGCTGGTGTCTGGAAGAATGCAAAGAAGGAAGGTAGCTGCAGGTGCAACCTGTATGTTGAGTAAAAACAGCGGCTTTGTGCAGAAGCTTCTGGAATGGTTATATGCACTCATGAATAGTGGGAGGCTTTACAGATCTTCCTGAAGGTAATTTTAAAAATTCCAAAGACACTAGTCTAAAATGTGATTGATTTGTTGGTTGGGTCATCCCTTGAGGATGTTCAGTGGAAGAGAGGTAAGAAGTTTGATGTTGAAAGATTTAGTGTGTGTGTGTTATAGGAACCCAGATCAGAGCTTTCAGGTGGATCTGTCTGAACTATCTCCTTCAAGCAAACATGCCCCGAACACCAAAAGGCTGGTAAACTTGAGAGCAAAGAAAAAAACCCCTCAAAGTGGAACTATGAGCATTTTTAAACCAGAGAACTCCAGAGTGAGACAAAACAGAAGTTAAAGAACTTTTAATGAATCTTCTTCCTCTCCTCAGTTTTCTTTCTTTCAGGCTTGCTTTCGTTCCCAAAGCCATTTAAGTTTCCTGGATGCAACCAAACTCCAGGTAATATTGTCTGGTCCAAGGGGAACTCTTTCCCTTTTCATCATATCCGAGGCTGTGTGCTTGCTGCCCCTTCTCAGGGTTTCTTTTGCCTGGATGGACCAGGTGATGTTTCTTTTTCTTCCATTAAACTATGCAAACCCTTTTGAATATACTATTTTCCAACACTGAAAACAACCTGTGGCAAATTCCACAGACAATTTAGAGACTGTGTGGAGACATTCTTTCTTTTTGCTAGTTTTGAGCCTGCCATCTGATAGTTGGAGGATTCTTCTTGGAAGAAATGGCAGACTACTGTCACCTCTCTTCCAGGCTGAAGATTCATGTCCCGTTTACCTATTTCTTACACAAATGTCATTTCATACCTTTTATTGTCTCTGTTGCTCACTTTTGTGTTTTCTTGCCGGTTTTATAGCAGTCTTTCTGAGATGGGGAGATCAGGTTTATGGACAATATTCAAGAAGTGAATACACCATGGATTTACACAGTAACAAGAGGTTGTTCTCTGTACTGTTCTCCATTAGTTTCTGAAAATTTATTAGCAGGATTTCTTATTTTTTGGTTATCAACAGATTATCAACAAATCGATAATCAACAATTATCCCTATCTTTAATCCGTTTCTCATTGGATTCTTCTCCTGAAGCATTGTTCAGTGACTGTCACCAGGAAGAAGCCTTATCCTGGGAGTCTTGCTCTCCTACTCTGCTCAGGGCAATGCAATGATTAGCCAAGGGTATTGTATCCATTTATTTATTAGTGACGTGTTGACTTGAGAAAGATTCATATGATGATTTATAAGTCTAAAATATTAAGGGCAATCAAACACAAAGCTGTTGAATATCTGTGATACTAAACTGCATTATTTTCTGGCTTATTTCCCTACATATTTAAGTAGCATGGCCATGATATTAGCTTCCTGTCCTACTGTTTTCCCTGCAGAGACCCACATGTGTTATCAATATGAGGAATCTTTATAATTATCATAGTGTAATTATCTGTAGCAAAGATATATTCTGAGATGGAGGACAGATGACTAGTTAGTGCCACAAATCTATAGTAATTAGAATTAAATTCTGAGAGTATTGGCTTCCCCTCAGTGGCCAGCTCATTGTTCTCCATGTGTAATTTTAAACATATTTTTTCCTGAGGTTTGCTGGGTTTTTAAAATTTCACTTGGAGAACTTCATCACCTCCATACACTGAAGAGTGCTTATGGGCCTAAATCACTGTAACTGGCAGATCAAAATCTGTGTTTTCTGTTAAGACATTTTCCTCTTTTTACTGCTTATGTAGGACCAATTTAATCAACTCATGATCACCAGCATTTTCAGAAACTTAAAGAAGTGATTAGATTTTGTGGTAATTTTATGCACTTTAGAAATGGTTTGAGTGCTCACATGGTTTAAACTGGCTTTCATCAATCCTTGCCTATTAACACTGTCTAATGATTTGGCCAGCCTGTCATACACTGGAGTCTGTTCTGACCTTTCGCTGTTGTCTGACAATGAACAGACAGGGATCTGAATCCACATGATTCATATCCACATTTCTGAATTTGGGAGAATCTGGATCCAGACATCAGTTTTAAAAAAAGAATTCCTTGTGCTGAAGATGTGGATCCAAGAACTGAATAATGTAGTCATTGGTTAGAATCCAGAAGCATCCTAGAAATGCACTCTGTTCTGAGCAGTGTGTGTACTCTTTGAGAAAGGGACCAATACTTCAAAGATATTTTTTTCTTTCTGTTAGAATAAATCTCAATAATGTACTTCCAGCTGCAGTAAAGAAGCACTACTTTAAACTAAAGTAAGGCATCCCCTGGAACATTTAGATTATTTTGGGTAGATTATCTTGATGAATTTACTTGTGGGTTCATGCATCTCAATAGCACCCACAGAAAGCATCAGGCTTTGTGAAATTGCATTAAATTAGCAGTTAAGTGTTTGGAGACTTGGTTTCTTAATATTGTTTAGCCAACCGTATCATGCAGATTGTGAAAAGTGCTTTAATCTGCAACATACAGGACTTCCCAAGGGATTAGCAGCAGCCCTGATATGTTAATATTGCAAAAATGGATGATCCAATTAAGCTCTGCTAAACCATGGCAGAATGTAAGGTCCATATGTTGGTTTATCCTCATGGTTTGTGTGTTAGTCTGAAATTGCTAGGCAGCCTGTGCCATTCAATGGGTTCTGAGGCTTCATCATGGCTGGTAGAGGGAGAAAAAGCTCTTTGCCTTACTGATGAGGGATTTTTTCTTCCCCGTACAGCATATTCTCACTCACAGGGCAGTTTTCCAAGAGAAGCATCTTCCACTGATGCTGTGATCAACTAATTTTTTTGCTGCAGCCCAGTAAACCAAAATGTCTCTAAACTTCTGTGCCCAAACACAATCCATAAAGAGCAGCTAAGTATGGAGAATAATTTTCACCAGCAGGTGGAAAAGGTCCTTGGTAACCTCACTATGAGGTATCACAGACCTACTTATATCTGTACTCTCACCTGGGTGTCGTGGTTTAAACACACTGGCAGCCAAACACCACCCAGCCGCTCGCTCACCCTCCCCCTGCCCCAGGGGATGGGGTCGTATTGGAGGGGTAAAGGTAAGGAGACTTGTAGGTTGAGATAAAAGCAATTTAATAATGTAAGTAAAATAAAATTAAAATAATAATATCAATAATAGTAATAATAGAATATACAGATGAGTAATGCATAATGCAATTGCTCACCCCTCACCAGCCGATGCCCAGCCCATTTCTAGTTAGCGATCTCAGAGGAGAGGAAATCCTAAAACCACAATCCAGAAGAGAGAGAGCAAGAGCGAGAGAGCTTCCCAGCCAACCCTCATCTATATACTGAGCATGATGTTACATGATACGGAATATTTCATTGGACAATTTGGGTCCTGAACTCTGGTTGTGCTCCTTCCCAGCTTCTTGTGCACCTGCAGATGGGCAGGACATGGGAAGTTGAAAAGTCCTTGATTTCTCAGCAACACCTAGAAACATGAGTATATTATCAACATTCTTCTCATACCAAATCCCACACTGAATACAAAATATAGCACTATTCTAGCTAGTAAGATGAAAGATTACCTCTATCCCAGCTGAAACCAGGACATGGGCTTAGTGCAAAGGACTGACCTGCTAGCAGACAAGGAACACGTCTGTGATGGGCTCCTACTGAATTATTGAACTGACCTGTATTTATGTCTGCACTGAGGCCCTTGGGAAATTTGGTTCTGTGAGCTCCTCAATAACAAATTTAGTTTTTTTCAGTGTGCTATTTGAGCTACCTTGTCATGTCTATACAGGGAAGACTCCACCAAAAGACATTATGCAAATGAGTTCCCTGACCACCCTAAACAGTGTATATATGTTTCTTACATAGGAGATGTCACTCCTATGCTCCAGCAGCAACCTCTTCTTGAATAACGGCCACTCTGGGTAGAGGTGGGAAAAGCAGAGTCCTTCAAGCTTCTTCCAGCGCAGTCCTGTTCTCTGCTATAAACCATGCCCTGCTGTCTACCTTTGCAGACTCTGTTGTTGAGATTATTTCTGCTGGATGATTACTCACAGCAGCTTGTCCAAATTGTTAACTCTTCTGAACAGAGACCAGGAGCTGACAGAAGCCACAAAGGATTTCTTGCAGGGTATCTTTCCATAGGCAAGTCACTAGACAAGTCCATGAGCATCTTTATCATAGTCCATTCTGTCTTCACTGGAGGTTGGGCCAGAGACCTCCAGAGAATCCTTCCAGACTATATCAGTCTCTGAGTCTATGACCAGGACTTGTAGAGGCCTCCTTGCTCCTTCCTCCCTTGGAGCTGTATTCCTGCCACTGCTGGCTGACAGTGTCCATCCACTGTGCGGGGTCATTAGATCAAAGTAGGGTTTGCCACTCTGTGATGCTGGGTCAGGCAAGCACACAAAATCCTCAGAGATGATGTCTAAGTGATGCTCTGCTGTTGCCTGATGCATGCAGTGTAGCAGCAGTCACAAGTGTGCTATTCATTTGCCTATGGAAAGGTAAGTTTTTCTTGTTTAACATTCCAGGACTCTTCTACAGTCCTTTGTCTCATCCCACTGAGACTGTACTGCTGCTGTTGTTTTGTGATACTTTTGTTCTTTTTTAAGGGCATCTATATTACTCTCAAAATTGTGAATTAGGAACAGAAGATAGTTACAGCCATAGTTACTAATTTCCTATGGCACAGAGAATAACATATTACACCTTCTGATGGAGATAAATAGTTCAGGTTTTCCCTCTTGGAGGTACAGAGATATATGCTGACATGTGTGGGGTACTTCTAAAGGCTTCTCATTTTTTTCAATTCTCTTTTGATTGTATTACAGTATCTTCTCCCTCATATTCCTAGGTGTTATTTTCACTTATTGATTCTTTTGGGGTAACTAGGGCAATATTAGTGTACTTTAGCTATCTAATTATCTTTAAAAAACATTGCCCTCGGGTTTGTACAACTGGCTTGAATATGAATTTATCACTTTGCCAGTTAGGATTAAGAAAAGACACTCTTCTCACCTCTTTCTTGCCCTTGGAATTCCCAGCTACAAGTAAAGTACATACTGGAAGTCAGTATTTCTTTCCTAACAGTTTAAGTAATTTTGGCTTTACAGAGGTTCAGAAGTTCACCGAGTAAGATGATGCCTCTCTGCTTACTATGGAACCTCTGGTTAGATAAAGAAATCGGAAAAAAAGGTAAAGTTTTTCAGATATTCTTCTCCCTTATCAATTCTTTAATGTTTAATGTTAAATTAAAATTCTAAAACACACACACATTTTATTTGTAAGCTCTTTTCTAATGTGCCAGCTTATCCCAATAGCTGGAATAATGTCCTGAGAGCATTTAAAAATGGCAACTAGTGAGGAATCTGGACATTTTCTTAATACACAGACGTTCATCATTTATACTCAGTGCTGCCAAACAGGGTAGCGAATATTACTGGATATCAAGTGCAATTGTGGCTTTGTCCTCCTGGGAGGTAAGGCATTTCAAAGGAAGAACAGGATGTCCCAGCAGTAAGGGCTGCAGTCCTTGGGTCTGATAAGATGTTTGTGAATCTCTCCTTCTACTTTCTTTGCTTTTTTTGACAAGTGCACAAAATAAAACATTTCATTTGGGATTGTAAGGAATATTTCATGCTGAAAGGAACAACTTTTTTTGGTTAGCAAGAAAAATAATATTCCAGTATGATCCAAACAAAGCCTTTTTTCTACTTGATTTTTCAATTTTGCTGTCAAACTGAAAAATCAGCTATTCCCCCAGGCCAGTAACAGGGAGCTCTGTTCTCCTGTATGGAACAGCAGTGTCCTGATGCTGAACAGAAGAATATTTCCTGGCAGCATCATTTGTTGTAAGTCTTAAAAGATACTCTGATCACAAAGAAGAAAGTGAAGCAGAAATTCCAGCCTTTCCTCACCAGTAGCGCAGCTGAGCAATTTCAAGAGGCAGCAGCAGGAGGCCAGCTCCTTTCCATGCCTTAGGATCTTCAAAACATCCTAAAGAAAAGTAATTTCATTCTTGTTTTTAGCTCACAAGCTTTTAAAACAAATGACTTTCCCCTCTAGCAACCCCGTAGAGGGTGTTTTCAACATGAAAAGAGGAAAGGAGCATTCACCAAACCACTGTGGGTGTCATGTGGAACATCTGAGAGGTCTTCTAGGAAGAAAAAAAGACTGGTGCCGAAGGAAACATTTCTTCAGCTCAGAATCATCTGGGGGTCTGGTTCTCAGGCCCTCTGGTGCAAGAAAAAGTGTCTGGTCCTGGTTATTATTAGTTACTTTGGCAAACCAAATAGTGAGGAGCTGGGATCCTGCTCTCTGACTGTGTTACTCTTTGCCCTGCACTTAGACGTATGGTGGTATGGCAATGCCAGCTGCGGTGTGAAAAACTGCAGACTTCATCTAACACAGGTGAGAGTATAACTCTGGCATGGATACAGCCATCCCAGCAAAAATATCCTGGAAAAGTTAATTTTGTTCTGGGGAAACTGCAAGTGGAGAAAAGCAATTTCATTTTGTGCAGCTGTTTCAAATTGTGGTTTTGCTGTGTGTCAGAACACAGTAAAGGTAAGCAAATTAAAAACCTAACAGAAAGTAAGATTTTCCCCAAGACATAATGGTGAGAACCATTCTGCAGTGGGCTGGGCAGCAGGCTGACAGGGACCAGCAGAAGGAGAAATCCTTGGTGTTCCTGCTCACCGAAGCACTCTGGATGAGCCTGGGACGCTGCTCTTCCATGATCTTCAGACAACCATTTTCCCATCAGCCTGCAGAAAAGGAGTTTGGATGCCTTAGTATTCCATCAGCCTGCTAAGAAGCAGAAACATGTGGGAGTCCCACTGGTGTTTCCTCTAATTGGAATGATTTGCAGGGAATATGTTAACTCCAGCAAATTTGTTAATTCTGATGAAAAAAAATGGCTGGTTGGCCTGTTTCCAGTTGGTCTTCGGTCTCAGCTTTATTCCCATAAGTATCATCTGGCTGGTCTAAACTGTGTCTTCACTTGTCTGGTTATTTGAGGAAGGTGTTCCTACGTAGATTAGATTACACACCTCTTCATGTCTACTTCAGGCAAGATTCTACCAACAAGTTTTTTGTGACAAGGTTTTGGAGAAAGAAGAAATATATATTCCTTCCTACTAGAAGAATCTGAAGGACACTGGTTATGCTCTTCTCTTGCCTCTGAGCTCTCCTAAGAAATTTATATGTACTGGGTCCTAGGACAGAAGCATGGGCAAACTGCCATAACATTATGCATCTTCTTGTAGGTCTCACAGCATCATTAAGGTAACCAAATGCCAGATGACTTCAGTGAGTGTGGTTTACTATGAACAGCTCTCCCTGGACTCCCTTTAAGGCGAGCAGAGAGGGATCAGTACCTACATGGAACAACTCATCGAGTCTTACCAGTGCTGACATCAGGATGAGGTGACTGGTTCCCAAGCTACACTCATGTGTTTTTTCAACTCAGATTTAGATGTCTCCACTGAAGCCTTCACCACTCAGTTGAACTCCCAAATTTTCTCTCTGACCTTTGAGTCTGTTCTTGAGCCTTTGTGACTACCTCCCTTTCTTTCACACCTTTTGTAGGAGTGTTATATTCTATATATTCTTGAACTTTTCTTCTAAATGAGCTAACATTATGCTAAGACTTCTGTGGCATGTTAAGTGATAACAAGCCACAGGAGAGAGAGTGAATGACTGATGAGCAGGTGAAGCTTTGTAGGTCTCTAGAAATAATGATAGAACAACCAGGAGCAGAACTTGAAAAGACGAGTTCATCCAGCAATGTGGGACTACAGAATTCTAGCAGAAAATGGAAAACCTGGAAAAAAACATAAAGTCTTTTTAGAGCATTGCTGAGATTATTTACCCATATAAAAGTTTAGCCAAAGAGGTCTCTTAGAAGTTATCTCCTACAGATAAACTGTATAGACAAGATGCTAATAAGGTTCAGAGGAAGGTGCAACCAAGCCTGAAAAACTTGACAGAGAAGTATTAACTGAACACAGAGTAATTCAGTACCCTGTGCTAAGGATGAAATGTGAAGAGCCAGACTGGCATGAAAGTACATTCTAATTTGTAATCGTTGTGACCGTTATTAGAAGAGTCACGACTCTGCGACGGTTTAAGGGATGTGGGTCTGTGTCTGCCTCTTGTCATGGCCACACATCTCTGTCAGTGTTTTGCCATGGGCATGTGTACTTTAACACCCTTTCAGAGTAAGCATGTTAGGCCATGCCTCAGACAAAATACTTGTCTGAGTCTGGCTGCTAGACTGAGTGTTTATGTAGGTATCTATCTACTGCTTTCTTCTCAAGGCATTGAAACAGTATGAGATACTGAGTAGTGAAAGTGAATTCACAACTGGAACTTTTTAAATAAAAAAGCCAATGAAACTTGAAGGTAATGAAGCACCACTAACCCTGAAGAAAAACTGGGGTGACCTGGGAATCATCAGTTTCAGTGGAAGGCAGTGCCTTTATAACCCAATCTGGAGTTTATTTGACTCTAGAAAACCACGGTTTACACAAGCTTTGTGTTCCTCTACAACACGAAAACCTCTGAAAATCAGAACAGCAGGGATTTGGGTGGCTGTCTGACCCATCTCCCTGACAAAGGCAGGAGCAACCTGTGTGAGTCCCATTGTTGTTACTCATCCTGCTCTTAAAATTCCATGGAGATAACAGATGCACATCTTCCCTGGGAAAATGCCTCCATTTCTTTACTAGTTTCCCTGCTAGAGATCTCTCTCCAATGTTTAACCACACTGTTCAGTGCTACACTTTAAGCCCACATTGAACAAGGACAAAAATATTCCTTCCCTTTCTTTAACTGTCCTTTGTACATCTGAAGGCAACTATCATGTCTGCTCTCAGTTACCTGTTCTCAAGACTAAAGGGAGCCCAGTTCCTCCAGCCTTTCACTGAAACATAGAAAACCATCAAATTTAGGTAAGGTTGGTCAGGGCATTTCTCACACAGGTCATGTTTCCAGACCTCAAGCCTCCTTGTTCCTGCTTCTGGACTGTTCCCGGTAACTCCACACTGTTCTTAGAACAATGCTTCTAACAGCAGTGCTCAGAACAGAGTCCACTGCTGCAGCTGAGGTCTTGCAGGAAGCAAGTGGACTACAGCATGTATTGCATGTGTCTTATAAATGATATTTCTCCTTCTGTAGAGCTCAGGCGTGCCACGGGGCTCCTCTCTTGGGCATGAGGTTACAACATCAGTCCCTACCTTCCAGTTCTTCTGTATCTGTCTCCAGCCACTCATCCCCATTTTTTAATCTTTTTTTTCCCCTTAACTTTATAAGTATGCATATATCCTTCCTAAAATCCATACCGTTTCCCCCTGTTTCTCCAATTTGTTAAGAACATTTTGAATTTCAGTCCTTTCTACCAAAATATTTCCAGCCCCTTTCATCTTATGTGCAGACATAATAATCACACATTTCATTCTATTATTTAAGATAGTATAAAAAATATTTACTACTATCAGACCCAGGGCAGGTGCCCACAAAATCCCACCTGAATCATTGTCCAGACTAATAGGTAGCTGTTGATAACCACCACCTGAGTGCAGCTTTTACTTCTTAGCAGAGGTTTCATCTAGCCTGTGTTTGCTCAACTTTCTGATGAGAATGTCACATGAGCCTGTGACAGAAATCTTCCTAAAATCAAAATATATGATCTTTGCCACTTCTCCCTTCTCTGCAGAGCCTGTTACTCTGTCATAGATGGAAATTGCACTAGTTTGACATAATTTGTTCCTTACAAATCTGTTGGATGTTGTCACCTCCTTGTCATTTTCTAGGTTTTCAAAAATTGTATGCTTTTGTATTTGGAACTGCTTTTCTCTAGGACTGGGTAAATCTATAATTCTCTGATCTTTCTTCCTTGTTTAAAAAAGATACTATGTCTGCCATTTTTCATCTTTCTGAAAACTACTCCATCTTAATTTCAAAGAAAACCACAAAACTGTGTTGAGTTTACAGACTTCTGAGAACTGGCTGAAGCAGTGTGAATTTCTTTAGGCCCGGATGATTTGAAAGCATTTATGAACTATCTAATGCCTTTGTTAGATAATGAACTTTACTGTAAGGGATCACAATTAATCCTTTTGCTAACAGGAGCTTTCTCTCCCCACTGACTAGTAAACTGGTGCTCTTCAAGGTCTGACTCTTATCTCTGAAGTGTCTGCATTATGTCTCCTCCTGACTCCTTATCTCCCTTACTAGTAGTATTTCATTTGGGTCTTGATGCCTCTGTTTTTGTCTCTGTTCTGTGATATTCTCCTCAGATATATGACCTACTTTTCACATTCTTTGTTCCTCATTTTTGCTGCTAATAATTTAGTTAAGCTGGTCATTCCTGGCTCTTCTCTGGCATTTCTTCCTAGGGATAAATTGAACTTACACACTTGCTATCAGTTGACTGAAGCTATTAGTCGTCCTGAACTTCCTGTTCTGTTCATCTGCTTTTATTATGAACACTAATCAGCTCTCTGAAGTTCTTGAAGTCTGTTTCTTTAAAACTCGGAGTCTTTCGTTTGCTTTCTTCCCTCCTTGCTCTTCTAAGGATCATTAACTACTGTCATTTCTTGATCACACTTTTCTCTCCCGCTTTCCTTATTAGTGAGGATCAAACACTATCTCAGTGTCCTTCCAGTGGCTTTTTCTACATCTCCATGAAGTTATTTCCTTCACATTACAAGAACCTCTGGAAAATTTATAGCCTGCTGCATATTTTTTCCGAGAAATTAGCAGAGTATTTTAAGACTACTGAAATCACCAGCTTCAGTGTTTTGGGGATTTCTATGTGGTGCCTGCAGTGTTGAGGGGCAGAGAACTTTGTACCCTTGATCTTTCTGGTAGGAGTGTATATAGGTGTAATGTGAGGTATCACAAAGGCCTCACACTTGGTTTTGCATGTATTATTACTGGAAGCTTTTAGTCTTCCTGCGCTTTTCTGCCTTCTGCACTTCCTATACAGCCTTGTGGCAGCACTAACTCTGTTCCCCATCTGTGTGACTTTCAAAAAAAGTGACTTCCAAAATTAAATAACACTTTTGTGCATGGCTTCAGACTCTTGAATGCCTTCTGTTTATTCCCTGTGCCTTTTGAACTACTATAAAGCATCTGTTTATCAGGTTGACCTACTGTCTCCTGCTTGCTCCATTTCTGACCTTTGTCCAGGTTTCCATCACTTATGCTTATGTGTGTGATCTTATCACAGGTTATCTCCGATTTTAGATTAAAGCTTCTCATTAGCAAGCTGCTATGTGAAGATACACTTTCTCCTCTCTGTGAGAAACTCTATGTTTCTTTTCCAGAGATCAAAGACACTCACCTCTGGTGGGACCTGACTGTCTACCTCAGGGACAGAGATTGTAACCGACCCACAGAGGCACATCCCAGCGGGTCAGCACAAGAGGATTCACCTCCAGACAGCAGGACAGGGACCACGGGAGTCACACAGAGGGTTCCTGGGAAGGCTTTTGTCAAGAGGCCACAGGCCAGCTGCTGATGGCCAGACAGCACAGGCTGCATTGTCCCAAAGAGCGTGGTCTCCTGCTGCGTGTAGCAGCATGACACCCGGTGCCATCATGGCTGTCTGCAGTGGAACACACTGAGGAATGAAAGCCCTTCTGGGCTCTGCACTGTCAGCTCAGTCTCATACTATGGTGGGACCCAAATGAATTTCTGCTTCTGGGAGCCACCGGAGACACCTACCAGGTACTTGCCCAAGCTGGTTTGCCTCTGCAGGGTGGAAGAACTCTCCCCCAGGATCCATCTGGGACTCCCCATGGGTTCCTGCTGTGTTTGGTGACCCTCTGCTGAAAGTAGCACCTGTTTGTAGCAGTTGGGAGTCCTCTTCTCTAGAGACCCCAGATACCATGACTCCTTCAGGAGGAAGCTCCAGTTGCATTTAGACGCCTGGGACTCCCCCCAGGCAGAACCCAAAAATGGTTTGCCTCTGGTGGGAAGAAGCCCCCATGCCAGCTGTCTGTCTGGGACTCCAGACAATCCAAATCCAAATGATTTGCTTCATCTGGGGGAGAACTGACATGCCACTTTTACACCAGGAACTCCTCAGAGGTAGCTCCTCAAGTTGGTTTGTATCCTCAAAGATGAAGTGCTCACCCTCTGTGGCTGCAAAGTACTTCTGCAGGTTCACAGTCTGGTTTCTCACTGCAGAGATGTAGATTGCAATGAAGAGTCACTGCTTAGGTTTTTTTGCCTCTGGTGGCAGGAACTCTGTTTGCAGGCAGCTGACTAGGGTGCTTATGAGCCAGCTGACTGTGTTGGTTTTTGTTGGGATAAAGTTAATTCCCTTTCTAAGGGGCTGCCCAGGACACTACCCAAGTAGATTTGTGTCTATGAAATTCATTCATATTCTGTGAAGCTGCTGAGGGTTTCTTCCAGATAGAAATCAGTCATACCTTTCCTTCCCTGAAGAGTAGATCCCATTGCAGGAAACAGCCCACTTGACCTCCCGTGCAGTGACTGGAGCTGTTTAGATGCAACTGCATCCCCAGGTAGGAGCCCGAGGCACCTAAAAGATACCTACCCAAAAGGTTTATCCCAGAAACAATCTGTGACATTTGACAGCTCCTGGCAGGCTCTTGGAGTCATAAATACTTTAAGGAACCTTGTATCCTGAGTCTTTCTTCCCAGCCTAGATCCACAGTGAACTATGCAGGGCTGCCGCCATGCCCACTAGTCTCTCTGGGAAAAATCTCAGTCTGTCCCTTTTTCATCTGTTCACTTGACTGGGGCACTGCAGGCATGGAAGATGTTGCCCACTGGGCACATCTGGTGGAGTTGTTTGTAATTCCTCTGCACGTATTTGTCCAGGGATTCCTGAGCTGTGCTGCTATAACATACAGCTGTCCAGAGTGCAGTTGTAGGCCTCTTTGAAGAAGGGTGAAGCATTTCCCTTCAGGACTGTCTTTAAAGACAATATTCTGGAGGTTGTCTTGCCCCTGTTCTTGACCAGTCTTGCTTGGGCGTCTTTGGTGGAGTCTTTCTGTGCCAATGTGTCTAGTCATTTTGTGCTTCTTCAGACCAATCCTTGCTGATTGCCTCACTGGGAACTGATGTGTTTCTAACTGCCCAGGGAAAGGTGATTCCACTGTTCTTCTAGAGAAGGTAATGATCCCTAATGTCTGTTCCAAAGAAATGTCTTCTTTCTCTGGTGATTCCCCACATCATTGGAAACTGGACTGAAGATTGACTGCACAAGCATCTGCAGTATAATTACAGGGATGAGTCTGGTGTAGGGAGCCTGCAATATTTGTCATGCTGTAGTGATGCAATATTTTCTGCTTTCAGCAAAATGATTAAGGTCGGCTCTTGATGCTGGTGGCCATGACCTAGACAGCGTCAAGTACCTTGTGTGCAGCACACTGATCAAAATGGCCCTCATCATTTGAAGCTCAGCAGGGTTGGTGAGCTTTTGCCACTTGAAGTGGAGCTTCATAAGTTAGCTGTAAATGAGCTCGGTAGGGGACTAAAAGCAGCCTAGGTTTTGGGCCATCAGGTAGGTAGCCGGTCAAATACCCTGGAAAATTTTTAAGTTGTTATGGGAAATGTTGTTAGATATAAACCACATGGGGTTTCTTGGTGACTGTCTTCTGAAAGATTACAAATAACCTAAAACAGATTCACTTTTTAAAGCTTAGAGAACAGCAGTCTCATTGTCTGGAAACATCTTCCTTTCTGTCTCTCAAGCATGTTATTTTTATGCCTAAGGCATCCTGTCTGCATTTGTATTTGTAAGCCACGTCCACAACTTATACGTGCCACAGAGCACCTGGAGCACTGAGGCTGTCGCTCACCCCCACCCCAGTACCACACAAAGCGTTGCCAAGCTTCACTAGTGTCTTATAGATATGCCTGATGCCAAAACATTTTTATTACTCACTGTACTTCTATTCCAAAACATTGGATAAATCACTACAAGAGTAATTATTTTTATTGTATTAACAGAAATGTGTGTCCTTTCTTAGAGATAAAACATATCTCTCTTGAATCTGAGGTCCTACCCTTTTTTTTCTGCTGTCAAGTACTCTTATGCACATATCATGGAAGTTAAGAAAACTAGTAGCTGGGTCTCAAGAGCCTAATTGCTTTCCATTCCTACTCCTTCACAAGCTTTATTGCTAAAAGCCTTAATTAAACAAGAAATACCTTAAGATGTTTAGCACAGTGCTACATCGGGGAGCTCTACAGAAGCTAATTTACTTTTCTGAGAAACCAAGCAGCTTCTGGTACCTGTGTTTGTTAGCTCAGCTGTTTTGCACTGCACTGGGGTGTGCAATGTAGACATTACGGGTAAACATGTACAGGGGTAGTGGAAAAAAATGAAGGTCCTTGTTAAAACCAGCATGAATTTATGTTACGAGCACAATGTAGATAGGTCTGGTTTGGGGGTGACCATGGCTTTGTAAAAGACAACCTCCCTCTTGAGAGCAGAAGCTCTCACAAATTTCTGGGGACATGATTGTCTTTCACTAACAAAGGGTGAGCTTCTGTCCTTCAAGCTGAGCTGTTTGAAAATGAGAAATATGGGCTCTGTTCTTGAGCCTTCTGCTGCTCTTGGACAGGTCACATCCATCTGATGTGTCTTACTTTCCCTGTTTATAAAATGGAGCTGAGGGTGCTGCATTTTGCTTCTACAGAGATATGAAGGAGTGGATAAGAGCTGCCATTATTCTAACAAATAGGAAATATCCACGTGTAGAGCTGGAGTGTTGGAAATGGGCAAAAACAAAGGATGGAAGTGCAGTCACTGGCTGTGATGGATCTGGTTCATGTGCTCAAGGTTTTGCTGATGAAAATGCAGGTCAGGAAATAATTTTCCAATGTGACTGATAGGGAACCTTGTTATTTCTTGTTTGCCTGTTTGTTTGGCTTTCTGTGTCTGGGATTAAGACGTTTGGCCTCCCCTTTCTTTTTCTAGTGGACACAACTTTGTTGTCTTTGTGTTTCTCTTCCTGGGTGTGTTATATGGTGTTGGGAATTGCATGCTCCCTGAATATCTGTTATGTGATGCCCTGAAATTGAAGCTGTGGTTTGGTTGTGTTTTCCTGCCCTACATTTCTCACAGATTTTTTTCCATGTGAATGATGCACCATGCATATGAAATTAAGGAAGCCTGAAATCCAGGCCTCTGAGCATCTTTGAACACAAGAAGAAAAGCAGACCTGAGGATGCTTGTTATTTCTCTCTGGCCTTCCAGCGCTCGTCACTATGGGACATCTTAGGGCTCCAGTCCAACAACTTGCTTTGTTTAAAACAGATTTTGCCAAACTTCAAGAAAAATGGTCACAGCTTGTGGACTTAATTTGAGTTTGGGCTCCAATGCCTGGCAGTCAGAAGGCTCTCAAACATTTCTGAAGTTGTGACACGTCCCCTCAGAGTCTGACAGTCGTATTAATGTAATTAGCCCCACCAGGTCGACTGTAACCAGCAGCCAGAGCTTGATTGGGTTAGTTAGCAGCTTAAGCAGAGTGAAGGGCTAGAGCTCTGAAATCAATTAATGGCAGTCAAGATCAAATTGAAAAGTAGTATTATTGCTTTCTCCTTCTGGGGAGTCAGGGCTGTGCAAGGTGGGGTCTGCATGTCATATACAATTTCTTCAAGGCTGAGAGCTGCAAGTCAACTCATTAACTTTTCTTCTCACTTCGCTGAAAAGATCCAGACATTTTTGCTATTGGGATCGACTCATGGAGAGCACAGCTTACAAAATTAAAAGAAGTAGATCTGCAGTATTTTGGATGCTTCTCTGATGCCAGTGATAGTGAGGTGGGATGCAGTAAGCATCACTGGATGTTGCTCATATTTGGCTGCTGTAGTCACCTGTGCTTTGCATTATGAGAAAGCAGCACAAAGGATGATATTTCAGCGACCAAATAGATGTTTTTTACATGAATGTGCAAGCAGCTGGGCGACTCCTTTACAGGCCACAAGCACCATGTGCAGGACATGGGACTGCGCAGTTAACTTACTGTAATTCAAGGTAAAAATCAGGGTGACAGGAAGAGACTATGGCCACACAGTAATGAAAAACCCCAAGAAAAAAACAAACCAAATTTTCAAATGTGACTGTAGACTTGCGTGCCTCGGGGCTGTTAGATATACCTTGGCAGAAGCCAACCCATATCTCTACAAAACAGACAGTTTTGCATGTTCCCTGTTTGACTGCAGTCACTTTTGAAATCATAAGTCACTCCTGAAAACTGGAGCCAAGAAAGCCAAATAGCTTTTTCAAAGTGTAGGGAAAGCTTCAGCCATTTCAATGCATAAAGCTGGTCAAATGAAGCCTTATATGAACAATAGATGTGAAAAACACAGCCTCCTTTTCTACTCTTGGAACGTAAGGAAAGAGGTGGCAAATCCTTCAAATGTGTCCATTAGTGAAAATTATTTCACAACTTCATCACCTCCTGTAAATCCTATTTATCAGCCACCAGCAGTTCTCCAAATCACTTGCCACTCTGAGCGACGTCAGGGAGCTGTGTCTGGTCAGATAAGCAAGCTGGTGGTGGCTTTCTCCCTGACTGGATGATGCACAAGCACTTCCAGCACAGATACCTCTGGTTGATGCGGTTGAATATGCAGCCTCATGAATATTCGGGCAGGTGATATGAAAATTCACTTTTGTGTACACTTGGCATGCTCATCTGAGTGTTCTTGAAAAGCAAACATCAAAGGGGACCCAGCACACTCCACAGCACTGGTACTACCTGCAGAAATTATTTAGAAATAATTTCATTTGTCCTCTTAGTGCAAGGGTGCCAGCATCCTGGGACTGTCATATCCCAGTGCTTTGTGCAGCTGCTTCTCTGCTCAGTGCTGCCCCCAGGGCCATCTCCCTGGGGCTCATTCTCATGACAGCACATTCTCCATTGTAAGGAATGAAAACCCACCAGAACCTGCCTGGAAGATGCAGTTCTTTGAGCATTGCTGACTCTGCCCAGTACTCACTGTACTTACCGCCCACAAATTCGCTTGGACCAGAAAACCCCTCATGTTTCCAGATTGAAGAGAGATTTCACCTCAGTGTGTGTGTCTGTGTATCAGGGAGCTGCTGTGCCAGCCAGAGAGGGACTGCGTTTTTCCAGACTGCTTTCTTGTGTTACTTGGGGAGGGCAAATTAAGACATAGACTTAGTTCCAGTGTTCAGCCAAAGTGGAGAGCATGCAAATAATCACTGTTCTAATTAGTCTAATTACTTCAGAGATAGCAGAGTTTTCCCCAGGAACTTTTGCTCAGTTGCTTGGCAAAGTAAACGTGTGGCTAATTCAGGCCTGCATGGCAGATCAGCTGAGCACGTACCTGCCCAGGAGAAGCTGGGAGAGCCGAGGCAAGGCGGGGTGACCTCCCATCTGAGTACACCCAGCACCGTGAGGGGCTCTCGTGGAGGCTTGTACCCTCTCTGCTGCTTGGCCTGAAAAAGCATTTCAGCCCCATGTCTTTTGGGGTCTCATGGAAATTACAAAGCCACGTGGTCAAGACCATTTAACCCTTCCCTCTCCAGCAAGGGTGTAAAGGGGATTTAAATCAGGAGAACTTCTTGTGTAGAGAAGGAGGAAAGACTAAAATATCAGCTTGCCTGATGAATAGTGGATAACACTGTGCTGCATTTGTACACACCTGTGTGTGCTTTCCAAGGTGACTGGTCCCTGCCCTCCTACCCTGGTTGTGCTCTACTAGCTCTATACAGGGCTCTGGGGAGTTTATCCCTTGGCTTCCACCCCTTAAAGGATGTTCCATTTCTGAGAACTTTCCAGTGTGTCACCTCTAAAGGGACAGCCTGATTCAGCACCCATCATCAGGCACTACAGGGCTGGGGCTGCTCCTGCCCACAGCAGTCTTAACACAACCAGCTTTTGCAGCTGCGATACTGCTGTGAAGCCAGTGCTGCTGTCTGTCCAACACAGAGTGTCCTTAGAGCAGTCCACATTTGGAGAGGCCCTTGGGGAACATAAAATTATTGCCTTGTGTTTACTGCAAGAATAAAAGCGCTTAGCATGACATCTTTCTTTCTCCATTGCCTGGTGACCCTTTGCCCAGCCCTGATGTCTGAGGGGCTCTTCTCTCATACATGTCAAACACAGCCCTTTCGCCACTCATGGCTGCAAGTGTGGGGCATCAACTTTTAACAGTATTTCATCAAAAGATGATATTCCACAATGCCTCTTACATCACATGCAAATTATTCCCACCTGCCCTCCATCAGATAGCAGTATAGTCCCTTCTCTGGCCAGCTGGGCTGTCAGAAAGTCATGTTATTGAGCTGCAGATCTGCCTGGTTTCACCACAGCTCTGCAGTCACGGGCAGATCCTGATTTTTCTTCTTCCTCCCTACTCCATGGGTATGGGCAGCATGTGGAGGGACTATCACTCTGAGCTGACCAAAGAGCTCTGGGAAATAGAGAAATTGCTTTATGAGAAAGCAGAAAATAGAGAAGTTATTTTGCCCTTGAGAAATTTGGGCTAGATCCGTTTTTCCACTCTGCCGCTTGTTTTGACAAGATATATTTTCAACACATGCCATGTTGGTTTTGGATTTTTCTTTTTTTTCTTACTCACTTTCATGAAGAATATGAAGTGTGATTTTTTGCCCTTTTACCCCCCTTTTCTACTTTGTAACTTTACAAATGTTTCCAATTCATGAAAGTGACACTGTGACAAATTCACTTTTCTTTTTCAGCTCCATCACTTTTCCAAAGTTGAGAAAGTTTCAAGAAGCTGCAAGTGGAAAAAGGGGGAAAGTGAAAGGAAAGGGCAAAAAGAAAACCAACTGATTTTTCTTGCATTCATATGTAAAATCAAGAAAATATATGCTTCCTGTCCATTCACAGCTAGATGTTTGAGATTAGAGGGACAAAATCCCCTCTGAAAAAGCTGTTTGGGACTGCTGAGGTTATGTTTTGCCTCATCCACATGCCATAGTCTCTATCACTGCTTGCTGCCGCTGTGCCCGGAGCAGAGATCAGTGTACAGCTGCCACTGGGGCTCAGCAGGGAAGCAGCAACTAAGAGCTGGAAGACAGAAAGGAGCATCTTCTCATCACCTTGCAGCTGGCCCTGACCCGGTGAGCAAACAGAGTCAGCAGGGGCCAATCAACCACTCTGCCTTTATTTCCATTATACTACCCCAAAGCAACGTCAGCCAAGTCACCTGAAATCACTGATGACTGGAGCAGATTAGGAACATGCACAAGGCCAGCAACTGCTAAAATGCAGTTTAAAAAGCTCCTTGTCACCTCTCAGCTCTTTTCTTTTTTTTTTTTTTTTTCAGGCAGTCTAGGCAGCATAGGGGAGGCAGCACCAGCTTGCCCGGAGGTGCTGACTCTCCACTGGTTTTATGTTCCAGGTGTAACAGAGGGGGTCCAGCAGGAACACCTGCCAGGCATACCACAAATGAGGGACCACAGCCCAACTGAGAGCATGGATGTGCCCTCAGGACCACTTCTCTGTTTCTGGAGATATTTGTCTTACACTGCTGTACAGCCATTCTCCCCCTGAAATGCTGCCAGTTTGGGGCTGTCACTGTGATAATTTTTTCATCATGCAAATAGACCCTCCTGCCTGCCTGTCTCGCCTGTCGTTCCTGTCTTTCTCTCATTTGACTGCCTGCTGTATCTATGCACAGGAGACTCTTGCAAAGAAACCCTTCACACCCACCAATTTAATAATCCCCTTGAATATGGAGTGGATTCTGCCTGGGCAGCCTTGCAGATCTGCTCATGAATAAATTAGCTCTGCTTTGTGAGACTAAATACATCTGCATGCTCTGGAAACATTTGTAATTACATTTGAAACGTAATCATATGTTAGAGATGTGAGTGTGTTTGTTGCCATTGTGATTTATTTTTCTCTTTTGCATTAAAAAAACTCTGAGATTTTCCATCCTGCCTAAGTTGATGACCAATAGTGGGAATCTCATTGTTGTTTGGTAAGATCGCGTTGTTTCCTGGAAAACAATGTCTGTTCTTCCTCACTCTGCTGAGGACAATGTTCCCCTGGCCTTGTTCCCAGCAGAGAGCTGTGGTAGTGCGCCCTGTAGTTAACTGTACAACCATGCATCCATAGGCTTCTCAGGGTCTCTTCCTCCTCCGTCAACCCGTGCTCTTCCTTCTGATGGCATGCACATAGGTTTTTTCCTTTGCACAGTGACCAATCCTTTATCTACTCCCTTGGATGCTGAGGCCTGAGGGACAGTGGTACTGTGTGATGTAGGAACCTTCCTGGGATCTCCTAACTGTGGGGCAATGCTGATGCCTCCTCTGCTGTACAGCGAGCCCAGTGAGCAGAGTCTCCCCTGTCCAACCTCTCAATCCCTGCTTGTATCTTCCACGTGTCCTCTGCAAAGATGAGTCCAGGACCAGCTGGAAGGGAAAGCTTCCAGTGACTTCCTAAATGGCTCTTTGCTTTCTACCCGCTTTCTACCCTGCTGGCTTGCTGCTGTTGGTTTGTGATATCAAGGAGAAGCATCTTATTCTGAGTTCTACTTCGGGCTGAGTTGTTTTGTTTCTGCTTGAGATCTGTGAATTCTCTTGAGTCCCAGGCCAGTGACCAAAGCTGTAGGAAGGATTTGGCCTTGCAGCCTTTTTAACCTGCATGAGTGTCCTAGCTACGGTGCCATTAGTAATTCCACAGTACAAACTTCTCCCAGTACAAAAATGCCGTCTCACACCTGAGAAAACAATGATAAATTCTGCTGAAACTGATATACTCCCAAAAAATGTTGATTTAAATAAATGTGCATTATTCAATAGAGGAATGTTCCATCAAAAAATGGATGTGCCTTAGGGCAGCATGTTCACACCCTGCACATTAGATCTAATGTGCCTCCATTGCAGCCCATCAGCTACAGATGCCGTCACTGCTGAGTATCCTCCAGACAGCAACTCGCAAACCCAGGGCTGTGAGCTGACCTGCCCAAGTAGTTCCTACTTCTGGTAGTGAACAAGTCTGCTCAGGTGCTTTCCACAGGCTGGGCTTGACAGTTTATGGACTGCAAAATCTCTTTGTGTTGCCTATCATTACACTCTATATCCTTCCATGTGTGCACACAGTGTTCCACTCAGAAACCCTCTCTGCATGCTAACTTTACCAGCTGTCTCAGCCTTGCAGCACAGTGCTGGGGTTGCAGTGACATGTGCTGCAATCACTTGGGTGCACTTAGCAATTTCCTCTCTCTGTGGTGCTTCCCACTGATTTACAATCAATGCTGTTCCCGAAGGCAGCTCATGAAATTGCTCTGCTCCAAGGAGTGGCTCGTAGCTTTCCTTGCCTACAGAGCACAGCCTTCTCCTGAGTTTGCCAGGACTCTTGGAGCAAATGCTGCAGCCTGCCTTAATGCTGACCTTTGGCTGTCTGCTGAGATATCATGTGTAGCTGTCACTGTTCCTCAGGTCTGTATCACTTTTTGGATGTTGTCTCACATAGTTTTCTTTACTACTCATGGGCTTTTGATTATCTTGGAAAGTGTCCTGGATGCTAATCTCAGAAACATCGGGAAAATATGTACGGAGTCTGGACCACACATACCTGGGATGTCTGTATACCCTTGTGTATTGGGTCTGGCTGAACTGGAATTGGATTTCCCCTATAGCAGCCCTCACGGTGCTGTGGTTTATGCTGGGAGCTGCAGGGTGTTGGCAGCACCCTGGTGCTGTGGCTGCTGCTGAGCAGTGCTTACACAGCACCAAGGCTCTTTCTGATATTTCCCCCAGTGGGACGGGGTGGGAAAGATCTTGGGAGGGGACACAGCCAGGACAGCTGACCCGAACCGACCAAAGGGATATTCCAGACCATGTGACGTCTGCTCAGTATAAATCTGGGAGAAAGGAGGAAGGGGGTGGGGTCACCCTTGGTCCTCCGAGGCAACTACTATGCGTATTGGAGCCCTGCTTCCTGAGAAGGCCCAACATCGCCTGTCCATGGGAAGTAGAGAATAAATCTGTTTGCTTTTGCTTCCGCGCGCGGACTTTTGCTTTGCTTTGCTTATATTAAAACTGCTTTTGTTTCACCCACAAGGGTTCGTTTATCTTCTTTCCCCTCTTTACCCTGTTGAGAAAACAAAGGGAAGGGGGGGGGAAGTGATAGAGCGACTTGGTGGATACCTGGCATTTAGCCAGAGTCAAACCATCACACCTTGCTTTAGGCATTTTGTCAACAGCTTTTAATTTCTAAGAGAGTTTAGGGTATCAATACACTTCCTTCACAAGTTCAGTCTACCTGCACCCAGCCTCATGCTTGTGTCTGGCCCCTAGACCAGGAGTTACTACACCTTGGGTTCATAGTTCGGGATGGCATCTGCTTTTATTACTACCCCTACAGTATGACACTCCTCAGCGTCAGTTTTGATTGCTGAAGACATGTACTGTGACAAGACAGGCTCAGTACTTTGCCGTTAACAGATAGAAAGTAATTACTCTAACTGCATGGGGTTTTTAAGTCTTCTTCTGTACTTCCTTGCTGATTCACTCTATTCTTGTCACCAGTGATCAGTCGCAGCCAATGCAAATTCCGGCTACAGGAGAAGAACGTATTTTCATCTTGCTCCGCAGGGTTAATCTTACTGAAGAAATGGTTCTGGAATTAACACTTGCTTAATAAAAAATAACTCCCTCATGCAAGAACAGTCTAACACAGAAATTTTTGGTGAGGAAGGATGTCCATTTTTGTATCTTACACTTCCAGAGACAGTGGTTTTTCTATACACCACTGCTCTAGGCTTGGTAGAGCAATTACGGTGGGGCTCCAACAGACTCTGAATCCAGACTTCATCTTGTGTCTGATTATAACAGGAGTAAAACCATGCTGGTCCACCTACTTTATTAGAAAGCCTCACAGTTCCTGTGAGCTGCCTTTGCATGGGGACCTGCGGTCAGGATTCACCCCACTAAGTGCAGATGTCTCCAGGGGAGTCACTTTGGCCCTCAGAGACATGGTCAGCACAGTGGGCTTTGGAGCTCATCCGAGAGGAGGCATCTGAAACAGTTGGCTCACATCCTAAAAATGCCTGTTTCCCTCCTTGGATCTCAAGTCAGTCAACAGCCTAGTTTAGCTGTAGATGTCTTCCTGATAGACACTTTAAATTAGGAGAAATTAATCCCATCTTGAGTGCCCATGATGCAGATCATTTCCTCTGTCTCTATCCAACTTAAAATCTCCAATAAATGCTCTTTCCGCATAGAATACTGATCACCCCAGGCTCTTCCACCTTTCACACACAAAACCGCTCACTACTGGAGATCCAGGTCCTCATCTGCACAACGCATCCCGTTAGTCTGAATCACTCAGCTGAGGCATTGGACCCTGCCAGTGCAATATGCCTCTGTCCCAATCTTCTTTGCATGATGTGGGGTTCTTGCTCGGATCCTTTGATAGGTGGTTTTGTGCTGAGGGTTTTGAAGGGTTGCTCAGTCGCTGGATGATTCATGCCCTTGATTCCCTGGTAGGTGGGTTGTCCAACCTGTGTTAGCATCACAGGTGGAAATATTTCTTTGCTTCTCCCTTTGGTACATCACAGACCCCCATTCTTCCTGCCAGTTGTACTTGTGTTGATAAAGTCTTGCTCATTTTCAGATGCTAAACACCAGATTACAATCTCAGTCTAAATCCACTGCAGGGGAGTTGCTCTGACACTACTGTGGTGTAACAGACACTGGGATTAGACTGAATATGTGACCACTGGAGTAGAGCAAGCAAAGAGAATCACTGCAAGGGAAACATTAGAGAAGAGGAAAAAAAAAAAAAAAAAAGGAAAGGAATTCAATAAAGAAATGCACCAAACCATTTTAATTTATCAAAAGCAAATATGTTTGTTCTCCTGTTTGTTGAAGCAGGTCATGAATTATGATTGGAAAACAGACAAACACAGTAACTAAAGGCACATTAGTTGTTCTTTCATTTCTATTTATGAATGTGTATTGGAAGAGAAACATGATAGGAAAAATAATGAATATGTGATATTTTTCTTTTTTAAATTAATGGTTATGTATTTCAGTGTGGATCATGTATCTCAGTCTGGCCTGCTGTGTAACAGGAGTAGGGTACCTCACAGCTAAACTTCCACTGCTCCACCATAGCAGAACTATAAAACTGGTTTCCATGGAATGGGAAACTGAGACACAGCAATGTCAAGTGTTATTTGTGGTGAATGGAGTTAAAGCTATCTGGTGGCCAGTCGCAGGTGGTGTTCCCCAGGGCTCAGTATTGGGGCCAGATCTTTATCAATGATCTGGATGAGGGGATTGAGTGCACCCTCAGTAAGTTTGTAGGTGACACCAAGTTGAGTAGGAGTGTTGACCTACTTGAGTGTAGAAAAACTCTACAGATGGATCTGGACAGGCTGGATCAATGGGCTGAGGTCAATTGTATAAGGTTCAACAAGGCTCAGTGTCTGGTCCTGCACTTGGGTCACAACAACCCCACAACACTCCAGGCTTGAGGAAGAGTGACTAGAAAGCTGCCTGGTGGAAAAGGATCTGGGGGTGTTGGTCAACAGCTGGCTGAATATGAGCTGGCAATGTGCCCTGGTGGCCAAGAAGGCCAAGGGCATCCTGGCTTGTATCAGAAATAGTGTGGCCAGCAAGACTAGGTAAGGGATCATCCCCCTGTACTTGGCACTGGTGAGTCAGCACCTCAAATGGTGTTCGGTTTTGGGACCCTCAGTACAAGAAAGACATTGAGTTGCTGGAGTGTGTCCAAAGAGCCACGAAGCTGGTGAAGGGTCTAGAGCATGAGTCTTATGAGAAGCAGCAGAGGGAACTGGGATTGTTTAGCCTGGAGAAAGGGAGGTTGAGGGGAGACCTTACTACTCTCTACCTGAAAGGAGGTTGTAACAAGGTGGGTGTTGGTCTCTTCTCCCAAGTAACAAGTGATAGGAGAAGAGGAAATGGCCTCAGGTTGTGCCAGGAAGGGTTTAGGCTGGATATTAGGAAAAATTTTTTCAGTGAAATGGTTCTGAAGCATTGGAACAGGCTGCCTAGGGAAGTGGTTGACTCACTGTCCGTGGATATATTTAAAAGACACGTAGATGTGGTGCTCAGGGAACTGGTTTAATGGTGGACTTGGCAGTGCTAGGTTAACAATTGGACTCACTGATCTAAAAGGTCTTTTTCAACATAAATGACTCTGTGATTCTGTGTTGGGTTTGTGTATGGTGGGTTTTTGCTAGCAGGGGAGGGAGTTACAGAGGGTGTTCCTGTGAGAAACTTCTCGAAGCTTCCCCAGCTCCAAGTTGGACCTGCTTCTGGCCAAGGCCAAGCCAATTAGTGATAGTGGCTGCACCTCTGTGATAACATATTTAAGAAGGGGAACCTAGAAAGGAGAAATTGGAGTTGTGAGGAGGAGTTATGAGGGAAACACCTCTGCAGACACACAGGTCAGTGAAGGAGTGGGGAAGGTGCGCTGAAGCTAAGACTCCCCTGAAGCCCGTGGGGACAGTCTGTCTCAGTGTGCCAATGGAGATCATCGGTGGAGCAGATGCCCCCCTGTAGCCTGTGGAGGACCCCACGCCAGAGCAGGGGGCTGCTACCGATGAAGGCTGGGAGTCTGAGGACAGCCCACGCTGGGGCACTCTGTTGCTGGGAGGGCTGAATCCCACGGCAGGGACCCACGTTGGAACAGCTCAGGAAGAGCTGCAGCCCTTTGGGAAGCACTTATGTTGGCGAAGTTCATGGAGAACTGTCTCCTGTGGGAGGGAGCCCATGCTGGAGCAGGCGAAGAGTGTGAGGAGTCCTTCCCCTAAGGAGGAAGGAGCAGCAGAGACAGTGTGTGATGAACTGACCAAAACCCCCATGCCCTGACCTCCTGCACCACTGGGGGCAGGAGGTAGAGAAATTGGGAGCAAAGCTGAGCCCCGGAAGAAGGGATGGGTGAGGGGAAGCTGTTCCCAAGATGTGTTAATACTTCTCACTGTCGTACTCTGTCTGATTGGTAAATTAGTGGTGGTGGTTATGTATTCAAATGAAACCAATGTTCTTTCTTCCCCTAAGGAGTCTGTCTTTTGCCCATGATCACAATGGGTGAGTCACCCCTCCCTGCCATTGTCTCAATCTCTGTTTTGTTTTATTTTTTCCTTCCCATCCCTGAGAGAAAAATGAGTGTGGTAGTGGCTGCATGGTGCTCAGTTGCCCTCCGGGCTTAAACCATGACAGATTCTATGATTCCTTTAAACTCATTTTACCCATTTAGCAACTCACAGCTAGGTCAGACTATTTGCTCACACTGCTTTGTGGTCTCCAGAAAAGATAAGGTTCTTTAATGGGTCTTTTTAAAATCTCTTTGACCAGGGTTATAGGAAATATTTTTGATGTGGAGAAGAAATGCATTCATACTGCTGAATATGATGCTAATTTCCTAAGCAGTAAGACATCTTCTCCTACACATCACCTCAAAGATGACAAAGTCCTACAGAGCTGTGTTTCTGTAACAGGTGACTGAGACCATGCCCCTGTGGTGGTACAGAAGGGATATGCACAGACATCCCTGAAGGGGAGAGGGCAGCACAGAGTTGAGATGAACCAGTATGAGGATGTTTGGGGAATCTGGGACAAGGAGAAAAATACAAGGAGCAGCAAATGGACAGTCTCAGTGTGACCTCCTGGCTCAGCCATGTCTCTGAAATAGGAAGAATTGGTGGGTAGCATCCATCTGATGGCTTCTGCTGCCTCCTCTGTGGGCTGTGGATCAGTCTCTCCAGGTACACCCCAAAGACTGGCTTCACATCATCCTAGTGGAACAACACCCTGTGAAGACTCTTCTATTTTGAATAACAAAGCCAACCGCTGGATCTACCTGCCCTGTTACAGTCTAGATAGATGCTGACTGGTGGAAGGCCAGCAGTGGAGACACGGTCCTCACAGCTCACCAAGAAAGGGCGGGTGAATATACGTGAGATGGCAGAGGAGCTGGAGGGAGGAGGGACAGGACACCTATGCACACCTAGGGCCTCTAAAGTCTTAAGAGGAAGAACAACGACTCCTCTTTCTTTGTCTTTAACACCAGGATCTCTTCATACATCTTGGATTCAGCCAAGGGTCCTGACACCAATGCTGCTACATCACAGATGTTTCCAAGTGGGATCAAGGGGCAGCCAGGAGGCCACAGAGATGTGTCCAAGTATTCAGTGCTGTGGGCTTGCGTGATGACTGTAGAGGATCAGAAGAATGGGAAGGAGGAAGACAATGAAGAATAGGTTAAGAACTAGAAGAGGAGCAAGCACACAAAGGAGAACAAAAAAAAAAATGCAGAAGGGAGAGAGGATTCTTGCTTTTCTGGCTGTACATGAGATGTGTGGGAGGATGAGTAATGTGCCATGGTATGGTAATGCAGGGGCTTAATGCAAAGTTGAAGTGCAGATACAATAATGACAAAAGTTAAAGGAAAAGTAGAGTTTTTCATGTAAAACTGATGTTTCTTCATAAACCTTTATTTATCTTAAAAAATGAAGACCAATCTCTGAGCCATGTAAGAGTGTTTATCACCTTGGAAGGTGAAGGCAGGAGAATGTGTAGTTCCCTGGAAGGTTATTCATTTATATTGCATTCAGATTAGTACCGAGCCCACATAATGTGTTAGTTCTACAATCCCAAACAACCATTAGCCTTGCACTTGTTTTAAAAATGAGCAAGCCCTCATGCATAGAGAACTACAGAGAAAAAATTCAGTCACATGGCTTGTCAGGCTTTGTGTGGCTTTCAAGTCTCTGTTTGTCACTGATACTGGACTAGGGTGGACAGAAAAGTTGTCTATATGTAATACAAAGATTAATATCACTTCTCCTTTCTGACCTACATCACTGTCTTGTCTAATTTTATATACTCACCAGCTAGCTCAAGTTTTAGAGCTGTCCTTCAGGTTCCATCTAGAGATTACCTGTCTCTGCTACCACCTGTGATACAGGTGTCTGATGCCTACTCAAAAACTTTAGACAGGGAAATAATAATAATAAAAAAACCCAAATCCAAACAAATAATATTTTACTAAAATATTTTCAAGGTCACAAAGTCAAGCACTGAAAAATTAGGAAGTGTCAGATTTAAGGATATCTGCAAAATCTTCATTTAGTGTTCCTGTGTGTACGCATTGTAATACAATCTTAAATATGTGATCACTACTTCTCTTTAGACAGAATTCCTGCCTCGTTCAGTGCACAGAATAGACTTGCTCGCTGAAAGAGCAACTCTTCAATATTTCATTTAGTCTCATCATTCAGTGTGTGGCTCAATGCATTATTTACCGCATACAGCACTGAATACAGAATTATTAATTTCTTACCAGGTTTTTCTCTTGTGCTTTGCCAGAGAATCTTCCTTCTTCACAAAATTTAATGAATGTATCTTCACAATACTGCTGAGGGGTGAATCGGTACTAATGCTTTCATTTTATCAAGGGGGAAGTGATGCATACATAAGTATTAAAGTCAAAATAATCCAAAGTGTCAACTAATTTTTGGTCTGTATTTTGATTCTCTGACATGACTTTCTTGAGCACTTAGATGTTTTTAGTTATTTGTGTTTCCAGAGCAATTCATGCTGCTGACGTTTGCAGCTGTGTGGTTACTACTTTTGCCCTTGTGCAGGTTGAATCTTACTTACTGTGGGTGCTTAGAGTGAGCGGAGAGGTAGGTAACAGAGCCAGAGAAGTTTAGGGCAGGATTTGTCTCACCTTAGAATAGCTATCAAAACCAGATCTGATTATCTTACCCTTAACCTGTTTGCTTCTTTCCATGTAGAATAAGGAAGTCCAAGGCAAATAGCTGAGAGTTAGACAACTAATTTTGGATTCACTTTCACAGGTGAATCCCATACCTTCATTAAATAAGCAAAAAATCCCAAGCGACACTGCAGCCTTATTTTTGCAGAAGCTGGAAGCCAGGTGAGTGAGCGAGACAGCTGGTGGATATTTTGGGGTCATGGTGGGGAACTGTTACCATCGAGGGCCAGACTCAGTCCTGCTCCTGCTGCAGAGTTCCAAGATGATGCTCAGGGAACATCCCTCAACCTTTTATTAAGCTTTTTCAGTGCCGACCTTCTATGAAATTCACTTTTGCTTTAAATTTCTAGAAATCAGCTTTGTCTTCACCTGGTCTCTACGGGGTCCCTTCACAGCCAGTGACAAGTGGATTGAGACAATTCTACTTAAATTGTTTTTGGAGACCACGTGCCTTTGCTCCATTTTATGTAAAGATGAGGTAGTTTGCCATATTTTGGCAATGAGATAAGAGTAACATTACAGAGAGAATAGCAAATACCTTCACAGGGCAGCTCCTGAGACCTACTAGAGTGGCTGTTTTGTAAACGATTGGCTTTTTTGGAGTGAGGAATCCCAAGATGAGCACCTCAGCATTAAGCATCTAACTTTAGATACACCAGTAAGTGAGTGTAGATATATCTTATCTCAAGGGTTATTTTTACAAAGTGATAGTCTCTGGCAGGAGAAAATATTTTTGGATTAAATAAATATTTACTTCCCAAATAATTGCTTTTGACTCATCACAAAGTTACATTTCTCTTTTATAATACAATTACCGTTTATGGTGGTAGAGTGTGTTCCTCATTCTCCCCTACAAGCTGTGCTGCACAGAGGACAATATTGTTCAGCCCCCACAAGATAGTGAAAAAAACCAGAAAATTCAGTTATGTTGAACTGGATGGAGAAAAATATTTTTGGATAGTTCAACCAAATGGAATAAAATATTCTGTGGCAGGAATTCTGGTAAGTCAGCCACATCCAGAACGTTTCTGCGTTTGGGGTTCATGTGATACTGTAATATTTCATTCAAAACAAACCTCCATTTTAAAACTAAGATCCCAAATGAGATAAAACAGAAGCCAAAATCCTAGAATTTTCCACTGGGCAGAAACTGCAGATGCTGCCAGAAGAATAGGCAGTGGCAGAGTTTAAGTGACATGACCCTGGCTCACTCCAATGGCAGAAATCCCATCACTGCCCTTGAAGAAAAGAAATAAGATCTGAGGAAAAATCCAACAGTGTGGGAAAGAAGCAACAGAGTGATCCTCTTGTTAAAGCTCATGCATGTGCTCAAGAGGACTGAGAAAATGTTATAGAGAATAATACTCCAGCTCTGGCGTTTTCTAAGTGCTGTATGCTTCAATGAGCTATGTTAGTATTCCTTGAAGATAACGTTTTGATATAAAATGCATAGCTTTGGGGTCGAAGGAACCATTATGATATTTAGTCTGATTTTATGTACCGAGAGATTTTTTTCCAGTTATCTGTGGAATGAGCCTGCTAACTTGTGTTTAACCAAAGCATCATCCAGAAGAGCAGACTGATTTTACTTGATGAGGTGGAGTCTGCACTTCTGACCTATCAGGAGACTCTCCCAATTGTTAGTACTTAATTTCTGATTTGAATCTGTGCGACTTTACCTTTCAACTGATGGTCACTTCCTCTGGTACTTTGCAAAACATATTTTAATTTCCTTCCTTCGGAGGCTGTTTACACACCATGTAGCAAGTCATTTCTCAGTCTTGTCTATTTTTTTTTTTTTTTTGATAGTCAGAATGTACTTAGTGTTTCATAAAACCTCATTTTCCAGCCTTCAAATAATTGTATTGCTGTTCACTGTACTATCTTCAATTTTTCACTTGACTAAATGCACTATTCCAACATTAGTCCCACCATTGCCTTGTAAGATGTAAAATAACTAAGTAATCCCTTATTTATCTATCTGAAGATCACACACAAGTCTTTTTATCATTGTACTGGGTAGATCACATTGAAATCTTGGCTGCTGATTGGGAAACAGGTAATCTGTGTGTTGAGTACTTGTACGACAGAGGGTTATACTCCTTTGGTAAGGGCTCCCGCACAACCTCGTGAAGCTGCACCCATGACTGATGTAATAATATTAACACTAATGGGCCACTGTGATAGTTTGTCATGATGTTGTACAGAGGGTTGTCACAGGTGCCTGACTTCTCTTCATGCCTGCCAAAGTTTTTGATGTATCTTTTTGTGCCGGTTCATACATCATTGTGTTGAGGTACTTAATAATGAGATGAGACCAGCCTACCTCTGGGACACTCCAGGGCTGGTTTGGAGGCAACGATTGTCAGGAATGTCCCAGTCTCAATAGAGGAATCCCAGCCAAGATTACCAGTATCATTTGCAGGGCTTTAATATGCAATTTGTATTGCATATTAATCTCTTGATATAGAAATTATTCCTCATTAAGAATTCTTGTAGGAGTTAAAGAGATAAAATGATCAGCAGATACTAACATGTCTTTAATGATCACGTAACTCAGAACAAGAGCTTCCATTGATCTGATCTTTGGTACTGACAGCATGTTGGCTGAAGCCAGAGTTTGGTTCAAAGACCCAATTCCCGTTGTCTCAGGCAACACTGTATTTGTTGAGAAGGGCCCTTGACACGCTCCTATCACATATTCCTTCACAGACCATGTAACATTGCCTAGTACTCCAAAGCAAGGAAACAAAAGCCACAGGTAACTTGGACTCCAGGAAGAGATCAGGGCAGATGAGAGGACTGGATAATATCCCAGGTGCTTTCTGTAGCTGGGAAAGTCTTGTGAGCTATTTTCTTATGATTCCTAGGTGTGGACTACAACCTACAAATCAGGAGAGGGGGAAAAGCAACCCAAGAGTGTCCAGAGTTAATATATCAGGGAAGATTCCAACAAACTCCCTGGCAAAGATTTTTACCCTGAACCTGAAGGCAAGAAATGCTGAACTTGAAATAAAAGTTGTTAATGCTGCTCTAAGTGCAATCTTAGAGCAGGTTTATTGCCAGACTTGCTTGCACGTGTCTCTCTGCCCAGCCTCCAGTGCATCAGAGGAAAGGAGAAGGAAAGGATATACTCTCAGGAGCCAGGTTATGAATCAAGAGATTACTCCTTCCTGAACTTGGCAGGCAACCAAAGGAAGTTCTGAAGTAGAGGATTCAGACAATAAAGGTTAGCCCATCATAGCTGATGGAGATCATTTCTTTGGTGTGATGTAGCTATTTATTCTCTGTGGACTCCTAGCTGGTATGGGCAATTTTTCCTTAAAGGAGATGAGAGAATCATAAATGGATTTGACTCAAATGTCTTGATATAAGTTTTTTCTACTTCATATTATGGAAAGCATTAAAGTCAGTTTACAGAGTGTTTTTAAACTAGTATCCACTTGGAGGATTTGTCTCCAAACAGGTTTTTACATCAAGCAACCTGTCTGTAAAGGATCTGCTGGAGATCCTCAAATCTGTGCTATTACATGACTGTTGCAGAAAAGTGGGACCATTAAGGTTGTTGCAAGACATTTTCCTAATTTTTTTTCTACATGTGTATGTGGCAGACACCTCCCTCTTGTACTGTGCATAGCGTTGTTTAAACCCCTCATTTTGTTGGATAACAGTCATTGTGTCCAAAACCTGGATCCACAAAAAGACAGCAAATAGGTAACAGTGTGCATTGGTGTTTTGCCAATTATCAGGCCTAGCATAAAGGACACAGCCAGCATAAAGATGAACCAATAACCAAATTGTATTTGATACAAAAGGGTCAGTACATGGGTGGCGCTGGGGGTACAAACAAGTCAGATTATACATAATCAACATCAATCCCACTGACCCCAGCGACACTGCACCACCAACAATGGGTGGAATAAACGGTGAAGTACAGTCTCCCATAGAAGGGATGGGAGACAACCGAGTCAACAAGCCAAACACATAAGACCAAGGAAGCCACATACTGAATCTCCACACAGCCTGTGTTTATAAAGGCCAGACCCGACTGGAGCCCAGTCCCAGGGAGGCAGGAGGTCCTTCCCCAACAGGGAACTCTGCACAGGGCATCCACCTCACAGACAGACACTGCCCCTGCCTGCAAGTGGTCCCAGCTTTTATCCCTCAGTGGGACACCTGACCTTTGCTTACTTAATGCGGGACACCCAGGGCTCATTTACCCAAAGGCTCTCCCTGCCAGGCCGGCCCACCCTGGAGGGAAGCCTAAAGGCAAACTCACCCCCCCTTTGGGAAGGGCTGTGGGAATCACCCATATGTCAACCTTAATTTGGGGCTTGGGGTTGAAACCCCAGCATTTCAATTGGGAACAAATATTTGCTTCATTGTAGACTTGATTTTGATAGTAACAACAGGTAAAGCTGCTCTGAAGTGCATAACTTGCTGTGATTAATTCCTTACTACAAGGACTTGGGTATCTCAGAATGGTCTGACATTGAGCACTCTCTTTCCTAGTAGGGATTTGATGGATGCTAAGGAGCAGGTGTAACAGTGGAGCAAGCCTTTGGCTACCTGTAGCTCTAGAACTACTGAGACTGGGGTGCTACCTTAGTATTTCACAGCTCTCAGTGGAGCATGAACCTGCCCAATCTCATGTTGAACACAAGCAGGCTTTCCATCATGCACAGCTACCTGTGGCAAATTTCACAGAGTATCTCTGTATTATGGAGAACTTCGTTCCTTCTGTTTGTTTCAAACCTGACACCTGATAGCTGAGTGTAACTGGCTATGGAAGACAAAATGAACAAATACTACAATTATTCCTTAGTTGGCCAATCCCTTTATCTCATGCTTTTGTAGCTATCTACACCGCCTCTCATTTCCCCTTCCCCCATCCAGATATCTTTATTTCAGGATGAAGAATCATAGTGTATGCGGCTGTTCCTTGAATAGAAATCACATTCACACATCTGTGAATCAGTTTCATCACATCTGCTGTCCTTTTCTCCTCTGTGGGTTTTTTTTTTTTTTGGTGTGGGGTTTTTTTTTTGGTTTTGTGGTTGGGTTGGGTTTTTTTTGGGGGGTGGTGGTGGTGGTGGTGGTGTTTGTTTGTGCTGTTTTTTTCCAAGTTCTGGTGTATCCTTTTTGAGCTGGAGATCAGAACTGCACAAAGTGGTCAGCAAGTCCTTGCATTGTGGATATGCTTGCTGTCACACTGTCTTTTGTTGTCATAATAATATCTAACATTTTTTTTCACTAGATTAATTCACCCAGCTAATTTCAGTTGTTACCACCATTACCTGTGAATGTTGATCATTTAATTACCAACCTGTGTTTTGTATATCTTAAATAATTATTTTTGTGAGGACCTTCTCATTCTGTGGGAGCTTCACTTTAAGATTTTTTTTTTGTGAAAGACTTTGTAAAATGCCTTTAAAAATGCAAATACACTATCAGCTGGACTTCCCTTATCCCCATGTCTATTGACTTCTTCAAAGAACTACACTAGACTGACTGTAAAGCATGGTTTCCCTTTAAAAAACTGCATAGATTCTTCCCTATTATACTTTATTTATCCATGGATCCTCTTTTATATTACAGTTTCTATCAATTAGCCTGGTACAGATGTGCTACCATTCTGTAGTTTCCCAAACCTTACAAAGGATCCTCTTTAAAAATTGAAACCACATTAGCTACCTTCAAGTGTCTTGACACTGAGACATTTTTACATTTCAGCTCGCACACCAGTTAATAATTCAGCAATTTCACAGTGGAGTTCCTCAGGTACTCTTGGAAGAATATCCTTTGGTCTTGGTGATTTGTTATAATACCTTTTGATATGCTTCATGATCTCCTTCAATATGAGAATGATCCTCTGATGTGTCCCCTTATAAAGAAAGAGTAGCTGTGCAGGAGCCTTCTTGACCTCTTCCATGGTAAAACCAGCTGCAAACATTGTATTAGGTTTTTCCTGAGCACTTATTTACATGAATTTTTAGCTTTTTGCATTTCCAGTATTTCAGTATCCTTTTTGCTTTTCTGTTTAGTCATGCTGGCTTCTCTTGGTCTTTCTAAAGTCCTTTTGGTGAGTGATATACATTTGCTCAGAGCCCCAGTGTGATGTCTCTGATTTTTCCACCATAGAAAAGGATTTTACTCTTCTGGCTGTTCCTTTTATCCTGTTGTTAAGACAAGAGAGATAATAATGAATAATTTTCACTTAGTGCCCATTTTTGAAGTTGAACATATTTCAATGGTTTTCTTTATTTTCTTATTCCAACATAGGTGCTGAATATATGCACTTTATGATAACTATTGTAGATTGCTTTCTACAGTAACATTTCAGTCAGGTACTGCTCATTGGTTGCCCTGGATGCAACCAAGTTAAGAATTGGTTTTCCTCTTCAGTTTCTCTGACTGATTTTTTCATTTCACGTGGCATCATCCTGTAATGTGAAATTTATCCAAGACACCTGAGTAAATAAAGCTGAGAAAGAATGTTACCAATATCTGTTAGCTTATTGGTTTCTTTGAGTCTAATTCCATTCACTGTAAGGCTAGCTTGGAATAGGAAGAAGATGACCTCATGCTTCTGATAGTAAGACATGCTTGTGGCTATGAAAGAATCAGGGCCTTGTAGCATGTAGTAATTGCCATTAGGAAATAGGGACTTCTTTTGCATAATTCAGGAAAGCTAAGGCCAGCAGTCCTGAGCACAGAAGGCTGAACAAAGTAGGTACAAGCCCCTGTCTGATTACATTTCTGACATAAAATTATTTTGAAATAAATCCTTTTTCCGTTTTACAAGCTTTACTATTACAACAAGAGTAGACGGGGTTACAAAACTATTTGTAAGGACAGCTCAGTTTGTTATGTATACAGTACGGAATATATATGAAACGAATAAATACAATCAGCAAATAACAACCAAGACTCCTTCCATCCTCCACTTTTCTCTAGTACAGTGGCAAGGTGAGTCACGTATGAACTCATATTGCCGGTTTAATTTAGTACTCTAGGTTGACCCATATTCTGCTTTACTAGCTTTCCTAAATCTTTTTCACCTTAAAATAATTTAAGTTTCTTGCCCCTACTGCACTGTTTGGAAAGTAATTCGAGGATATAATTCCATGATGGTTTTGTTTGGGTTTTTTCTGCCTTCCAGTCTAAATTTATTCATGACCACTTTTATCTTATTCTAGCATTATCCTCTAACTTACATATTCCTTCTTGGTTCTTGTTATTTACTCACCCAGTATATTTTAAAGGACCATCGTGTTGACTGAGACATTGTTTTGCTAGGTTAAATAGGTCTGGGAGCTTCTGAAGTCATTGCAGCCAGAGTCAGAACAGTTGTGTCTAAGAGCCATTTTGATTTTCTTCTGCTGTATGCTAAAGAATTGGTATCAGAGCACTGAACTTCATAACATAGTCTAATTTGCTATCTAAAGAATAGCAAATCTATACCAGTTCTTCATTATCCTTGAATATCCTCCAGTTATGCATTAGAGAAATGTGACCCACAATTGCTAACCCTTTGTTTTATAATTTTATCAAAAAGGACTTGATGTTATTTAATTGATTTGTTTTCTTGTAAAAATCAAGTGTCATTAGCTTTGATGTCATTTATAGTGATAGATGGGAGACAGACTCATTTACAATCAGTATCCTAACACAGTAATTTAACCATTAGGTGCTATACAGACATAAAAGATAGTGTTTATTCTGACTTGGGTGTTTACACCATGATACATCCTCTCTCTTACAGCAGGGTGACCCCCAGCCCCCTTCCCTGCTATGGCTGAAGGATCTTAAACCTGAGATACAGCTCTCCTGTTCTTGTACCTGAGACCAAATAATTCATTTAGCTGTAAGTCAGTCTAACATTTCATTTATTGCTCTAAAGCTTCTAGGGAGCTGAGTGCATCTCTGAGTGCTCAGGAATTCTTTGTGTCCTGGGAGATATCGTTTCAAATGAATGCCTTTGCAAGGCTCAGAATGAGTTCAACCTGCAGTGTGAACTGTAGTTGCATTTCATGCTCAAAGCATCACACAAATTAAGCAGGAAAATGGGATTTTGATACCACCAGCAAAAAGAAGATCCCTGAATTCCTAATTTGTGTAAAGTCTTAATGGCCTTCTTTTCTATTCCTACCATTTTCTATTCCTAACATCTTTTCTATTCCTACCCTCCTCTCCTCCTCCTACCCCTCTGCCAGCCACTCCTCTCCTTCCTTAAACAGTAGCCTGGATGGGATGCCGTCCATCGGGCAGAATTATTTATGAGAGTTCTGCAAATGTAGATGTACTGTTTCCAGCTAATAGAACTCAAATCACTTGCACTGCACCATTAGAGAGGAAACCTACCCAAGTAAATTATATACAGGCCATAAATGGAAGCAGTTGTAGTGGTTTTATGACTCTATAAAACTCTGGAAGTTTATTGCTATTGAACAAACATGTAATCTGATTCTTAAAGCTGAATATTAGAAACCAATAGGGTCCAAAACCTGCATTTACCTTCAGACCTATTGCCATGTTGGTCATACCATGGAAATTGTTTTTCAGTGGCAGGTTTTGAGATCCATTAATAAACCCAGGACTACTTTCTAGAAAATGTCCCAGCTGGCTAAAACATAGGGTAATATCAAAATTCAGTGGAGCAAAGAAGTGGCTCCAGTTCTCTGTCTATAAAGAGGTCCTACGAGGACTTCAATAAAGAGCTAAAAAGCAAAGATTGTTTGGACTTCTTAAATTCAGCATTCTGCAGCTTCTTGTCTGTGAAGAAATGAAAGTATAGTTGTTTTTTTTTTTTTTTTATTTCATGGAGAATATGGAGATAAAATATTGCATAAACAAAGCCAGTCTAAGATGAAATATTTAAAGTTGGGGTTGTTGACCTGATCTACAAGTATTTGCAAGCCATTGGCAGTAAAATTGATTTTTCTAAGGGTTGGTGAGATTCATCTGAACAAAAATGTATGCACAGCTGTGCACTGAGCTGAGCTATGCCCTGCGGGGATTAGTGCGACATCACTTCTATGGAGGCAGGACAGTGTGTGTGATCAAAGCTCTGATTCATGATTTCTTTTTTTCATGCCTCTGCCCCTTATTGTTATTTTTACTTGTACCATTTCCATTTGAAGACAGCCTGGCCTTTCAGTGGGATGAGTGAGCACAAAGATGTTTGAACTGCTCAAGGTCTGTGTTCTTTCTCTCTTTTTCAGTGATATTCAGGGCCTGTGACACTTTGGTTTTGTTCTCATGGCTTACAGTTTTCTGCCAGCAATTCTATCTCTCTGGGAGCATGGATAGCTTTCAGGGAGCATTTCTGAAGGGTTAGAGGAGGACCTCTGGGTCTGCAGAGAGGCGTGGGGTCTCTGGCCCCAGCTGACAGACCCTTTCTTTGTGACTGGGAGATTTTACTCCCATGGTGACCCATTGCTCTGGAACAAGTGTACCTTGGGCTTGCAGTTTGTTCTGGCAGGACATTAAGCCAGGGAATGCGAAGCTTTTTCCTTAGAAAACATCTCAAACCCTTGGTAGGGGAGGTTGGAGAAAAGAAAGGTAGGGACAGCCCTCTGGTTAGCGTATCTGCACTTCTTTAGTGCCTAGGATGAAGGACTGACTGGAACAACTAAACCCTCATTTCCCTAGTTACTTTGCTCAGTTAGGAAGGGCAGGGATGGCTTGAATTTTGTCTTCTGATCACAGGCTTATTCTGGAGCCCTTCCAACATCAGCCTGGATGAGTGGCAAATATTCAGCAAAGCTGAAGGCTTGCTGTGATGTGGCCCTTTACACAAAGTGTGCTGGAGTGATGGTAGGAGTGCACAAGGTGATATGCATGCTAGAAGGGCCTGGAGTGGGAAGATGCAAAGGGTTGTAGTGTAGCTGTTGTACCTGCATGTGCTACAAATGAAATGCAGTGAACCCCTTTGAGGCTTGAGACTATAGGTGGCTCTAGAAACATAGGTCTAGACATAGATGTCATTTTTTCTGTTATTTTTTGGTGAAGGAGAAGTGATTTTCCTGTTTAAAAGCACAGATGGATAATATGTAGAGAAAACGTCAGGTATTTCTGAGATATTTTTATAAATGTGTGGTTGTTCCTTGCATTCAGTAAGAGCAAAAACGGACTCATGAAGGCCACTTAACTGCATCCTAGATGTGTCTTGGAGAACCTTCCAAGCACCCTGCAGAGCCAGCACTGTGGCTGGACACTTGCGTCAGGCATCTGGAGGGTTAAAAATCTCTCCCAAGATGAGAAATTTTCAACTCGACAGTAGTGACAACAATCCATAATTAGTTGTAACAAAACAACAGTAAGTAAAATACTGTGATGCTGATGCCAAAAGAGAATTGAAAGCAAGAAAGCCTGTATTTTTAGCCAAGAGAAATATGGTGATTATCAGTGACCAGTGATCAACTTTTCACTATTGGCTGAGTTGCAAAAGTATTTCAAGTTTAGCTGTCACCAATAATTAGCCTCAAATATACCTTTGAAGAGAAAGTCAAATTAATGAGTAAGAAAATGGAACATTTATTCCAGCAAGACATCCTTTTTCTTCAGTACGTGTGATTTGGTAGAGGGCATCAGTGACGCCCCAGTCCGCAGCGTGCTGCCCCACCTCCTATAACCGCGTGCGGACCCTGTAAATGTGATGCAAACTGCAGCTGGAAGCGGACAGCAGCCATAGGAGCTGGGTGCTGCGGTTGCTCTGCACATGGCCAGTTCTACCTCACAGCTCCTAGTCATGGTTTCAGAGTCTATATATAATTTCCTTACTGAAGAACCATTTTAATTTTAGGAACATGGGGCGCCTTTTTTTTTTTTTTTTTTTTTTTTATGTTACCAGCACATTATGAAATGCACATGGTGGCAGCTGTTAAGCCTAATGAAACCCACAGCAGGGAAGAAAACAAAGTATCACCTACAAAAAGAACAAGCAGGGACCATGGACAGATGTAAGTGGCTGAGAATGCTGGATTTCCAGACAATATAGCCTTTTTTTGTCATTTCACTGTGGGGAAGATTAGAGAGGACTGGGATGAATGAGGCCATGTGACTCCTAATTACAAGAGAGATTTTTTAGAGAAGCAGATCTTTCCCTAAGGAAATACCTCCAAATAGCAAGGACGGATGAACCGTCCTTGCACAGGATTAACAGCAAGGAGAGCATGGCCACCCAGGGTCTCTCTGTACACCCACTGGAGCAGAACCATGATAAAAGCTCAGACTAAAGGAATGCAGGAAGCAAAGTCACAGATGGATCAGGGAAAATGCAAGCATTATGTTTCAGTTACTTTTGTGTGAAAAGCAATAAATACAAAAGGTAGAAAGAACAATGTTTGTTCTCTTGAAAGTAGGACAAGTGGAAGGCTGAGCTGTAAATGTCTGGATGTGGAGCTGCCCACAACCTTCATAATGAATGAAACTCGTCAATGCAGACAGGGACTGAAGGTGTCCAGAGATGTCCAGTGAAGAAGTCCACAGTGTGAATTCAGCTGATCCAGGCTGTCAGGATGCCTGCAATAGATAAGGCATCTGTCAGACATTTGCTTTCTAATTCTTAAAATCTGTCACTAACTCTGTTACCATGGGGTTGCTGAACACATGGAAATACAAACTCAGGAATATTGATAAGCAGCAAGGATAGACTGGAGAAAGGCAGCCCTCTTCAAGGACAGTCTGAACATCACTGGGCATAACTGGGTCATTGAGAAGGAAGCTATGAAACAGGAGATGTTATCACCTAGGCCAGGTATGAGTCAGTACTCACAGCGGGGCATGGAGGAGCAGGGTAACGTGACACTGCAGTACTGTGGCATTCCTCACATAAATGGGGAGGGACAACAGTGTTGTTGTGATTTGGGCAGCATGCAGACAGTGTCTAAAGCTATATTCTGCAGATGGATGTTAGAAATAGAGGCTGATGCAGCCTACATGACAGATGGAACACACTGCTCCATTAGCATTGGTGGGAGAGGGACTGGTGAGTCTTCAGTTAGAGTCCTTTTTACGCCTGTAGAGGCTGTGCAGTGAGCAGCCACCAAACAGCAGTGAGAAAATGTCAGGTGAACCGAGGGTCTGTATCAGCCACAACTACTGAATCTTTAAGAAATGTGCTCTTCATTTGCTCTGTCGGTAGACCTATGTCTAGGTGAAGAAAGATCACAGACTCTCTTCTTGAGAACATGTTCAGAAACAGTGGGAAGGAGAAGCTGTGATGTTAGCTGAGGGTTTGTCCATGTGTATCAACAGTACTTGGTTCTGAAGGAGCTCCCTCACCACTGGAGCCAGGTGTCACAGTGATTCTTAGGAATCCAGGCAGTGATGAGATTCCTGCTGGAAAAGAAAATGTCAAGGAAGAGATTCACCAGCTCCTGAAATCAGCAGTGGGAGCGAGGTAACGCAATGGCTGCAAGTAAGGTGAAGCAGGTGAGAACTGGGGCTCCTTATGTTGGATGCCTGATGGCTGGAAGGAGCTCTTTCTGAAAGACAAAGCACCCTCATGTTATTTGTAGGCCAGTAGGGAAAGGTAATTTCTTCCATGGATGGACCAAGATCCATTAAGACCCACATCTGTGTTATAAAGTCATGTAAAAACATACACTGATATACCCACGGTGTCTCCTTTCCTTCCTGTCCCAATGTTTTCATCCACGTTGACCTGTAGAGCTGGATGGACTTCTGATAGCAAGTATGATTTCAAAACACTCTTTTTGCCAAGCCTGAAAAGTTTCAAGTCTAAGCTGCAGGCAGATATCCCCTGAAATCTCTCTGAATTTTCAGAATGGAAAGACACCAGGGCTCCAGGGTCAGCTGCTGCAGGGCAGCCAGCCATGGAGGATGCCTGAGGGCCGGGGACTCCTTGTGCCTGCCAGGGACATGAGAAAATCATGTAAACCAAGGCTTTGCAAGGACTATCAGTCCTGGAGACCTGCACAGGCTCTGCTGTGGATGACATTTCTTCTGATGTGGGGGCTGATTGTTTTTCTGCTGAAAAGCTTGATCAGCCAGTTTTGTACAACAAACTCCCTAACAAAAAAAACCCAAGCCAAAACAAAAATATTCACTTCCCTTGATCCTGAGCTTTCATAGAATGACTGCTTGCTCTTATACTGAGACAACTAATTTAACTCATTAATTCTGTACAGGGGAAAACTCTGGTTGGCATTGGGATGAGGAGAGAATCTCCCTTATAGGATGTTATTACCAGAAGAATTTAATTGAGTGGTGGTTGTCAGGTTTTGAGGTTCCTGAACACCATAGAGCCTGTGCAGGATGACAGAGAAAATAAAGACCCTGAAGGTAGTAGAGAGGTTAGTACAGAATGCATGTCTTGAATCAGGGTCTGGGAAGCTCTGGAGCAATGATATGGGATGATATATGTGAACAAACTTATTCTACCTGGAAAGCAGTCTGCTTATCTCTGGCAGTTGATTAAGCTCTCAGTTGTAAACATTTACCCTACTTCCATGCATTTAAGATTTTAAAGCAAAATAGCTATGACACAAATGGGCTGCACTTGGCCTGTAAACTGAAACCAAGCATGGAGATAACAGCATGTGGAAGGTATAATATAGATGCTGGCAGCAGTGTCGGGGCGTGCATTAGCCTGATGAGGTCATGGCTGCAGTGGTGGAAGACAAGGCCTGGGCATGTCAGGCTGGCAGAATGGGCCGGAGTGAAATGGATCCCTCCTGTGTGAGATTCCCACAGGTGATGGGGAGAAGAGAAAGAGCACAAAGTCCTGCAGGCTGATCCCATTAGTGACACATGACTGTTTGCGTGCATGGAGGCAAGCGTGGCAGGAAGATGTCTCTGGATGTTGGCAGCCATAGGCTGGCTGCCTGGAGAGGAGTGGGACTGTCCCAGGGTGGTCTCATGGGCTGGCAACACCGTGGAAGGAAGGGCTGCTGGGTAGGAGATGCTTTGACACCAGGAATGGGAATGAGGGACAGACCAGTTCATATCAGATTTCTCCTTATGACTGGGAGGGTGATGAACCACTCACTTTCCCTTGGCCATTCTCTCTGCATACTTCTCTGAAAGATGTGATGTTGTGGGACCCCTGCAGTGTCCTTCATCACTGTACCTTGAGGAGATAGCCATGCCAATCTGTTCCATGCTATGACAGTCTGAGGGGCTTGGGGGGGGTGACATCTCATGGCACTGCTTTTGCTTTGCTAGTGATGCAGTTTTTATGATGGTCTTTGGCTCTCTTACCAAATAGATTCAGGACAGAGGGATAGAAAGTGATGAGGAGAATCATGGTGACTTTCTGTGAGATACATGCAGCTGGACAATGGGTCAGAGGAGTGCCCAACATGACATCATGTACTCCAAGGGACTGGAACGGTTCATCATGGTGTTCACCTCCTGGAAGGCAGCAGGTAGTACCTGCTGGAGCAAGAGTGAAATCCTTTTGTAAAATTGAAATGGTGTCTCATGAGGGACTTAGCCACAGTCTCACTGAAAATCAGAGGGTCCTGATGCCATGTTCCACTCAGAATGGGTTGTAGGTTCACCAGGTATTTTAATATTTTGGAAGGTTGGTTGCTGTTGTAGCCAGAATATCTCTTTCTTGAATACAGGATTCATTTCAAGTATTTGATGAAGAGCTCTCTTGGTATTGATGTGCTTTGTGTTAGCACTTGCATTAGAGGGAAAGATTAATAAGCATGGTACTCATTAAAGGAGCCTCTCTGTTGATTGTAGCTCAAAACTCCACTGGCAATGACCCTTGACAGGAAAGGAAATGTAACTTCCTCTCCTTGTGTCTCATTTGCCTTCTGTGGTTTTACCTGCTTACAAGGAGTCTCTGGCAGTTAATGAACTTTGTGACGTTGATTTTCTTAAAGAGAAAAGTCATATGCAAAGCTGCAAGGCTAGGGAGTAGTGTTGTCATGCCTTTCCTGATAACCTTTGGCGGAACCTTGAAGATCAATAACATCCCAAACTTAAAGCTACCAGGAGAAGATCAAACCATCCTGTCCTGGAGCAACAACACACAACTATTGGTTTCGCTCCAGTTGCCTGCAAGAAACTTTCAGCCCTGCTAGCCCTAATGGGAGTGATTATCTTCTCCGGAACAGCCTTGGTCTCCTTGTGGGCATCACCTTGGATGTCCTTGGCCCACGATAGCTGAGGACAATGGAGGGGATGGTAGAGGACTGAAGCAGTTTTTCCTCTATCCTCTACAGGAGCTGGACACAATGCCTTGACTCTAAGGGTGGAGGACTAGAGCTAGAGAACATCAGGACCTGAACACTGGGAGGTGGTGCAGCAGTTCAGTCTGTGCCATGTGAGCTAGGCTGCACTTGCTGAGGAAACTACCAGAGCAGACACCACTACATAGATGTTATTTTAGCTTCTGTGAGGTATATAATTGTACTGGGTCTGGCTGAACTGGAATTGGTTTTCCCCTATAGCAGCCCTCACGGTGCTGTGGTTTATGCTGGAGCTGCAGGGTGTTGGCAGCACCCTGGTGCTGTGGCTGCTGCTGAGCAGTGCTTACACAGCACCAAGGCTCTTTCTGACATTTCCCCCAGTGGGACGGGGTGGGCAAGATCTTGGGAGGGGACACAGCCAGGACAGCTGACCCGAACCGACCCAAGGGATATTCCAGACCATGTGACGTCTGCTCAGTATAAAGCTGGGAGAAAGGAGGAAGGGGGTGGGGTCACCCTTGGTCCTCCGAGGCAACCACTCCGCGTATTGGAGCCCTGCTTCCTGAGAAGGCCCGACATCGCCTGTCCATGGGAAGTAGAGAATAAATCTGTTTGCTTTTGCTTCCGCGCGCAGACCTTTGCTTCATTTTGCTTATATTAAAGCTGCTTTTGTTTCACCCACAAGGGTTCGTTTATCTTCTTTCCCCTCTTTGCCCTGTTGAGAGAACAAGGGGAAAAGGGGGGGGGGGGGGGGAAGTGATAGAGCGACTGGGTGGATACCTGGCATTTAGCCAAAGTCAAACCATCACAATGATTTACCTACCAAAACCTCTGCTTTAAAAGTGAGCACTGCATCATACCATTAGAGCATTTCTTCTGTGGTTTAACAATCAACTAACTGGCAAAATAGTCATCAGTAGGGGATAATCATGTAATGATTTGGAAAAAGAGACATAAAATAATTGTTAAGAAATTTAGAATTAACACAAAAGTTGGAATAATAGTATATAATGAGAATGATAGATCATAGATACTGATCAGTTTGATCTGATGGTTAGGTGTAAAGCACAAATACAACAACAAGGGAGGCCTAGCACACTTTTTGGAAGAGGTGCTAAAATACGGTGCACACAGCCTCTAGTATCCAGGATTATCAAGAAGGCTTTACTGAGGAGGTCTTTCCATCTGCCACCCAGCCACAAGAGTGGAAGAAGGGGAGGTGTCTCACTGACAGTCTGTGGCCTGTTGCTGTGCCTGCCAGGGGAGTCAGAGCCTCTAGGAAGTTTGCTTTCCAGCCCCTTGTGCTCCATGTTTCCAGCTTGAGAGCTCCCAGCTCCTCATGGTCCCAAACTCAGCACAAATTGTAAGTATGGAAATATTTTTTTGTCTGAACCATTTCCAGAGGAACAGTATTCCGCTCATAGGAGTTATCCATCATCTCTCAGCACCAGCCAAGTTAAATGAGCCAAATTTATCCTGGTGAGGAATTCAGTTCTTGATTACAAAATTGGAAGCACAGTGGGAGTCCTCTGATGCAGTACTGGTGGCCTAAAATATAGTCCAGCTGGCTTAGTTCAGTCTCTGGGATCCTTTACCATCTTCAGAGAGAGAAGAGACCCTCCAGAAAGCATCCTGCCTGACCTTAGGCACCAATCTTAAGGTAGGATGGGCTGCTGTGGAAACACTTCTCACTCCAGTGACTATACAGAGGGAATCTAGACAGCTCAAATGAGACATGTAGCTTTTTGATAGTGAAAAAGAATCCAGTTCAAATGGTGAAATCAATCTCACTCAGAACTAAGGAGGTGAAATGGAGTGTGAGTTTGTTCACCCATGGCTGCTGCAGCAGATGATTTAGATGGGGATGAGGTGATCCCTGAGCCCTGGCCTCCTGCAAATCTCTGTCTTTCCCTGTGCCTCTGGTTGAGATGGAGTCATTTTCCTTTCAGCTCTCTCCCTATTTATTGTATTTCCCAATATTTTATCAAGTAGGGCTTTAATACTGCATGTTCCTCCATCCTCCGCTCTCTAAGTTATAGGGCTTCCTTCTCTTTCCTTGTTTCATGGAGCTCAATTACGAAACATGAATAGGGCAAATGAGTGTTACCCTCTCCCCAGTCCTTTGTGGATTTGACGCTTTTACTCTGCTACACAATTAGTGCACTCCCTTTTGCATTAACCATCCTTTCCTGGGACTCAAAACATTTCCAAGGCTGTTAAAAAACTTTGTAAGTCATACAGCATAAACTGCTCGTTAGCACTTTCACAGGTTACACATGTGATGATATTAAACCAGATCTGACAGGCTGAGAGAGGTGATGCTGCTGCAGCTCCGTGCTCCAGCTCCAACCAGCAGCAAGGCTCAGCATGGACTCCCAGGAGGCACATGCACATAAACATACATATAGTACATATATATATATCTGTACATATGCAAACATACATATAAGTGTATATACATATATCCCTGCATCCCAGTCTCACACGTTGCTGGCACCTGGACATATGATACCTTGAGGCTACAAGCCACACTCCAGTTGCTGATACAACACCCCCCACCCCCTCAAAAAAGGTCCCTCATCCAGGAAAATAGTTAGAAGTGGCCTTTAATAGAAAGACAGGACAGACTGTGCTGATCAAGTGCAGGATATGTCCAGGCAAGCATACAGACCAGACACCCATTTACACATGACCAGCCTTTTTTATCCCCCTATTCATCTGTTTTTCCAGACTTGTTCCTCACCAAATCACTTAGACACCTCTTTTCTCCACCTTTGGTTCCTCCCTAAACTCCCTATAATAAATTGTCTGCCTTAAAGCCCAAATGCTCTTCCCCTGCAATACCATGATGTGTCTCATCCCCAGGCAGCAACCCAAAGATGCGCTGGCATTGACTCTTCATGGTGGGTTTTACAACTGGACCATAGGTCTGAGGTTGCCCTAGGACAGCCCTGGGAGAGGCCCAGAGGTGGTGTCCCTTCCCCTGAGTAGATAACTTGGGTTCCTCTCTGCCTTTTCACCCTACACTTCTCTGGGCTTATGGAGATGAGCCTTTGATGGGTTGGTGGCTCCTGGAATGGTCTGGGAGCAGCTGGGGCAGGATGTTATTTGGGGTGTCCCACCCACCTTTGTCTCTCTGTACCCTTTTGTGGGGGTGCAGATGAGTTCTAATCACCTCAGCCAACGATTAACACAAAGTATAATCTTGGCATCAAAGTAGATTTTCTCTTCCACCTTCAGCTACCTTCTGTCACTTTTGGAGCCCCTGGCATTCCAGATACATTTTATGTTTCTTAATGATGCTCCTTTTAGATGGTACAACCCCCTTTACCCTGCTGTAAAAGTTTAATTTTTTTCCCCTTTGCTCCTCAGAGAATCACGCATCCATTCTGCCCAAGTCTCTCATCGAGTACCTTAAAACAGGTTTTGTGTTGGTTGTGACCTGCTCAACCTTTAATTCCTCATTTTCAATCCTTTTACCTTGTTTCCATCTCTGATACAGTTGTGAAGGATGGTGGGGAAGGTGGAAAGAGGGCCCTCCGTGCCCTTTGAATTCACCTTCCTCTTCTGCAGAAGGAATGTGGCGGTACAGCTGATCTGGTACGGCTTCTTATGGGAGTCGTTATTGTTGCTCAGCTAGAAATGATGTGGAAGCTGAAGCAATTCATGTGTAAGGAAGCAATCTATTTTTATACAGAAATATCTATTACTGTGTGCTTAAACTAACTCCTTATCTTTTATGTTCTCTTAAGCGAAGAAGATCAGTACTGGGAGAAAGAGATGGGCAGAAACACTGGAAGGTTTGAGGTCTGAAAGGGCAAATCTTGCTCTTGGTGGAGGTTTCTGAAATGAGTCTGTGCAAAGCAGGGTCTGGGAAATGAAGCGGGGCTGATAAAAGTAGCTTGGTGCAGCCATTTGGCTCTGGTACATGAGTGCAAACCTGCAAGGCTTCGATTCTGCTCAGCCTCCTGCAGTTCATCCCAGGGAGGGCACTTGGAAAGTGTCTCCCCAGACCCAGGTCCGGAGGGCACCCATGGGGAAGGGCACAGGGTTAGTGGGGCACAGTCTGGAGCGTGCCACACCTCCAGCAATGCTCCTGTCCATTGCCTGTTTTTTTTTCTCACTGACAGAGGATCCAGCAGCCAGAAACCTGCCCAGTCCTTATGTCTGCCACCAGTAGGCTGGTTCTCTACAGCTACGGGGCCAGGGGGACCCTTACATACCCAGCTTCTCCCTCCCTCTGCCCACACTTGTCCTCTCCTTTTTACTTGTACTAATTTTTTACCTCTGCCTACTTCTTATTTGACCCTGCTTCTTCCTTTTATTTCTGCAACAGCTGATGTTAGGTGTTAATAATTTCAAGTCACAAACAATTGCGGGCCCATATCCAAGAAACTGCTGCTTATTTAAAATCTCAGGGTAGTTAGACAGTGATCTGCTCCCATCTTTAACAATTCCACAACCTGATACATTCCCACAAAGTTATCACTATCTCTTTTCCACATCAGTTGGCTGAAATGTAAGCAGCCCAGCATATAATAATGTAACCACCTGAATTATATGTTTAATAGGAAGCATGCAGCCAAGAGACAAAAAGCAAGCATTGAATCTATAAATTATTAAATTTAAAAAGGGAATGAGACATCTTTGGCAAGAAATAAGCAAAACGCCTTCTTATAAGCTTTATGCTGAAATCTCCTGGTGTGCTCACAACTCACTGACACCCTGCCTTGAATTGTTGCTTCAATTCCTGTTTTGGTTGTCACCACTCTCAATTATTTTAAAAAAGGACCTAAAATAGATTTATATTTCTCAGATTTTATTAGACAGTAAAAAAGAGAAGTCTGAGCTGCAGTAGTTAAATAATTTATGACCTTTGCTAGAGGGGCAAGAAGAACTAAAATAAAAATAAAATACATGTATTGGAAAGAAAGGTTTTGGATCTTATTGTTTTTCCTGCCCACTGGTTTTGCTGGATGCAATTTAAAGATATATATTCAACAGAGAATTTTCTTCCCCATCACACAGCTCCTTATTATCATCAAACTCTAACCACCAATTCATAAAAAAACATCTTGATGGAGTTGATCTCTGCTTTGATTTCATGATGATAAAGCAAAGCTAGGAAGCAGGTGGTGGGTGCACTTTCTCACATGAAGAGGTATTTATTGCAGGTAGTGTGTTTAAACATTAAGCAATGATGTTTCTTTTTCATGCAACTTTGAAAATCAATATGTTCCCCTACAGTTCCTCCAATACCATCATTAGCTATCTCTCAAAAAAGGCACTGTTAAAAAAAAAAAAAAAAAAAAAAAGGAGCCTTTATGCACTGCTTTGCTTTAGCAGGCCTGAATATGTCTCGTATGCCCTAGTCTCCTACTGCTGATCTGTGGAGGATTTCAGTGAGGCACTGAATTGTTTTGGACATCTGCAAGAGTCTTGTCACTGCTCTAAGTGTCAGAGGAATGCTTCAACCTGGCCTCACATTCCCCCAGGAGCTGAATTCCCAAATGTGATCCAAGTTTAGCACCTGGCTGATACTATTAAGATCTGAAGATACTTTCTTTTTGGTACCCAGAAATGCCACCGTCAACCTCCAGCCCACACTGGGGTTTTATTCCTGCTGTAGTTGTGAAGACACAAATAGAACTGAGAGGACATAGATCTACCTGGTGACTTATTCTGTCAGACATGGGGGACAGCACCATATGGAATAAATGTCCATAATAAGCAAATGTTCAATACTATGCTGCAAAACTAAATCTTTCCTGTCCATAGGGCTTAGTGGCTGATTTAAGTTGCTAGCAGGAATAATTTATTCCTCCTAAATACATATTCTATCTCTCATTCTTGTTAACACCTTTTTTATCTCCCCTTGATAAGTTCTCAGCTTTGACATGTCTTACAGCAATGACTTCCACAGTTAATTATCTATTGTGGAAACCAATTACAATAAAACAAATAAAAACCAGTCCCTGTTTCTGCCTGGTCTTCTTCATTAGTCTTCAATCTGATGCGTGTCAATAAAGTATAATTCTGTACAAGCTGGAGTCAAGAATCTGAGTACACCCAATTGTCCTCCAGTTTACTTAATGTGATATTCCCCAGATTCCATCTCCTTCTAGACATGTCATGAAAATCTTGTTGCTGTTTTCAAAGTCTCTAATCATTATGTTAGCTGTTCCTACAGCCTCCTCTATTCTCACCCTATCTTTTGTAAATTCACTTTAAGGCAGAGTTAAAGATAAGGTTGCCTTGCTTGTAGATGCATTGTCATTGTTAAAGTATTTTATTTTGGTTGGGTTTTCTTTGCTACCACTTCCTATGACACTAAAAAAATTGCACAGATCATAGGATACAAGACTTAAAGGAGCCTCAGGAGATCATTTAATCTACCACTTGAACTGAAGCTCAGCCAGGGATCAACCCTTAATAGATGTTTTAATATGGTTCTCTCCTGCAGTTGTGCCAATATAATTGTCCCTAGCCTGTTCCTGTAATTCTCTCTCTTGATGGGCAGTGGGTTTTTTCTTATTATATTGCTGAATTATTTTTTATGCAAAATGGGCTGTTCATTTTTTGCTCTTTCACCAGATACAAGATGAAGAGCAAGTTGTTATTTCTCTCTCTGTAACTATTTTTATGTTGTGAGGGCTGCTATGTCTTCCCTTGCTTTTCCTCTTTTCTAGAAGACAAGATTTATGAATTCCTCTGATTTATCAGTTTCTCCATATGGGACCTCTTCTCCTGGTTTCCCTCTAAGCTACCAGCATGATTACTGAAGTCCATTGACAGGAAAAGCCACAGCACTAAGCTGATAACCTCTCATCTCTTAATGCCTCCTGCTACTACATTCCACAATCAGGTTTAGGTTGCTGGCTGCTGTTCATCTGCTTATTTTCTGCAAAGGCATCACACCGCTGGCTCATACCGAGTTTGTGGTAGACTCTGACTCTGAGCTTAGTTTGTGTTGTACTGTCGCTAACCAGCTATTCCCCATATTGTATTCTTACATCTGATTTCTCCTTCATCAAAATGTATGTGCATGAATCTTGGCTTCAGCAATGGAGTTTCTGCTTCCGTGTTCCTGCCAGCTCATTTGTTTCTCCCTCCTGCGGATTGCTTCCCCCACAGATATACTGATAGGGCTGCCTGTGGGGCTGCGCTGTGAACCAGAGCAGAGAACTGAACCAGGTTAGATATAACACTTTATAAATAAGGAAGAGGTATTTTTATTCTGAGTTGTCTCAGGGAGCTGTTTTGCAATGCAGCCCCACAAACAGTTGATCATCACACCTAAAAGGGCAACAAACTTATACTAAAGCAGAAATGAGCAGATTGGAGGTGGGGAGAGACATAGAAAATTCTCAAACCAGTTTTGAAGGCAAGGGTAACCTTACCTGCCTAAATCCCAGACTGAGCTCTTTGCATTTGTCTCTGCTGAATTTGATTGCATTTATTTTGGATCACGCCTCCAATTCATCAAGATCATGCTCAGTTCTGATCCCATCCTCCAGAGTACCTTGAAATCTTCCCTGTGCTTGTCTCTCAGAACCCCCCCGGTCCAATTCTTGACTGTTATCTCCCGTCTGAGTTATTGAGAGAGGCTGTGAGTGAACTCGATTGAAAGCTGAGAACACACCAGAGGTCGAAGCAGTAAAAAGAGTTGTACAATTTATATTTTTATACTGTAAAATGTTTGGCATATTTACAAAGCTCACAAAGGTGTTAAGGTTACCAGTCATCTGCCAAAGCAGACAGGGAACACTTTATACTGAAATGTAAGGGCTTACTGCCAAAAACATGGGTAGAGGTGGTACCCCGATGTGACAGAGATGCTCCCAGGAGATGTAGGACACAAGGGCTGAGGCAAAATCCATCGCTGGAGGTCTGGAAGAAATGTGTCATGTATGGCTCTTCCTCCTTTGGGGAAGGATGCACACACACGACTCCTCCAGCAACTTCACAGGCCTGTTTTTCTAGGAAATATATTTTCTTAAGTGTCTAAGGAGGGGAAAGAGAGAGTATTATTATGGGGATGGACCAGTTGGAGACTATTTCCATGTAACAGTTCCCTACAGTGTTAAACTCCACTGTTCTTTGTAAGCTACTTGGGGAAAAAAATAGACATTTCCCTTGCAGCTCGATACAAATTCAATTGTGTTTTGTGTCTTATTTCACTAGTCATCTTTTTGTTTCCAAATTTGGTAAATATTCCTCTGAATCTTCCCCAACGTTAGATATGTTTACTGTGTTAGAAGCCTATCAGACTGGTGACACTGCTACTGCTGAAACAGTAGCCTGGAGTACTGCAAAAGGCAGAGCCACTCCAAAGAGATTGCCATGAGGAAGGGGTCAGAGGGTGAGGAGGTGTATTTTGCCAATCTGTAGAAGGTCAGTACAAGGTCTGGGTTGATAATTGCTAGGTTTTGAGAGGGCACGAGCACAGATCAACTCTGTTTCCAGTGAGCAGGCATCAGGGGTCCATCTCACCTGTCGAGACACTCATTGAGTTGCCAGAATACGTTGTGCAAATTTTATTGTATTCTACCATAAAAACTCCAAAAGAAAATACTGACTAGCATGCAGCACAAGACAGAGCCCTGTTTGAAAAAGCCTCCGAAGTGGGGTGTGAGTCCTGTAGGGCTGGTGCCCAAGTAATGTTTCCAGGGCTGTTTATCCACCAGGGTAGTTTCCTGCAGACTGTATTTCCCAAGCACACTTGCAAAACTGCCATGTGGGACTGTGTCATAAGACTTCACAGAGCCAAGATATATCACCTCTACCACTTTCCCTATCCACTAGGCCAGTTATTCTGCCAAGGAGAGGAAATTAGATTGTTTCGACATGAATTGTTTTTGTCAAATCCATGTGGGCTCTTATCTTATTACCTTATTATCCCCCAGGTGCTTATAAACTGCTGCTTAACTGCTTGTTCCAGTATTTTTCCAGTTACTGAGGTTAGACTGACCTGTCTGTATTTCCCTTGGTTCCTCAATTACTCCTTTTTAATGGCAGATGTTATACTTATTCCTTCCTAGTCTTCTAGGATGTCACTCTTCCTCTGTGTGCTCTCACAGGTAAAGGCAAATGACTCTGTGACTGCTGAGGATACTCCCTTCAGCACTCTGGAATGAACTCCTGGTTTTTCTTTTCCTCTCTTACAATTAATTTCATTAATAATTGGTAAAAAAATAACATTTTATTTTTTAAGTGAGGAATGCACTGAATACTTACACTTTCTCCAAATCATCTATTATTCATTCTGTGTGGAATTATCCAAGGGTTTATTTCATTTTTCTCATTCTTAAATATTTATTTTCTTGCTACTTTTTTGTCCCTTACTAATTATAATTAATTATTTTCGTTTGAATACTGACCTTCTCTGAATACATTTTCACATTTAGTTTCCACTCCTGCGATGTTTCATTTTTTGTTTCCAAGTGACTGAAAATTACCCAATGCAGCCACAGGTTTCTTCTATTACAATTACTTTTCTTTTTTTTCTCCTTCCTTAGGGCTGTTTCTCTGTCTTTTTTTTTAAAGTAAGTAACTAGTCTCTTTCATTCCTTTTTTGCTTGTACTCTTTTCCCATGAAATCATATTTGCCAAATTTCTTGAGTTTACTTCCTTGCAGTTTCCATTCCCAAGGGACTTTTAAAGGGTTAAGCATAATTTTAATATATGCTATCATTCTCTGTGATGAGATCCTAAATTATCCACGAGAATGTAAAATGTCATATATGAATGTTATTTGAAAACAACTTAGAATGACAAATGTTTGTCAGGAGTAACACACACCGTGATGGAAGTAAAGAACTTTGCAGACAAACCTCCCCTTACTCTGCGCATTGCAGGTGGGTCCTTCCTGCTATCACTCCAGAAACATCTCCAATTGCAATAACCACAGTTCCCACCGGGTCCCTGTGAGGAGTCTCCTCCTTTTCACCAGCTCCGCGGTGCCATCCTTTTGGTGTTGTGGGTCGGGATGTGCCCTGTCTGCCTTCCTCACCCTATGCTCCCGCAGGCTGCTCTGGGCTCCCAGGGAAAGGGACCTGACCGTTCCCCGCCCTGCCTGCACAGCCAGTGCAGAGCAGGCAGCTGCTTTCTTGCTTCCTGCTCATCCACAGCCGTAAGGCTGGAATACAGTACCCTGTGAGAAAGAATGAATACACAAATCCTCTCAGCCACCCCATGCTGTAAGCATGTCCAAGGCAAACAGTAGAATTTTTCTGAGATTACAAGCATGCTCACAAGATGCAGTTGCCAGTTGTTTTTATCAGGCTGTTTTTGTTTAAAACTATTAATGTATTTGCCATTTATAAACAGGATGCATTGTGACGTATGCAGAGAGCACTGGGCTGGAAATGACCAAATATTGCATCTGTTTTCACTCCAGCTCTGGAATGCTTGGAGATCTTGGGAAACTGCCTTCCTCTTCCTTGTTCTTCCTTTGCCAAGTGCTTTGTGATCTGCACATGAGCAGAACACGACTATACAAAGTGCATCCCCTTCCTAAAAGTGATAGCCTTTACAACTACTGGGGAACAGTTTCTTTTCAACTCTCTGTGGTAATGGCTTCAGCAAACTCCTCAGTCTGTCTTTGGCCGTTGCATGTAGTACTGATGTATCAATAGATTTGTTCTATAGCTGCTTGAACTGGCTTCCTGCTTGTCAAAGTGCTGCTTGGTCTCCAGGCCTTCATGGGCTCAATTATTTTGTGCCATCAGCCAATTTTGGTGGTCACTTCCAGTCACCCAAGCAGGAAAGCTATTAATTTTCTAATACCTGCTTGAAGACAAAAAGATCTGGTCTCAAATGACAGAAGCATCATGATAAATGATCTCTAGTCCTGCCTTCTCAGAGGCTCTTCTGTATGTTCGGCTTGCTCAGAAGAGGGTAGAAGCATGTGGATCCTTCCAGCATCATGCTTCAATACTTGCTCTGTGAATTTTGAAGTCCTACACACAGTGGTGCCCTTTCAAGCCTGACCAAGTCCACTTTCATGGGGACAACATCTCTATTTCATCAGAGACACAAACTCACTTGGAAGTCTGAGAGCAAGCAGAAGATGCTGCCACTGGAGAAACCACAGGGAAAGCAGTGAAATCTGGTGACTAGACATGGAGAAGCATCAAATGTCAGAATATAATTCAACTTCCCAGAATGAGAGTTCCTCTCATCCTTTCCTAATTTGAGACCCAGCAGCCTAAACACACCTTCTCTCACATCCAATTTATGCCCAAATCTATGATGAAGAGGAGTGTGCTCTGAAGAGCAGCACTGTAACTTTCTATTTCTGCTTGTTTTCCTGATATCCTGGACCTGATATGCTGGGCCATTTTTCTGACAGTAGTGAAGGGATCAAAAAAAGGTACAAACTGCATTGTTCAGAAAATTACACTTTGTCACACTCTCAGTAGCTTATAATCAAATCTTCCTCTTGTTTTCATGAAAACATATTTGCATAAAAGCAGGAAGAAAACACACTGAAAACCTCTGAGGTTGAATGTGACATACTTCAGTGGGATCTATACTCCCTGGGGAAAGAAATCTGTGCAAAGCAAAGCAAGGAAAAATCCTGAAAGGATAGCTGCCAGAATTAAAACAGGACACTTCCCATACAAAATACCTTCTCTCCATGAAAAAAGTGGGTTTGATCTCTGGCTGCAGCTCTTCTTAAACAGGATATGAATATCCCTAGATATTTTTATGATTATATAGGATTAAAAGCAAACCAAACCCCAAACCTGATATGACCCCAGAGTAAAGGAAGAGTAGTTGCATGGGAAGTGTAGCTTATAACTTCAGGAACGTAAGCATGAAAGCAGAGGATGCATCATCTATGCTTAATAAATGTGAGCAACAAATGTAGAACAATTCAATAATGGGTGAATATTTCATAAAATTATTGCTTGAAAAATATTTGTAAGTGCAAAGTTTGTCATGTGAATTTTTATTCTAGTTAATGATCGGGCCAAACAACTGACTTTTCAAGACTATCCATCTAGAAACCATGAGAGCAGATCGTGATAAACGGATAGTCAGGAACAGGGCATGGAAAAAGAGGGAATGTGGAAAACACTGATTCTGAAAAGGACTTTGAAGCCTGATGGAAACATACTGAATGTGAGTGCCCAATGCAATACCAAGGCAGCACTCACCCAGGGTTTGAATTTCATTCTAAAGTTATGTTTCTGTCTCAAGATATGTTTCTATCTTAGCAAGTAATTGGAGAAATAGTTGCCAAAAGGTATACTCTATCTTCTGCACAGGCTGCCTGCATGGCTTACATACTGGAGCTATTTTTGCATAGGCATCTTTCAATGACCTCTAGGCTCAAACTCTACAGTTTTATGTCCATACCTAATAATTTTTCTTGGTTATGCACATCCAGACAGTAAACGATATTCTAGTGTTAAAAGTCAGCTTTCCTCTCATTTTTATCTCTAGAATAAATAACTGTTAAGTCAGTCTAGTAGCCCCTAAAAGTAGTAGAAGAGATCAAATATGTACAAAATAGTTTAATATACAAGCCCTTCTGAAAGGAAGAAAAAAAAAATATGAAAGTCTTGCTGGTGATGGATTCAGTTGCTGTGAAATGATATGATTTACAATTATTTTCACTCACTACCTGCAGCAGTCTCAGACTTTGACTTTGTGTTTGAATGGTTTTTCTGGAGGCAAGGCATGACCACAGGACGCTTTTGCTCAGAGCAGAAGCCACTGCAGATGCAAAAAAGGATAAAAAGAGAGGAAGAATCAGGATACCTCTCCAATTTGTCCTTGTAGACTCTTGTGATTTGTAGCATAGGACCTTTATGGGAGAGGATATTGTCCTTGTATCTGGTGGTTTTGAATATTCTTTTCGTCCATGGCTTTGCTTATTTTTTTTAAGATTCACAATGAATTTTAGCCTCTGCAGCATTCAGTGATGGAGAGTCCATAGCTTACCTTCTGACAGTTTTGAGTCTGCCACCAGTATCCCGGCCTGATGCCCCTTGTTTCCCATATTGAAGTGAAGAGCTATCTGTTTATCCTCTCCAGGACACTCCCAAATCTGCATTATTTTTCCCTCATTTTTTTTTCCCAGATGAAATGATTTACTCTTCTCCTTGTTCCAGATCATACACGACACCTTCTCTGAACCTTTCCCAACACTACACTAGCCTTTCTGAGGAGATGACTGTGTTCAGGATGCAGACACACCAGGGATTTATACAGTGGCATGATTATGTTTTCAGTTTTGCCCTCTTTTCCTTTCTTACTACCTTCCAGCATCAATTTCCTTTTTCTCTGATTGAGCTGATATTTCCATAGGACTATCTATTATAAAACTCTAAATCTCTTTTGATCCACTGACTTCAAGAACTCTTTCCTAAGCAGTAATAGCTAGCTCAAAACCTACCATTATGGATGTAAATGTAGGGCTCTTTTCCTTCTGTTGCATAATTCTATGTTTACCTATGCCAAGTTTCAACTGTCATTTTCTCATCTAGTCAGTGTTGGCAGATTTATCTGTGATGTTTTGCAGTCAGCTCTCTTTTCAGTTCTGAATCACTTAACATCATCAGCACTATCATCTCATCATTCATGGTCCTTTCAGATCATTTACAAGTATCCTGAGCCAATGCTGACCTCCCTCCACCGATGTGTTATTTTCCCATCTCTTAAGCAGCTATCTATTTATGTCAGGACCAGCCATTTTATCCCAAGGTGGCTGGATTTCTTCAGCTATCTCTGGTGAGGATCCCTCATGGAAGGGCTGTGGAAATCCAAGGAGAGTGTTAGTAGATCTTTGTAATTCCCACAGTTGTATTTTTTTTTTTAAAAAAAATCCTAATAAATCAGCAAGGCATAAGTTTTCTTTGCTGTTTCTCCCACATATCATAATTTCCTGTATGTCCATGTATGCCATCCTTTAGGGTAGTTTCAGCCTGACCCGCTGGTATGTGCTTCTCTGACCTTCCAAGGTGCCTTTTTAAAAAAGTTGGATCATACTGCTTTTCAGTTCTCTGGTACTGAGGCAGTTTTAAAGAGGAAAAATACAGATTACTCTTGATTGCTCAGCTCTTTCAGCCTTGATTTCCTCTGGAAATCTTGGCTTGAAAAAAGGATTTAATCCTAGGCTTCAGATGTCAATAAGTTAGCTCTGATCTAAAAATCTGAGCCTGAGCTAGTCTTGCCAGATGCCCTGTAAAAACAATGGAAACATGAAATCCATGTATGTCACAATCTGTTTTTCTCCACTGATTATATAGGGAACCTGCAGTGACTGGTGTCGTCTTGGACAACTGACCTTTACATGTCTGAGTTACAGCAGGTGGATCCCACTAACGGGACTCGGGGTCTCTCCAGGAAGGCAGTGACTGCTGTGACAATCGGCAAGTTTACTGCGGTAAACTCTTTCTTTTATACCGTGTCATCTGGAGACTGCTCGTATTTCAAGGATGCTGCAGCATAATTTGGCTTCCCCATAGAAAGACAGAATATTGCACTTTGACTTTCCTATATCTGACGTTGTTCTCTGGCACCCTATTCTATGGGACTTTTTGATTCCTGGATTCAGATTTCTTAAAATTATAATATTATATAAAGTATCGAATCTTCCTATGTTTAATTTGTGTTCCTGTCATCTGTCATTAAGATAGCAAGTATACAATATATAGCAAATATTAGTTTTACATATGAGGCCTAGTGGTTTAGCATTTGTAATGCAGTGTTTTTGCCAGCTATAAGCCACCTACAACAAACCTTAATTGAAACTATTTCTTTTAGTGTGCTTATATGCCCAACATTACAGTTTGGAGTTGGGTGGGCGTGGGGTTTTTTTTCCCACTTTCTTTAAAAAAGGACTAATCCTAGCTATGTATGTTCTTTGTCTTTTAGACAGCTATGGGATTTGGTTTGTTGGAGGTTGGGGGTTTTTTTCATTTATTATTTCTACACTTTCATTTACTTCTGTCATCTCTTTATTTCTAGGGAATCTTGTCCTCCTATATCAAGATCTAGTGTTTGCATTGTTTTCCAACAAGGGAAGGGAAAAAAACCCAAATATTATCTTCTTCAGGTAGTTCACAGACACCTGTGTTAGGAATGATGTACGATCTGAATGTTATGAGTCTGTGTTTAATAGACGAGTTTTTCTTTTAAACCCATGGCTGTAACTTAGATATCACATTAATGTGCACACCTGGGTCTAGCCATGCTGAAGGTGATGTGAGAGTCACTATATGCAGCTGCCTTTTCACTACTGTCAAGAATTTTTTTTTTTTCTGTGCAGAATATCTATAGTTAGTTCTTTTTCAGCTACTCACCGTCTGATAACCAGCTTTCTCTTTTTCAGTTAAGTGTACACTTCTAAACAAATCTTGTGCTTTTGATCTTGCAAAATGAAAAGTAGTTCATCTTCACTTTTGTAGCTCACTTGACTGATAAAAAACCAAACTTCTATGAGTCTCTCCCAGTTGTCTCTTCAGTTCTGGAACGCTCCAGCCCTTGATCTACTGAGCTGTTCCCTCTCTCCTCGCAGCATGATTCCTTCCACTCTTCTCCTTCAGGATGCAGTCACCTATTTCAGCATTACATCTGCTTGGTGATGTCTAGTGTTCTTGGTCAGTGATTAATGAGCCCACTGAGTTTGAGCTTATAATTAGGGTGAACGACTTGTAACCTAATGGATATTATTGGAAAGATGTAGGGAGGGGAGTATCTGCTCATCTCATGAACTGAGCTACTACATCAGCATATTCAAAGTGGACATTTCCAAGACTCTGAAAAGACTGTTTATTTTTATATCTTCCCTCTCATGCTGCTCACCTCTTCACATCTACCTGCAAGCTACACTGGGGGCACGGGTTAACAGGAGGAAATACCAGATTGTGGCTAAAATCCAGGTGAGTCCATGACAAGATTGGCCAGTTTACAGAAGAGGTTTTGTGATATGGCTGTTACTGTGGAAGACACAAGCCAAAGACCATAGAGGTCTGCTCTAGTCTCATGCCTCAGGTCCCTGTAGAGGAGTAACGTGGCACACTGATATGAATGTCTTATTTGTCTGCAGTCTCTCATACACATGGGTGTCTGACCCTGCACAGTGGTGTCAGCTTTAATGCTGGTAGAGAGCTCTCTTTGATTATGATGAATAGTAAACTTTCCCTGGACTTTCTGGGTAGTTGGTGCTTTGACATATGAGTAGTTAAGACAACAGTGGCATTTATAGGCTTGATGATTGAGCATAAAGTCACAGGAGGATCATCTGATAAATTAATATTGTGTGTATGCACCCGTAAGTGTAGTTTAAAAAGCCACTCGAGGGTTCCTCCCTGTCGGGAACACAGGCCTGGTAGGTCCTCGTAACCACCTACCTCCTGGCCACCAGTGAGCATGTGGAACTTAAGAGAAAGGAACCATGGATGGGACATCACTGAGTGCCACACACCGACCTTTGCAAGGTCACCCAGAGGAGGTTAAGAATTTGTTGTCACTGTGACAAGATGCAATAGCTGGCAGTTTGAATATAGGATGATGCAATTATGTGCCCTAATTTTAATGAATTAACATGGAGCCAGGATGTCTGCTAGGTGAAGTGCTGCGTGGTTTTCAAATGGAGGATCAAACTTTGATAATGATTTTTCTGCCATGATTATGTGGGATATGGTTAAATGATACAAAAGAGAAACTTTCCCGATTCAGACTTCAGCTGTTCTTTACCTGGAAAGGCACTACGGAGGATCTTCTCCTCTAGAGAGAACTTTCCACCAAGAGTCCTGCATTTGACCCTGGGCCTGATGGACTCAGTCTGGCCCTCCTTTCCTCTGAGGTGCTCTGAAGGATGTGTTAGCAAGGAAAGAACAGACTGGAACTTGTTGCCCCCAAAAACAATGTTTGAGCTAATTGATGTTAAAGGAAATTATTTCTGTTTTAAGCATGGAATTAATTTTTGGCTAAGACTACTGAATAAATGGACACAGAATAGCCTGTGTGGTATTAACAAGATTCTAAATGAAGGAACCAATTCATTTCATTATTGATAACAAAGTCATCTTCCCCAGAATAGCAAATGAGGTAAGATTGGCACTTTGAGATAAGGCCCTGATTATTGTCTGTGGAATCTATTACATTCTATTATTTCTCCCAGATAAAACTTTAAATCACCCTTGTTAAATACAGACATTTGGTAGTTATTCCTTGCACAGAACAATTTTATGGTGCTTTTCTAACTTTTCCATTTTTATTTATTTTTATATTTTGTTTTAATTGATACAGTATAGAATGTTCAAAAAGTCTGAAGCTAAATTCTTTAGCTGAGCATTGGGCTCTATCAAAGTGTTGGAAGAACTTAAAGTAAAGAGTAAATTATTAAATAGCACTAAGCCAATTCATAATTCATCATTATTGATATTTATACCAAGGGCTGCTGGTGAGGAAGGAGGTGGAAAAGGATGGTATTGGCCAGACAATTGGGAAAGCAAAGCAATGTCCCTGCAGGACTAGGGAGGTGGGAGGAGTGAGTGAATCAGGCAGGAGAGCTGGCATGTGCTTTGGGATGACTGCAGCTGCTCTGCTCAAGGAAGATTTAGAGTAAGGTCTAGCTCACTGGGAGAGAGAAAAATATAAGGTAGATAAAGTTACAGCTGCAGGAAACAGAAATGAAATTAGAGTGAGTCAAGAACAGAGTTTATGGGAAGGAACTGAATGAAGAGAAAGTCTCAGGAAACCAGTAAAGCTGAGGAAAGGAAAAAGGGGTGAAGAGAAGATACCCTGGGAAGACTTGGAAACTATAACTTGCAGTGCTTCAGTAGAGAGCATCAGGAAACTGGAAGGCCAGTGGTGAACTCTACTGGAAGCACACCAGGGGGAAAGATCAGGGTGGAGAACTGAAGGGCAGTGGCAAAGGGTTTGGGTTTTGGGGCAGAATAGGGTGTAATGTGCAGTAGTGATGAGCCAAATCTATCTCCTTGTAATGCTGTATGAACAATCTTCCTAATGGTAGTGCTCCTGCCAGCAATACAAAAGCTGTGTAGGCATGGCAGCAGCCTAACCCCTCTAGTAACAGCTCCTTCCAGCGTCACAGCAGAAAGGTCTTCCTACTGTGGGGGAGAGTCAGAGTGAAACTGGATTGCTCTGTGTCATATGAACGCCCCAAGCTTCTCATGTGTCTCCTTCATAACTTCCATAAGGTTTACCTTGCAACAAACCTCATATGAACGCAGCTGTCCAGGTGAATGTCTCCTAGGTGGACTTCTCTAGCTTGCTATGCTAATGCCAGTATCTCAATGGTTGTGTCCATCTCACTAATGGAACAGAGGCATGGGATCTCTGCTGCACCCTCTGTCGGTCAGATCCTTCCTTGTTCACCCATGCCTCAGGAGGACAGATTGCATATCATGTACTGCCAGTCAGGAGTTCCCAGGGACTCATTAAATGGTGAATTATATAAAGGTGCATAAAGATCTCTTCAGAGTGCAGACAGCTCTCTAGCAAGTTTGTTTTCAATTAACAGCTGTTTAATAAAGTTTTTCTCATTGACAAATCCCCTTTTTGCTTAACTCACTCCTCCATGAAATTGTATGACCCACTTCAACCCATTTAGCCCTTGATCTAATACAAGCACTTTTAGCATTTTCTGCAAATAATTAATACAATTTGGATTAGAGGGATTATAGATGGTCTTAGTCCTCACTTAATAACACTTCATTCTTACTCGGCACTTTCAATTTTACCTAATAGTATGAGATACAGGAGGCAAATCAGGAATGTCTCATTGTAAACGCTCATATATCATGATCTAGTATGAGAATTGCTGCTCTCGTGGCAGAATCAGGGACAGTGAGAAATTCTGCTTCTTGTGTGAATGGGATGACATTTATTACAAATGCACCAAAGGAAAAAATGGTTGAATTTTATGTTCAGAGGAAAAAAAAAAAAAAAGGAAAAAGAAGAGAGATGTGAACTTTAAGGAAAGCTTTATGGGTCACATTATCAAAAGTTACATTTCAGAAGAGCTGAATGTATGTTTCAGAGCTCTGATCCCAAATGCGCACTTTTACTCTGAGCTACTGCTTCTCTTAAATCACAACCTATTTAATAACGTTTGTGTAACTTCCTTCTCCTACCTCCCAGGGCCTGGATAACTTGCACAAACACTCATAGCACTGATGAACTGTGCAAGAGGAGTGTTTGCTATTCATGCTTCACTTTCACTCCACCTACCTCAGCAGTTAACTGGTGCCCATTACTTCCCACCCAGTGATTCAGATAAGCAGGTGTCCCCAGCCTGCATGGCAGCAGCAGCTGTGGTGCAGTGGGCAACGTGAGGAACGTGAATCCCATGGGGATTCAGAAAAAAAGAGCAATGTAGATGAGAGGTAGCACCAGCTGGACTCACTCTGATACCTGAGCTCTCAGGATATTCCATGAGTAACTTGACAGTGTCTGCATAAACAGTAGAGAAGGAGCAAAGAGGTGCCTGAGCAAGGTTCTCCACTGTCCTCCCCTTCCTTCTCCTTAGCTGAACTCAGATGACCATCTCTCTCACATACTTGCCATACTTGAATTTCATATGACAGTAACTTTGGACCTACAAGAGATCTCACAGCCCACAGAGACTAAATTACAAATCAACTTGAAGCACTCCTAAGCAAAACAGTGTCCAAGAATGGTTCATTCAGACCTTTGAGGAAGACCTACAGTGGTCTAAGAAGTGCTCTGATCTAGGAATCAGATGATACCACAGAAAACATAACTTATAGGAAGACTTACTCTTGCAAATACTTACATTGGTGTGAGGTGGGTAACACACAGACGTGTCTGCACTTCTGCACCTGGAGTACTGTTTTAGCAATATGTTCCTGCACTACTAAGCTGAGAGCATCAGAAAATTGTCCAAGGAAATAAAACCATAAACACACTGGAAATAGGATTGACACACTGGAGTTAAACTTGGTATATTTTATTTTTCATTTCTAGAGGATTGAAACTCTGCTCTAAATCAATTAGAACAAGCCCCAGGCAAATCTGAAGGTTGATTAATGAAGGACCAGCATTGTCTGCTTGGATCACTGCTGTTGATTGGAAACGGCTGGGAAGTTTGTTTCCAAAGCCGGATCAGGGCAAACATACCACTGTGGCTTCATCATTACCTTTTCCTGACAAATAAAAGTGAGTCATCCTGGATGTCATTTCTATTCCAGTGGTGAAGCTGTGAAGGTTTGCACTGCATAAGCACACACACAAACAAGTGAAGCTTCTGCCTACACCAAACATCCACCTATTGCTCCACAAGCTTAGAAAAAATTACACACTTGTATGGCTGTTTTTCCATTCTCGCTTAGCATGGGTGCTGTGCAGATCGGACATTTTGCATTGCTGGTGACATAGACATTAAAAAGCATGGAAAACTTGTACATTCTTGTCCAAACAGTTCTGCTTCCTCTTCTAAAAGTGTTGCTATTGATTGCTTTACCTCCTTCATTTATCCAGTATCATCCATATTGGTAAGCCAGTTTCAAAACTGTCCATTGCTGAATGCTAATAAGGCGTCCTGGTTTCCGCTGGGGTAGAGTTAATTTTCTTCCTAGTAGCTGGTACAGTGCTGTGTTTTGGATTCAGTGTGAGAATAATGTCGATAACACACTGATGTTTTAGTTGTTGCTAAGTACTGCTTATTCTAAGTTAAGAATTTTTCAGTTTCCCAGGCTCTGCCAGCAAGGAGGTGCACAAGAATCTGGGAGGGAGCATGGCCAGGAGAGCTGACCCGAAGTAGCCAAAGGGATGTGCCATGGGACATCATGCTCAGTATAGAAATGGAGGGAGTTGGCAGGGAGGTGGGTTGCTGCTCAAGCATCAGCCAGTGGGTGGTGCGTTGTGCATCACTTGTCTTTTCTTGGGTTTTATTTCTCTCTCATTTTGTTATTATAATAATAATTATTAATTTTTTATTATCGTTTTATTTTAGATATTAAACTCTTCTTATCCTAACCTATGAGTTTTACCTTTTTTCTGATTCTCCCTTCTGTCCCACTGGGAGTGGGGAGGAGTGAACAAGTGGCTGCGTGGTGCTTAGTCGCTGGATGGGGTTAAACCATGGCACAGGGGCACTGCAGTGTTATCTGAATGGGGTTGCCCAAGGTATAAATTAACCAGATGACAGGACCTTCTGTATTTCCAGTATGGTGGAAACAAGGCCTACCAGATAGCAAATGGGTCACTGAAGGGACCCCCCTTCCATGCTTACTGCTGACTTGTCCTGGCAGAACAAAACTTTGAAGAGATAGTGAAGTTATTGCGGAGAAGTCATCAAAGACCTATTACCTTACTTGTCCCTTCACAACCCAGCACATTTTATTCTGACATTTACTCTGAGCTCTACATGGCCATAAATCATGCAATACATTTGGAGTACCATATTTCTGTAGTCCATCACGAATTAATGTGTACTGGCATCACTGCAACACTCAAAACATTATTAAACTCTGTACTTCAGCAGAAAATGTGATGTCAGGATAGCCAACACCAGACATATCTTAGTAAAATGTCCTCATCGCAGAGTCGAATCACATCCAGTCCTAGAAATTAAAACATTCCAAGGCTTCATTGTCTAAGTACCCAATTAACTAAACCCTAATGCCTTCAAACGTGTCGGTGGCAAATAATCACAGGCATCACTCTGCTACACCAAGTTGTAAGGTTCCCCAGCAGAGAACTTCTCATGAACCATTTCCTGCCTACTTTTTGCAATTTCCAGAGAGATTTATTCCCATCAACAGGCTTTAACTTGACCAAAAAGGAGTGTACTTGTCCACGGATTCTGCAGGGTGACAGCTAGATACCAGAATAACACCTTTGCAAATTACTAGGTTTGGCTGAAAATCAGAAAGGTTGTAGAGATGCTCAAAGGAAAGCTGTAATTTTTATTTTTTTAGCCATGAGAAAAGAAATTATTCACCCTGAGAAAAGGATGAACAATATTTTTAGGTAAGACAAAACAGCTAAATTGCAAGGAATTTAAGAAAAAGATTTTAGAAAAAGAGTTATCCACCTTAACTGATACCTGTCCCTAGAATCTCAGCTGAAAATAACTTCTTATTTTGCTATAATTCTAGTAGAATAACGTTTTTACACATTTTTCCAGTGGGAAAGGGCTTTACAACCAATAGCAAAAGCGGAAGTATGTTTCATTTTCTTCCATTTGCTTTACCTTTCTTCTACCTTTAAAAACTTATTTTCTGTGGGGAGAGGGGGCAGACTACAAATCCCTCAGTTTTAAAGCAGCTGAACCAGTATTTTAAATAATACGTACAGAAAACACATTTCTGATGAGAACAGTCATCAACAGAATATGTCAATAAATTCAGTCCAGCAAAACTGAGCAAACTGGGGCTGTTTTCATAGTCTTCTTTGTGGTTTTAGTGTTTCCTTTTTCAGCTTGTAGGCTTTTGCCAGGACCTGGCTGACAAAAATGAGGGCTGGGAGCAGTTTTTAGGGGCCTGCAATGTGACCCTCAACCCAAAGACCTGGCCGGAGGTAACAGGACAGCCTGACACTCACATAGGCAGCGTAGGGACTCAGTGATGTTTATCAGCTGGGGATACAGGCAGTGAGTGCTACACAGAGGAAAACAAAGGCAGATGACAAGAAGATAAGCAGGGCTTTGGAAGCAGGGATCAAGCAGGACCTGGGATGGAGACGCCTCTTCTGCACCGGCAGCCACCAGGCCTGCTGAGGACACAGTGTGGCAGGGGGATGCCAGGAGCACCTGAGCTACCCACGTGAGTGACCGTGACCCAGGGACAGCTGGGCACCAGGGAGCAGACTGCACACACAGTCAATACCCTTCAAGGTGGCAGAAGCAGCAGCTCTTCCTAGGGTCCTACCAACCTGCCTGGAGCTGATGTGGACATCTGGAAAAAGGCACTGGAGTGAAGCCCGAAAGGGCACAGTGGCAGGAGACAAACCTATTTAGAGCCCATTTTTACTCTTATCCTGCCTCATTTTGTCTGTGTTTTAACAAGATGCCTTTTCCAGTTTCTATTCCAGTGAAACTTGCTTTTATTTCAGAGCTCCCTCACCCCTTTTTTAGAGGGTGCCTTCGATAGAAAAAAGTGAAGCAGAAACATTCCCCATACAAGAAAAAACAGCATGTGTAATCGGGATGTGTTTCAGGACTTTTCTTCACCTTCCACACCCCAGCAAAGTGCCCTCACTGGGAAATCCCTCCCCATCGAGCTCTGTGGAGAGCCTGCCCCACCCCACTGCCATCACACACAGCAGTGGAAATGTGGGGCAGAAAAGTGCTTCTGACAGACCACACCTGAAGTGTTCTGACCAGTAGATCATATTTTCTGTCTCCCAAAAGAGAACCAGCTTCTGAACTTTTTTCAGGAGACATGCACAGATCTGCTGGGAATGAGATAATCCAGATGGCCCATTTTTTATCCTGGTGTGACTTCTCCCATCCAAGGTATCTTTGTTTTCTCATTCTGTATCTCTCAGAGCCTGCCAATTCCTGTCTGCAGGGCACTTCGCTTTACATCAGTCACCACATCAGAATATCCCATCCTTATTCCCTACCCTGTCAATCACCAGCTACTGCCCCTGGAGGTCTAAGCTGAGAGGTTGGGTATTTCTGGTGAAAACTGTGTCAGACATCAGCCCAGAACTCAATCTGGCAATGCCTAATGGGATACATCTTCTGTGCCCTAGTTTTCTATCACTTTCAAAAGAAAGAAGAGTTGATGAGGAAGTGCAGGGTTGTTTCTGGCTGGCTCAGAAGATGAACTTCCTTTCCTGTGCCTTTCTTTTACTGAAAGGTGGAAGAGGGAAATGGGACCCCATTAGTCCCTCTTGCTACCAGCCCCAGGATAGTCCCTGTGGACTCCCCCAGCCTTTACACTTCGGTGTCTGCAGCCTGGTACCTTCCAGCTCCATGGCATTCTGGCATGGCCAGCCCCTCGCTCCTGCACACCACATGGGACTGCTCTTCCACCCACACTAAAATCCCTCTGACACAGCTGTGCCACACCACTCTCACAACTTTACATGTGTCTGAACTGGTGTTGCACTGGTCTGTGCCCGTCTAACTACACCTGAGCTGCCCTTGCGACTCCACGCATAATGGTTCCTGTAGATGTATGCCCACATCGTAAGTGCCCATGCGTCTCCCCACACTGACCACTGATGTTTTGCACAATGCAAGACTCAATTTTCCATTGTGACACTATGCTTATCAAGGCAAGAAACCAGAAGACTTTCCAGCAACAGCCTGGGACTCTTCTGAGGTTACTTCTGAAGCAAGTTTTTCCTCCCTCCCTCCTTGCAACATCCAGTCAGTATTTGAGTTGCTAATAAAATCCTATTTTCTTTTCAGCTTCCCTGACTCTGCTCCACTCAAGAACAACATGTGCCTTGTGTTTCCTTAGCTTTGCTTATCAGATCTCCAGCCAAAATGAATGGCCAAATCTCTTACAAACAGAGAAATTAAATGAAAACAACACCAGTGCCAAGTTCTTTGCAAACAGAGAAGTGAAATGAAAAATGCCAGTCGCTGTTGGTTCACCCAGCACATTGAATTATTATCTGTCATGGCCTGTTCTTACATTTGTCCTTTCCCTGTGGTTGATAAATAAGACTTCCCACAAGTTCTGAAGCTGTATCAGGAGTTGCGTAGCAGATAATGTTAATAAATCTTAGGGGCTATCTCTCTGACTTGCCTGGCAGCCTAATAGCTCAAAAGTCTTGCGGTTTCTAATGTCTCGCTTTTTTAAAATTTGTAACTTTGAAGTCTTTCTTTCCTTGACCACAGGCCCAATGGCCAGGTTGATATGGATGTGACTGCAAATCCTGATTTTTAAGGTAAGACATCTGGGCTGTTTTTGCCCACAGTCTGTGCCTTCATCTGGATGACAGGTGCCATTCCAGTGTTGGTGTTATTTGCAAGCGCTGTACTTCATAGCCTGTGCGGCCCCAGGGTTTGGTACAGCTGGGTGCAGCGGGAAAAGGGCAGTCCAGATGGGCTCACTCTGCCAAGAAACAAATATCCTGTCTCTCATGAAGACCAGGCCTTGGAGGCACCCAGGCTTGCTCCACTATGTCCTCCTGCCTCCTCTGTAAGCAGCAGAGAGATGGTCTTCTCCAGCCAGGGGCAAAGGGTGAGCCAAATTAATTACCTTGCAGTGATGTCCATCTCTCCCTGTTGAAGGGGCCTGAGGGTAATGAAATCAGACTTGAACATCCAATTTATAGATACCTGAAGTGAAATGAAGTCCAGACATGGGAAAAGAAAAGAAAAGAAAAGAAAAGAAAAGAAAAGAAAAGAAAAGAAAAGAAAAGAAAAGAAAAGAAAAGAAAAGAAAAGAAAAGAAAAGAAAAGAAAAGAAAAGAAAAGAAAAGAAAAGAAAAGAAAAGAAAAGAAAAAAAAGAAAAGAAAAGAAAAGAAAAGAAAAGAAAAGAAAAGAAAAGAAAAACAACAACAAAAAAAACAACAAGAAGAAAATACAACCCTAGATTGTGCTTAACAAGATTCCTCCTAGGCTACTTTGAATTTTTTGCTTGGAAGCAGACCCCTGTGAGACAGAGCTTAGGTGCCCAGGCACTGGAGATGAAGAGCATCTTTCTTTCTTCAGTAGTTTCTAGTCGATCAGCAGCTCAGTTCACCTGACATTTTCTCACTGCAGCTTGGCTGCTGCTCATGCTGCGCAATTTCCACAGGAATAATGAGGACTCTAGCTGAAGACTTGCCAGTTCCTCATTCACTGGTGCTCATGGAGCAACGTGTTACAGCTGTCTCATAGGTTGCTTCAGGGTCTATTTCTACCTTCTACTTGTCTGCTGGGCACTCATCTGCACAATACTGCCTTACATTTGGTTTGCATGCTGCCAAGTTCTTTCTCCATTATGTTTATATGTCCCAGTGCTGCCCTGTGAGCACTGGCCACCAAAGCTTTTCTGCTCAAGGTTGGGTTTTCCCTTGTTCCAAGACCTCCTGGGCAACAGCACATCATCTTTTGTGGCTTCTTTGTGGAAAAATTATGTTACGCACAAATTCATTTTTTAGAAACATGCTTAAAATAATTCATATTTCTCCCATCTGCCAGGATAGTGGGAATTATATCCTAGCTGGTTCTGCAGCCCAGTGGGTTATCAATCTCATAGCAAAGCTGAGAAATACATGGTTGGCAGATGCCTTCTGAAGACCATCTCTGGATCTGCTGAACTCACTCAGAAAAACTCTTCCAACAGAAACCCAGATGCCTGTACTGCTGCTGATGTGGCTGTGTCATCTGGAAACCGAGTGGCGTCAAATAGGATGGGAATTTTTCTTCCTTTTGTAATGCTTTTTGCCATAGATGCTGTGGCCTCAGATGTCTGCAGAGAGGTTTGTCTGTGACCATCTCCTGTGCTCCTGTGACGCAGTCCTGCACTGGAGGACACCCAGGCAAACCAATTCTCTCTTGCCATCGTCTGATTTTTTTCCGAGGGCAGTCCAGCTCTCTGTGCATTCAGGCATATTTACCTGGAGTTAATTTGCTTCTTCAAACCACTTTTACCTTAAAGGTAGAATTACATGGCAGACAATTATTGTTAAACGGGGAAATTTTTCCACTTCCAATGTTACATGTGGATGCCGGAGTTTTGCACTCCAATTAAAGTATTTATTCGCCTATTTCTGCTTTTTTGTTTTGAATTGAAAATGGTATCCATATCCTGTCTCCTCCTAACTGGAGCTACATTGTTCATCAGACATATTTATTAGCTTGTCTAGTGGCTTTGCTATTATTCCTCACAGAGTTTTCTCACTTCCTCTAGTTTTTGTTCCTTGACAAAATAACAAAAGCCTTACTTCTGCTGTCTCATTTTTATCCCTTCTCAGCTTCTTCTTATCACACTCTTTTCTTGTTTCTATTATCAACACGCTTCAGCAAGGTCTTCTGTCTGCAAATCCAGCATTTGTGCTCTGAGTCTGTCTGTACAGCATGTCTGGGGTCTTTCTCAGTGCAGCTTCATTTTCCTCTCATTTCTTAAAGTTGGTTTTGCTAGACTTCAGTGCCCACATTCATGTGCTGCTGCTTGCTAAGTGTATGAACAGACTCCATATTTCAAATACTGAATCTGTGCATTAAGTACTTCTGAAAAGAGTCCTGTTCAGTTAGCAGGTCAGCTCTGGGTAAACCTCTGTCCTTAGAGGGATCTCTGTTAATCGATCTTTTCCTTCATCTTCATTTTTTTATGCTTGCTGCAGTGGGGATTACTGTTAGCAGGGAAGAAAACTGCAGGACTGTACCTAATCTCCAGATTGTAGGTAGCCCTCCACAGAATGCCGGGAGCAGCCCCAAGGAACAAGACAGGCTGAGCCATCAGGCTGTCGTTCCCCATGTGTCAGGCAGCCTGTGCAGCTGCGGTCTTGGTGTCATTCCTTGACGCCTCGCTGCAAGCTGAATGAATGTCTTCAGCTGGGCTGAAGATGGCACCAGTTGCCATCTTGTGTCCAGTTCAATGAGACACACATGCTCATGCATGCACACATCAGCCTTTATAACCAAAATGTTCAGGTTCCAGACTGTTTTGGTGGTATTTTCCCATATTCTAAAGTAAGGGAGACAAGTCACATCTTGCTCTTTTTTAAGGGGAAACATTACACAGTTTTGCTCATAAATAGTATGTTCTGTATTCCCACATGCATCAAATATACCTGATGGAGAAATCTGGAAGAGCTGGAGATCACTGTTCTTTAATTAAACAGTCATATCAATGGGCACATGGGAATATTCAGCACTGGCAGGTTAGCTGGCTCCCCTCAGAGACAGCAGTGACGTTCCTGCTCTCCTGATGCATGGTGGCTAATTATGAAACCACCAGAGCAGTGTGACTGGTGACACATCCAGCCAGGCACAGAGGCACATCTAACATGGGTAACAACCTGTCCTCAGTCCTGTTGGTCAAGGACTGAGAGGGTTGGTGATAAATGGGAACTCGCTAGTGGACTCTGTGAAGGTGACTGAAAGCCTGATGGCTTTGCAATGTCTGCATGGGCTCCTGTGGGGGAATGGTTTTGCCCCCATTTGGGCACTAAAGTTGGATGGCACTGTCCAGAGAACTCATTTGATTTCCTGTACACAAAAGCAGAAGGTGATTTATCCCATTCTCAGCCAGCTCATACAAACTCCCGCCGAGTGGAGCTTGCTTTCTTCCATGGACTTTAAGCTGAGCCTCAGGCAACTGGTTCAGACACGCTGTCTCATTCTTAAATCCATCAGTTGTAGTGGGCATGAGTTCCTCCAGAATCCTCAGTGCACCCTGTCACCACCTCAGTGTGCTCCTTGTCCCAGAGCTGGTAGTCAGCTACCAGTCTTGTCTCCTCTTTCTGCAAGTGAGCATGGGGGGATGGGTGCTTCTCTCTGATCTGCCTTCCACGCACATACTTCTTACACATCACAGTGCAGTGGCATGTTGTAATAATCAAAGCCATATGTCACAGATCCATGTTAGCATGTCCTACTGACTTATTCAAGCAGCCTGAAGCTTTTTTTATTCACATGCTTTGTAACAGGGAGTCCTTTCCATTATTACTGTTATTCACTTTAGAGCACATGAAAACATGTTAAGGACTTGGTAGACACTGAAAAATCCCAGACTTTTTCCAAACACTTCCATTTAAATAAAAGTGCATGGCAGCAGACTCGTGCCAGAACAACAAAGAAGACAGAGAATAGCAAAGCAACAAGACTGTAAGAGTGCATGCACTCTTAATTAAGACTCCCCTTGTGGTCATTCTGTAATGGTATCAAGAGTCCCAGGAGTACTGAAGGAATTTTCACTTCTCCTTAGCTTGGAGATGGAATGACCAAAGGCACCTCCACCACCATCATTGTCTCTAAAAGGGGATCTACCCTTGTGAGCTGGGTGGGTGACTGACTGGGAGCCCAGAGGCTGTGGTTTGGCTTAGGTTGGTGAATCAAATGAGATGGTGATAGACCATCAATGGATACTGCCCCTCCACAGGCATCATGGAAGTATCATGAAGACTTTGGTACTCAAGCTCAGGGATTTATAGGGTTCTTGTTTTGTACTACTAGTGTTATCATTGTTCTCATTTCAGATAAATAATTGCTAAATACAGTCACGATCCAGGCTGCCATGAAATATTCACCTTTGTTTATTCTGAATTTCTGACCTTCAATTTAATAATTTTTTTATTTTTTATTTTTTTACATTTCACTTCTATGTGGTATCACATGCACAGGACACAGGCAAGTTCTCCATGTAGTTTGATCAGAGGGGAAAGGGCTCTCGCACCCTGTAGACCTTTGCTTACCCCGGGAATGCAGGCTGTGAGCTGCAGGACATTGCTCCTCTCAGCCTAGAGCAGAGCCTCTGATGAACTGCAAGGGACAGTGGGGAGAAGACTGCTGCCTTCACAGAGTACCTTTGTGGGACCAAGGCTACTCTCTGTGGAAATGGAAGGGTGGGAGAGGCACTGTTTTCATCCCTGGTGTGCTGCATCATGGCTCTGAGGAAATTCTCTAACATCTTCTATCACCTCCTAGTGGAGTACACATGGAGCAGTGCTTCACCCTTTGCATGTAGCCTCTGCTAGCCCTGGACACAGGTCAGCCTCATCGCCAGTGGACACGGAGCATGTGTGAACCTACACCTTTTTCCTTTCTTTTCCTCTATAGTCCTGTCATTTTTCACGGGTGCTTCTCCCCTCCGTCTGGTAAAGCCTGTTAGTACACCCAAGCTGGCTTCCTTACCCCTCCCTCCTTCAGTGCCTTGAGATCTTCATTTTCTCATTTTAATTTCATTCTATTTAACATTTTTAGCAAGCCTCTGTGCATGTTCCTCAACCCACCAGTCCTTCAATTCCAGGGAAGTTGTCAACAATTCCCACCTCTCCTTCCTCTGAACAAGCCATCCTCTTCCCTCCCACCACTCAGCATTTCCCCTCTTTCCAAGGGATACTCCGCATCAGTCACCCCCATCCCCATCCACCTCCTGGACCGGGGCAGAGCCTGGGAAGAGGGAGCATCACCAAGGCGGTGCTGTGCGCTGGATCTTTCCCCACAGTCATTACTCCTGTGGCTGAGGAAGAGGAACAGGCACAGCCCAGCTGCCGCCTCTGCTCTTGGAGGGCCTCATTAAAGGAAAATGAAAGATGCCAACAAATACAGTGGGCTCTGAAGCCCACAACAGCCTCCTTGCTTTCAGGTTTTTGCAAAGAAGACAACTCACCCCAAAAGCTGTGAATACCAAGGGGAATGTGTAAACAAACAACCAAGTAAACATCCTTTTCCTGCTTGGCTCTACATTTTTCTGATGCTGGGTGAGAGGAAGAAAGATGTCTTATGGGTGAGGGAGACACAGTATTTGCTACACAGAAAAGCTCCTGCAAAATAAATTAAGGCATGAATATAAAAGAGCTGTAGTATTCCTCCCTGATTCACTGAGAGGAGGATAACAGGGACTACACAGGAGAAATGTGTGATAGGAAGACAGCTCGTGGTCTTTCAAAAGCAGTGCTGAAATCAAGACCCCTTGACAGTCTTCCCAATGGAGCCAGCTGGGGTATTTTGCGCTGCAAACGCGTGGCTGAAAAGGAGATGCTGGGAGCCAAAGTGGGCATGCAAAAGAGATCCAGTGACAAAGCAGCAGTGAAACTTCATCAGGTGCCAGCTGAAATGACAGAACATGGGAAAGGCTTCCGGAAGATAAGAGAACAAAACGAAGGCACCATAAAAGAGAAAAGTGAAGGCTGCAGACAAGGCAGTGCCTAGGTCTATAAGGTCCTGTGGATCAGAGAGGCTCGCAGAAATCCAGGGGGAAATGTTGATGTGCTTCAATTCCCCCAGGGTGGAAAGTCAGAGCTCTGGGAACACACGTGTTTTGCATGGACAGTTAGCAACACACACTCTCGCATTTGGGAAAGGTGTTCAGGATGAAAAAATAGTGCAGGGAGGTCATTATTAATAAGTGAGGTTCACTGGATGAAGCCATATTATCAGTCTCACATCAGTTTTGGAGCAGAATGGGAATAATCAGAGTAAGAAGAAAAGATGAAACAAAGATGTTTGTGGCTGCACTAATGACAGCATTTTGTGAGAAAAGATAACAGGATCAACTGGGTTCTAAACAGCCTGGGAGGGACATTTCATCCTGATTGGGCATCACAGGATAAAAAGTAGTTTATATGCTTTCCTTTGGTACCTTTGGGCATTGAAACAGGTTAATCATAGATAGTTCTAGATGCATGGCTTGATATCACAACAGGGCATATTTAAGGTCATTTAAGTGTCCTGTGCACAGATTCATTTTACCGTGTAGAAATTGCACTTATCTCTGCATCGATAGACATTTCTAGGGGAAAAATCATCTCACCTAGTTTAGGAAATGAGGTACACTTATGTCCAGGGATAATGAAGTGTATGAAACAGCCCCATGGCTACTCCACACAGTCTGGGTTTGTCTGTAGTCACTGCTCACAATCGGACACGCTTTTCCCATTGATCGGCGATTGCTAATGTGTGCAATGCTTCTATGTAAGGTTGTGCTCAACTTAAACAACGATGAACGGTGGATATAAAGGTGATGAATGAAGTATGTTATACAATTACAGGAGAAAGTGGAAAAGGGTGCTGGTAAAAAGTAAGTAAAATTACTTTGCAAGCTGACACCAACTTCTGGAGCAGAGGTAGAAAACAAAAATAGGACAAGATGGGGCTCTGTCCTCGGTAGGGCTCTCCTGAAAGTTTGTCCAAGCTAACTCCAGCATGGCTGGGTCAGGTGAAGATGTATATTTTCATTTTATGGCCAGGGCTGCAAGATCATTTTTATATATGTGTTCCCTGGGTTAATCCCACTGAGGGTGGAAGCTCAGATGGGAGTAGTTGCTCTGAGCACCTTCTATGGAGGCAGAAGGGGAGCTTTGGTTTAATATCTTCTGTTCATTAAAATATAAGTGCATAGCATCACTCAAGCAGCCATTTCCATCAGGTCTTGCATGCAGAAATAACCCTAGGAGCTTGAGAGCCCAAAGAGACTGGCAAGGAGTCCCCCTGGGATCCAGTATGTGCTCATGCTGGTGCACTGTATTCAGCTCACGTCTGAAATTGTTGTCAAGGTTGTGAGTGCCCCAGTTTCTGTAATCAAAGCCTTCCTGAGATTTGCATCCTGAAACGCAGACGCTGAGAAAAAGCAGATTACATAATAGCCAGCTTTGTTTGTTTGCTTAAACTTCAGCTTGTTTTACATTCGAGAACAAACAGAAAAACTGTCCTTTCTTTCTAGAAATAGTTCGAGGGCAGCATGCAGAAGCCGGTGCACTCCCCACTGTACCCCCCCGCCTTGCCCACACTCATGACCGCCCTAAGGTTGGTGCTCAGGGGCAGGTGAGCAGGAGCTGGGAGCAGCCTGGCCCAGGTGGGATCTCCCACCCTTGTACAGAGTCTGTCAGAGAGATTACATGTGAATTAGTGCAATCAAGAGAGCCTAGCAGCTCAGAGCTTTGCCAGGGAAAGGCAATTGAAAATTCACATGCTAATCCAGAGGGCTCATCCAAAGAATACATTTACATTTCTCTACTACCTTTTATCCCGGAGGATCCCCTTAGAGCATAGTGTGATGTTTCTGTATACAAAGGGCTTTTATTCCCTACCGGCTTTCATTGTACAAAGGCGAAAAAAACCCAACAAAATCCACCAAAAGATTTCACTCACACACACACAAACAAAGTTTTTTCAGAGAAAGCACAACATAGCCATGAAGAGCAGGGCTAGAGGCAAAGTGCTTGTGACCCCTTCAGAGGGGGTGAGCTGTTCCCTGTGCACAGGTATATTCCCTTTGCTAAGAATGAGGAAAGCTAAACGAGGTTTTCAGGCATTTGTCCCCTACTCTGGATTCCTTTGCCAAGGGGAAAAGAAACAAAACTGCTCTCTGCATTGAAAGGGCACCAGGAGTGTGGTTATGCAGGCAGCACCTCTGATGGGCAATTTCACAGAGAAGTTTTTCGAAAAAAAGTCAACTCCAGAATGTGTTTTTTGGTCAAGCTTTAGGGTTAAATGCCCCCAGAAATGATGATTTGCAAGGCTCTTAGGAGAAAGGGAACACCTTTACCGGTAGTCCTCTCAAAAGAGATGAGCTGAAGGGGTGCAAAGGGGGCTGCGTTTTGGCAGAGCACCTGGAGTTGTGGCTGGCACTGCCCCTGGGCCATGATGGCTAGCTAATTTGCAGTTGTCACTTGCTGGTTTGATCATTCCTAGAGTCGAGGCTCCTCACACTTGTCTGGCTTCACTTCTGCTCCTTGCAAATACATTTTTGCCACATGTGTGCTGCTTTTTACATGACAGGCAGGTAATTAGCTGATTATATCCAGTACCTTCCCAAGTGTCAATGCTTCCTACCTGGGCTGATGTAACCGACTGGTCTAATAGAAGTGAGAGGAGCACTACAAGAGTGGGAAGTGCTAAATCAGGGGCTTGGGGCACAAATGTTTACCCAAACGGACATTTTATGGCAAAGCAGGGAAATTAATTCTCAGATAAAGACCAAGCCAGTGGGCCATTCTCCCAAGCCAGGGTAAAAAAAGGTGACCTTCTGCAATGTGGTTTGTGGCTCAGAATACTCCTGACAGACAAGTGAGGGCCTCACATGAGAACAGCATTATTGTAACAATGATGTTGGGGCTGAAATGCCCATTTTTGCCAATGTTCATTAAATAGATATGAATATGCATGGAGGAAAAGAGCTTGGACGAACAGTCCTGCTCCAAATAATAGGAAGAATAGTAAATATAGTGGAAGCAGAGGGCTAAATAGGCGCTGTCTAATATTAAGAAAGGCAAGATAAAGGTAAATGCTAGACATAGCTTTTGGTGTTGAGATTTGTGAGGCTGGGAGCTTACTGCACGGGAAAAGGCCTGGAAGCCTTAGGCCCGAGTTTGTTATAGGAAACCTTCTAACTGTTAGAAATGCAAATAATCTTCCAATAGATTAAGATTTTAAGATGTTTTCTTGATAGAAACATCTTTTGGCTCCCATAACAGAGAACTGGGTTTGAAAAGCCAGGAAGGTTTTACACTCTGCATCTGGGGAACACGGGAGGATAACCCCTGCAGAGCTGCTCTATCGTGTCCCTCGATGGGATCCAGGGGTTTCCCCAAGGATACTCCATCCCCCTGCACCTGGGGTTGCCTGGACAAGACACAGAACAGTTTTCTCACCATTCTCCCATACAACAGCATGTGCTCTTCACCTCCCAGTGTGAAGCATATGGCCAAGGCTGGCAGAGAAAAATCCCCGGTTATACTGGCTGTGGCGTGTCTCTCCAAACCCACCAGTCTGTGGGAAGTGGCCATGAACTGCAGGGTGGGGACATCCATGCTTTGCTTGTTGGGGAGTGGTGAGGGGTCCTGGATGTGGGGTATGTGCAACCTGCAAGTACAGCAAGGGCAGCTGCAGTGCCTGCTGCAAAAAAGCCTTCAGATCAAAGCAGACAAGCCCTGTAACCTGACCTTTATCCAGAGCTCAGCAGCACGGATCGATATATTTCAGGAGAGCTGAGGTAGTTGATAGTAAAGGGCGCCGGGAGGCTTGATGGGGTTTAATAAGATGAGTGTTCTTTCCCCACGCTGCGACACGCGTGAGGAAGCTCTGAGTTTTTGTGGGCAGGGAGGTCTGTGCCAGAGCAGCATCTGTTGGTGCAAGGGAATTCACTGCATCTGGAGAGGTTTAGCCTTTGCTACTTGCTATCATTTGAGGCTTTACTAAGGTGAGCGGAACGGGAAAAATTCAGTGTTAGGTGTCTCACCAATCAAGGGAGAAACTTGTGGTTTTATCAGTCCCAGCAGACAGGGTGAGCCTGCTGCTCTTACAGGGGAAGCATATCCAAGGTGAGAGGGACTTTGCGACCACAGAGACGTTTTTCGTTGTAGATGCATTACCTGGCTCCTGACACACACTCCAGTGCACACACACACCTCTCTGCCCCATCCACATCTCCTCTCCCAGCCCTACACAGATGCACCTGCAAATTCTCAGTGCATTAACCCCTCCCCCAACCTGCTTTGCTCTAATACCTGTGCATATATGGGATTTCCTCATTACTCAAACCAAGGGGATATTTTACAGTAAAATTGTGCAGGCAGCTTTTTTGGTTTATATACATCTAACTAACTCTCCCTTTTCTTAATAGAATAACTCCAGTTTTTACTGGTTTTACCTCTTTTGGGCACATGTACTCAGAAATACCCTCATACTCAGAAGTACCCTCACAGCTCCTTGAAAGTGCTTGCCTAGAAATACAATCCCACATCTAAGCACACAACGTCCTCCTGCTGATGGGAGAAAAAGCTGCAACACTTGGCAGGAGGAGGAAAAATAAATCCATTTTCTTTACTCTTCTTATCTCTGCAAAAGTTTGGCTTCAGCTGAGCGGCCCCAATGCTGTGGAAAAGCAGGGGCTTAGAGAGGCGAGCAGGCGTGTACCCATTGCTGCCCTGGGTGCCGCGCTGTGTGAGCTGCCACACGCACCTGCACTTGCTGCTGCCTCTTTCCAACTGCGTGGACTCTGAGGCATGATGGGCTGCTGTCCTGGCTTTATGTTGCTTCAGGTGAGTGTTTTTAAGCTGTAATATACCAGCTGTGAGTCAGTGGTAATTCTGCTAGCATGGGATTGCCTTTCACCGACTTTCCCTGACCGTTTTGCTAGCAAGATCCTAACAAAAGGCTTTTCTGTGACACTCTGCACATGCTCAGTTACAGCATCCACTACAGTCCCAGCTCGTATTTCCTGTATTTATTGATAACAACACTTGGCAGAGATAAAAGGAGATGGTATTTTTCCTGAAGAGACTGCTCAAGTGTTGCCAGCATCTAGAATTCAGAAAGAAGAATCCCAGGTTCATTTTCAAGATTTATTTTTTTTAATAACACTTTCAAGTTTAATTTTCCTTGCCTGTTCTTTTCTGTATCTTTAAGATATACTAGGGTCACAATCTAAGGCCTTTTCCCCAGCAAGCAAATCCCAAAACACACTCTCCTGGGGGCTTCCTCCTCCCTACTTTCCTTTTCTGCCTTGATGGAAGCCATAATCGTGAATCCAGGACTTGGGTCTTGTGGAAAGGAAAGAGAAAACATCACATAAATTATATCATGAGCTGGAAGAATATGAAAAAATTAAACCAACAGGAAACTACAGCAATAGTAAGGATGGTAAGCAAGGAAACAAGCAGTAAAAGCATTCCAAATTAATTTTTTGTCAGCTGTCAGCCATACTGTGCTGCTCCATCAGGGATACACGGTTTCATTTTCCCATACACTGAATCCGCAGCAATGCCCTCTGAGCACCACTCCAGGATTTGATTAGGTTATCTCAGTCCAGAGACAGATCAAAATCTTTTAGAGGAAGGAAGGAAGGAAGGAAGGAAGGAAGGAAGGAAGGAAGGAAGGAAGGAAGGAAGGAAGGAAGGAAGGAAGGAAGGAAGGAAGGAAGGAAGGAAGGAAGGAAGGAAGGAAGGAAGGAAGGAAGGCTGTTTTATTTTCCTCCTTTGTGTCTGGATGTAGTGCAAGTCCCCGATGCTTTCCCCACAGGGCAGCGCCCTATTGCCAGCCATCCTGTTTCTCCTCCTGGCCCCAAACTGTGAGCAATTGCCTGACCAACCCATGCTGGGGCTCTGCCCTTGGCCACAGCAGCCTCCTTCAGCATCAGGCACTCAGACAATGTCTTCCTGAATGCTGTTGCCCAGATCAGTTTCTAAAAACCAAAGGCAGACACTGGGTAGGAATAACTTGACTTCAGATGTTTACAGTATAGAGGTCTTCATCTGAGCTCATCATTTAAGCTCCTATAAGGCGTTAGGGAGAGAAAGAGGCACTGATGGAGCTATTCATCTGAGTTGTTCTGGAGATCTTATCATGCCCTAGAAAATGACTATTTCTCTCTATCAGCACTTAAGAGACTGGTATTTATTTCCTACTACAACTTTTAGCTACAGCTGGTGGAACTGGGCTCGCTCCAGAGTACTCTAATAAATGTGCAGAAACACCTGAGACATGGCCAACTGATAAGAAATGAAAAATAATGCCAGGGCTGTAGTACACCTACTAAATTAAGGAAATCCATGAGGATCCTGTTACCCAGTGCAATAGCTCCCAGAAGAAATGCTGATTATTGTGCTTGTGTTCAGGATGATCTCAGTGTGGAAATCAGGGGAGAGAGGGATCAGAGAGGTTGATAAGAGCTGCTGTAGGGAAAAAAAGCTGCATATTGTCAAGAAAGGGGGTCACACTACTTTTTGGAGCTGGAAATGACTGCTGAACATCCACAAGGAAAGGGAAGCTGGGCCTGGATGGAGAAGGATGTCTGGATCTCAGAGGACCAGTTGCCTACATTGGTGTTGTAATAATCATTCCTACATTTAGTATCTCCAGTGTGAGTAGCTTCATAAGCAAAGGCACATAAAAAAACCCTGTACCTGCAGTAAAATTTGCAAGGAGGCATATATACATAGATATCGATATATCTTCATGGTGCAGTCCTGCACATCTGAAAGAACTCCCATTACCAGAAACTAATCTCCCTGTTGGAAAAAAAAAAAATAAATAAAAATGCTTAGCCTAGAGATACAATAGTTTTCGTAAGGAAAAGCTCTTTAAAGAAAGGCTGCTCTGATGTCCCATGAATCCTTCATTTGAGATCTGCGTGGCCAAGAGCCTGGTTCTGGGCTTAGGCTTTCCCTATAAGGCATAAAAGCAATTTCCATACAATGGTAAAACTTTGCAAAGTGCAGGAAAGCTGGTGGAGTGGATGTTGTGCAACTGAGAAGTCATCAGAAGATATGGTTAATTCACCAGGCTGCAGCTTTTCTTATGCAGGAGAGGAGCTACAGACGTACAGCCACATCCTGTAAAACGAGCTGACCCCACCAAATTTGGTGGAGTGACTCCAGATTAGTATCAGGGCACACAAGAGCAGGTTTTAGCTTCACATCAGTGGTTCTAGAGTACTTCCAAATTCAGCCGCTTCATCTGGCCAACCTTTAAATTTTATGTTTTAATAGTTACGTTTCAGCGATAAGCTATTAGAACCTCAGCCAAAACCTTGTTAAATTGCCATGACCCCCCAAAGATATAAATTCCCCTTTCTGTGATTCATGAAACATATTAAGAGTCCCTTAAATATCTCTTCCACAAATCTATTCCCTTCAGTGCGGTGGGATGCCCAGTTCACACTGATGTATTGCTCTGTGGGACAGATTCTGTGCTTCCTGCACCATCCCTTCACTTAATGCAGCATGTAACATTTTTAGTAAGTTGTATTTCTAGCCATGCAGGTTTCCAAGAGCAGGAACTGAGGCAGAGCTCTTCTATTTTTGAGCCATCTCCTCACCAAGAAAACATTGTTCTGCCTGCCTTTGTCTCCGAGAGCTATGAATTGGACAGCCTGAAGACTCCAGCCATTAAATCTGCCTCTTTCAACAACAGAGCAGGGCAGCTGCTGCTGCTGTTTTATCATCCTCCCCAGGCAAATAAACTGCCCCAGACATCCTGACCGATCTGTTAATCTGGCTTTATTTTCAGTGTTCAAACACCTCCCCCTCTCATATACATATGTATAGATACATACGTATCCATACTTTAAACAAGATCACTACTCCTACTCTGATCATGCAAATCCTTCAGTACTTTTATTCAGAACCGGAAAAAAGTTTCTACCTCTTTCCCCAGTCTGAAAAGATCACTTTGGCTCTTGCCTCTATCTCCCACCATTTCAAACCCTCCTGCTAACCTGGGCCCTTATTTAAATCCTTCCCCTGGGACTCATGATGCCCAGCACACTGCCTCCTTACAGAGCAATGGGTCTGACTTCCCTGAGAAGTCACATATTCCCTGTTGCTTCTTGCCTCCAGAAATGGAGCCAGAGGCACTCTCACCATCCATTAAATCTATAACTTTTTATGAGAAAAACAATGGTCCTGGACCAGTTGCATGTCGTGAATGTCATAGGCTAAAATGTGAGTTTTCAGCTAGCTGGACTGAGATTTATTTGATTATTTTTTCATCAGTCTGATTGACTGATTTTTTTTGCATATCTTGCAGCTATTTAATTAGGGCACAGCTGAGCCCAAGAGTTGATGAGCTCCAAGAAACTGGTATTTAAAAGCTTCAAATGCCCATCTGATTAGCAGAGCTGAAGGCCAAGGGTGTTCAAGGCAGGCAGGGCCAGTGCCCTCACTGGCAAGTGATGCACTCCCACAGTACATGAGCAAGCAGAGTAGGACAGGTCCTGTGACAGTAACCAGGATCACCCAAAAGCCCAATGATGGCCAAAAAGATCTGCAGGGACATGACAGATCCATGGTCAATGCAGGGACTCCAATCAGCAGGGCAAGGTCGGGATCAGTGAGCACAGGCATGCCTACAACATAACTTTAGTGCAGCTCCAGATCCGGAGAGGGCAGGCCCCCAACAGGGATTCTCCCAGGTCTCATCCCAGATTACACCAAATCAGAGCTGACTTTCCACAGGGGCAACTGAGCCCACAGGGAGGAGGTGAAGAGGCTGCAGAGCCCATTGGTTCACTCGGGACCCTGTCAGTAATTCTGCTCAGGTGAAAGGAGCTTCCAGCTCAGACAGAGGATAGCTCCAATCTTCAGATTTACATCAAGAGCCTGTTCATAAAGGTTATTATATAAAATGGATTCCTTGACAAAATCAAACCTTCAAGTATCAGGATATTACAGAGAATGCACTTTATCTGACCAGTTGCAAGCAGGCGACCCCCACCAGCCTCTGGGCTATCTTGTTACGCCACACAGGGTATGAAACCCCAACTATACTGGTTTTTTATTAGTTTTTATCTTGTCATTTGATGACAGATACAGGGCACTACATTCTAACCTTATCTTTAAGGATTTGATCTTACCATACCTTTAGGTGTACCTTAAATACTTGGCCACAGTACTCTGACTTTTAAACAGGTTAGCAAGTAAAACCATCATCCAAATACAGTCAACCCCTCCTTTAAGGTGCCTGAGATGATACAGACCACAAGGAATGCAGCCTTGCAACCTTAAACCTTATATCTTTTTCATTCACATGTCTTTAAAAGATTGTCAGGTTTTGTATAGTCAAAGAGAAGACCCAAAATTGTTGAGAGCCATGCAATGAGTCAAAGAAACTTGCCCTGGTATGCAAGAGCGACTCTTCCAAGCAGTACTGCTGGGCTTTAGGAAAATATCATGATCGCTCTGATGAGTTGTCTACAGCTGAAAATGCATCTGCAAACTTTTAATGAGCTTCTTAGGTTTCATTTTCTTTGCTGAGGACAGATTTTCCCCAAATGTTAGTCCTAGGTCTATTCCTGTGCCCTTTCTGAAGTCCTAAAAAGAGCTGAGATAGTAGGATCAAGCTACAGAAGAGATCCAGGGATTGCTGTGACCTGGGCGGGTTTTAGTTTTAGCTGTGATAGCAGTTGTCTAGGCGTCAAAGTGACTGTTGCATAACTCATGGGAACACCATATATAATAAAACTTCTGGCAATATAATATATATAAAAGACAACAAATCTAGGTAGTCAGTGCATAAGGGACAGGAGTCCTTTATGTTAAGTGGGACTGTTTTGCAGCTTTAAACTTTAGCTGTGATTCAATGTTGAGGAAGCAGAGTGTGATAAGAAGTATATTAAAATAACCCATGCTGGAGGAGAAAGAAGCTCCACCATGGCTATCAGACTCGTGCCAGCAAAGGACTCAGGACAATGCTGCTGTGTCACAGCCCCTTCATTGGGCTGGGGGAGCCCAGAGGGATGCAGCGAGGGTGAGCACAACACCAGAGAAAAATGGCATATACCATGACCTTTATATACAATTATTTTGACCATAAAATTAACAATTATTATTCTGTAATTATTAGATTATTTTGACTACTAGGCTGTCAAAACATTTATTATACATACTGTATATTCTTAGCTCCATATGTGTTGCATTTTCCCTTTTGCCTACAAGAGGGCTTTGAGTATAACATCCATAGCAAAAACTCTTTAAGTTTTAAATTTCTCCTTGCTTTTATCACCTATTAGATCATGCTCTGACTTTTGGTTCCTTCTTCCAGCATCACTGGCTGGAAAGAATACCTTACATAGAGTAATTTAAAAAGTGCAAGCCCATAAGTGATTCTGAGACCAATAAATGACTGTGAGTTTTGCAAACAAAAATTATGGCAGCAGCTTGCTCCACTTTGACCATTTCTTATCCAATGTGAGCCTTCCATTATACGAATGAACTATGAGCTCTGATCCTGCAATAATCCCTTTGGGAGCCGGATGGAAGATAATATCTTCAGCCTTTTGTAGCTGACACAGTCAGATGGATAGGTACCAGAGGAAAGAAGACTCAAGATCCTCAGGGATAGTCCCCGATGTTACAAACAGGAGGCAAAGCAATGTTTGTCATGTTGTGAAATACCTGGCCAAAATCTGGCTTACTTCTTGTCCTTTTTTTCCAGCCTGGACCATGTCAAGTGGTATAGTCATACACCAGATGTAAGAGCAGGCTTAGCATTGAGAAACTTAATGGGGAGTTTCCAGAGCCTGGTTACTGTACTTTTGGAATGCATTCATCATGACATCTCACACCACCAGACATATGTTGTGTTTACAGCCCATACATGGGAGCCTGTACATTCCCTGGTCCAAAAACCTGGTTTCTCAGTCTTCCAGGACTGATCCAACAGCTGCTACCTTCCCAGGCAATGCTTTTCTAGCAGATCCCTGTAGTATAGGGATGTATGAAAATGGTATCCTGCAACTTATTTCCATTTACATGCTTCATAAAACACACAACTCTGCAAAAAGTACCCAAAGAGGTGATGTACAGCCAGGCCTTCAGACATCACCACATCTGCTCAGAGAAGAATTAGCAAGACCTCACCAAACTGAGGATGATTTTCAGTGCATAAGACAGTCTCCCAGGAAATACATCACATTTATGTACAAGTTACTGAGACACTTCAGAGGGCCTTATTACAATAAAAAAGGAAGCTCCCACCCCTCCAACTGCACATCTCTCTCTCACTCACACAGTCTTGTGCTGAAGTCCATGAAGAAAAATGATGGTCTGAGGCAGATGTATATGGCTGTAAACAGTTACAGCCTATACCAAGGGAAGATTATGCCACAAAATTATTTTTCCCAGACTTTCTCCCTGTGTTTCAGAGCCTCCCCTCTGACTGGGAGCAAACTTTCTGTTGACCAAGAAATAGCAAGTGGCACCAAGTTTGTTAATGCAGTAAATGTAAAAACATGTGAAATTTGTTAGTATCTCTCCACAATTACTATGACCCATGCAAGCAAAGCAGATCAAACCCCACGGATCCTACATATGCCAATGTCAAAAGTGATATGTGTTATCTTGCATACCAGATGCTCTCCCATAAGCTCTTAGGCTGAGGTCAACCATTACCCACCAGAATGAACTCACACAAACAAACTATAAAGCCTGGCTAAAAACAATTATTACTGAGAGAACATTTTTTCACAGAATGACTACTTCATCCTTGACCTCTCTGTCCCAGTCTTCAGAAGAGACTGAAACCTTCACAAGGAGAATGTAGGAACGAAAATTTCATAACTCTGCTGATGATTGAAAATCAGGGACGCTGTGGAGACACTGCATTTTCAGCTTGTTCCTATTGACCCTTTCCTGTAATACAAATGCCAATGACTCTTTTCTCTCTCTGCTCTGCAGAGGCTAATAGCCTGTGACATTTTTCCCTGCCAACCTCCTTCTCTCTCCAGAGGTGTTACCTACCACTTCATCTCAGCACTTCCAAAACTTTTTCCTGCCAGAGACCCCTGTGGCAACTCATTTCCTGAACTCTTCTCATTTCCCACCTGTGTCTGAATGCACACTCCACCCTCATCTCCATGCTCTCTGCACATACTGGGATCCCCTTCTGCACAACTTGCCTTGCACTATGATTACATTCCAAATGAAGTGCTGAGTCCCTGCCTTGCTGTTCATTGCATACCTGCACACCCACTGGGCTTAGCTTGGCACATGCCTTTGCTGTCACCCATAATTCTGGTGGTGCCTTCTGCACAGCTTTATCAGAAACCTATGAAAGAGGGGTTTTTTCTTCCTCTTTGTACCCCAATTTATCCTGTGACCAAGTTGTTTGCTCCCTCCCCCTTTCTATATAAAAAAGCTTTATTCTCGGGAAAAATGAGGTTGTGTCTTTACACACTGCTGCCCAAGCACAATTGCGTGGACTTGCAAAAATATTTATATTCAAGCTAATGTGGAACTATATTTGGGGATGGTGGAATGGCACTAGCAGATTTATTTATTTATTTATTTTTTCCCTCCTGGAAAACAATCCATTTCATTGAATGTTTTGTCAGTGCCATTTCTCAGGCCAACCATGAAATTTCTTCTTGGACTGAAAGAAAAAAAGGTCGACTTTCAGCTAGCCACTGTTCAGGGTCCTCACTGGACCTCTGGGAATACTAGTTCAATTTTTCACAGTTCCTGTCACAGAGGTAGGATTTTTAGCTGCATTTCTTCCACTCCAGGTACATGTGCTGCAATCCACTTGCTCAGCCAGTCTCCCTGGTCTGGGTAATAATATTTATTCCAGCTGAGCAATTCCAGGAGAAGAAAATGATGGACCTAAATTGAGGTCATATTTTGCAGATCCCTGTGTTCTAAATTTTCCAGAATGACAGAAATCCATTCTATCTATCTGGTATACTGTGTTGTTTATCATCATTAACAAAACTTAGTGATAGAAAGGATAAATTAGCCCAGAGGAAAATGCCCAGAGATAACAGCCAAGATCTCTGTAAAAATTGTGTGTGGTAAATGGGAGGTGAGTGACACCAACAGTGAATAACTGAAGCTGGTGTGTTAGAGATGAAACTGCACACAACTGTGGGAGCGGGATGCTTTGCTGCAGTGGCAGTACCCTGATGCCGTTAGTCCCTGGTTTATACACCATGCTCCTTTTAGTGAAAAAGCAGTGTCTGATCGACATCCCTGGTAAGAAGGTTGTTTCCATGCCTGGGATGAGCAAACCTGCTCTGGGAGAGAGACTTGCCCACACTGCCTGGCAGAAGGGGAGACAATGGCAGGACCATGATGGAGCCTGATAAGGGGGGTGAGGAGCCACCTACAAGGATTTGCATCTGTTAGAACTTAACTTTGTGGGGTTTGGAGGGGATTGGGCAGAGTTTGTTGCAACTCTCAGAGTCACTGAGTTGCCTAAAAATCTGGCAGGACACAGATAAAATGGGTTGTATCACATTTCTCCATCAAACTCTTTTGCAGTCTTGAATATGACAGTGCAGCAAGGATGAGACATAACTTGTCTACTGGAGCCAGGAGGGTGAACGTGCAGGATAAGGGAGGTGCACTAAGCCTTGCTAAGCCATCTCCTTGTCCATGGGCTGTATTTTGAAATGAGTAAGCCACATACTTGGAGGGGCTGATTTTCAGATGCCTTCTGCATTGGGACTGCTGACACACGTTAGCCCTGATTTTGAAAACGGAGCTCCAGCATGGCAGATCAGATGCACACCCATGCCTGGTGAGTACTTGTAGGTCATAGGAAGTTGCTCCTTGGCTTGTCACATATTTGGCGGTTTGATTCAGGTTCTCCTTTTACTTATTGACTGTCTAGGGACTGTAAGATGTTCCTTTGACACCTTTAATCACCCTGTACTTAGGGGTTGCAATACCTTGAATGAACTGCCCAAAGCCCCAGATCATTTTAGCAAGAAGGCGACAACCTAAACTGGGTTCCCAGCAGAGCACGTCATCTGCTGTGGGTCCAGACGACCTGGACATTGCAGGTGTCCCAGCACATATCCAGTTTCTGAACTGGTGTGGGAGAGTTGTGCTTTTGTTCACAAAGTCTCCTGCCCTCCTGAACAGAGTGGTTGCAGGATGAAAAGTCTCTTGGGAAGGATGCCTAGATAATTCCTACTCCCAGACCATGCCTGCAATTGGTTTGGACCAGTGCTATTTGGCCCACATCAAAATCATGCCAGGGACATACCAGTGTGCTCTATTCCATCTTTCTTAAAGAGCAGAGTATGCAAAGGACAAAATCTGTCACCCAGAAAATGGGTTCACTGGTTTACTTTTCCCAGATTTCTTGCGGGGGTTTATTATTTACCCCTAAAATGTGAGACTGGTCCTTACGGTTAGCAGACAGAACGGTTACTAAGTCACTTAAACCTTATCTGCTCGATTATAGTTCAAGCTCAGCAAACAGAACCAAAGCCCCACTCAAAGTGTCTTTATTTAAAATCTTGGTCTTGTGCGGTCTCTATAGGTGGAGACAATGTGAAAATATTGGCAAAAAATAGACAACGCCAAGCAACTTCTCCCTGAAATACATCCTGGACTTCTGTTTTCTTAAATAGAGCAGGTTCCCAGTAGAAAACTGGATTAAATTGGGCCATGACAGAAATTAACCTCTTTTGGACAAGAAGAGCCATTACTATGTCAGAGTCTGACATTAGGTCATGTTCAGATTGTCACGATTGCATTTCAAAACATCCAAGCATGACAGGCATTTGCATAAATACAAGATGTTAATATCTAAATAAATTAGGGTAAGAAACCCAGAGACAGCTTTTCAGACCACTTCAGCGCAAAAGTGCAGGTTTAATTTGTGTGCATAGTTATCCCAATTCCATGTCCAATGTACCTAATTAGCCATTTGCAAGGACAATTACTCAATTTGCATGCATGGCCATGAATATTACACAGGCACTTTGCACTTGTATTTACACATTTGGGGCTGGATTTTTAAAGAGCTTAGTCCTCAGCTACCAATTTTGAGTTCCCTGCATAACTTGACCAATTTTGTGGAGAAAATGGATCAGTTTTGTAGAACTGTAATGTGGTGGATCTTGTCCCTAAATTTTTCCACTCTGCACTGCAGAGAAGCTGTCTATGATATAAGGTTATGACAGATGTCACCAGATGGCACTCTTACATTGATTCTTCTTCATTATTTTTTTTTGTTTATTTTGGTTTTATGTACGAGCAAATGTTCAGTATTGAAAAGACATGCTCTGTAGTGGAATTCATTTTGTAGTTTTGGTTTAGAGGCAATGGGTATTGGAAGCTGTGTTGGGTGGTGGAAGAATTTGTGGAAAATGCAGATGTTCCTCGGGAGCTGGCCATGGTTACTGAAGCATAATTCCTGGAAGAAGTGGTCATATAGGCCCCAGAATTTCTTTGTGGGGATTTCTCTGTTCATGCAATAATATACTGGTGGCACTCAGAATATAACTAAAGTCTTACATTACTGATCTCTCCCTGAAAGATGGTTAGCAAGGGCTCACTTTGGGGACACGTGACACTAGTGGCAAAATAGGCTAATTGTATTAGAAGGAGGAGTACAATTCTCACTAACACTCATCCAATGTTAAAAACAACAGAGAGACTGAAAGTGTAATTTTATATTGTAGTGTATGAAAATAGTAATATTTGGGCACAATACAGAAGGTTTTCTCTCCACTGTGTCAATTAATTAAATATTAGCCCCAAATTCTCATGATGGTACTTCACCCAAAAAAGTTTGGTTGGGATTTTTTTTTTTGTCTCAAAAGGGAATAGTTAGACAAAGATGTGATTCATCTCAGCAGTCTGCCAGGAGGACCTCTAAAACATCAAAAGAAGATTGTTCTGAAATAAAATATGCCTTAGAGAAGGTGAAACAATAGATCAAAAAATATTACTCATAACATTCAACAGAATGTATCCAACATGCTGCTAGGAGTTAAAAATGAATCCCCACAAGAGAAGGTAAATCCCCCTGTTTGTTTTCTTCTGATTGCTTCTAGACTCTTATTGCTTGAAGCCAGCAAAATCTATACTCCCCACTCCAGGATATTGATTCAATAAAATATGGGACATCCTCGCTATAGAGAAACATATGAGATTGAAAGATAACAAAAATAGGTAACTGTTTCCTAGTTAGGCATCATTTATGATTACGAAGTTCTAATGTGGCTTCTGGGGGAGCAGTAGCTCAGTAGCCTCTCAGGCATACTGTAGGCGAGGAATTGTCTTGACACAGAGAACTTAATTTTTTTTCCCTTTCAGACTTTATTACTGTTGCTTGTTCCTTACAAGACTGCCTGCTGGAAACATATCCATCTCTGAGCATCAAACATTTGTACCTGCCTATTCCTGAACAGAAAAATATTCTTCAGTGGACATCCTCATTTTGTTTTACATTGTCCCTGTTGAAATCCTTGAGTTGAAAATGCACAGTAATTGCAATTATGCAGATCAGTAGTTGCAACGCAAGTGTCACAACAGCTCTTGTGCATCTCCCCTTCCACTAGTGAAAGATGCACCTCAGTTCCAGCCCTGACCTTCTAAAAGGCTGTAAAAAGATGAGAAATTTTGTGGGAAACACAGTGATTCGAAGACTGAAGAAAGTGCTTTACACAGAGTGATTTCAGAGATCAGTCTGTTTGGCTCATTAGGAGAAGGACGGGGAGGTGATGTGATTATGGAAGACAGATGACCTTGGGTGGTTTTTTTCCTCATCTAGTAAGGAAAGGCATCACCAAGAGAGCTACTTCAAGTACAGACAGTGTGGACTCTGCTGGCAGAGGATTTAGCATGGGCTATAAAATCCTAGCAGGAGGCATATGCTACAATGAAGCCTACAAACTCTGGAGTACAGCTGCAGGCTTTTCATGAACATCACTTAGACGCAGCCATAAGGGCAGGAGTGGTGCAAATGTAATGAAAGATTTGGTGATTTCAGGTATGAGAGGCAGGTCCCCTGGCAGTATGCCCCAGGGACCCATGGGAGACAGGACACTGTGCCCAGATGGTCAACCGAGGTCAGGCCGTCACCTGGAGCCTCTGGTGGTTTGCGTTCAGCTCCTCAGAAGCAGAATCCCTCATGCCTGTTCACAGCTGATGGGCTCAGGTGCCCTTCCAGGCTCACAGGTTCAGACGTGTGACCTGGGCGCATCCCAGTCTCATAACAGGATGAAAGTTCTGGAGCAAACCATCCCTCCTCCTCTTCCTTGCCTGCCTTCAAACAGCAAGAAGAGGTTGGTGCAGTCCAGTGATGTTCACAATTTGGATGTTCAGTCCGCCAACATGTGAGAGTTGCAGGATGCACTCTGACTACTCAGCATGGATACAACATTAAGACCTGATGTACAAAACTAAGAGGGACACATTGTTCTTTTCCTGCTTACACAAAATGGCCACTTTTCTCTCCTTTGGGCTGTATGGGGCGATTTGTTGCATTTTTCACTACTAATGCATGCAGGCACACACCAAACAGCCAGCTATTGTTCTGCTGTCAGGTTGGACGTGTGCTTGGAAGTGAAGTCTTTCAGGCTTGTTATAGATTCAGACATCTCTTCATCTGGATGTTGCCTGCGGTCTTGGAAATAATCATGTCTTTCAGTAAGAACATAATTCTTAGGTGAATAAAAATCACTCAGCACTTTAATGAGACCATTACATTTAGTTTCAACTGTCTTACCCTCTTCCACAAGGTCTTTCAGTAGGAGAAACAGCCTTGATCCACCTCCTAATAGAAACATGTCATGTGTCTTCAGTTAGGATTCATTTCACTGGGTACTCTCCCTCCAACCAAACTCTGCAGCTTCACCCTCACTCCGTCTCTGGTTCTCCAGAAGGAGTTCTGTGCCTCTCCTCTTCCTTTGCCTGACCCCAGTCCTGGGACATCCCCTTCTGATGAAGCTGTGGTCCCTGAAGGACTGTGGAGGAAGAGGCCCATTCAAACAGCACCATCTCTGCTCTGAAACAATCACATTCCTGAAAAACAGACTAATTTAAACTACACTGGCAAAAAGGGAGACTTCTCGAACACCTCTACCCAAAAAGATGCAGACAGAAGGACTATAGCAACCTGCCAGAAGTGCTCCAGCCCTAGGGTCACTGAGACAGGAATAAGCCTGGAGGGAAGATGCTGCATCTTGTAAGCACCAATTAACCCTTTGCAGATACAACATCCTTATCACAGCTGCAAATGATTCCTGATAATCAGATTATTTTTCCATGGATAAATGTAATCCTATTACTTCTAATTATGCCCCAGTGTGCAATGCTAAACAAATCCCATCTTTTTGTTACATATATCCTCCAAGAAACTTATTATGTTCCATCTCAAGTCGTTATGCATAAGTACCTCTTTTAATCATTCCTTGCATTCAGCCCCTCCAGACCTCAATTATTTCTGCTCCCTCTTAATGTGTTGTGATGATTTTGCTACTGAATGGACTACAGCTACTTCATTGGATGCTATAGACCATAAATAGATAACCAGAGGTCATTAAATGTTTTTCAGATAACCATTTTACAGACAATATTGGTATTTTTTAATACGGTCAAATTACAACACACCTGACAGGTCCTTTTCTTTGGACTGTGGAAGATTTTAATCATAACACAGCAAGCCTTAGTGTGATAATTATTGGCAAAATTATTTTTGTTGTTCTTATCAGCACTTTGTCACTGAAAACAGTCTATTTCCATAATTGCTGGTTCTTTATTATAAAAGTCCCATTTTTCTGCTGAAGACTTTGGCAGTAGCCAATCATTTTAACGTTCCTTGCAGAACAAAGATTCTTAGGAGAATAAACAAACAATGAAGTAAGCAGCTACTATTCATTTTTCCTGAAAAGGATAATGGAAATGGTTCCCTTGTGAAAGTCACAGGTACCCATCCTTTAGCAGAGGATTTCAGCTTTTCTCCTACAGTGATGATGAAGTCCTGCTGAGCTGGGAAGCACTAAATGCTGTCAGCTCTCAGAGAACAGCAATGAAATTCTCTGTCTGTTATCCACCCATATCTTAAGGTGACAATTATGAAGCATGAGGGCAATAGAAATGCTCATGAAGACAGGGAGACCCTAAAGCTGGAAGTGAGTGAGGAGAGAAACAAGGGCTCAGGTGAGCTGTGTGCTCACACAGCACAGGCACGAGACTGCTGAGAAGCCTGTTCGGCAAACATTTTTGGTGAGAAATCCCAAGTCCTACAGAGTTACACATTTCATAACAGAGAACCAATTTTTGTACTGCAAAGTGCTTCGGGAGCACTCAGAAACTCCCTGACTGTCCAGGACAGTGCTTGTCTCATCCCCTAACAGAAACATGCTGCAAAGTGCTGGGTGTACCTGCCACCGTTGCTGTCTACCACGTGTGTCACCATTACCATGCATGACACAATAAGATGCCACCAGCATCACGTATGAACTGTGGAGCTGCTGGAAGCCATTTCTGATAGCAGTTCCCTGTGACGTGATATGTCATGATCAGCACATGCCCAAGGTGAGAACCATGGCACAGTCTGAGTGGCAGAGAAAGTCTTTTATGTATGCTCAGCAGAATAAGCAACGCAGAAATAGCTGTGGAAGTCTCCAGTTCTTCCACATCATCCTCCCTTTTTTACCCCGAAGTAATTACCTAGTATCAGGAAGCTACTGCAGTAAAGGAAAAAGAGGCAAAAAGTAGCTCCTAACTAGTGGTCCATGTTTGGGACCTGCCATTGTGGGGCGTATTCAAGTCCCGTAGGGGTGGTAGGCTGAACAGCAGATCAGTTTATGTCCCACATCACCTCCACAACCTTCGGAGATTCTCCTGAGCAAGCTGCTCTGCTTCTCAGTACCAGGAAGCCTTTGACACCACATCCACAGCCCAAACATGGTTTGTTTATGGGTGGGATTTACAACACATTTACTTGCACTGGGTCACAGCAGGTTGCACCCTGCACCTGTATTTGCTGCCCAACAAAAGTGCTTGAATAACAGAATGCTGTTTTCCTGGGAATCTTTGCTGCTCCCTGATTTGCACTGGTGTATCTCTTCAATAATGGCCCTGCTCTAGATGTCTGAGAGCCAAACTTCCACTTGGACTGGCCTCTTGGTGTTTCTGCAACAGTTAGGGTCCACATGTCTTCATGTAGCCTTCTGGTTATGCCTAAACATTACATTTTCTCCCCTATTTTATGTTGATGTCTCTCAGGCTGTCTCTGTCAATGGTGTGTCAGATGTAGAAGCATGGAAAGGTTGTTTGGAAAGAACCACTGCGGGTGTCCATTCCAGCTTCTCACTCTAAACAGGACTATTTCCAAACAGCAGATCAGCCTTCAAGATCTGAGATGCTTCCACCCACTGGAGCGTTATCCCAGCGCTGCACCAGCCTCGTGCTAAGGAACATTTTCCTAATGTCCAAACTGAAGCTCCCAGTTTGTGGCTGTTGTCCTTCTTTTTTTTTTCATCTACCACTACGGAGTATATCTGCTGCATCATCTTTGTAAATGCTTTTCAAGTATTTTCAGACTGCAGTTATAACAATGCAATGTAAACCAGAGGTATTTTGAACTTCTCACCAGAATGACCTCTCTCAGATTGGCTGAGGACTCAGCGTATGGCTCACTCAGCCTGAACTGGGAACCAGAGCCAGAAACTCCTCGTCTACCTCATTCAGAGGCCTTCTTGGTAAAAAAAGGTGATAATTCCTAGATCACAATAGTGACATTTGCTTCAGATATTTCCACAATATCTATCAGCAGAGATTGAAGCGGTAGATTGACACATTCCCAAGGTCTTGTCCTCTGAACATGGCACAATATGTTGCCAAAATTATCTTCTTCCCTGGGGATTCCTTTGTGTTCAAAGATTTCTCTTGATGCTGTATTTCTTCAGGAAAAAAAAAAAAAAAAAAAAAAAAAGGCTTTAAAGTCTCATTTTGATTCATTTGAATCTAAATTAGATCCATTTCATTTTGAGATGGGCTCAGTGGAAGAGTCTATTAAAAAATTAGGAGCAAAAGAAAACATCTGAATTGCAACTGCGGCATGAAAGCATGAAGGCTCTTGTCAAAACCTTGATATAAAGGACAATGCTGTGCTTCATTGTCAAAGGGAGATAATTGAAAATAGCATTGAGTCATGTCATCACAGAACTCCAGAGCTGAGAGAAAGTTCAGAAGGGGTTGATTTTTGTAGCAAATTATTTTCATTGTTGGAAAAACGGCTTGAACAGAAATTTGATCTTCTTTTAGAAATACTAAAAGCCTTAGAATACCATACAAACCTACTCCACAAATTGATATTTCATAGGCTTCTTTCTCTATAGTCTTTTTTACATTTCTCTCTGAGTAGAGCAGACAGAATTTGGTCTTATTAGGAAAAATCCATGTATTTAGGAAAAGAAACAACCCATATTTGTTGATACTGCTACAGCAACAACATAGCTGTTGAAATGCTTCCCATTGAATAAATCTGCCATCATTCTATATGCCTCTTTCTTATTCATCATCACTGGAAAGAATTACAACAATGCCAGATCATATTTAATTATATGGCTAACAAAAAATTGTATGTGACAGTCATGCCCAGACGGTAGGGTGGTCTAATCATCCCTACTCTAATAAACCCTACCCTTCCAGTCTCTGGGGAGACAGCAGCGGCTGTGATGGTCCCTTCTCACAGCCCACAGCTGGGAAGCATCCCTGAGTATCTTTAGCTCCTTTTTCCTGAACTGCCCAAGAAGACGGGAGAAGATGGGATGTTTTAAGCAGAACATCAACAGCCAACTGGAAGAGATTTGAGATCTACCTAAAGGTTCATATGGTAAAAGCAATCTCCTCCAGCCCAGCAGCTTACACGGCTGGACATCCACATCTGATCTACGTCAGCCTCTTGTGCAATCAAAGCAATGAAACCGGCACCTCCAGAGAGCAGTTCAGGCTGCCTTGTGCCCACTGATGAATCGCCACTGACCACAAAGGGACCCTGATATGCAGATGCTATGAGGGGTGAAGGGGTCAGACACCTTGTCCTCCACCACAAGTTCTGTTTTTAACCCTGACATACAGTCCTGTGCTGCAGGTGCTGTCTCTTTGCCTCTGCATGTGTGGGGAACCCAGCTGGTAGTTGATGTAAAACCAGCATTCCTCATCCTCCTTCACAGTTATGAGCCTTCTTAGAGAAGAACTGGGAGAAAGGGTTCAAAATCTCTCCAGCATGAAAGATTTCCCATGAAAACTTGTTTTAAGCCCATACAGTTTCCTGAGAAATAATTTAAAAAAATTAAAACTGCATCCTTCTCACTCTATATGAAAAGAGTCTTAATTTATAGTATTATTAATTATTATTAATTACTAATAAGTTTAGTACTGATATTACTTATTAGTTATTACATAGTATTGTTATTTATTTTGAAGTTATTATTATAAGTAGGAGTGAAAAATATTTATCATATTCTAAAATTATATTTTTTTCTCCTTTAACGTAATACTACCTTCTCCAGTTCAAAATTTTTTCTAGTTCAAAACCAATTATGAGGCAGTTCATCCCTCTGTTATGTTCTTGTTCTCACCTGTCCCCACTGTTTCGGTTATTTCTAAATGGAGAAGAACACATGCACAAAAAAAGAAACATTTTATCTCTTTTTCTTTTTTTCCAAAGGATAACCCGGTTTCTAGATTCTTGTTTCTGGCGGTAAAGTGGAATCAAAGTCCAGGATGAAATTGAGTAGAATTTCATTTTAGTCCTAGTTTCAGGTTTCCCTTTAAAAAAACAAACCAAACCAAAACAAAAATTCATATCCTTCACATTTTTTAAAAGAAATTGCAGCATGTTTTGTTTAAAAAAAGTTGATTTCCTATTTTTCTGGCTCCTCTTAATGATAAGCATCCAGCCACAGCAAAACCTGGCACCCCAGCAGCAAAGCCCCCCGCGTCCCCTGCTGCCCATCACCCTGCCCGTCCTCCCTGCCTCCGCTGCCGTCGAGGTTCCTCCCTCCCGACAGCAAACAGACACCTGGAGTGAAGAGCTCCCGTCATCGATCCACCTGGCACTCATGGCTCTGCTCCGAGAGCTTGGCTTCAGGTTGATTTCTTCCAGGTGTGTGCACTCCTTGATTCGTGGGACAACGAAGTGGAGCACTACAGTAACAAAGCCCCAGGAAAACGTTTCTATCAGCCTCTTTTTTGCATCTTTCTTGGACTTCGGGACATGTGTTTTACATGGTCATGTAAAGCTTTGAATAATTACATTAGAAATTATCTTTAACGCACACCTCATTGCTGGAGCTCCTAATTCACTCCAGAGAACAGATATGTCCTGAACGTATGGAAGCATCTTGCTGTGCACAATCTAAGCCGGTTTTAAATTGCATTTTTCACAAAGCCCCAAACCCTTGCTGCATAGTTGGAATCTCTTAATTCAAAGTTCAGGTTAGGGCCGAGTCCCCTGCCAGTGCCTTGTGAGCAGCCCCAAAGATCTTCAGAGAGCTGAGCCCACCAGCAACCCGACCCACGTTTGAGGGCTCCTCAGGAAAAGCTCTGACACACAAACACACATTCTTCGCAGTATTTCTTAGGCACTGAGGGTCAGCTCTGCACAGCGGGAGCAGCACAGCTCTAGCTGCTGAACATCTTCCCTCCAGCCTTCTCTGCTCTGTTATGCAGACTTTCTTCATACTGCACCCAAGATCAGCTGCTGTCAGGATCACTGGTTAACCTTCCTTTCTCCTGATCATGCTAGAATTTACAGATAGTCAGTTGCGTCTAAAATGAAGCTTTCAAACTAGAATTTTCATAAATTTTCTTCGTGTAACAGGAGCAGAAACTGCAGTGCAGGCAGTCCTCTGATGGATCCACAGATCCCCTATGCATCAGGCACAGGAATACAAATTTCCTTGACATCCTTCAGGTGCCTAGTTATGCCAATCTAGAACCCGGCTCACGTGCAAATTGCATCTGCACTGACTGCTAAGGCACACAAAGTCCTTCTGAGGAGTGGCAAACTGCTTTTCAAGGCAAATTTAAGAGCATGAACAGTAATAGCAGGCTAGGAAAGGTGAATATTTTTAGAGCAGAATCGCTGTTTGTAGAGAGGCTCTAAATGAACTGGGACACAATCGCAGGTTTGGTAAAGGCTCATCTGTAAAAATACTGTCTTTGAAAGTACCATTCAAAAGCCCTAGAAGCGGATCATTTCCTCTGCCCTAAATGTCGAGGCTTAACTGGTTATGAGCAGTGGGCAATGTGGGAGGCTCCCTGGCATGACAGTGAGTCAGTACTGTCTTCCAGGTCTCAGCCTCTTCCATCCTTCTGGCAGAGTCAAGACGGTTGAAGTTCTAGTTGCCTGCCTCCACCCCACCTCCTTTTGGGAAAATGATGTTTATATACTTTACAAATTTTTCTCTCCTTTGCCCCTGTGCAGAACAGGCCTTCCCAGGATGTTTAGCAGCATTTCATTCTCTTATCTACAGAGGATCACCTGCATGGGGATGTAGGAGACCAGTGATCACAGAAATCCTTTGTTCCACATAAAAAATAAGTATTTGTACAGGGGAAAAAAAAATAAAAGAAAATAATTAGACATTCATACTAATCTGCAAATAATGTCTGATTCAGTATCACCAGAAAGATGTACTGACTCCAGTGAGTTTTAAATCACGCCCCATTGTTAGTCCAGGCACTCGGCATCCTATTGTGAAGATATGAATCAGCCAGGGTAAATCCAAAGGAAACCACTGAGAAAGATCAAAGGTCTAGGGAGCACAACCTGGGAGGGAAGACTAAAGAAATGGGGCCATCTAGTCCTACAAAAAAGCTTGAGGCTGGACTTTATGATGGTCTTCAAATACAGTAATGTTAGGAACAAACTAATTCATATCTCTGTAAAGGAAGGAACAATTTTATTGTTAGAAGAAGCTTTCTATAGCCTAACAAGACTTTAATAACCTTACTGGGGAGATTATAATTCTGCCATTGATGTTTTTAAGGTACAGTTTGGACAGCTATCAAAGTCAGAAGTCACATACAGCCTTGGGGCAGCAGGATGGCTGAGGGACCTCTTATGGTTCCTTTGTGCTTGGTTTTCTCTAGATCGGTGCTTCATGGAAAGTGAAAACTGTCAGCAATCAAGTGAGTGTGTTAGGGCACTGTGGACATCATACACTTCACTATGGGCAGGAGATTGACCCAGGAGTGACTACTGTGGCTGGACTCTCTAGGAAACAGTAAAGCTGTGTGTGCAAAGCACATCCCATGGTTTAATTTCCAGCTTGATGGCACAAACACAAACATTTATATAACATTTGCAACCATGATTTCTTCACAACAGTCAGGGATGAATGGAGATCTGGAGATGACACCGTGGTGGTGACTTGGAGGGCTGCCCTACCAGCAGAAATATAGTGAAAATGGCAGCAGTTTGTAACACAGACAGATAATGAATGAACTTTCGGTGACTGATTAGACTAATACTCAGGCTGGAAAATTAGCATGTATCCTTAAGGCTGAATGTTGTGAAACAAAACTGAATTGTTGAGCAATTCCGAATCATGAACACATTTGTAAAACTCATGGTGCTCTCAGAGGGATGATTGGAGAAGAGCTAGAGGGGCAAATTCGTTGAGTAAACAATACATTGGGAAGCACTAAACCTGTATGTGTCCCTAATTGGTTTGACCTCTGTTAATCCAAATAGGGACAATCTAGACACAACCCTTGTCTGGAAGAACAAGGTGTGCTCCCACTCAGGGGCAGAGGTCCCCTTTCAAGAGCAGAAGAGCATCCAGGAGTTCTAGACCAAACAATCGTATTCAGGCAGGCTTGTGTTTCTAAAATAATGATAAGGTTGCTACTCACCACTGGTAGAGGTAGCCATTTCTACTGGAGAAGGGGACAAAAAGGACTAGGCCTTGGGGGAACCAGAGTGGAAGAAAATGATCAGTGAAATAGGAAACTGCCTGGAAGTCCAGTGGATCTTTGCAAATCAGCAGATTTGCAGGTAAATGTATTGCCCCAAACAGTCTGTGACCTCAGGCCTTTCTCCAGCTGATGTTCATCAGAACATCATGCCTTGTCTGAGCTTTTATTTTTTTTGCCATGGGATGTCTTTAAAATGAGAACAAAGGAACAGAGGCAACACCTAGGGACTGGAGCATGGCTGGTGACATGACTGCCTCTTTGGCAGGCTATTATGTAGGCAGGGGTGACAGTAAAGATGATTCTGCTTTTATTCATTTTAAACACCACAATTTTTCCGTGAGATGCTGTGATTCATGTTTTGCCTACCTACCTCTGATCATGTCCCAGACCAGGATGATGATGACTCAGTGCTGCAGAGACAAAGCACGGTACCTAACTGAGCTGTGCAGCTCATCCATGTGGCTCACAGAGAAGAGAAACTTCAGAAATGGTATAAGAGATGCAACAGCACTTTCTCTTCTGCTCCTGCTGAGTACACACCACGCTCCATCTGCAGAGGAGACATGACCAGCAGGGAGAGCAGTCTCTTTGATGGCCTCCGTTTTGTTCAGGTGATCATTTTGCCATGGGTGTCTCCTGGAAGAGGAGTCAGAGCATCACCTGGAGCACAGCTACTAGGAGGAAGCACCTTCCTGCTCCATAAGCATGGAAAGAGCTGTCCCTGCCATGACCCTGAAGCCATGGGAGCTGTGCTGCAGTCGCGTCCCTCCTCTTACTCTTCACCTAATGCAATGAGAGAACAGCTGTGTTTTCATGCCATCTCTTGGGGCTCTTCCATATCTTACTGAATATTGTTGCAGAGAGACACATTAGTTTGTTTACAGCATTCTGTTTACCGAATATGTTCTCTATTTAGGATTTTTATTATGATATTTTATTTTTATTGCTCTCCACATGATCTGTTTGTTTGCATTAACTTGATTCTAAGGTTTCATAATCTGATTACAGGGAGCAAGGCTCAGAAGGAAGTTATAAAACATGCACACTGTATCACTATACCTGCATTATTGAGCACCAACTGTGTTTGCTCCTTGCGCCTCAGCCTAGGGTCTTTCCCTGAGAGTAAAAATTGCTGATGAACCTATAAACAGCTGGACACTGAAGAGGGGCATGAAGGCAATACATGCAGACTTCCAAGCTGGAAGACTTGTTCTTTATCTTTCTAGGTGCCCTGTGACCGTGCTCAGTGACCAAGGACCTGCCTGTCCATGAGCAGGCAGGGATAACGGGTCAGTGGGTCTGAGGGGGGCAGAGTGGAGCAGGTGGAAATAGCTTTGCCTGACTGTTTGTGACAGAGATGATCCTTCAGTTTCTGTTTGGGAAGGAAATCAGTTTTATGCTCTGTAAGATCATAATGCAGTCTTACAGAGACAGTACACTTTTTGGATTGCCATAATGTTTTCATCTTTCCTCAGCAGTACGGGGTCAATACGCACTTGCCCCATGATCTCATCTTTGTGTTGTGCGTAAGGTGAAGGTAAGAGGTTTTTCTCTTTCAATAGATCCATAGAATCACTTCATGTCTCCTATTTTCTTGCAGGAGGAGGCTTTGATGTCTAATGCAGCTACAGGTTCAGAAAATCCACAGATGCTGATTGCCAGAAGCAGGGAGGGTGTCATGGGTGACTACGATCCCTACTTGTTCTTCTTTTTGTACTTTTTCTTTAAGTGTTTGCTTAGGGAAATAAGGTTCTGGAGTGGATGATCTTAGATCATCTCAGTTGCTATCTACCACTCATCTGAGTGCCAACACGCGCACCAAGCTCTGGCAAGAAGAAGCCAGCAGGGAGGAAGACATTTGTATCTTTCATTAGTGCATCACATTTACCTTCAGCAACTTTGCTTTGGCTAATTGGATACAAGCAGGTAAAGAGCTCCATAATTCCCTTTTTCACTCATGCCAGCAACTGGCAAATTGCAGGAAAAATTAGTCTGTAGCCAGATGTTAGCCAGGAAATAAATTTGCCCTTGAGCAAGGGAACTTCTAGCCATTATATTCAACACTGAACATGCATCAGAATGATGCATGAAATAATATCATTTGTTTTTTTTCTGGCAATTTTATCAGAAAAAGTCAAGGAAGGGGTTGACCGAGAGCTCAAATATCCCAGGGCTTTTTATTACAAAAAACAAGACTTGCAAATTTCCACATGAACCTTGTAAAATTAGCTGTCTCGGGGCCAACTGATTCAGGGCTCCATCCTCCATCTGTTGAGAAATTTCAAAGGGATGTTGATGCCTAAAGAAGCAGATACATGATGAAGCCTCTATAACCTCAGAGGCCTCTGTAACCTAGAAAACTGCCTGGCAGTGCGGCGGGCGGAGGAAGCAAGCAGCCGTTTCAATGTGAATGATAGAGCAAGCTTCAACTTTATTGAAAGAAATCACCCCTTATATAAGCACTCTACAATAATCATGCATATTACTCACAAATCTATTGGATATATGTAAAAAGCTACATTATAATATCCCAGCCCCTTGTGGCATTTCAGATATGTCACAACATCTTCCCTCTTCTGAACCTGTTTTTTCTCCCAGGGCCGTTCCTTTATCATATACAAGGTCATAATGTACCTCAGTTTCTCTCTTTGTTAACATAACAGTCTGTTGTTAGCATAACTGTACTCTGGGTTTTTTCCTTTGTTTACCTCAGATGGCTGCAATCAGCTTCTGCAGAGACCCATGGCCTTGCTCTCTGCAAGCCGTTCTCCAACATAGCAGAGTTTGGTATCAACAGAACTTCCTGAGAGATGGAAGTGGGTTTTTTCACAATTTTCTGAGCTGTAAGAGCTTGTATTAGAGTATCTGCTCTGCACCCCAGAAAATACCTGTCTTGCAAACATTACACTTACGCTCAGCAAGAAGACCCAGAGTGGGAGCTGCAGTTCATTTTTGATGAAGAGAGCTCTCCAAAAGCATGTGGTTCAGCAAGATAAAGATTTATAGCACTCTGCCCTTCTCAGGCCTAGGCAGATGGACATTACAATAATGCTCTGTCTTCCTGCAGCTAATACACAGGTTGGATTAAGCACAGTGCTGACCTGTAGGGATGCTGGTAAGTAGAGGAACACTAAGGCTAGTCCTTCTCAAACCTGCCGTTTTCTGCCAGGTTGCTGAAATGGCTGTGCAATGAGAGACTCTGCATCTAATGCAGAATTAAGTGAAAGGACAGAGGTGGTTAAACACTGGAGCAGGGGCCCAGAGGATCTGTGGAAATCTCCATCCTTGGAGATATTGCAGCACTGACTGGGCAAGACCCTGAGCAGCCTAATGTCACTTTGAAGATGACCCTGCCATAAGTGGAGGGTTGGACCAGGCAACCTGCAGAGGTCCCTTCCAACACAAATTCTGTGATTTTATGAAAAGCAAAAAGCAGGCCATTCAGCAAAGTCTCCTGCTATAGCACTAGAGGCAGAAGTCTTGCTTCATTTTTCATAAGAATACCAACCTGTTTCTGTGGAGTTGGGGAAAAAGACCTACAAAAGCACCATGAAAAGAGTGAAGCATGAGTGAAGCAGTGCTGCTGCCTGCCAGAGGAGGAACAAGCCGATCAAGGCTGCCAGCCTTTCAGTCCAGCTCAGAAAATCATTCCTTTCCTGTTCATCCAGCAGGGCAAAAGGGCCATTCATGTAGCTCAACTCTGCACATCCCTCTGAACCACAGTGTTGGATGTCCTTTCTCAATTCTCATTTTCCTTTTGATTGTTTAAATCTCTAATAATTGCAGAGACATCTGCTTTCAGCAGAGGATGAACAAACAAGTTTCAAAGCCCACTTGCTTGGTGCCAGCAGCAGCTGCTGGTCAAAAAAGAGATCCCAAGTTCATGCCTCTGCTTCTCTACTGGGGAGATATTATCAGGCATTCCCTCCCTACCAAACACCGGATGCTGATGCCAGATCAGTTGTTTGATCCATATGAATGGCAGCTTCTAAATATGAATTTCTTCAGCACCTCAAAAAGCAGTGCTCTGGATTCCTTAGCTGGTGTATCACATCCCTTCCTCCTCTGTACTGAGGAACTGACTGAGGAACTTACTGGGGAACTCAGCTGGACTTTGTCTGGTTGGAATATCCTGCCCAAGTCTGCAAAAAGAAGCAGTGGCCAAACCCCAAATTTTTCTTTCTTTGCTGTCAGAGACTACTGAAGTGTTGCAAAGGATAACATCCTGTTAAAAATTGGTTTTTGACAAATCATTTTTGAGGGAATTTTAAACGCTATCCAAATTGTATATTTTTAGAATTTTATCAGTCTTTATTCCAGCTTGCTGTCTTGTAACAAAACAACAATTGTTGCCTATACACATCTTACTTGCAAGCAGAAAATAGGGTTTTCACAACTGTATGCGATAGTCATGATAAGATTGATGTAAAAATAAGCTGGCAGATATGATGAGCACAACAACGAGGTCTGTTTTGAACCCTGCAAAATGGAAACAGAGTTATTATTTCATATTTCTTGGATGAAATGTTTTTTGATATTTATCAGGAAAGTGAGGGCAGGTGGATCCAGAGAAGCTTGTGCATTATGTGGAATGCTGAAGACGAAAATTAAGGCCGCTAATTTCTGGTTTCCTCTACTTAGTGGTGTGCACCACGATGCAGATGAGCTGTGAGTGCTGCTGGGTGTGGCGGGGCAGGTTCGGAGGGCCACAGGCAGCACTGGTAACAGACCAGCTTCTCTAGAACCAGAGCTAGTAGCAGGGAAGCATCAACAAGAATGTTCCCAGCAGGGTCAGTTAATTTTTAGTAAATACTCCCAGGAAGCCTACCTGAAACTGCACAGTGGGTCTGATCTGAATGGCTCCAGGTGACTCTCAGACTATTGCCAGTCCCGTTTCATTGATAACAGCTCAATTGTCCTGGCACCTAGACCATTCATTGGATTGACTCACCTAGAGTCCTTGATGCTCTAACAGTCTGCACCAGGTCTCCTTCCACATATCAAAAGCAGGAGCTTGCTCTCCTCCCCTGCCTGGTGTCCAGCTCAGAGGACCCCAGTGTGGGACAGAGTGATTCCCAATTGACATGTTCTTTTACAGGCATTTGCTGTGTGTCACAGCTCAAGAGATGGTAGCTTTGGTGCCAGGCTCAGCTCACAGAGCCTGCCTGCAGAGAAGCTTTGGTCAGAGCTCAGGCCTCCTCAGACCCCAGTGTCAACCCCTCCTTGACCACATACAGGAGAAACACTTCTCTTATCTCCAGAGCTACGTGGGTCACATCTATCCTTATCCCACCACATGCTGCTTGGCCTTCAGCTCCTCTAGACTGAACTTCCCCACACCATTTATTGTAAGAAAAGATCCTTCCAGCAGAGACAGTCTAACATACGTTGTTGCACTGCCAGAGATCATTCTTTCCCACCTACGGTTCTCCTTTCCACCTAGGAAATATGAATCTCCATTCACAGGAGCTGGGGATAGTCTGAAATGTATTTATATCACTGTCCTTTCTTCCACACCTTGACCTGATGACTCCTCAGTCCTCTTCCAGCACTGACATGTTGTATTTGTATCACAAATAGACTCAGGAACCCTCCCTGGGGACTCACTGATGCTTCTTAAAATTAGCTGCTCTGAAGAAACTATGAGAGAAAGCATGGATACAGGGATAGCCGTGGACATTCTGCAAAAGGAGATGTTGATAAGGAGCTGTAAATACAATGTTGGCCCTCTGCTACCAGAACAATGGTACCATGTGGTTGCTGGGTCTCAAAAGTGATCACAATCTTTATAACACTTCCACACCCTGAGGATCTTGACTTTCTCAAGTTTCCAGATTTGAGGCCCTTCTCTGAAGTATTTTTCCTGCTCAGCCTTCCCCTCTGCTCTCCACACTGCTCTCTGTTGCCTTCATCTGCCAGGGATTTTTAAAAGAAAGCAAAAGTTAAGGCTGTCTCTGGACAACTCTGTTCTTTACACTCTGGGTAGCAACGGCAGACAGAGAAGGAAGGCACTGCAGGTGAGGATGTCTGCCATGAGTGAGGGTCTATTAGAGAGCTCTGTCCTGTGTTACCTGTTCTAAGAGCTGAATTTGGCCCAAAACTGGCACGTGTTGGGCTATGGTTGTGCTTTCCAATGATTCCTTCCATGCTCTGATGGGATCACGCACCATGGATTTGCATCCAGAAATGACGTCCTACTGCACACTGAAACTATTCAGACAATATTTGAGTATTAGCAGCCCTCCTACTTCTGCCTCCACTGTAATTGCTGCTAAGTCTTCCTGATAAATGAGGAAGAGATCAAATACATACAAATGCTTATGATGCACTGTAAAATAACAAGCTCTCAGGAAACATTAGCCTTCAGCACTGAATGTGGGTTCAGCTGATGTGGAATTGTGCTACTTGCAAGCACTTTTGTTTATTTTTTGTGGCCTCTTTGGAGGGGAGGGGGAGAGGAGGGGGAAGGGGTTGAGCATTATTGGAAAGCACTTCAATCCACAGCCACAACTGGTCCCAGTCCTGGGCCCTGCTGAGTCTGTTCTGGCCAGCTCCTTAGGTCAGGAGTGCCTGTTGACCAGTCTTGCTTCTTGGCTCACCTAAGTTATCTGTTTTCAGTAATATGCTCTCTGGCTTTTTGTGCTGCAACTCTCTTGAATATAGCTTAAAACACTTCCACAACTATAAAAACAAACAAACAAACAAAAAAAAACCAAACCAAAAAACACAAACAAACAAAAAAAACCCAACAAAAAAACCCAAACCCAAACAAAATCTAGATAAAATTAGATGTTTCATTAACATTCCTTCTTCAAAGAACAGGACAGACAGACCAGACCCTTTGGGTTGTTCTCTCTCTAGTTTCGGTACCTCAAGACATGAGCAGGAGAAACCTACAGGTAAAGCAACTGTCTTCATTGTCTTAAACATGAACTAAAACAAAGCTTTGAAAGCCCTTAAGATGACAACCCTCCTGGCTGCAGCACAGGTCAGAGATTATCAGGATGATTTTAATTTTAAGAAATAAAATATTCCAGACAGTAAACGAAAGATACCCCAGTTCCTCTCCTGGAGCTCCTCCTAGTTCTGAGTATCAAGAAGAAAAGCACACAGAGCAGGGACTATAATTAGAAAGCTACATTATGAGAAAAGGAGCAAAAATTGCTGTCAACCTCAGTTCTGTTTAGGGTGCATCTACTTTCCCCATAATGTGCTTTGTCAGAAATACTACACTGGGCTTATAATGGCTGCAGTCTAATACTGATAGCAATACCAATGCCTTCCCCTGGAGCCACACTGAAATTAGAGTTTTCAGTGTCATCTGTAATAGGAAAACTAGCTTCCATTATCTGGGAACTGTCCTGCAGTGGAGCAAGCTCCATCACCAGCAGGGAAGCCAAAAGACACTCAATTCTAGGTTTTTGATGAAACAATAACATTCCTCTTCTGTGCACTTAGGTTCATTAAACAGGGCATTTTTCAAAAGCGCCACTCCATCTATTTTCAAAATGCATGCAGCAAAACTCACTTTTTCCTTCTCCTCCTCTGACAGAATTGCAGATAACTTTCTTGCTTTTCTGCCTAGCCTTGAGAATTTCCCGAGGAAAATCTGGATAGCGTGAGCCACAGCACTGTATCCTAATGAGGCATCAAGTGGGATGGATGTGGATGTGCTGCAAGTGGCTACCAGTTGTGTGGCATTTCTATGGATATTATTCTCACTGCAAAGATCAGGTGTGAATCACTGACTTACAGACAGGCACACAATCTCATTCTCTAGCCACTACATTTTCTTCCCCACTTTGCAGATGTCTTATGGTTGGTAATTTCCTTTTTCATATTTCATATATTTGGGGAAATTTCCTGAAAGCTGTGGTGGCTAACTGAACCTTTGCAGCAATGTTTTCTAATGGTTAAAGTAGTTGTCTAGACAGTCTGCTGAGTTAAGCTTGAAATTTTTTACAAAAATCTGCTGCTGCACTGGATCTTGTTTACAATGTTTTGTTCCTTCCTTACCTGCAGATATATTTCACTTAATGAAGACAATCACTGTCTTTACATCATAACGTTGTAACACCAGGTTTTGTTTTGTGATTGCTTTTCGGACCCGCTGAGAGTGTCTTTGTTGTTTTATGGATTATATATCTTGGGTATATTTCTCCATATTTTCATTACTGTTTCTGTTGCATTCATAGAGCAAGGCTTCTTCCTTCAACTCTCCAAGAACATCTTTACATTCCCATGGGTGGTGCTTAATGAAAGACTTTGTAGCTTAATTTAGTGCCAACAGTATTTGTATTAAGGTTTTGAAGGTAGCAAGATCAAATCCAGAAGGAATTCTATTTTTATTAAAAAATAACTCTGGTTTCTTGTTCTCTGCATGTCAAATGGATCACAACAGTAGCACTTAATTATCTTTATCTACCCCTCTCCTCTCTTCTTAGCATTATTTAAATTGCTCGTGTTCAAGATGCAAAACTTAAACTTCAGCAGGTGCTTGATCTTTCAACCCTTATTTATGTGAGAAGCTGAAATGAGTGTCACTGGAATTTGTCTAACAGTGGGTTTCACTTTCTCTGTGTCTAATCAGCTTTCTGATGGTGCAGGGGTAGCACTGGGGATTTGCATCCCCTTGTTCTTCCCTCATGATGTATAGAGTAATATCTGAGGAACAAATTATTTAGTCTGCTGAAAGCCTTGGGGTTTCACTGAAAACGAAGGGCTGTGATACATGAGTGCTCGGAGAGGATGGTCCTTTCTGTCCCTTCCCTTGAGGATGCACTTTTGGCTGGACAGTCCAAAGTCGGAGCAGCGGATGAAGTTTTCGCCCGCACCCACTCGTGGCACATGCAGTGCATCGTGCTGCTTTGACAGAGCCTATTTTTCAACTGAGGCTGTGTTTTGTCTCCTTCCGAGGTTTCACTTCTGTAGTTACAGGCTTGTACATCCTTGCAAGGAGAATAATACATAACCACAGGTGCTTATTGACTGGGGCACTATTGAGTTACAAATAGACTCGCCTGTGCCTCGGATGGGAGTAGGGGAATGAATTATTGATAAGGGCTGTGGTGTAATGAAGGAGGGTGGAGATGGCCCCTCTGACTCACACACTGGCTTTCCTGCTGCAGCTATAACACATCAAAGGAATGCACAGAGAAGCTGCTGCTTGCACACTAGTGCCAATGGCGGTGATAGGTCTGCAGAGGCAGAAGCAAGCACGGGGCTTAATTATCAGTCACACAATCCCAGAGTCATTAAAGGGGGATGAGGTTAATCTTCTGGTTCCTCTGAGCTGAACACAGACTGCCAGGGTCTCGCCCAGATCTCTGCAATTTTCCAGTGAAAGCAGAAATTTTCATGAAATGCCAGGGCTGGTGATGGGAAATGAACTTTGCCTCCAAGTGCTCCCTAAACGGTAATCAGGGTTTAAAAGGACTATTGACCTGAAGGAAGGAAAGGTGATTTGTGAGTGAGAGATGATTTGTGAGTGATCACGAAAATCAGTGAGCTACAAATAATTTCAGATGCAGTGTCCTCTGCAGATGACGCATGGACTGGCTCTGACACCCCAGAACGAGGAGGACCCCTCTTCTGGATGTGTCCCGGAGGATTTCCAGGTGGAAATGTGGCCTACAACACAGTGGTGTGAGGGGTGGTGGAGAGCACCTTGATTTATTGGAGTTATTATACTTACATAAGCACACAAGACTCGGATGGAGCAAGAGTTGAAGAATTAGTTTTCTATGAAAAGGATGTTTTTCAAAGTATTGGTCATGAATTTCAGTCCCAGCCCTCCGTTTTTTCTCCTGTCTTGACTGTTAGGTGCATAAATAATCCCGATATTTCTGGGTGTCTGAGCCAATGGTCATTCAAACTTCATCTGGCTTTGAAGGAATATTTTGCAACCTTCTGATAAAAATTATCCCAACAATTCCCTTCCCATTAGAGTTTGTGTAACTCTTTGCAGGATAGAGTGTAACCAACTGGTTTGTATCAATTGTTTTCAGCTCATGGCTGTGTCTAAACATCAAGATGCAGAAAGATGTTCTCATGGCATATACAGAAATACGTAAATAAATGAAGTGCTTTCATTAGAGCAAGATTCCTTAAATTCTGTCATTTTATCTACCAGAGACCAAGAAATAACAGGAAAAAAATAATCTCCTATTTCTAATCCATTCAAAATTCTTGTAGGTTGTTTCCATAGGAAAGACTCCGTTAAAATTTCCCCGTTCAGTTTTTTGTTTGTTTTTTTTTTTCTATCGCCTCCCTTTCACTGATGACAACTTTCTTTGCTCAGATACCTCTCAAATAGCCTTGATGCCTTTGGAAGATTTTAAAGTGAAAATGTAGGGTTAATTCCACCTAAATTTAAATATGTTCTGATATAAAATGTAATCTCCTATCATCAGCAGCTCTCATAAATGCTACTTTGCTAAAATGCCCAGTTTCCAAGCTGTGCTTTGATATACAGTTTATCCATTCACCACTCATTTTTGATTGGTAGTAAAGGCTTTTAGTAAGGATGACAGAAATGTTTTATCCACGATCATAAACAGGGTTTTATTAAAAAGAAAAAAAATGGAAAGGGTAGGAATGAGAAAAATGCAGGTCCCCAGTCCTCTTTTCATAACTTATTGGGAAAGACTTTATAGCTGAATCAGCTGCTGAGTTGCCATGTTTTTATCTAGAAGGATGCAAATTTAAGTGTTTCTGGGCTGTAACTGCAGTACGTGCAGGCTCTGGGGTACCCACAATTACTGTCTGAAGGCTTACTACTGTGGGAGAGAAATAGGCAGTTTATTGCATTCGTCCTACCAGCCTGGATATTTACAGAGAATGAAAGAGCAGTCCTGCTGCCTTTTACCCCAGCCTTCTTTGTAATGCACAACATTTATCTTTTTTGATTTCTCTCTCAAAAAAACCATGGGTATTTCATTTTTTTAAGCTCTACTGCAAATGAGCTCTTTCAGGATCTATGCTAAATTAAGTGAGGTCATGCAGCAAGAGGTCCTGGCCCCTTGGGTTACTGTGGACCTTTCCAAGAAGCCAAGGGACAGGGAATTACTACGCTTATTTCAGGACCAGTCACTGCCAGTGAAACCTCCAGATTCTGCTGAGCTTTTTCCAGCATTCAGGCCTAGCTGCGCACCTTTTCAGAGGTAGTTTCATTAGGACGTGCCTCAGGGAATATTGGGTAGTGTCCACCAAAGGAATACATTGAGATCGGTTCTTTACTGGATGAGATTGGAGCTTCTCATGTCTCATTGTAAACCTAAACACCACCCACTGCCCCCAGTGTCTGGTCCTTAGCTGGCTCATTGAAGCCTGCTGCAACTCCTAACAATGCTGGCGAGAAAAGGAAGATGCTTAGAGACCTGCCTACCGTGGTGATGTTCATATAAATGTTTCAGCCACAACAACAGCCAGAACAAGGTCCATCCTTTGCAATGCAATGGCCAAAACTACCATTCACTAGAATACGACTTACCTTCCCAAAACAACCCTTCCCTGTGGTCTCTTCCCATTTGAAGGAAATGTTTATTTTATGACTGCAGGTATCTGGACTGGATCCTATTAAATGCTTTAATATGGGCACCTGCCAGTCTGTCACAGAGTTGGTGTGGTGGATTGTGCTGTGCTCTACGTTGCATATTGACCCAGATCTAGCACATCTCTTGATCTAGGGGGAGTGATAAATGTGTGGCAGCTCATGCACTGCTAAATACTGAATTTGGTAGAGTGTCACCAGGCCTCTGGAGACCCTGCAAGTCTCCAGAGAAAAGAAACATAACGTTGCTTGAGAGATGGATTTGTCAGCAGAAGAGATTGGTGATGTTTATTGACACCAATTGAATAAATAAACAAGACAATAAATTTGGAATTGCTGCTGAAATTACTTGGAAGTGCTGTATATTGAATTTTACCTGTTTTTATTGTTTGTGCAATGGGCTGCTGTTTTATGTATCATCATCTTTGTGATATACTGATTTTGTATGATTTCATCATGTATCCTGGGGAAAAAAAAAAATAAAAAAATATTACCAGACCTTAAATGTACAGATGAACTAAACCAAACTCCCAGAGATAAAAACAAAATTACTCTAACCCAGTGTGACAAAGTGAGGTGGAGGTCCTCCTGGGAAACAATGTTGGTACTTGTAAGATGAAATGCTTCAGCAGCTTCCATGGCACAACTTTCCTCCTGACTTTCTGAGCACAGTAAATTAAGGACTAATAAATATAATTGTTATAAATCTTCTGGTCTACTCATTCTCTAACAGGCCCCTTGCGTGATAGGATAAGTGGTCCAGGAAGGTGACTAGTTTGGAGTTTCTTCTCAATATATTTGATTTTGAAGAACCAAGACTTGATTAAATCCTGACCAGAGGTCTTGGCTATTAATATGAATTTTGAAATATTCTTTAGTTTTACCCCATTTGTAATGATTTTTATTTTTTTCCCCCCTCATAATCCCAGGGAGTCTGTAGCTGTTTTACGTGAGCTCTCAGGGAGTGAGCTTGCTACAGCTTAGTGTCCATATTCATGTGTATCCAAGAGGATTTCTTGGAAGAATTGTAACTGTTTGGTATTGGCTACCTGTTATTCTTCTGAAATTTTTTGACTGAAAGTTTCAAGAGGCACAGGCAGTACTGTGGGACCAAGGTGCCGGTCCTTATTCCCTAGTGCTTAAAATCAAAATCACAGTAAAAGCAGCATGGCTATGTTTTGTTTGGTTTCCCTTTTCTCAGAAACACCCTCTGGCATCTGTCTGGGATTGGCCAATTTGGTCTGATTTACATGGCACCCTCGCACCAGAGCAGATGAATGACCTCCCTGCTCCAACCTCCCACGACACAGCAGGCAGAACCGTGAGCACTGCTGAGCTGGGCAAAACCAAGGTCCAGAGCCATAGGACCAAGGGAAAAAGGTTGTTTTAGCAACACCAGGTTGGTCTTGTGGAGGGACAGTGATGGAGGGATGATCAGCTTGAGCATGTGAGAAATCTTGGTCCATGAGGACTCTGTCAGAGACCCTTGACATCAACAGTGTGGGTATTTTGATACAGACACTTCTAAATTGCCCCAAACTTTCAATACACTAATATCAGAGAGGAAGGACTAGGAGACACACTGGAGAGCCCGTTGGGCAAGATGAGCTCTCAAAGCAAAATCTGCTGGGCTGGCTGTGACCCACAGGTGAGGTCCTTGTCATGGGAAGAAGGGGTTAACTCTGGGACCTGTCAGAAGACATCCTCAGCAAGAACAAGGCACTCTACCCTGCTTTCAAGCAGTCATGCCTGAAAAGATTCAGGCTAAAAAAAATAAAGCGTTCAGTGTTCAGCTGACAGTTGGACCCTGAGGTTTGCCTTAAATCAGCTCATTGTTCTTCTCGCTTTTCCTAAATGCAGTGGTGCTGGTCCCAGCAGAAGTGTATGTGCTAATCGTATAAGGATGTAATAGCTCTGGACTCCCCTTGGAGAGCTCTGTGGCTCCCGTGCCTCTGTTCCACCCCTTGTGGGGAAATATATTACAGAATTTAATATTATTTGGAAAGCTGATCACAGGAATATGTTTCTTATCCCCTGGGCACCATTGCAGTCACATAGTGACATTAGCTTTCCTGTCCACAGGCCCCTGCCAAGTGCTTGCCTGTCCCACTGCTCCAGCATATTTTAAATTCTTTTCAGTTTTATGGCTTCCTTTTTTTTTTTTTTTTTTTTTTTATATCTCCCTGTGATACTCCTTCTTCCCTAGTATCTGCAGTCATGGAAAAAAAGCTGGAGAACACCAGTTCCCAGAGGTAACTCCAAAGTTTGAGTAGCATCTTCCCTGTCACAAGCCTGTCAATATGGAGCTTGATGGGGTCTCTACCTCCCAGTCAGGGGTGCGATCCGATTTCCCAGGTTATTCAGCATGACACAAGAACAGATTTGTTTTCAAGCCTCTTTATTAAAATTCTGCCTCACACAGTGGAGCTGAATGTTCTCTATTTCAAAAGTTACCTTGTAGTTTGTGTTTGAATAAAAAATGGCATTAGAGACTGGAAACCTTTTTGGTATTTTTGGTCTTCTGGCTTTAAGGAGAATATAGGGAATTTCCATTTCAAGGCTTTGGGAGACTAAAAGTCCCACCAAGCATGCATATTATTGACTAAAGAAGGACTCTGAAAGACAATATAACCCAAGGTACACACATCTCCCTCTGCATAGGTGAGAGAATTAACAACACCTGACTATAATGTGTAATGCATTACTGGATAGTACCACACACGGTTGTGCTGATCATAGTGTAAAAACCCATTTAGAAGAAAAATTAATAAACCTGAGAATGTAAATTCAGATCTCCAATGCTATTTAACAGGAATGAGTGCTACTTTCATAGCACTGTACAAGAAGCTGAGCCTTACTGTGGGCAGAGCAGCTTTCTATGCCATGCTGGAGGTTGACAGTAGATGTTTCCACACTTCCTTTTAGAAGGGTTATGGATAAAATAGAAAGGGCATTCAGAAACTGGAAAAAAAAAAAAAACCAGCTTCATTCATGGGAAGATTACACTTAGCTATTTAAAGCTGGTGAAGAACATACACCCTCCAATATACACCCTCCAATATATCACACCATCAGCAAATGCATTTAGTAGTGAAGCCAGTGAACATTTGCTTTGGTAGATAAGGACTTTTTTCTTTTTCTTTTTTTTTTTTTTTTTTTTTTTCTTTAGTGAGAAAAGCCTCACCTTTTAGCCTTCTTTTCTGAGGAAATGAGTTTTATGTGAATGGGATGTCTGTTCACTTCCATGTCTCTTAGCTCCTTTTCCCAATTATCGGAGAATGCATGAGGCAACTGAGCAAATGAAAGTAGAGTTTTCAATGACAAGCAGCTCAAGGAAAACCCAGATCAGTTTTTTCCATAAACACAGTTAAAATTCATCCCTTACATGTGTCCTCAAAAGAGTAGCCTGTTAAAAACGCCAAGCCACAGTCTGTGTTGTTTCAGGCAAATGGACAAAAGAGGAAAATGGAGTGCTGAAAATACAGGAGAAAACAGGAATCCAAGAGAATTTCAGGTGGAAGAGATGGGGGATGTGGGTCACAAATCCGATGGTAATCAGATGATAAATTGTTCTAAGCTGGAATGGTAGAAATAATAATAAAAAAAGATCTTAATTCATTTTCTAAGTATATTTGTGTTTCAGTTTGCATCTTGAAAAGCTAAGAAATAAATGAAAATAAATTGGAAACCGAAGCAAGAAGAAATAAATAAATCCCAGACGATAAAAAGCCAAAACACAGATTTAGATAAAGCTCTATTTCTGAGAAATATATTTTGCAGTAGATGTAGAGTGCAAGACTATTACAGTGCAACATGTATACACAAGCACAGACACAGATGTTTACATTAACAGGTTGGGGAAGATTTCTGGAAAAAAGCAAATTTTAGGAATTTTCACTGTCCTGTCCACACCTGTTAGACTTCTCATACTGTAAACTTCTGAATGATAGAGTTCACTGCCACGACGTTTACCTTTAACCACTTTTCTTTTAGAAAATCCTAAACACATGACAGAGACATAATTAAATTTTGTCAGTGTTTCTCATCGGTGTTCTAAGACTAAAAACTACATCTGCAATCTCAAAAACATTTTCACTAGGATCACAGATACATAACCAGTCCCAATAAAGTGTAACGTCTTGGTTTCTGCCTGCCATAATAAAGTTACAGTAACATAAGACCACTTAAAACCATAACTGCATAATTTCGAATAAGGGATCAATCTGATCTTTTCACTGTTTGGACAGCGCAGACACTGATGAAATTAATTAATTAACTGAATGACTAGTTTTAAATTCTTTACTCAGCTCTGCCATGGCCTTGAAAGAACAAGGTATAATCAGCGCAGTTCCTAATTAATGATACTTTTCCAGACACTCCAGATCAGCTGTTAAAGTTTAGGAGGTTCACTGCTTTTGCACAGCCATTGCATGGCTGGAAAATGAGGTTGCCTTGTGCCAGCGCTTCCAGGAGTTAGTGGTCCTTGAAAAGACACCTTTGCTGATGCTGAAGCCTTGCAAGTCCCTGAGAAGGATTTTGCAGCAGCAGCCTTAAAGGCAGAAAGGATAATTCTGTGTTCAACTAATACCAGTGAGGTCAGTCCAAGGAAAACCATTCAACAGGTTTTACCAGTGCTGTTGAATGTTAAATTATACCTGAAGACTGTTGGAAAAAGCAAAAGGCTTTCATTGCAGCTGCAGTGAGTGCTCAGCATGTCTCCACTTTCCAGCTACTCAGGACTTGCAAATTAGGAAACCTGGCAACGGTTGTGGTGACTCCCCTTGGCAAATACGCCCTGAAACTACTTTGAGGGCTACATTTACTGGTCAGTGAGTGAACGAAGGGGCCAACTATATTCTGCAAAAGAACCTAAGGCTACACAAGTGGACACGTGTGTTTGATCTCTCTTTGACCTGATGGGATCCAAAGATGGTGATGGGCTATACTTCAGTCCCATCAGACTGAAGTCAGGCCTTGGTCCAGGAAAATATAAGAAAAGTCACTGTGCTGGAGAAAAAATAAAGAAACAGGTTTGGATGGTGGGAAGCCTGCAGAAAGTGAGGTGCTCCTGAGTTGTGCTCCTGACTCTCTTTTTGCATCTTATTCAATGACCTTTCAATGTATCATGTACAATACAGGATTTTGCTTCCCAGAAGACTCATTTTAATTTGTTATATGAGTGCTCCACAGACTGCAGACATGCTGTCTCAGGTCAGAACTCCCTGCCAACAGCTTTCTGCTGCCCTTCATGTTCGTGTGCCTCCCAGTAGCTTGGTCTTGTGCATTGCTGTAGCCCCTTCAACTTTATCCAGAGGTCTGTCACTGATACTACAGTGAGGGCAACTTCACCTTTAAATTGCTTCCAGGAGAGTGGCTCTAAAAAATGTGCTTTGGGCCACCACTTTCACTTTCTTTTGACCCTTTTCTCAGATTGCCAACACCTTGAATTCTCACTGCTGCTTCTGCCTCCTTGCCCTTTTCTGCCCTTTCCTTTTAGACCTGCACTATCACCTCCTCATATCACCCACTCCCAGTCCCTGCTCCCGCTTCCTCAGACTGCTACAAATAACTCATCATCTCCTTTCTTGGACCCTTATCCTGCACTCATATTTCCCAGCCTTCTGACATAATTTCCTCAAGCTCCCTTGTCAGCTGCAGGCTGGATGCCTCACTGAGAAGGTCGTGTCTGCCAGGGGACGTCAGAAAACTACTCTGAACATGTGTGTCAGGAAGGGGAATAGGGTGCTCAGAGTAGCTGAGTTCCTGGGTGGCAGACAGATTTGGAGATACCTTTCGAAGGTATTGATTGTCTACGTTTCAATACAAGTTGATGTTAAAGCTACAATGAGAAAATGTGCCTGCTCACATCAGGTTTGCTGACAAGAGGTTGCTCGTGTCCAAGAAGTCTTGTTGAACTCTTGGAATGTTTTGCAAACAGCTGCTGGATAAGATGGCATGGACACAAAAAGACACTGGCCAAGACCTCAGATTACTCCTGCAGACCTGGGAGGAGACCTCAGTGTGAGGCCTAGTGCCGAGGTTGACTGCAGTGAACTATACCTAGACGTACAATTCCCAAAACTGATCAAGAGGCTGGGAAAACTGGAATCTTCTTAAAGAATCAAACTCCACCAAGTGCTCAAGACTCTGTGCTTACAGACCCTTGCTCATTGCTCCTTCCTGTGAGTAACAACATCAAGTAAAAAATCCACCCAAATGGGATTCACTAATGCTGTATCAATTGACCAAGTGAACCTCCTCATCTGTGTATCCCCACTTCGTTGGAACAACACCATCAGGAGCTGTGGTCACCTACACGGATGTCTGAGAGCATCATGAGAATACTGACCTTACATTCTACCCCAGGCAGGCAGCTGCACACATCTGCATAACCCCTAATAACATGAGCCCACGGTCCTCAGCAAACAATGCTCAGTTGTCAGACAGAACCTGTCTGCTTATTACTCTGTTAAAGAGCTATGGTTCACATACCCACTTTTTTGAAAATCCAATGCACATGGGATTCAAACCATGTCCCACAAAGCCTGCCAGGGGCAATCCCAGGTTTTACTGCCAAGATCACTGCAAGGACTCATAAACTGGTCTTTTGATGTCTTCCTCTTTTTAGGAAAAACACCTTAGGGTAGAGTGTTCCTTGGAGAATCAATGTCTAAGAAGTCATGTATTGAATAGTGGGGGTCTCAGGTGTACTGAAGGGTGAGAGCATTGGGAATCCTGCCCTCAGCCATCAACAGTGGAAAATCCAGTCCAGTACTCTGAGGAATATAGAAACATTTGTTGGAGCAGCCAAGAGGGTCCCTGAGGGAGCTCTGGGCAGCTGAAAAACTCAATCTTTGAGTTCTGAGGTCTGAGTTTGTAACTTCCTTACAAAGCAGAAGAAAAAATACCTAAAAAACCCCCATCTCCTCCCTGCTAGCCTTATTCTACAGATTAATCATTCATCACACTTCATTGTATCAGTGCCTAGAAATCCGTATCAGGAACTGCTGTTCATACTAAGCCAAGTACCAAGATACATAATAGTGAGAAATCATTAAGCATGAAGGAATTTTCTCTCCATGAAGGTGTTTCAGTACAATTCCCCCTACAGAAAGATAAAAGTAACAGACACCATTCTTACCTTGGGGTTTCCGATATTTCCTTTCAGGGCTTGTTTTAAATAGGAAGTACATTCAAGTTATTACTGGTATCCCCTGAAGAACTCTGTCACACAGTTTCAGTGGTTTCCCCCTCCTCTTCCAGGAATAGGAACGGAGCAGTGCACTGCAAGGAGTCAGCATGGCTAAGCCCCTTTTTATAGCTTTCTGCCCCTGATGTTTGCTTTTGACATCACTGCAGAAGAGGTTTTAAAGTAGCCTTTGAGCAGAAGCACCATCTGAAGTAAGATGATGTCTTCAGAACACCACCAGCTTGCTTGAAAGTGACAAAAATTTATCAAAAAGTTATCAAGACCATGAGACTTTTGAGATGAAAATAAATAAATGTCACTAAATTGTCTAGGAAGATTAGAGGAACAAGGCAGAAGGCGGCATACTACCAGAGCCAGAAGACCAAGATACTGAAGCCCAGACTGTAGAAGACATGAAGCTGCAGAACTTAATGCAAGTTAGGAGCAAACAGTCTAGAAGAGACTGTTTAGATAAAGTAAGTGGGACATGAATATCCATATTTCTGAGACACAATTTGGAGATGGAATGACTGGAATCATGAGTATATTAATGTGTGTGTGGGCTGGCTAGAAATGCTTGAAGGACAGGCACTTGAGAAGGGTCTGCCCTGCACCAAGGATGAGGGGTGGGCTGGAGCTCTCCCACGACACGTCTGACCTGTGATAGGAGAGGTGGCCCTCACCTAGTGAAACAGATGACTGGAGGTGTGGAAAGTTGCTGGGATCTTGGCTGTGTACTCCAGAAAGTCTGTGGTCCTGGTGATGTCTGCCAAAACCATCCTAACAGCCACACTGGGGGAAGCTGTCAGCACAATGAGGGCTGTGCACCAAGGACTTAATGAGAAATAACCACCTCATGCACCCACTTTTTTCAGTGTGTCCACACTGCTCCCAGGTCCAGGTCATGGTAGAAAAACAGCAGTTCAGCCAAGCTTTGGAGTCAATGGTGAAGAGCTGAGGGCTATATCAGAGACTTTGGAGGTGGTGGAGGACAGGTGCGGACAGATGGAGAAAGCAAGCAGTTGATTCAATGTGAATGATAAAGCAAGCTTCACTTTATTACAAGAAAGCACACCTTATATAAGCGCTCACTATAATTATGCATACTAATTGTAAATCTATTGGATACATCTAAAAGGTTACATTATAATATCCCAGCCCTTTGTGGTATTTTGAGCATGTCACAACATCCTCCTTCTTCTGGCTTGTTTTCCCCCCGAAAGTTGTTTACCGTTTTAATCAAGGCCGCTCTGTACCTCAGTTTCTCTCTTTGTTATCATAACTGTCCATTGTTAGCATAACTGTGCCCTGAATCTCCTTCCTTGTTAGCATAACTGTACCCTGGGTTTTTCCTTTGTTTACATCAAATAGCTGTAATCAGCTCCTGCACAGACCCATGGCCTTGTTCTGCAAGCCATTCTCCAACAGACAGGTGCAAGTCAACATTGTCCAATGAATCTACCTGCACTGACCCTGCGGAGCCTGGAGGTTGGGCATGTGGACCTGGCTATGGAAGCAGGGCAGTACCAGAGCATGGGCAGGATGAGCTGGATGGTGCTGAGGTGATGACAACCATGGCAGTAGCTTTCTCCTTCTGCTTTCCATGCCTGGGACTGTGCAAGAGGGAGCTCCATGACAAGAGAGCCTACCTTGCAATAGAGACCGAGACACCCAACTTTCCAAGTCACAGGGAGCAACAGGTCTGGACCTTCTTGCTGTACTGATATCTCATAGGGGATAATGGGGAGTGAGACCTCTGATCTTACTTTGTAATGTCACCCCAGTCTCCAAGGTAGGGCATGGGTTTTGGTTCTTTGTAATGTACCTTGGATTTAACATTCCCCTTTTAATCTGCATGATCCCCTGTCCAAGGGCTGGCTGAAGAGAATGGAAAAATCATAGAATCGTAGAATGGTTTGTGCTGGAAGGGACCTTAAAGACCATCTAGTTCCAACCCCCCTGCCATGGCAGGGACACCTTCCACTAGCCCAGGTTGCCCAAAGCCCCATTGAGCCTGGCCTTGAACCCTTCCAGGGAGGGGGCAGCCACAGCTGCTCTGGGCAACCTGTGCCAGGGCCTCACCACCCTCACAGGAAAGAAGTTCATCCTTACGTCTAATCTAAATCTGCCCTCTTTCAGTTTAAAGCCATTATCCCTTGTCCTATCACTACATGCTCTTGTAAAAAGTCTCTCCCCACCTTTCCTGTAGCCCCTTTAGGTACTGGGAGGCCGCTCTAAGGTCTCCCTGGAGCTTTCTCTTCTCCAGGCTGAACAACCCCAACTCTCTCAGCCTGCCCACGTAAGGAAGGTGTTCCATCCCTCTGATCATCTTTGTGGCCTCCTCTGGACTCGCTCTAGCAGGTCTGTGTCCTTTTTATGTTGGAAGTCCCAGAGCCAGACATAGCACTGCAGGTGGGGTCTCGCAAGAGCAGACTAGAGGGGGAGAATCACCCCCCTCAACCTGCTGGTCATGCTGCGTTTAATGCATTATTTTTGAAAGTTATGTACTTTCTGAAAAATGTTGGAAAATCTCCTTGATCTGTAATCAGTAAAGTTAAACTACAGAGGGGCTTCAGAGACCAGAAGCTGCCAGACATAATGGAGTTTATCTCATCTACTTTGCTCTGCAAAAGTCAGGTATCTAGTCTGAGATAGTGACCCAAGCTCCCTTTGCAATCATTTGAGACACAGAGATGAAATCATTTACCCCTAGAAATGCCCATCTAAACCAGTAACAGTACGCAACTAGCTTAGATCTGACACTAACACCCCCTCATACAACATTTAATTAGATAGAAAACTGTGATCACAGTGGCTACAGGAGTTAGAATCAGCTCCACTAGGGACTTGCAGATGTGTAGAGGGATTGACAAGGCAGACTGGAAAATACTAAATAATCTGCAGTCCTGGGAGCAACCACTAAAAAAAATGCCACTGTGGTATGCATAGAGCAGAGCAATGCATCTACCAGTGATATTCCAGAGGCCCCATGAAGTCCATCTTGTACTCATGCACATGAGGCTATCGACACACACAAGACATGGCAATAAGGACACAGAGTTATCTGTATTGTTTGAGATCTCAGGCAGACACTGACCAAAAAGAGTTACGTGGTTAACCATGAGAAGAAGTCACAACCAGACGGGAAAGGGGATCTCACAAGCCCGTGTGATAGGGGCAAAGTGCTGATCGAAATTTGTGCTTGGCAGTACCGGGCTGTGCTAATGTCAGCTGTTAATGGTACATCTGGTAGGAGAGACCTGTCCAGGGAACAAACTGGAAATGACAGCTACATCGTGCAAGGCTCATGTTGCACAGAGCTGGACAGTTAAAGTTTCAAGGACTTGTCTCTGAGCGCTTCCTGAAAAACCACAGCCTCTCACCTCTGCAGCACCTCTGCAATCTACTTTCCCAACCCATAAATCTACTTTCCCAACACTGTGCAGTCTGCTCCCCTCTTCTTGCATCTCCTTAACGTAGTGATGTAGCTTCTCACACAACCCTGGCAGGCAAGGACATAACCTCTGCCTGTCCCAGCCTCAGCCAGAGCCACCAGGCTCTCCTGCAACTTGGTGCCTGCCAAAATTCCTCCCAGTGCCGCTAGGCACGTAAGCTTCCTTGTCACCACATCCTCCCGTTACCTGCACTGCCTGCACAGCACAGCCAACAATATGGTGTTACGAAGTGTGTTTGGGTAATAGGCTGCCAGCGTCTGCTTGAATCAGTCAAAGCAGAGGGCATTTCTTTATCTTTTTAAGAAAAAAATGTTAATGAGATTACTTGTCTCACTGAAGCAACAGAGTGATTATCCCACTCAGAGATAAGGAAGGGAAGGGAATGTAGGTGTGGATTCAGCACTTCTGGAGGAAGACTCCTGAGAGTTGCCCAGCCTCATAAAAAGCTTGAGCTACGTTTTATAATGAGGTTTTGTAAAAACATATCACTGATTTCTCCTTTCTTTTTTTTTTTTTTTTTTTTTTTTTCCCCTGTGCAGAGTTTAGACTGAATGAGAGCAGGATAGAAAAGTGCCCAGCCACAGATCACTTTCTGTGTTATGTTATTCAATAATAATCAAAGTGCTCACCCATTTAAAATCAAATCCCTCCAAATGAAACAGTCCTGCCTGGCATGCTGGATACAGCTCTAGGTACATGCACAGAAATGGAACAGATTTCCAGCCCGAAAAAGCTTTTTTATATTAGTATGAAGTTTAAGTCATTTGTCTTATGCTATGTGAAGTTTATAAACAGACACAGTTGGAGGAAGCTTAATGTGATGAGGAAATTTTTTTAGACTTTAAAGAACAAGTTTGGGGAGATTTTAGGACCAATTATTCTGTTCCTAAAATCAAAATTCAGTGCCACTGGTATTTGTATAGACCCAACAAGAAAGCTTTCTCATTCACACTGCTAGTCATGTTGCTGCAGTAAAACTCCAAATGCTATTTCCTCCGGCTGCTCTTGAAAACCATGGTGGTGGTCTGGCATACATCAGCACAGATGTTTTGGCAGGAAAAGGTGTTAATGAATTTAAATTGTTGTTAATATTAAAATTAGCTGTTTTCATTTCAACTTCCTACAACCCTCAGGAACAAAATCAATCTCTATTTGCCAGCTGAAGGGCAAACTTCCAGAAAGGAAGAAGCACTCATTTTCAGTTCCTACAAGGGTTCTGCAAATAACAGTGAAGGGAAGAAATGTAATCTCATTACTTGCTGCATCCTTCTTAAGGCAGCAAGTATTGGGGAGGATCTGGTAATCTGAATGTTTTTCCATAAAAGATGTAAAGGACATTGCTTTGCAAGGAGAAATTGGACAGGCCCAAACACAAAGATTCTGTGATCTCCCATTTATCTAAAGCATTTCTTACTACAGTTCCTAATGGGAAATGAACTCATGGATCTACCCTAATCAGCAGCCTGCTCTTAGTCACAGTGGGAGATCTCTTCCTCACAGGGATCAGCTAAGATCCTCACCTGTGACCATTACTGATGAGTCCAAAGAGCAGAGCTTCAATGTTATAAAGCAATTACTGCCAGCAAGGTGATGCAGCTGTTGATGTCAGCTGAGAAAACAAGGCCAGATAGGAGTAACTGGGACATTAACTGTTCTGGGTCATCTCTGTGGCCACCTCCCTCCTCAGAGTCTTTGAAGCAGGAGATGCTCCACAGAAAAGAGCCAGTGAGGATGAAGGGAGAGAAAATGACTTAAAACAGACATAGAAGTATTTACTCTGAGACCTAGGATGCTATTTAGTAGATATGGGAACAAAATACTGCTGGCCTTAAAGGGGCATAAAGTCCTCTTTGATATCTTTGAGGAGCTCTAACCTAGACTTCTCCGACATCACAGCACAGGCAACGTCACTGTACTATCACAGAAAGCCACAGGATTAGTCATGAGAACAGTCTGATACACAGTGTTGTATATTGTCCCAGCATTATTTGCCTGCAGAGGCACCTGGAAGGGAAGTGTATGGAGAAAGTTGATAATGGGGGAGTCAGGAACTGCCTGTCCACACACAGTAGAAACTCTGGGTAGGGATGGTATAATCCTACCCCATATGTTCTAGGTCTCTTGCTATTAAGGATACTGATTCAAGGAGAATATTTGAAGCATTGCTGGTGGTGCTACCAACTGGAACAGGAGTAGCTATTAATTCCCTACCCTGAAGACAGTGCTTGGAGAGAGCAGTTGGCTCTCCCTGCCATGTATTAGTCCTGGTAGGTTGCACTCTAGAGCAGCCAGCCAGGAGGTAGCCAGCCTCTGGGGAAAATTTTTCATTCATTACCCCTCAACATTTTCTGTTTCTCAGCTGTGTTGCTTGTTGCTGTCTCTAGCCAGCTTTTCTCCATCAGGGATTCCTCACTCAAAGACTGAGTGCAGAGAAGCACATGTAAGAAGGATCTTTAAAAGCTTTGCTGCAAGTTAAAGAGTTTCAATTTTGCAGTTATAACAAGTAAAACGTGTCTTCTGAGATGAGATTTGAAGGGTTTTAGTGCTGGGTGGACCACAATGGGTGGCTTAAACAGGGTGGTTTAGAGATGCCTGGAGGTGATGTATATATGCTCTGGTGGGTTTTGACATAGGTCAGCATGCAATCCAGGTCCAACAAAATTATCAGTGCCAGCACCCTGGCTATTTTGGTTTTTTTTCCCTTAACCAGAGCTTATGTAGGTATGAAATGACTGATTCAGACCTTAATGCTGCACTGTCTTATGGGTTATATGATTATATCTTCTATCGCCTTCCTCACTGGTACCTGACAACCACCACAACACTCTGTGGTCATGAAAGGATCATGCTCCCTGTTCACAAGGTGTTACATGAGTAAAGAGGAGAAACTTTCAAGGTCAGGTTGGATGGGGCTCTGAGCAACCTGATCTAGTTGAGGATGTCCCTCATCACTGCGAGGGGGTTGGACTATATGACCTTTAAAGGTCCCTTCCAACCCAAACTATTCTATGATTCTATGATTTTGTGTCCTCTCTGCCTGAAATCTTGCCCTCCTCTGCCATGTGTACTGCTTTGGCCGTTGCAGACCCCATTCTTTGAGTTTTCTGATCTCTGTGACTTTGGTCTTTTAGACAGTGGCATTTTGTCATCAGTGGCCATGTAGGCAATAATCGTTCCATAGCTGCTTCTGTCTTATATAAAACTGAAATAGTTCTGAACTGGACTTAAAGGAAATGTCACATACTTCAGGACAATGTGGGAAAATTGATCCTAGTGATGACAACTAAAAAGTCATGGAGATATACTTTTGCCAGTTGGAAATGTCACCTTCTCTCTACTTCATGTTCTCACACACACTCATAGCCTTACACGTGCCATGCAGACCGCTTCTCCGTTTCTCGGTGACTTCCTCAAACCCATCTTCCAATCCATTGCCTTCCATTACTCAGTGCTTCACTAGGACTATGTGTTCCCATCTCCCATTGGGCAACACCTCCAAGCCTTGTTCTGGCCTGACTGATAAATTTCTGGGCTCCTGTCTCACCTTTTCCAAACTTCAGCCTTGCAATATAAAGGTTGCGATGTTCTTCATCATCTGTATCATCCACAGTTTTGTCTTCCCATGACTGTCCTTTCAGTTATCCTGTTGCCAGGATGCAGCAGAGCTGCCAACACAGAAAACGACAGAAATGCTTAGAGAGAAGGCAGTTGCTTTGCCTCTAATCCAAGCAGAGGTGTGTGTCCCAGGGAGAGGATGTTGATACACGTGACAATGCCCTGCAGAGCAGCCCCATTCACACTTTAGCAGAGAAGCATTTTAATTAATTGTCAACAGTTTTTTAATATATAGATTTAGCAGCTGTGCCTGAGTAAATGCTGTTTGAGAGATTAAATTCTGTTTGGATTAATGGCCTCTGACAGCTTTTCCTCCTTTGCAAACAAAGTGGGTTTGAAGTGTAATAAAACAGAGCGTGGGATGCATTGAACATGGAGAGCTGTTCAAGCTGGCAGCCAAGTGAAACATCACCAGTCTCCATCCAGAGGAGCTCACAGACAAACACACCTTCAGGGCAAAAAGGTTTTATCTGATGTGTCTTCAGGCTCTCCAAATGCCTCAGCCTCTCATATAGTTGCTTGTGGCAATGCACAGCAGTCCTGTGTAGGGAGTTTTTCAACATAGGGCGCTGCAAATTGTGGGGCTGGTATCTGCAGCATCTGCACAAGGGAGATACGGAGTAACTTTGTTTATTCTCCTTGTGTCGTGGTTGAGAGGACACTAATCCACAATACAGTCACATAAACAGGTGAGATCTACTTCCCCGGAAAGGTCAACCAAGAAATGATGCTGATCCTAAGGCTATAGAGGACTCTGAGGAAGATGTGTTTTTTCCACATGCTTATAGACAGCTCCCCACAGGGTCAGCCTTTTAGACGGATCATGATAATGATTAGTGAAACCTTTTTACCAGGGCACTGTTTCTTTTCCATATGCAGTCCAAATTCCATGTTTTTGAGACTGGGGAGCAATTAGTTTAGCACTCAGACCATTTAGAGTGGGGGAAAAATGAACAGACTCACCATGAACCTTATAACCAACCATCCTGCTATGCCATACACACTGCTGCATTGACTAAGCCATCTTACAGCCTCAGTCTCCAAAGCTAGGGCGAAAAGCCCTGAAAGCCTCCTTTCCATGATACAGAGATGTCCTCTGGGTCTGCTGAGAAGAGCAGGAAAGGTGTTGGAGACAATGCCCGCTTGGACTGGGGCATAGTGTACAGGAAAGTGTAAGGGACCTGCTCCTTTTCTGTCATGGGTATATAAACTCTCCCAAGTTAGGTCTGAGGCTTAGGGGCCAGCAGCTCTGGAAAGGATCCCTTACCTCCTTAGTTGTGGAAATAATTTTGTCATTTGCAGGCCTGGAAGCCTGATATATATTGTCCCCATGGCACTCTGTGCACAAACTCTGAGGGCCCTTCTCTGCATGTTTCAGAAGACTGTCTCAGTGATTAAGTCCTTTCTTACGATTAAGCATGCCCAGTAAACTGTACAGTTTGTATGAATGCGTATAGCTTTACCTTTCAGCCACTGGTATCTCAGCAGAGGCTTTGGTTCTGAGCCCACCTACTCTGATGGTCATCAGGGGGGAGATCAGTGGAGAAACTGATGTGGAAGACATGTCAACCCTTAGAAACCTGCACACTCCTGGCACTTTTTCCCTGTAGATCATGGTATAGAACAGCATTTGAACTACTGAATACTCTTTGGAGCAATCCTTTTTTCACTATTTCAGAAAGAAGGTTTCCTGCAGTACATAGCAGTGGCTTAGCCCTGTGATCTTCTGGGAAACACTCTTCACCATGATTCAGTCATACGGGTGCATCTCACTCAGCAAATGTAGGCATCTGTGTGTGTCGCCTGCATTTCCTTAGATACAACATCTCTGTTCAAAAGGGATGTAGCTCCCTGCGCGTTCCTACAGGCAGTACACCCATACTGGCTACAGCAGTTTTGGTTTCCCTGTCGTATGTCATCCTTCCAACACTGTCACTATGTCACCACTTTTTGCATCTTCAGGCATCCTCCACCGTGCCTCATACCACACCACAGGGCACACACCAGTCAACCCTGCTGTCATGCTATTAAAACAACATCCCATTCAGCTGCTCTTCAGCACTCCAAGGAAACCCTGGCATCTTCAGGCTACACGGGCACCATATGATGTGACCCAAGGCCAAGTACAGAACAGTGTTGATGTCCAAGTTCACTCAGGAAGGTGAGTGGTTTTGAGGAAAGAAAGTCTCATCTGTTCTAGTCCAAGGGTATGAAGCCAGGCAGTGCTAGATGAAATGTAGTTGTAACCTTATACTTTTATGCCCATATCCATTTGTTTCTGGTCCCCCTCGACTTGGGTCTGCAGGCTGCCCCAAGCCTACTGCTTTTGCAGCATGGGGTGGGAGCAAAAAACATTAATGGAAGAAGCATCAGCCAGTACACCACATTTAGTTTGGGTTATAATAAATTTTTTGACAGATTCGCAATGTCTCCCTTGAGATAACATTATTTCTCTTAATAAGATGACTTTAAAGGCCAGTAGAAATAGAGGAGGTGGAAAAGAAATTTTTTTTTTTTTTTAAATTTCTGTGTCTGGTATTTAACTTTCCCTACACTTCACAACGACCCAGTGAAAATGAAGTTGCTGTTATTCTATCATCATTCAGAGTTGTAGACCTTCTTGAGCTTCCTGCTCATGGGATTTAAGAGTTGCAATGCATGAAAATATCAAGAACAAATCCAGGAGAACCAGTGGAAGCAAACTCACTTTAATTGAACTGTTACACAGATCATACTTTTAATGAACTTGTTGAATTTCTAATTGTTTTAAAGACTTGAGAACTCTTAAATATGTTATTGTTTTATTCATGAAAATGGAACTTAAAGATATTAAAGAACATGGTTTGTACAACAGTTTTATGAACTTTAAATGAATGATTTTAACAAAGGATTCAAAATGTAGTAGGAAGTAATTATCAAATAACTTGTTAATGATATCCAATACCATTGCTCTGAACTCTAAGCCCTTGTGTGACTATTTTGGTGCTAGGAAGGAGCAAATCGCAGCTTCAAAGGCAATGAAAATTTTCATTAGAAATAACATTCAATAACTAACAATAATCAGGATTAATGGTACTGTCAATGATGATTCAACCAAAAGGAATTTCTGAAGTTAAAAATGTAGTAAAAATCATTGGAAGGAAAAGTTGCTTTCCCAAATCATATTATTTAATAGCAAAATCATTTCCTTTGACAGACACAGACCTTCTCTGTCTGTCTGAACATGGATTGCCCTTTAATACAGAATGGGATGGAATGATTAGAGATAAGGTATACATTTTCAACAGTAACTCAATGAAGCATGTGGTGGATCAATGGGAGTCTTTAAACTTAAATTGTGTGTCTCCTTTTGAAAGGTCTGCTTTAAATCAACCCCAAGTTGAGATACAAAACACAGGGTGGAAACTGTACTAAAACCTGGTATAAAACTGAAATTGCTATCCTTCAGGAAATTTCAAGATTCCAAAATTATGTTTTATCCTAAGTTGAATTACAAAGCAGGTTAGAAAAATCCCCTAAATATTTCATTTTGGCACTACCTAAACATTTTCTATTGGCTATGTTTTTAAAACTTACTTTATATATAACTCTCCTATCCATAGGCAGATTATCCATGCTATATAACACTTACTCTGTTAGCATTAGGTTGGCCACAGCGCTTCTAGGCACATCTCTCCTACAAATCGTTCAGTTTTCCTGCACCATGGAGATCACCCACCTTCATTCAGGACAGTTTGTGTTTCTCTGCACAGTGCTGCTGTGTCTAGCCCAACATCGCAGCTCAGAACGAGCCAGGGGAGCCCAGGAAGGAGACAGGAGTTTCCCCAGACCAAAAGGAAGAAGCAGTGACTGGTATTTCTGAAGAATGTCCCCATGTCTCTGGGAGGGGTTACTGGTGCAGATGTGGTGCACTGCAAATATATAGATACTGTGGTCAAGGCAATTAATGCCCTGGGAGCCACAGGTTGTGGGGAACATGCAAACACACTGATTTGACTCTAGAGTGTGGGTCCCATGTGTCTGAGTGCTCTGCACCAAGTCCTCAGTGTGCTGGTGTCCTTGAATTTCGTTATCCAAGGTGTCCTGATTCCCCACTGCCCTGGGAAATGGAGATCTGGGTGTGTACAGCAGCTTATTTTATACAAGACAAATAATAAGGGCTACAGATAATAAATCAGTATGGCTAAAGCCAGCATAAATAGTCTTTTTTTCAGTATGTTCTTGGTAAATGTTCTCAGCATCACAGCAGAGCCCAAAGGGAGATGCCCACTGCTGGTAAGGATTTGTACGATTTAGAAAGCCAAGAGCCTTTTGTGTATCAAGCAATTATCTGAATAGAAGGAACTGTTTTAATTATTTGCTTATTTTTCTGGGAGTGCCAAACAAACGCTCTTGCTGTAATGAAGGTAGTGAACCAGTGTGACTCTTCTGAACCTGAAGGCATTTAATCTACAAAGCTCCAAACAGGGCCTCAGTCTGCCTTTATTTGGAACTGAGAACATGTGAAATAGAAGCTCTCTGCTTTGAATTAGAAAGGTGGATGTGCCACATTTTGCTGCTGCAGAAGACAGTTCACTTCTACTCCCAGTAATATCTCTAGGGAAGCATCCTTAATACTTAATACACGTAGGGAAGCAGTTTCCTTATCACAGAACTACATCGAATTATTCTGGCACAATTTACCTGTGGCAGACCATGATATATGTAATTTCATTTGCCATTCCCTTAACTGTTTTTGATATTTTTCATTCAATCTTTATCGTACAGCTTTTATTAATACTCAGGTCACAATAACAAACCAGAGGCACTTTTTTTTTTTTTTTTTTCTGTTGCAGATACAGGCACTGCCCTTGTTACTCTGCAGCCATACCCAGCCACCCTAAACCTGATACATCTACTGAATGCGGTTACTACAAGAAATGTGGTTTGGCATGCTAAGTAATTCCAAATTCTGGATGGAGGTTACTGAGTCCCCTTCTCTGGAGTTTATTATCTCAGTTATACTGAAATTTGCTCTCACTTTAATTATGACCTCACACCCATGACTTTTTTCCCTCTGGCCAACCCATGGTGAGTAATTACTATATCATTTGAACACCAAGTACTTGTTTCATTTTGCATGCTGCCTGAACCTGCCCTTAATATTATCTCTACCTCTCCATTATCACAGCTACAGATCTTTCCCTGTTCTCATTTTATTTGAACGGCAGGAGAAACTTTACCTCTTTGCCCTTAGTACCCTTTGTAAAGTCCAACCCTGAGTGACACTTGGTGATTTTCATCCTGATGCCAAGAAATTATTCCCTGTTCCTCAGAACTCACTTCAATATACTAAACTTTGCTGAACTATTAATTACTTATTAATTGGATATTGCATTCAATAAACATGACATAGCTACTCACGATCTAAGATTTAGTTCTTTAATAAGCACATCCAGGAGACTAAACTATGCTGTTATTAAGCCCTTCAGAGACATAGCTAGTTATAACTTCAGCTTTTCTTTCTCAAACTATCCTTTAATGCTGGAAATTTTAAACAGAAAAAAACATAAAAGCAACTGTGAACAAATCAGTCATGAATATGGGTAGTTCAGCAAACAAAATTTCCTAATCAGAAGAGTAATGGCAGCTTTCCCAAAGCCAGTGACTGAACTCAGGGAGTGGGAATCCCTTCCAATCCCTTTGATCTCTTAAGAAGCTAAATACTACCACAGAGAACTTGGAAGACCTTAGATCAAGGTGTGACATGGCCAAATCATTCCGGTCCATGTTCTTCTGGATGTCATGATTTCTTTGTGGTTTGCTTTCCCATGTTCAGCTGTGGGCAACAGTAACACCTTAGGTCAAGACGGTGGAAGGATTAATGATAGTGCAGTGTGGTGGTATCGACGTGCTATCAAAAATATGTGAAATCCAAAAGCTGTTAAGTCTGTTACATCAACTTCTCCTCACAGCCACAGATAAAGCAGCAGGAGGAGGAAGGAGCCTGTATGAAGACCATGTAACAAACTCCATGGGCACTCTGCACAGGGAGAGTCTAAGGCGGTTTTGCTACTGATTCCAGGAGAGCTGGAACGCCTGATTAGTGGAACAAGATAAAGGAAAATAAAGATTAGGCTGGCTGTTGGGAGGACTTGAGTGTTGTAGGATGGCAGGTAGGGAGCTCTGAGACAGAACGTTAGGCTGTCCCTGAGATCTGTCGCTTGGGCTCCTAGCAGTACCTACCATGATTTCCTTGTCCAGGTACAATGTAGGGCTGTCACTTCATCTCTCCACCCCGTTCAAGGCCTCATGTGTGTGACTGGAGAGGGAAGGAAGCCACATCTCCTGCTGCCGGTGAGAGGAGTCCGACCCAGGAGACTTGAGAACGTCTGGGGAGCCAGAGCATCCTTCTGTCCTGTTGGCAGATGGGCCATGGTGGTGGCGGGGCAGCTTTGCTGCTCTCAGCTGCCGGCACTGAGCCACCCAGGGCATCCTGCGCCACCTGCCCAAAGGGAACATCTCTGCAACCTTTGCATTTCATAGCAGACAACTCACCAAGACCCATGGTTCCCCTTCGGGTGAAATAAGCTAATCCTCTAGACAGACATCCAGGCGTGATTTAAGGACCAATAGACTCTTCAACACAGCAAAAATACATTACTCGGTGTGGAGATGCTGAAGTACTATCACGCTAAGAGAACCAAATTGCTATACCTGTTAGTGTACAAATGTTTTCCACAGATAATGGGTTTTATCTTCAGCAAATTTGATGGTTTGTTATAAAATAATGTTAAGCACAATGAAATAATAGGCAGCTGGCATGTTTTCTTGTAAAAAAAAAAAAAAAGCCATTAAAGCTGTAAACATCAAAACAGCATAGCACTGCTGTTGAAGGAAATGGGTGATAAAACAGTTATTTTTTTCCAATAAATATTTTGTAGGTGATGTATTTGGAATGTATCAATTATTTATCTCCCTATATGGTTGAGATGTGCACTTTAATAAAATGTAGAAAGGTTTTTAATTTTTCTGAACAATAAATGCAATTGATTTTGTGACTAGCATGAAGAATAGATTGACTCTAATGTCTTTTTCTTGTAGTATTTTGTATTGTTTTATGTGAAAATCTTGCCTTTAATAGATTTTTTAAAAATATTCCACTAAAATGGTCAGAGAGAAGGATAAATCTCATTAACTCAAAATTCTTCATTTTACATATGCAAATATGTAAGGATTATCATTATCTTTTCTTTCATCTGAATCACAGTGTTTGTCATGTTTATTTGTTCTGTATTTTCATAAACATTTAGGATTATTAATAATTTAGAAAAGATGTTTAATTTTGGTGTAATGAATTCATGCAGGCAAAACAAATATGCAGGGTGAGTAGTCAGTACGTCTAGTAGCTATTACACATATTTTAGTCTTTCTGTTCATATCCACTTGAAATATGTGAACCTGGTTTAAGCAGGCAAAACAGTCTCTCACCTTAACACCTTATTTTAGAATAAATCCAAGGTAGCTCCCGTAGCCAGGGGAGTTAACTCTAATTTATATCTGTGCATTTCAGAGACAGGCACAGTTCCAGCATCGCACTGAAATTGCTCCTTACTTACAGCGCGATGAGCAGCACAGCTTCTCTGTGGGCTGTCACGTAAGCGTGTCTGATAAGCTCGGTTCGTAACAGGGGTTGTACTCGGTCAGGCACAGGCTTGTTTGCCTGAGCCTCCTATCACCAGTCATAGCCAACTGCAGATTACAGGAACAGGGCAGACATATAATGATAATTCCCCAGGGAAAAATCTCTCATGGCGCAGGGAATTCCTACCTGTTTATAGTCTTAACTGGCTTTTCTTCCAAGAGTTTGTTGGATTTCTTCCGGACCAGTGGAGGCTTCATCACTGCTGCTGTGTGTCTTCATCCTGAGACACAGGACACGTGCAGACGACATATTGCTTCAGTTAGCTTTGATTAAAGCTTAGATACATGCAATTTAGGTTTGCACATGGTCTGTCCTGATGCTTGACATTTTGAGCTTATGTTACAAAAGACTCTATGCACAAATTACGGAATTAAGACATGATTAAAATTTTAGCTCTAAAATTGCCAGCTCTGTATGTTTAAGATTTAACTTTAAATTAAAATAGCTGTCACTATCCATGGCAAATGACAGCTTGTCCTGAAATTGAAGTTCAGAATGCTCTCTCTTTTCTTTGCATATAAAACTGTTACCAGGTTTGAGCTGCAGGATTCGGTCCCCTCTTGCTAACAGCACTGCTTGAACGTCAATGGCAGTACCTGACGGCTTTTCCAAGACTGGTGTCTAGCTCTTTCCTTTACTATTCAATTCAAAACTTCTATTCCTCTTTCACATGCTGACTTCTGGATGCAGAAAAGCTGTGATACATACCAGCAGAAATCTGACCTCATGTGGTCCTCCCTGTCATAGCCAACATTTCCAGCCATGCTGGTCCCAACCTGCCTTCACACTCCTGGTGAAGTTTAGTGCTTGGGATGAGGCTGAAGCTTCTCCCCTCTACCTCAGTTCCCTGACTTTCTCCAGCTGACAGCAAGGTTTTCAAAAGTTAAGATATTCAGCTCTCCTTCCTTGCAATGGTCAAGCTGTGGAGCCGCATTCAAGCCACCTTCATGACTCAAGACCTGCAGGATTTCTCCAAAATTATTTCAATACACTTGAATCAACAAGACATTTCCTGGATAATTACTGAGTCTGGATGAAGATATTTGGGACATCCAAAATTTCACAGTTTAGAACAATTCTTTATTAGCAGTTCATCATCATATCTTGTTACATAGTGTTCACTGTCTCACCTCTAAAATCTCGTTTGTTATGGGTGCATAAACCACCTTCCCCTTCTCAAACAATTATATTACTCAACTGACAAGGAATATACTTTCAAACTGACCCATGTGCAAGTCATTCTGAGTCTTAAATCTGTTTAATCAAACACTCAAGGCAAAAATCTCAATCGATTAGATAATAGTTTTCTTATTAAGACTAGTAAAGTCCTGTATTGTGTTTCTTTCTTAATGAACAAAGTGTTTTCATATGCTTCTCTGCAATAATCAGCAAGCAATGCAGCAGCAATAATCATGGGATGTGCACAAACCCCACGCTGTCACCCTCCTCTCACTGACTCAGAGCACAGACAAACTTTGCACCGTATTAGTGCAGCGGTGTGTTAAGAGTTTGTAACTCCTTTTGTAGAAATAATCTAAAACTAGGGCCACAGCAGTGTGTTGATGTGTGTGAGGGAGAAGTAATCTCACCAGCCTTAGACACACTGTCTGCACTCATCATCACTTCTTCAGTTGGTGGGGAGAGATCACATCACCCTGGGGGTGCAGTGAAGACCCTCCGGGTGCTGCCTATTTCTAAGCACTGAGAGTGGGACTTGTGGGAGCTTCTCTAGAAGCAGAAGGGTCCCAAAGCCTTGGTCCATGGTGTAGATACATCTTGCACCCTTCATGCACAGGGTTTGAGCATGGCCAAGGCTGAGACATTTGCCAGCACCTGCAGGAGCTGCGAGAGGAGGAGCAGAGACATGCATCCAGGGCATGCAGAACTGCAGAAAGACTTTTCAGGGTGAGTGGTTTATGCCAAGCATTTCCTTTTCTTCCTAATTGACCAGGGGTTGGGAGGGGGGACGACAAGGTTGTGGTTCAGAACAGATTTATTGACATTTAAAAGTTGCATCAGCTGATTGCCTTCTAGCTGTGAAGGAGAGAGCGAGCTGTCAGCACGGTGAGGCTAAGATATACAGGCTTGCACTTTACCCCGACCCCATGAGAAGGCACTGGCTAATGAACTGGATGATTAACATGTCGACCTGTCTCAGGACAGGGGAGGGCAGTTAATGAAGAGCAGCGCTGCAAGACAGCAGCCACAAGAGAGCAAGGACAGCCACACGTTGGATGGACCAGTTGAGGTTTGTGCAAGCTCTGTTCTGCCCTCGTGACTGGAGCAGAGGCAATGAAAAGGTGAAACTTGATGAAACTAGCCATTTCAAAACACAACGTTAGTAATAACTTTGGTTTTCTAATGGTAAGATTTACAGGTTTTGTTGTTTTCCCCACTTCCATGTTTTTCACTGGGCAAAGCCCTGATGCTTCCAATCAAAATGAGTTGTTTCTATGCAAATATCTACTTGGCTCCAGAATCCATCTCCCAGCCTGTTCAGCAGCTATGCACCATGGCTATGGTGCTGCCCACCCCGCTGGACTGGCTCTCAGAGGCAGGGCCTGCTCTCACTGCCCCTGGAGCACAGCAGGTGCTAGACAGTGTGAGGCGGTGCCACTTCAACCCAATTTGGGTAACAAACAGAAGAAGAGCCCAACACCATAGCACAGCCTGAGGGCTGTTCCAGGGACCCTGAGATCTGGGTAGTAGGAGATCTGCCCTTCTCACCAGAGCTTCACTGCTGCTAAACCCAGAGCAAGGACCAAAGTGGCAGCCGTTGCACCTCTGCATCACCCCTTTCAGTACTGCTTTTTCACCAACTGCTCCTAAAAAAGCGCTAGTGACTCATCAAACTGACTCTGTGAAGCCTTCCTAATTCTCTGTATCAAAATCATGTCCAAACTGTGCCTACCTGGGGCTTCAGAGACCAGATGTTCCTGTGTAGCAGAGTGCCTGTGTGTCCAGGACCGAGCTGAGGTCCATTCTGCTCCGGGTACCAGTTGCATACTGACGTCCCAGGCCAGCCAGGGGCTGCCTGCAGTTCAGTGACATGGTTTCTATTCTGAGTTAGTCCCCTCTCATCCTAAAGACATCACTGCTTTGCTGCAGAAGCCCTTTGTAGAAAGCTAATTTGGGGAAGAAAGAGGAGCCAGATTAATTGATCAAAATGTCATCTACTCATATACTTCTTTAGCTTCTAAAAATTAAGATGAATATTGTGTGTGTTTTATGTTGAAACAGGCCATTTAATACCAAACCAATAATAGCTGAAGACTAAATATGCAGCCCAGGGTGTCCATGTGTGGTACAGTATTGAGCAAAAGATTGAATGAAATAACAAAGTTTAGGCAGTCAGAATCAATATCAAGGAGGTGTCCTTTAGACTGGAGCTATTTAACTGCAGCCAGATAGCATCAAGGTTGAAAAAGAAATTGCACAGAAGCAAGGAAAAGACACAAGGACATGAATTGTAAGGTCTCTTTCTTAGCACAGATGTAACTATGCCGCGGCTGGAGAGTGGTCAATCAGATGACCCACAGCTGGATCTCTGCCAGTGCATTTCATAAGCTATGTCGTGGGGAGAGCAAGTGGTGTATTTCTGCCTGAGATGGAGCAACTGCTGCCATGAGGAGGAGTGCGAACAGCTAGTATCCTCAGATGTGGAGCCTGACCCTGCACATGCACCTTGCTCCTGTGCTAAGGGGAGCAAATGGAAGCCAAAAGGCAGGGCTCCCCTTTCCTGGGTAGACAGACTTTGCCCATGTGTCCAGAGAAGCTCTGCACAGGTTGCAAGGGACTCTCACTCTGGCAGATTTACACAACCACCTGTTGGTACCAGCACTGAGAGGAGACAGGTTCAGCATGCCCACATGGTCAGAGTCAGTTAAGTCCATGGATCCTAAGAGCAATGTCTTGGCTAACTGTCTTGATCCACAACACATGTCACACTCTATGCTTAGGCACCTCAGCTCTGCCATTAGTCCCATCATGCAAGGATCATCTCCCTAAGTCTTTTATCAAGCCCAGCCTAGAAATGCTTTGCTTTAATTTGAAGCTGATGGACAGATTTGCAATCCAGTTTCAGTGTAGCAGAGGAGTCCAGGGACAGATAAAGAGCTGCCAGGATTTCCTTTAGCCCTTAATGTTCCCTGTACTGTCAGTCATGACAGGAGTAAATGCTTTAAACTAGGCATAATTATTCTCCTTGAATATTGGCTGAAGAACAGATACTGCTCCTTATAGTACCTCATTTTCTGGCTTCTCCCACTGTTCCCATTAGAGTGGCTCCACTGAGCTGGGTCTGTCATCGTGTGCTTTCCCATGTTTTCTGGATGAAATAGAAAATATACCTCTTTAAAGTCCAACATGCTTTCTACTCTACAGCTATTGCATCTGGAGAAACAGTAGACAAGAAGTTGCAACTGAGGAGAGGAAAGGTCTAGCAGATGCATCCAATGCTGGTTCCAAGGTTAGTGTTGTATAGGGTGGTGCTCGAGCAAAGTGAGTTTCACAGTGGATTGTTCACTGTGCCACCTTAATGTGCACATAGACAGGTAGATTAGACATCAAAGACTTTGTTCTTACTGCCTGGGACATTAGAAGTTGGTCATTTATCCATAAGTTGTAGGTTGGTTGAGAGCAGACTTAACTTCATGCTGAAGAGCCCTCTTGAGCAGGAAAAAGACACATAAGATCCTGTGACTGGAAAATAACAGAAAAGAAATTTAAAACACAAATCAGGTTCACATTTTAAAAGCGATACAGCAATATTTATAGTCATCCTACTTGGGACATGCTATTTGTTTGAAAATGTGGCTATGGTATCTGCCATCGTTTCCACTATGTGCATCCAGCTTATAACTGGCTCTGCTTTCCAGCTATTGGTTCTTTTGGAGAGATGACCTGGGGACAAAGTGGTACTGGGCAGCAGATTCTTTTCTAAATGGAGTCTGTATTCCTAAAGATGCTGTACTATAGGCTAAAAAAGTGTGCAGCAGTTGCTGCTTAAGGTCCTTTAACTTGGATAAACAGGTGGAGATGATGATAATGAACATTTCTGGGTCTAAAGACTGTTTACCACTGAGACAGCAAGCACAGCAATCCCATATCCATTCCCCACTGATGACAGGATTATTCCTAGTGAGAGTTACACTTCTGCTCTTCATTGTCACAGAGGAATTTGATTCTAGATAACTTTAAGGTACATCTTTTCCTGTCATGTGGCTGGCCTTTATTTTCTTTTCCAGGTTCCATTCTTCACAAGTATCCAGGCAAAGCAGTCTGTGGTCAGAAAGGATCACATGAATTCAAAAGCAGAGCACTTTTCTTGCATGCCACCACCAGATCTGCAGTCCTCAGAATCACTGAATACCTCTATTCTTCTCACCACACTCACAGAACAAGAAGAGTTTTCTGTATCCTGAAAATGGAAAGAAGCCCCATGCTGAACCCATGTTCATTTATTAAATGTGGAGGATGTCCAGGAGCTATGACACAGGGCATCGGTACAGTCCATCAGACAAAGAAACAAAGTAAGGAAAGAGAGGTAGGAATAGAGAGACTGAGCCGGCGTGCACCAGGTTAACTCAAATGGATGAAAGGTAAGTATGGACAATCCATGCTCTGGCTAGTTTGGGGAAAGAGCATCTGAAATCATATTCCACTCTTGTGAATATTTGAGTCCAAGGGACAGACCCAAGTGAGTAGTTGCTTCACAACTGACCACATAAGCAGCACCTGCTAGCAGCTCCAATACCTTAATCTTCTTCTGTGCTTTACAAGTCCAAAAAGCACCTGGAAAAAGAGGCAATGACAATTTTGGATGAATACATAAGAGTCCACAGCATGTAGCAAGCAACAGCTTGTGGTAGATGTGGGTGAACATCTCTTGATGGCAGGACCTACAGGAAGAAGTCTGAGTGAGTAAGAAGGGGTGTTGTAAAAAAACTCAGGCACACAGGCTGAGCTGGGTATTAAGCCCTTGGCAATCACAAGGTAATGCTGAATCTCAGGGGATCCTTCACTGCAGAAGAATACCTCATACACTGCCCTTGGAAGAAACATCAAAGCTGACTGCAGTGGTGTGTGGATTGCAGCACCACTGGGCTGGGCTGCCTTTGGGTGTCTGAAAAAGCAGAGAAGGGAGCTCTGAAAAACACTTCATTTTCCTCCTGGTGCTTCCCAGAGTAGGAGCTGAAGTGGGAGTAAGAGAAGAGCAAGAGGAGAGAAAGGACTAAGCTTAAATCAGTCTCTGCATGCGACCTGGGGCTCAATCTACATGCAAATGCAGAGCAGAAGCTGTGATATTCCCAGGGGGGATGCAGCACACTATTCCCATCAGGACAGGAACAAAATTGCTATACCTTCTCACAGCTCTTTCCTACCCCTTCTCTTCCTTTCCTTACAATGAAATTATGTTGGAAAGGAGCTCTGATTTAGTCCTGTGCTTGCCCAGATACTCCTGCTGTAGATGACTCCGAGGACACCATACACCAGGCACAACTGTTTATCATTGTATTCACCCAGCAGAACATTTGTAGTTAATACAAATCACCCTAACTAAAATCTCTATATTCATAAAAAGACTCAAACCTTCAAGTAGGCAGTTTGATAGCTTATTTGCTTGAAAAGTAGCTCACCTGGGACAGGTATTTTGCAAATGCCATTAGCCCAGCAGGGTTCAGGAGTTTTCTGATTTTGGCAATGTACCTTTTATTTGGTAATGTGGTGTGGAAGAGGAATAAATCCCCCCAGCCTGTCACTCTGTAGATACACATTGCACCAAGTTCAATTGTTCTAGCTTTCTGCCAAGCGGCAGGCTTGCCAGCTAGAGACAACAATGTTTAATTTATGAAGGGCTGAGTTTTAATCAGTTTTTTATTGTTTGTTCCAGCAATAGATCAGCTTAATGGCAGTCTAAAAAATGCACCATAAGCAAATCTCACACATGCCATTCTTCTCCCTGTTAGATATCTCACATCAAAAGTTTGACATCAGTGCATGCTGGGAAATAGGCAACCTGTGAAACTCAGTGTTTAAAATAAGTGACCAAGCTGCAGTTCTTATGGTGTTTGTGGGTTGGTGGATACTGCTGCAATAAGGGCAGATTTAGAGATAAATCTGTATTCAGAGACTTTTCGCACTGAATCATGAGATTCCTTTTTATAACTGAGAAAGCAGACACTATGACTGTGCACCTCCCTCAAGCTTGGTCACAGAGCTGATGGTAGAACCTTGTCTTCTAGCATCAAGTCAGGCAAGCTTTACTGAAAAGGACCTTTGCTGACACCCTTGGCCAGCCTTTGTCTTTTTTTCGTATGTGGGACTCAAACCACAAGAAACACATCAGTCTCTTTCCAAACAGACCTAATTCCCACCATCTCCGGTGGAAACCTGGCCCGGCCACCCCGTGTGCTGTGTCAGAGCCGTCATGGTAATGAAGGTCTGTTGCTTGGGCAGAATTGCAGACAGGAGTGATGAGCCCTGGCTAAGGTTATTTATTTTACAGTCAAAGGAAGATACATGAAATACATTTACTGCTCCATTTGCCAGGCCTATTTCCAGCTGATTAAAGATGTAGAAGCTTTGGGTCTGGATCCAGCCTGACAGTGGAGGGTTTGGTCCAGCCTACATCTGTTTTTTGAGAGGCACTCTCTGAAAATGGGGATTTAGTTGAATCGAATCTTGTGTAACACCAAAACAGATCTGGAAAGAGTGGTTATTACCACTGCCACGCACAGGCCATGGGAACCGAAAGTCCTCATTACTTTTCAGAGCTGTATGAGTTGCCTTGGTTACTTTTCTTCTCTTCCACAGTTATAGATGTATTCGTGTCTGTCTTTGGCTCTTGGAGTGATGCTAGAATAATTGTTTCATGGTAGGAAAATGGTCAGCTACCCAGCCAGTGCCAAGATAAATGCAGCAAAGGGTATGAAGGGATTCAGCAAATAAAATAAGTTTAAATATATTTTACAGTAGATCAAACATTTCCCAACAGTTTTCTTTTCTGGAGAATAATCAGCTTTGTCAGACAGTTGGCTTATGCTGGTTGTGGCTCTGATGAAAGTCAACACCTTTCACCACAGCAGGGCTTGACTCCATGTCAGGGAGCTGGTCAACAGGCTGGACTCATCCAAATCATCATTGTACCAGAGACTTCACCCAAGGGGATGGCATGACAAGAGCAGCAAATGCGTAAGGACAGTGCAGGCCCAGGAGGGGTGCAGGATTTCTTAGTCTGTGTGTCCCTTTTTACTTAAAGTTTAATTACTGCCTTAATCTTACCTAAAATATCATCATAGGTTTAGCTGTTCAGAGAGGAGGCTGGTGAAAAGGCAGAGCTCTAAAGTACCTAGGTACTTTAGGACCATCTATCTTGTTTTCAGAAGGGACTTAATATCTGATTCTTAAAGGTCATTGCAGTTTTTTCATAAACACTTTTGAAAAAGATGCCCCTACCTGCATGACAGACACATAGAAAACAGGGATGGACCAGATCTGAAGTGAGCTGAGCTTCCTGAGCTGAGGAAAGCTCTGTGGCCTTCAGGAAAGGTGCTTGTAGAGGTGATCCTGTTCCTAGATGCCTCCAGCAATGGAAACTCCACAACAAACCCTGGAAAAATACATAGCAGTGTTTAACTATCCTTACATTAGAAAGACTTCTAATAACTAATCTGAATTTCACTAACTGTGATTTAATTACCCCATCTCCTAAGCAGAATGAACATGCAGAACAAATTATTCTCTTCCTTTTCACAGAAACCTTTTATGTAACTGCAGACTATTATGTTTCCCCTAAGTCTTTTCTTGACTAAATACCTCCAATTACTTCAGCTTTTCTTTGCAGGTTAACTCTAATAATTCTCATTCTTGCTGCTCAGTTTATTAATTCATCCTTCTTGACCTGAAACACCCCATACAAGATCCCATATGACCCCTAAGACTTTCCTGTTAACTAGAACAGTATTTGCCCCTTTTTGCATTAGCTCAGCTCATGACACCAGTGTCCTTATCCACAGTGCTGTGTATTGTAGTCACTCATTCTCTATTCTGTCTTGGTGCAGTTGCACATCTAAGTGCAGCCTCCTCATTTGCCTTTCTTGAATTACATGCTGTATTTTCCAGATCATCTCTCAAGATCCTACAGAATTCCAGCCCTGTCCTCCAAGATGCTGTTGGTGCTTCCTTACATGAGGCAAGAGCAGAGCTTGTACACCATAAGGTATGTTGGTAGTAGCTGGCAGTATGCCAGTCCACTGAAAGACAGCCAAGGAGAAACTTTCTCACAGTAAGGATGGTCAAGCATGGGAGCAGGTTGCCCAGAGAGGCTGTGCAGTCTCCATCCTTGGAGGCTTTCAAGACCAGGATGGATAAGGTCCTGAGAAACCTGGCCTGACCTCAGAGATGATCTCTGAGCAGGTGGCTGGAGTAGGTGACTTCCAGTGATTCCCTTCTAACCTAAATCATCCTGCAAGCCTTTATCTTCCTTTTATTCTACTCACTCCCTGAAAAAAATTAAACCCCCCCTTGGTTAGAAAGATGCTCATGCTACACACACTTGTACCCAGACTGAGGCCATGAGAGAGATGCTGATTAGTAGAGAAATCCCAGAGTGTCCTGATCACCCCGCCTTGGTTGGTGCAATCATTTCCAGTACTTGGAATCACATGGGAACAAGAACTCTGCTGCCAGGAGCACACCTGCTACCAGGAAGAAAACTTGTAAATCCTGGAGTAGTTTGGGAAGTCAGAGATGAGGAGATTGGGTAGGACCAACAGACCCTACTCCTGTGGGAAGGCACATTAGACCAAAATACTCTCCAGAACCAGCCATGGGAAGTCCTCAGATCCATGCAGAACAGCAATGGGATAGTCCTGTGGTAGAGATATCATGCTGTAGGGTCTGCAGACACTGGGCAGGCTCACTGCTTAGATGCAAAGGTGCTGAGGTTTCCATACTTACAGGTTTTGCAAGGCACTTGCACAGCAGATTATCCCAGAATTATGGCCCAGGAAACTTTTGCACCTAGTCAATAAAACAGATTCTGGTGTAATTTCATGATACGCAACTCAGGATCCTGGAGCACAGCAATCTCATGGAGCAGGTAACCTAAAAACCTCAGGCTATGAGCTCTCACCAGCATACAGCTTCTTGTTGCAGAGCTGGAAATTGTGCTGTCAGGGTCCCTGCTTCGGAAGCAGCTATCAGAATCTTTCAGGTTGGGGTGGGGTCCTGGGATTCCCGGTGCTGAGACAGTGACCTGCTGGGGTTACCACAAATCTAGGGAACCATTTCTGTGCTCAGCAAGAAAGACACACACACTGAGCAGGAACTGAGCCAATGTCTTCTTTGGGAAGGGATTTTTCTTATAATCTTTGTAAAATGTTTTCACAATGCTTCTGACTCACGGTAATTTAAAAACAAACAAACAATGTTGCTTAAGTCCACTTTGGAAATAGATATATTAAGCAAACATTTCTGGCAAATTGGAAACCCTGCTTACCGAAGATTTTAGGGGTAAGTATGTTTTTCCAGAAGTCATACAAACTACTCAAAACATCTTAAATTTTTGCTGCAATAATAAATTCCAAGAACAGAATAATTGGGAAAGAAACCCAAGTATTCTTCAGTCTTTGACATTTAAGGAAAGAGCTGAAGAAGACTTTTATATTCACCACATCCTTTGTCGTGATGGAAAGAGAAGCTTTAATTCCAGAATAGCAGCAGGAAAGGGCAGGAAAAGGGAAGATCTTAGGGATCTAATTTCTAAATGCGGCAATGGTTTAGTGATGACAAAAAAAGGGATTCTGACTTGCTAATTAGTTTTGCATAATGATGACTAAACTTGATTACAGCATGAACCAGTCAAATGTCTTTGTAGCTCATAGGCTTACTGTGTGCTCCAATTAAAAGGGTTCGGTTTGTATATGTCTCACAAGGTGTTTCCTGGAGACTAAATAACTTACAAAAGGGTGCTCTGAGCTTTGTTGTTTCAATTGGCTGCCGCAGCAAATTAACTTCTGAGGAGGAATTTGATAGCATCTATTTTATCATACATCCAAAAGCACGTCACCGATTCTCTGCAAGGTTTTGCTCATTTTTTTTCTCCTAAACAGCTAAACAAATGGAGAATAAAGCCTTCATTATCTGTTCATCAGTTGCCATCTCTGCCAGCAACTGCAGAAGCTCTTTACCTGCTATTTTTCTCTGTTAAGAAGAGTTGAGAGAAAATCTGGCCATAAAACATTCCTGACTCTGTGCATGTATGTATGTGTGTGTAGGGGGGAACACCTGGAGTGGGTGACACATTGAACACCTTCCTGAAATGGCACTCCCTGTCCCCTCAGGTGGAGGACAGAGGGGCTCTTGCAATGTCTCATCATTCCTGTGGTCCCCCTGGATTCCCACGAACAGAAATCCCAGTCCTGGTGGCCCCGTGTCAAACTGGCAGCCGTGCAGAGCCCCAGTCAGTCCTCCAGACCAGGATGCAGCCTGGATGACAGCAGTGAGTGCTGAGGTTGCTGTGCCCCTCTTTAACTTATGCACACAGCTACAGAGGGCACCAAGACCCCTATAGACACAGTCAAGTCCAGATTTGGACTGTGCCATGATTGCTGGAAGTCTGTGTGTCTTCTTATAACTCCCAGTGCTGGCAGGGCTCTGGCTGGCACTGGGGAACCAGTGCGGGGTTGGGTACTGGTTGTGTGAGATCCAGTGATTCACCCAAGCCTGACTCCTTCTTGAAGGTTGTGCCAGCTCCACATTTCTTCCTGTAACTTGAAAACAACACAGAGGAAGAGAGAAAACTTTCCTTCCCTGCATAATTCCCTTCAATGAGGGACTCGCTGAATACAGATAAGCTCCCCTCCAGTGCCTGGTGAACTCTATTACAGGGCTTGCCCCTGCCTCTGACTGACAGCATCTCTGCCTGGCTGCAGGAGTGGAATATTTTTCAGGGACACCTCACCTTTAGCAGTGCAGCATATTGTCTTGCTGCCAGAGCAACTGGCTTGACAAAGTCAGCGAGGCAAGCACCAGCTTATCAGACCTCCTTCGCCACGCCACAACTGAGATGCTGCCAGGTGGTCCCTGCGGTCCAGCGCCCGAGCAGGGAGGTTCAGCTAAGGTGGCATTTTGGTTATGAAATGGCTGGGGGGGCGGGGGGACTGAATTAAAGCTGGGAAGCAACAGTTCATTTGGCACAAAGTCAGCTGAGCTATCGATCCTGATAGCAGATGCTGTTTGCTTCACACCGCCCTCCCGTTTCCAAAATGCCGGAGATCTCAGCATTGCCGACGCAGTCGCAACTTGCAACATGAATGGGAAAGGCCAGTAGACTGGGAGGCTTTACAGCTACTTTAGCTTTTCCTCAGCCTCCCAGGGGCTTCCAGCCTAGCACAGCACTCCTGTGGGGTCCTGAGCCATCTCTCCAGCAGTGGTGGAAAAGTTTCTGATCCCCAATTCTCCCTATTCCCTAATGAGGGGTCTTGCACAAAATGGGCTACAAAAGTACATTACAACACTTCTGGCTTTCATACATCATGAAACAGAATTAGATAGTATTTCCCCCAAAGAACAGGGGCGTTTCCCATAACCTACAGGTCTCATTGGAGAGATGTGGCAATAGGAAGATCTGCGGATTCACAGACCAGTCAGCTTGACTTTGATATTCTAAAAAATACTGGAGCAAATTATTAAACAATCACTTTATAAGCACTTAGAGGATAAAAGGCAGTAAGAAACATCCAACGTGGACTTGTCAAGAACAAATCATGTCAGACTAATCTAATCTCTTTCTTTAATGGGGTCATTGGCCTATGGACAGAAGAAAGTGATAGATATGATATACCTTGACTTTCATAAGGCTTTTGACACAATCCGACATGAGAGTCTCCAACAAGTAGGGAAATAGGATTGAAAGTAAATCATGCAGCATAGGGACAATTTAAAAAACATTAGACTTTGAATTTAATACCAGGAATTCGTTCTGAGGCAGGGAAAGTGATTTAAGTCTCTCAGGCATCTGTCCTGGGCCCAGTTCATTGAAAAATTTTTGAACTTCTCATTCAAGCAGACCAACAAAGTCAGACCAATACCCACACAGAGAATGTACAAGAATTTTGTGGAAATTATGTTAATACTGTTTTACAAATAAAAAAATACTCAAAAACCCATATCAAGAAAGAATCATGTGTTCTCTCTCTCATTCAAATATATACATGGTACCATTTTAGTGTTAATGAATAATAAAATTCCTCATTGATATTGTAAGAATGGGAACACAGTTTATTGTCTGGTAAATGTCTGTTGTCATTGTAGGTGAAGAACAAATTTCCTGATGCTACTCAATCTTTTACTCCTGTTCTGGCTATCATCTGACCTCATAGATAATTATTTCGCTGTACATTTTATCACACTGTATAGTGCCATGTTTTCATAGGGATTGAAAAGACAGCTATTCGTTTCAATCTTTTATTAACAGCTTAGGTGATGGAATTGATCGAATACAGTCAAATGCCTAAATATGGACATCTATTCAATTTTAAATATCCCAGGGTATCGCATCTGGCCTCTGGTTGCCAGTTTGGCAGAATGCTGCTCTTCTGTGAGCTCCACATCATGACTGCCAGATGCACCAGGTTCTCTTGAGTACCCAACACATCTGAAGTAACACCACACAACTACGTTGAGGCAATTGAATAAATCTCCTGTCAGCTTTGTGGATAAACTTGGGGGTGAGGGGTGATGATGCCAACATGTGATTCAATTGGAAAGGTTTGCAAAATCAACAAGATGAAATGCAATAAGGACAAGTGAGAAGTCAACATGAGGAGAAATCAAAGGCATAAACTGAAGTACAGTTAAATCAATGGCAGCACCATTGCAGAGGCTGATCGGGGCATCAGAGTGGGTCCTACAAAGAGGATGGGCAGGCTTTGCCCCTCACCTCCTCTTAGCAGCAGGAGCTGTGGATCCTCAGGGTTTGTCAAGGAGATGATCCCCACTTGGGACACTGCACTGTAAGAATGATAAGAGACAAAACAGAGCTGAAATTAGGAGGAGAATATACAGAGGCTAGAAATAGGTTATATGAGAAAAGATTTAAGAAATTCAGCCAGTCTGTTTTCCCTGGAGGAGAGTAAAGCTGCCCAAATAAGGATGTGAGAATGGTGTAAAAAATGTACTAGGTTTCTCTGACGGAAGGAGTGAATAATTGGTCTCCAACTCCTCTTAGGGTAATTGGCCTGCTTTGCAGCAGAGGAGATTTAAGTTAAAAATTAGAGAAGTACCCAACTACCAGGATAATTTTGCACAGGAACAGGCTACCCAGGAGTGCAGGGGAATCCCTTTTTCCATGATCTCAAGAAGCAAATCAATGACTCTGCGGTCTCTTCTTGTTTTACCAGGACCTAGAGCCAGCCCTTTGGCCTTTTGAGAAAGACTGTGAAGTGAAAGGAAATACCTGTGCAGCTGGCTGCCCGTGAATTCATCTCATGCCTGAATATGGCCAGTTGTTCATAGTTATAGACATCACAGCCTTATACTTGGGCTGCTAATTCCTAAACAGGAGTATCTCTCAAGCAACAAAAGAGGTACACTGGACAACAGTCCAAAATGGTATGGAGAGGCATTTTTATGACAGGAGATTAAATATAGCTGCATCTTTGGGTTGGAGAAGGAAGAATAATAATTATGGTGAGGTATATAAGAGCCTACATTGCTTTAAAAAGATGCATAGGGAAGGATTATTAAGTCTCATCTCACACAATGGAGTATATGATCACTATATTTTTATGTCCTACTCATGGAAGTGGAGCAAAGGTTGTCTCAAAAGGGTTTCTTGCTCTCTGTGTGTGGCAGGACAAATAGACTGAAACAATGGAGGTTTTGGTGGAGAATGAATTAATATTCAGTGGAGCAAAGACTGCCTTTCCATGCATCTACCTGAGACAGATAGGCCAGAAAGATAAGGTGGTCCTCATCTTCTGGAGAAAAGGGCAAGAGTTGAGTCATCTGTGTTAGGTGAGCATGATGAAGGACATAACACCTTCTGTGTAAGGTGAGCATGATGAAGTGAGGGTAGTAGAAGACATGTCCAATACACATGATGCCTGTCAAGAATGACCTCTGAGGAACTTGAATGATCACAGGTGATGCCTGCAGACACTGGCTCTGTGTAGGATAAGCCTCGCAAGGAGACCGTCCTCAAGACTGCTGCACGAAACTGGTCCTTGGAAAAAAACTTCCTGGTCCTGAAATGCTCTGTTGGATCAGAAGAGACTCCTCTGCAGGATGTAATATCAGTTATGGTGAGTTCTGTGGAGACAGAGGAGAAAATGGAGAAAGACAAGTGTCCATGTGCTCTGTATGGGATTACCAGTACTTCATAGCCTGTAGATGAAAAGTGAAATGAATATGTAAAGAAAGATAAATCTCTGCCTCCCTGACTGCAGGAGTCACAGGACACACGCAGAAACCCAATGCAACCTCAGCCAGAAACATTCCCTCGGAAATATGGCCAAAGTCCCTGGAGACATGGCAAGAGATCATCCCAGGGTATGCTGGGCCTGAGGACCCTCCCCTGATGGGAAAGACACTGAAGCAGTCCTGCCAACATCTGCAACTGGTTTAACAGGGAAGCTTCTAGTTTGGACTGTGGGTGGCAAGCAGCCTGGGCTATGGAGCCAGTGGACAGTTAGAGCATGTCCTAGGGCAGCGGTTGGCATCTGCTGCACTGAAGTGGTGAGAGGAGCAGCTGTGGTCTATGCTGTCCTCTGCTCCTCTGTGTCCTCATGGGTGGAAAGTGCAATGATCGGTCGTGTCTGCTGCTGCTCTGGTGAAGATGTTGACCACACCAAAGGGGGAGGTGATTTGGGAAGTGGTGGTAGCAACAATCCCACTGTTGGTGTTGATCTCCTCCATAAACAGCTCCAGCAGTGAGTCCAGTCCTCTGTTCCTGTCCACAATGCAAAAGACAAGACTGGTCCTTCACTTTTTACTGATCACTAGCAGAGACCTGGTTTTGGGGAGAAGGCACCCACCTCTGCTGCAAAGTAGCACCATATTCTCCATTGGGAGGAAAGGAAGCAGCTGTGAATCATGAAGCTTTGAAGATCACAGGATCATCACTATGAGCAGCAGTATGTGGAGCTGGCTGAAAATCTTCCAACAGAAAGCTAAATTATGTTATGAGAAATGTGGCTTTATCAAGATTTTTTTAAAAAATAGTGGAGGAAAGTATTGATCCAGAGAAAATGTTTCAATCTGAGGAAATGACAGTTTAAATTAGTCCAAAAGTTAATTTTTAAGCTCTTATCTCTGTGCAAATCCTAATGCTGTCAGTTGTGAGATTCCCCATGCATTGAGAGCCCACCCCAAATCTCATGTTTCTATAAATGCTCCTTTTTGACATTTTATGGAGTAGTGAGTTGCAATTTTGAGCACTGTCTAATAAATTGCTTATCAGGACTTGAATTGAAAATTAATGGCTTCTTCCCCATCCCATTTGATTTGGACAAAGACCCTCTGCAAGGACATGGCAGACGTTCTCCCTTTGCCATGGGCATGGGCTGTGTAGTCTGGAGGCCTAAGAAAGACGTGATCATCTGTCATATTGCTCTTCCCCAGCCCAGACAGGCAGGACCCCTGTAGCCTCCTCTACATTTTGCATGCTATCTCTTCCCTTGATGTGATCCATCAGCTCCCACACTCTTTTACAGCCCAGATTTCATTTCATTGCAATGACTTCTTCCTCAGTTTTTGATTTTAGACTAATGTGGACAAATTATCATTCCCCTTTCAGAGACACTGACAGTCAGCCAGGTAATTACTGTCATTTGTATTGATAAACTGGGATGTTAAGACACCCTCCTTGCTACTGGTAGATATTTCTCTGAAACAGTCCCAGCCATTTCTTAATGGCAGGAAGGAACTACAAGAGCTTGAAGTCAGCACTAGGGGTGATGGAGGTTCATAATTTAGCACATACTTTAATTAATTATGTCAAACTAATAACAGTACTTGGATAAGGTCCTGCAGAGTTCCAGGCTGAGTCAGTGTGAATGCTTCCAGGAGCTGAAGTGAACCAGGTGTGCCCTGTATGTTTACAAAAGATTCTTATCACACACATTTTGTATTAAGTGGTCTTCAGGTAAGAACAACAAAACCCAGAAATAAATGCAAGAACAGAGACTAAACCACAGCATGCCTCTCCTGGTTGAGCTCCTGCACAGCAAGCTACAAGAGCCCTTCTCTCCTTGCCTGCTTTCCTCTTGGCTTCATGAATCTTTCATACATACATGGCTCTAGAGTTGTAGGATCTGCAGTACACATAATGTGTGGAGAGAAGTTTTTAAATTCCCTCCTGTAGTAATCCCACAGTGATTAGGGATGTTATGTTGGGTGTAGATTCCTGGGTCCTCCAGCTGAATGCATTAAAAGTTAGCCTTCAGGTACTGAATCACTAATTCTCCCATCTGATGGGACTCTGGATGAGACACTACCATTAGGTCCCCGGGCTGGTCCCCAGCACCTGGAGGTTATTTTTTCTGCTGCTCTGCAGATACTCCAATCCTCCAGTGTCCTCCTGGAGCACTGGCTCCACTGCTGACAGCACAGGGAGACCTTTTCTTGGTCCAAAGTTTGACCGACTGGGGTCACCTCAGCAAAAGGTTGGGCTTGAACAACAAGCCCTGCAGAGAAGGTCTAGAGGGATGCTCAGGGACCAAGTATATTTCAAGCTCTGACTCACAGATCCGCTATCTCAGCCTTGGCACTAGCCCATGAGCAGCATCTCCTGATAAGTTATGTCACTCAAATTGACACTTCAGTTAAACCTGGGCACTTGAATGTCCTAAAGGACCTGGGTTTTGGTCCTGCACTGCTCAGTAGAGGAAAGTTTCTAGAACCTAGCCAGGCATGACTGCTTCTAGGAGGTGGAGACCAAGTTGAAAATACTACTCAGCCTCTTCACATTAAATACAGCTTTCTCTTTTTTTTTTTTTTTTTTACACTTCCTCTTAAAAAAACTGGCTCTGTAAGGCATATAAGCTGCCACCCACTTTAAGCATATTGAATTTTGCCTCTGATGTTCCTCGGACTACCCATTCAGCTTAAAACTAATCAGTGCCTGTTCAAAAAACATGGTTCTTTCCATCCTCAAGCGCCATTTCTTATGCTTGCTAAGAAACGTTTGCTGGTGATAGACAGGCTCCTGTCTTCTGGAGAGTTTGAGAGCTCCTCACACAGTTATGTATACAAGCAAACCATTCAATATTTTATTGCTAATTCTTGACTGTATGGACATTTTCTTAAAGTATTAGTTCATCAGAGTAATAGGAATCTCCCAGCCTGCATCCCTGCTGTTTGCACAGCATTGCTGCCTAAGCACTGTGTGCTCAGTTCCTTGCAACGCTTCCTTGCAGCAGTTCAGGGGCCCATGTGCACCCTCTCTCTGGTGCAGAGCACCACGACACGATATCCATAGACAATGGGGACACACTATCAGGGGCACCAACATCCACAAAAAGACCTTCTTGATAGCACATGACATTGACTAAAGGCAGCAAGCTTCTAAACTCGAACATTTAGAGGCTTTTTGGAGTTTGGACAGGATTTATCTGCACTGTAATCCTCTTTGCTCCAGATGCATCCATCCCACTGTACCTCAGTTCTCTTCTCGCCTCTCCCACCTCTTCTTTGAATGCCTTTCCTTTGAAGAAAAAGCCTTCCCATGCTTCAGAAAAAGCAGTCATTCTCAAGGAACATTTTGATTTGCAATACAAACTCTAACTAAACATGTAGGATATTTTTCCCCTTCATAACAGAACAAAAAAAAAAAAAAAAGGTTTTAATGCCAGAGTTGCCAGTCATGGTGCTTGCTCTTCTTTTGGTTTTTGAACAGAAGAATGATCTGGCAACTCCAGTCAACCTTTTTACGCTTTTTTGGCACCTGCAAACACTTCCTAAGAGCTGATTTCTGCATCAGTTCAGCACCCAGTGTTGCCTTCGTACATCCAGGTCCTGGTGATGGTTTTCATGGGTCTCCTGGGCTCTTGGATGCCTCTAAATTACTCAGAGCTCCTGAAGCAGGTTTATCATTGCCTGAGAGATGGGGTGATTACTATCTGTCAGAAAATTTGAAACCACTCTTCATATCAGAGACTGTTAAGGACATAGAAAGTTAATTCCAATACAACATGCAGCCAGGAAGCAGATTTCTAGATTTGGAGAGAGGTTTAAGAAAATAATCACAATAATACACCTCAGTCACTACCTGACAAGGATATTTTATTTTAATTCATATATTTTCTGTTTCATAGAGGAGCACAGTTAATTTTCACAACGTGAGAGATGTTGGGGCCTGACTCTTCAGACAAACCTTTTTCCCTGGACATTATGTCCCTCATTATGCATCTTTACGTGGGACAAAGTTCAGCATTTCATAGCTGTACTCTCAGATATCCCATATATATGAGTGTACATATATATCCATTGGGATTTCTCACGAATTTTCATCTCAGTAGTTAATCAAGATGATCTAGCAGCCTTAGTAAAGAAGCCTTGGTTTACGAAGATGCTCTCGAAAGTCTCCAGTCTCCCGCTGGACAGACTCAGATAGGCTAGCACCTTCTTTGTGAGCTAAGAAGCCCTTCACCACAGTGCAAGTGTCACTTTCCATGAAGAACAGGCTTTCAAGGAGACTTTAAGCACCTCTCAGCTTATAAATATTTCATCTTTCTTTAACAGGTACCTCTGGAAACATTCACTGTACAAATATGTTAATAGCTGGAGAAAATATGTTTAACTGCTGCCTCTACATATGCAACAAGAGAAAGTGGAGGACGTGACATCCCACCCCAGGAGGAAGGCTCAGAGATGGCAAAACCACTGGTTATTTTCTATGTTTGCAGGAGCTGTGCTGGAAGCCTCTGCCTTTAAATTCAGACAGTCACAGACACTCTGAGATGTGAACATGTACTTACACAAATTTGTAGCTACCATGTGGTTAATGGTGCCCCGCAGCCGAGACCAGCTAGAAGCAGTGACAGGAAGCCAGAATTGGGCCTCCTGGGATAAGGGATTTAAATGAACAAGATAGCCCTCAGCAGGCTTCAGAAAGTAGACAGAAAAATAGCCCAAGGCCCATCTTTGAGTCCAAACCCCAAACATCCAACATTGATCCAACAGACAAGTCTAGGGTTCACCAGAGACGACAGTGTCAGGGGTCACCATCAACGAGGCCAGGTCAAAGAGCAGGACCCAAGAAGTGTGGGTCAGGAGTAAATGAAGGACCTTGAAAGCCAAGTTAATGGTTGCACAGCAGGAGAAAGTGTTAGAAAGCTTTTAAATGTCTGCTGGTGGGTCAGTGCACTGGTCAGGCTCCCAGCAAGTCTTTTGGAAGACTGATGGTGGAAGGAGGCAGCTGCAAGTTGCTTGCCTGGGTCGGGATGGACAGAGTCTAGACAGGGATTATTCTGGCTGATCTGTACAGAGCCTGATGTAACCACATACCACGACATAGTCCTGTACTAAAATAATGTGGGCACCTGAAAAGCAGGCAGGGAAGTGGGCAGGTCCTCACAGCTGCAAGGGAAGAAGAGAGGCAAAATTATCAGTGGAGCACTTTTCTAGGCTTTACAGTCACTGTGTTGGGGGTGAGCAGCATTTTTTTTCACTGTTCTTAGAGGCCACAGATTCCAACGGGGAAGCAGCTCCCTTCTCTATCCTGGAAGGGACTGAGTTTATATGAAAACCACCTAGATCCAGACAGCCTGGGCTGAGAAACACAGTGGAAAGACTAAATACCCATATGACATCCCTCTGCTGGACGCTATGTCTCTACTGTAAGTCTGCAGTCACTTGTGCAAGACACATTTACCTTGGTGTGAACGAAACCGTAATCTGGCAGCTTGCAGTAAATCAGGTAAACAGTTGATTTTCAGTACCTCCACCTCTCGGCCCTACGTCCATCCCTCAGATGACTGAACCAAGCTTTCAGCATGAAAGCGTTTCAGTTAGCTACCCACATCTTTCTAATAAGGGAATATCACTCCAAGATGAAGCTCTTGGTTCACTTGAGGTTAACTAGAGAAGAGAAGAGAAGGAGTAGTTAATCTGTGCTTCTCCAATAATATTCAGAACCAGTTCATCAATTTATGGAGTATTGTCAGAAGAAAAATAAGAACTTTGGGGGGGCTTATTTGTTGATTTATTTTAAATACCCTTGCCTAGATCTCACAAATGCTCATAACCTGTGTGATACTGTGTTTGCTGTTGGAGTTCTGTGGTCCTCCACAAATGAGCTCTTCCTGAAAACAATGAAATCTGCCTGCTGATCACATGTAATAAACATAGAGCATTCCCCACCCTGGTCCCCACTGCGGGAAAAAACTATTCCAGAAATGTGAGCTCAGGAAATTTGAAGAAGGACTTTAGTCTATTTAGAAAATCTGAAAGGAAAACAGATCATGGGCTGTAAGTCCCTACAGGGTGAAAAGATTTCTGATAGCTGAGGGTTTTCAGTCTAACTAACAAAGACGGTGTAGGATTCAGTCACTAAATGTTGGAAGCAGACAAAATCAGACCAGAAATAAGGTGCTACTTGGGAACTCTGAGGAACATCAGGTTATGAAGTGAGAGATCATTTCTTGATTGCCTGGAGACTTTGAAGGAAGACTCAGAGTCTTTGTGAAAATTGTGCACTCTAACCACACGTTGGCTGAACTTCTGGAGCCATGGGGTGGATTTGATGACTGAACCAAATTCACCCTCTGTGATCACTGTGGTCCCTTTAGGCTTCTGCATCCAGGACATCTCCTGCATGTGGTTCATATATTTCTCTTGGAGTCACTGGTTAGGGGGAACTCTTCTCTGCCTTGAAAATGTCAGAACGTTTTCCTTTGCTGTACATTCCCCAGATGTCTCAGTCTTTGCATATGTTCTGGTGACTAGTCACCCAGTTTAACCTGAGCATCCCCAGAGCAGTGTTTTGGAAGCTGGATCATCCAGGTGAGGTGTCCAGATGTGTCTGCACTGGACTGCTTTAGTTTATCCCCAGGGAACAGCCTGGCCTGGATTTAATATTTATCACCTCTTTCCCCTGGATTTCCTTCCTTGGAAACCTGGTACTGAGATTGGTGGCAGAAGTCCAGAAATGTTTCCTGCTTCTGTACAACCCATGCTGGTCTGCTGCAGATGGGTGGGACAGCTCTCTGCCTCCAAGAGCTTGTAGACTGAGCCTTAGTTTGAATTATAGCCACCTATGAACTCTTAAATTTCCCTACTAAACAGTACAATGTGTTGGGATCGGTTAGATGAAGATAAATAACTCCAGACTGACAGATTCCCTCCTGAACAATCCAACATGGAAGAAGGAGGAGCACCTGTGCTGGAAACAGGCCACCTGATGTCTTATCAGCGCTAGAGGGGCCCTGCCTGCAGTCTGTCACCCTGTGTGAGGCACCGGGCAAGCTCTGCTTGCTCTCTGGAGCTCTGCTGGGCACCTGAGGTGGTTTCTGCCCTGGGTGCATGGAGATGTGCCCATCCAGGCAACTCCGGTCAGTGTGTGCAGACTGTTTTTGCAAACCTCTGTGCACACCTGTGTGCATCCCCACATGCTGCAGAGCTCAGAGCAACAAACATGAGTGGATCCTCCCCAGTCCATCACCCTGGGGCTTGGCCCCTGGCAACGCTAACGGGAAACAGAGTGATTTGGTGGTTTCTTCCTCGTCTCTCTCCGAGTACCAGCAGCCATGCAAGCTGTGCAAAATGGGGCACTAGGAAACAAAGCCTCTGTAACGGCTGCACAACTGAATTGAAATTTTCGTTTTTGTCATCTTTATTCATTCCCTGTACTTTGAGGCAGTTTTAAAGGTTCAGGTGAAGGCTGAGCCTGCAAGTTCTGGAAAGACATGTTGCTATTACTCAGAAATAATACCTATCAGAACAGACCAAACAAATGTGACCCTCGTTGTCTCCAGCCCTCAGCTAAACCAGCTGCACTATCTCATCTTTGCATTTCTCCCTCTCAGCTGAATCATTTAACACTGTGCAGAACTCATCCATCCTGCTGCACCAGTCTGTATTCTCTGGGTAAATGCAAGGTCTCAGTCAACCAAACAGTGACTGACACCACATGTTGTAGGCAATAGCAGGGTTCCCTGAATAGTCCCCAAAGTTTGGCACAACTTGTAGAAAAAAATTGCATGCCGAAGGCTACAAATGGTGCAGTGGTTGATGGGGAGGTCAGAGTCATGACTTCTTTCCCTTCATCCTGGTGTTGTTCTGCCCTTTGACCTTGGAGAAATCATCTATTTTTCGGTGTTCGTTTTTTTGTTTGGAATAATAATCATGCATAGCATGGGGCAAGGAAGGAAGAGGGAGGGAGATACTCTGAACTTCCCACTGATTCAGGGAACATTAATTCTGGGGCTGTGCCATTGTGTGTGACCTGAATGTGGGTTTGGGCTCAGATCTTGGTGTCAGAAAGTCTGAGAAATTTGGGGCACTGAATGCTAGAGAAAGAAAAGGAGATCTGCGGTCCAGAAGGCTCCCAAAAGAGAACACAGTATTCAGGAGGGTGTTTTTCTTTATCATCTTAAAGAAGATGAAAGTGAGTTAGTCCTTTGCAGGGAACATGCAAGGACACACAATAGCTGGGGGTAGTCCTGTGACTAAACATGGATTGGTAGACCAAGAAAACATAGCAGAGGAAGGGTGATGCTCTTGCAAATTTTATATGGTGACTTTTCATCAGTGACCTTTTATCCTCATTAATCTGGAAGAAGTTAAGTAGCTTTACAATCCCTCTTGTCTTTATATCATGGAATAAAACCTTCCCTTCATTACACTTAGACACATACGACCCCCTGAACCTAACTCCCCCTCTCACTGCTGGTCCAGCGGTTTCCCAGTTTCAGCTCAAAGATCCATGCATGAGATTTAAACTTTGTTAGCCAGCCCCTGCTCCTGTTCCACATGGCTTGTTTTTCCAGCAGCATAATTCACAGTTTCAGACACATTAAGTACCAGCTGGGCAGCTCATCTTGTTAGTAGGATTATAGCTGTAATAGCACCAGAACCCATAGTTATGATAAATTTAGTATCTAAATTAATAACAGAAAATTAGCACCTGTCATGAACCTGATTTTTCCAGGGCTAGTTCCTGAACTGGGAGGTTTGGCCCTGCATTTTGTCACTGGGATGAATTTCTTTCGGAGACAGATGTGAAGAGCTGAGTTAAGCATCTCCTGGTGAAGGGGACAAAGTCCAGCTTGCCAAAGGCCTCATGTGGTCAGCAGTGGATGCTCAGGATTTGCACAGGGGAGCCCTGATTTACCCTTCCAGCTTCATGCAAGCAGAATTGGCAAAAAGTACCATTAGCATTTCAGAGGGGAAGAGGGCAGCACTAGCTTTTGGGCAGCCACTGGGAAAGAGTGGGGATGAAAGATGTATGACCCAGAGGAGGAGGAGGAGAAGGATAAAATGGGTTCCTTCAGATCCAAATTCAGTTGAAAGCTTACCTCTGTGAACAGAACAGAGCTGTTCTGCGACAGACGGCTAATATTGCTTGGAGCCTGAGCTTATGCCTTACTGTGGCAGAAATGGATGGAAGCATCAGGACCAGCCATGCTGTGCAGTGTATGGGGCATCTCTTCCTCCTGAATTCAGTAGCCCACATGAGATTTTGTAGATATCAGTGCTAAGATGTCCTTTGGACAGCACTCCTGAAGGTGAGGATGAGGATAGGGAAGGACAGGGTAACTGATACGTACAAACTAGCCTGGATAAAATCCTCTGCCCTAGTACTTTTATACAAACCCTTGCTTCAGCTTGGCAATAGCCTTTCCTGAGAGCCAGGCATTCAATGCAAACCCCTTCCTGTCAGTAGTCTCCCTTCCAAGCTACCCTGATGCACTCAGGGCATGGATCACATGCTTTAGTGGACAGTTACCAGCTGCAGTGTATGGGATCACATGCCTTGCACAGAAATTACCATGTGACACATCCTGGGCTTGATTAGGAACAAATCAATATTCATTGGGCTAGCTGGGTTGTTATTTTTCCACTGCTCCACTGATATAACAATCTGACTGGCCTGTGTGTCTCTCCTTCTGATGCAGGCAGGCACTACGGTCAGTTAAAATATGCATATCGGAGAAGTATCCTTCACCTTATGTCTTGCAAGAGTGCTAGAATGAATTTAGCCAGAGTGCCCCCATCTGCACAATCCTGTCTATGCAGGAAGGGATGGTGATGGAGTCTGCTGTTTAAAATCCCTGCAAGAACAGCAAGAATTGAGCCATCTCACCTAAATCCCACTTCTTATTTAATATTTGATTAAGTTGAGCAGAACCTAAAGGAACTATAGGAATTGCTAACTCATACCCATAAAAAATACCTTTAGGAGAGTGAAACACCAGCTAAGAACTGACATAGTATCTATGTTTCCCTTTCCTTTTAGCCAAGGCACGTATTTGCTGACATTGTTAGTGTTGATTTACACAAGTGGAGGGCAAATGACTTCTCCTGTCCTTCAAGAAAGGGTCAGTTGCAATTGTAGCAGGGAGCAAGGCCATATCACACCTCACTTCTGAAGCTGCCCAGCGTTGGCTCTGGGTTGCTGATGAGAGACCGGGACCTTCTGCAGAAGTGCTGATGCACAGATTCCCCAAAACATATTAACTGTGATCCTGGATGGTAGGAAATGCTACATGACACAAGTTGAGCCAGCATATGATTATGCCTGCTCACTTCTTACATCTAGGAGAAAGAAATAAGCAAACTGTTTCTGAGATTTTCAGAAACAAGTTGCCTAGTTCCCGTGGAAGTGGAATAAAGCTATGTCTGCTTTCACTGTTGGCATTATTGTAAATAATGCTCTGAGCCTGAATCCATTACTGAGTTGGAGCGGGACTCCTAGACCTTCAGAGGCAATCAGGATCAGCTGTAAAGGACAATGTGTTCGTTTTTTTGACATGTACCTGTACAGGATTGCTACTGTGTCTGGAAAGAGATGCTTGGGAACTGCTTCTTCTTTCCATGAAAACTTCTGATAGAAACAACAAAAGCTTTTAGATTTACTAAATATTTTTAACAAAGCCTCTGGAACTGTCCTAAAAAAAAAAAAAAAAAAATTACATCCCTAAAATCCCCAAACTGAACATCTTGGGATTTAAAAAGAAATCCTGAAAAAAAGGTCACTGAAATCGCAGGCTTCGGGGGGGAGAAATTTCTCTGTCTGTGAAAATCTCAGTAGAATATCATCTACCTTAAAGGAAAAATTCTGTGTCAGCTGCTAAGTTTGTTTTCCAAGGGAGGATCTGCAGGAGTTTCCATCAGGTCAGAGACCACAAAGATTTCCATTTGAGAAAGAGCTGGTTGCTCCTGTTGCTGCTGAGTCTGAGCCCTACCTGCAAGGGTTGTGTCCTACATAAAGTCAACTGGCTTTGCAGAAGGACCTTGAGAGCTCTTGTGCTGGTGGGGAGGACTGACAAAAGCAGTTGGCATGAAACACCAATTTTTCATATTTTTCTGACACACTCTCTCTTGTTCTCTGTTGTTATATCCAAGACACATTGTGGTGCATAAGCACCAGCTTGTACAGCTCATTGATTTCACCGTTCAGCTCATTTAGGATGCTCCCAGTTGATGCTACCTGTCGGTCTCCGGGACCTGCTGCCTGCACCCTCTGCCTACACTGGGAAGGCTGCAGGGCTGATTTTTTCATACCTTTGTGCAATCCTGCCTGCAGCTTAGACCCCCAGACCAGAGCTAACTACGTAAAAATGGTAATTGGGACAGAGCTACAGCTGCTTTCTTAAGCTCTCAGAGGAGATTTACCCAATTTGAGCTTTTTTCACTAACTACTGCTTCTCCCCTGATTATAGAAATGGAGTGGGTGGCAAAAGACACCATCCACAGTCAGGAGAATTGAGAAATCTAAGGGAAAATGGAAAAATAATAATCCAACTAGCCTGACGAGCTCCAAACATGGCATCTGCCTGTCTCCCTGTAGGCACATTGTGGAAGCAGGGCCAGACCCAGGCTAGTCCACACATAACAAGAGAGAGATGAGGGAGAAATTGTAGCCTCATTGCAGTACAAAGGGACTTCAGCATGAAATTTGGTGGGATCAGGAATTTAACCAGAGTCTAAAAGATGTCTCAGCAGTATACCATGCAGTGCTGCTGAATTAACATATGGCATATTCACTAGGCATGTCTTCACTGCAGAGGTCAGGTCTCATCAGTAGAAATCATCAGGATTTTGCTGATGGAGCATTTTGAGGAAAGAGTCTCTGGTTTCACAGCTGGGGAAGACAAGTGAAAAAAATTCACAACCGCTGTTTTGGGGAGATATCTTCTGGTCTTGATCACTTTTATTTGGTATTGCTGTTTATGGTTTTGTTAGTAGTAGTGAATTTTGACCTGACAATGTTTAATGTCTTTGTTGATGTCCAGGAAGAAAATAGTGAGTCACTACAATCTTGCATAAGACATTGAAGCTTCAAGGAGCTGTGAAGTAGCAGAGGGGATGTAGAAGTGTTGCACATCCCATTGAATTGCCAGGAAGACCAGTCACAACCTAGTACAACTAAATGCAAGCTCTTCAGTTTCTGTATAGACTGAAGTTCACTAAAACATTATAGGGAGAGTAAAGACATGGGGGGAACAAACACAATGTAATGGGGGACTTTTCATTATGTCCATGTAAAGATGTTAGACATTACAATGAGATGAGGTATAGAAACTAATTTTTAGGCACTCCAAGTGAGAACTTCCTGAAGCAGCTGCTCAGAGATCCCATCAGAAAAGAAGAAATTCTTCATTTATTCCTGAGCATTGAAACAATATTCTTCCAGATGCAGTCATCAGAGACTGACTCTGTAATGATGAGCATTATATACTTGTATTTGTACAGGTTTGTGTGAGAAAGCCACAGGTGAAAATCCCCTTTAATAAAGTCTCACCTTAAAAGGGCATGAAGAAGTAATGACATAAAAATGAGAAATCTTGCTAAGAGAAAGTAAAAAGAGCAGTAGAAATGGTGTTTTGGGGTGATATAAACCTATTTAGAGATGCAGTATCAGAAGTATGTAGTAAGGGTATATCATCTACTGAAAAAGACATAAATAGTCCTAAAATAGGGAGCACCAGTTAAACAACAGGGTAAAGGGAACTATTAGAGTTAAGTAGGACTTATTTTAGAAAAGTAAGTAATTTCAAAAAAGATGAAAATAGAGAAGAGTTCTTGTGACTTAAACCATAACTGTAAGTTGAACAAGCTTCTGAGAAACCTACCTGCTGAAGAACTAAGGCTTGAAATAAAAGACTTTTCTCAAATACATTTTAAGGAGGCCTACCAGAAAATTGCTAAATGACGAAGGCTTAAAAGGAGATCTCCAGGAAGATAAGGGTCCCAGAAGAGAGGAAAGGTTATTTCTTTGCTTTGGTGCTTGCTATGGAGAGATTAGAGAAGTCTTTTTACAGGAGGTGAGTCTGACCAACCGTCAGTACTTAAGGGGGAGGCTTTTAAAGAAATGATAAAATGAACGGTAGGAAATGAGCAGGAACAGATGGCATTCACCCAAGAGGTTTAAAGGAATTCAGATATGAAATTGCTGAACTACTCGTGTTGCACAAAGTATCGCTTAAATCAATCCCGATATTATAGCAATGAAAGACAACAAATGAGGAACCAGCTTTTAAAGGATACTCAGAAGCATGTGGAGAAATACAGACTTGATCACAGACTGCTAAAACTGGTCAAGAATATTTGAATAGAAATAAAGTGTAGTCTTGCTTCAAAAATATAAGAGATCTTTGAAGGAGTATATAGGTGCATAAGTGATAAATCCAGATGATGTATCGTAAGGTCCCTTCCCTAACAGCCCTTAAGAAAACCAAGGTGAAGTGAGATGTCTCTTGTGAATTAGTGTGAGGTTGAGAGAGGTGATGAGCTTTCATGAGGAAGCCAGTAGAGTTTTGCAAGAATCTGGCCTCAACCCTGCGCCTCTTTACTTTTTCACAAGGGATCTTTTTATGTTTTCATAAGGACTGGTTATCAAACTCCCCAGATTTGCTGTGGATCAACAACAACAACTAATCCTCTAGAAGAGTCAAATCTAAAGCTGCCTGTGAAAAGCTGAGGGAAGATCTCACAATTCTGAATGATCAGGTGATAAAATGCCAGAATAAGTTCATGGTCAATAAAGGATGAGTTATACATGTAGACGAAATCAGCCCTGACTATACACACATAGTCACAGTGTGTGAATGAAATAGATCTGCATAGTGGGGAAGGTGCCATGAAAACGCCTGCTCAGTGCTCAGCAGTGACAAAGCCAGCAGAGATGCTCACGGATTTATTAGGAAAGGGACAGTCAACACAATGGAGAACTGCGTAATGCCACTGTCTAACTCCATGGCGCATCCAAAGCTGATGTGTTGTATGGCTGTGTTCCCCCTGCCTCAAAGAATGTGCGAATTAGAGAGGCTTAGACAGTGGTGAGAGGTGTGACACAGCCTCTGCGTGGGAGAGCACACGCACCGAGCTGGGGCTAGTTTGCATCATCCTCTCTGTTTTTGGGTTGAAAAGGCATATAAGTTCCTGCTGGAATTTTTTTCTGGGAAGATGTATATGTAACTTTAGTCAAAGAAGTCTCTAGCCTGTGGTTGCCTGGACCAAAGCAGATCAGACAAGGTGGTCAAAGCAGCCTCTCCTGGTCACCTGCCTACACAGCTATGAGCACATGTACTCATGACTTGTGAAGATCTGGCCATAGTCACTGTCACTAAATTTATATCACTGGAAATGTCAGTGATGTTGAATCTTTTTCCTTTTACATGAGTTCACAATAGCGGTTTTGATCCTTTTAGGCTTTCTGGAAGCAAGGACCATTTGTTGGAACTTACCTTCATTTTCAACCCCAAAGACATGTTCTGCAGGCAGTCCTGTCTTCACCCCATGTGTTGGAGTCTTACAGAATACTCTTCTGGTTGAAGCTGGTTCCGTTTCTATGAAAGTTTTTCTGCAGGGAAGTCATTTTAGGGCACAGCAAGACATGAAAGAAGTCATCCAAACACCATTCCTTTTATGAAGGAAAATAACTAGAATCTGGATAAACAATTCATATTGTTCCTCATTAGTTCACACTAATCAGTAGAGTGTCTCAAATAAGCATTTAATTAAGAATTAATGTGGCGGCTGTTATAAAATGAAATATTAATTGGAAAAGGAAAGTTTCAGGTTTGTTTAGGTGAAAGAAATCTGCCCGCCTCATGCTTAACTTGATTACACAAGTGCTTTCTAATTCCTGAATTGTTTAATGTATACAAGTCATAAGGACCTGACATTTAACAAGAGAACACTGGCAAATTAATTCCATTCAGTGCTAAAAATGTATCTTGACATTTAGTATGTTAACCAGTGCAGAATTGCATGTTTTGCTATGTGCTAATTAACTGCCCTGTTATCCCATTTCAAAAGAATTAAGAAACAATTGGGATTTAATGTATTACTAATAAGTGGACCAATGTCAGCTGCAAGGCATGAGTTTGGTTCTAAGCAGAGGGCAGGATCGTCTGTCTCCTCACTGGGCAGAGAGTTGCTGCTGCTTAGGGACTTGGTGTAAGGTATCCCTGCAGTCAGTGGAGGCACTTCCACCTCTGTCTGACTTCCCCCCTGGTTATGACCCAAAGACTCACAGGCACTTCAGTATGGGGAGCAGAATGGGGTTCACCAAGTAGGAGCAGAGCTGAACGGTTCAGTAGATGGACATCCCTCTGACACTCAAGGCACTGTGATCTTCAAAGCTGCCGGAGCTGAGCCATGCTCTGTGATGAACACAATTATCTACAAGCTGCAAGTTTCAGGGACTGAAACTTTTATACATTGATGCTGACTAAGTTTGCCAAATGCTTTAAGCCAAGAAGGTAGTAAAAGAGAATTTTTTGAACATGTCAAAACACCTCATTTTCACATTTTTCAGAAGGAAATGTTTTGGTTTGGAAATGAGAAAATGCTTCATTTTGATATTCCCCATGTGATAGTGTTCAGACTTCTTTCTTTCTAAATGACAGGCTCTTTGTTGTTTAAAATTGATGAAAATTTTCCATTAGTGAACTCTTTTATTTTAAAGACCCTGACTAGAAAAAGACAAAATATTTTTTTTTGTTTGAATGTTCTCTTTTGGGTGAGCCCAAAACAATATTTTGGTATTTTTCCTTTGCAAGTAGCCCCTGAATTCTCCTGTTTTACATCATCAGAAACAGTTTCCCTCCCCTGCCCCTCCTCTCTTTGGGCACTTGCCCAGTGTCGTCTTCTCAGCATCAGGAAGCAGGAGGAACAATCCTCATTCCCGGACGTCTGCAGGGAAAGTGGTTTGTTAAGACCATTTATAGTAAGTGGTTGTGGAGGAGTGACACCAGGGATATCAGACTCTCAGCCTTTGAGCTGGTGAGCTAATGGCTCTGTGCAAGAGGCAAATTGCAATGCCTTTGCTGTGGGCTATGTATGTATACCGAGGAGTAGCTGCAGGCAGCCAGGGAGAGATGGTGTTAATCACTGGCAGAAAATAGAGCTGTAAAGCCCTCTAACAGCCTTTCAAGTCTTATCCCTTTTCTCCTCTAGTGTAAGTCCTTGCCCCTCACAGTTCTATCTCCCCTGGCTCTATGCTGACCTTCCAGATGCCACTTTCTCTGGTCTTTTCTTGTTTGTCTCTGAGTTTCTTGGTTTTACAGAAATAATAGCTCAATCAGTCCCTTTTAAGGGTGAATGCATGGGACACTTTGTTCTGCTCCCAGCCACACTGCAAGAACCAGCATTTTCCCTTTGGCTCATCAGCATGGTTGTCTCAGCCCCTTATGGCACCGCTTGACCACTCCTATGCTGGTTTGATCCAAAAACTGAACAGACCTCTGGGATCATGAAGGACTAAGACACTGTCTTACAACAATAGCCTGTGACAAAGAATCACTGAACGTCAGTTAGGCAGTGCTTTGGGTAGTGCTGCATATGCCCTCTGAAACACTTTTCTCCATAGGTTCTCAGCCAAGATCTGCAGACCTGCAATACATCTACAGACCAGATAAACAACCAAATGCCTCAAGAAGGAGGGCCAAATCTCAGAACATTTGGGGCACAATGCAGTAAACCCAGAACTAGAAGCTGTACAGCCACGTCAGTGCCCTGCTGAGCCAAAACTGGAGCATCTCACTCAACGAATTCTAACTTGTGCTGATATCTCACAGATCAGCTCACTTGGAAGGCTCCGTTGGAGCTGGCTTGAGCATCTCCATCTGACCAAGACTTCTGGTGCTTATTTCCCCCACTGCCCACATTATATGTGAGTATGTCACCACCGGATGCCACGAGCTGAAGTATAAGTTCACAGCATGTCAGCACCTACCAACTCTTCCGGCTAGAAGTGTAAGCTAAAGGCGTATTACATGTCCAAAATTCAGTAGATTGCCACCCAAAGTAGAAGAATGGTAGGTGAGTGCTAAAAATGGTAGTTTATCACCCAAAGGGAAGAGTTGGCAGGAAGACTCCAACTACTGTATCCTAACCACCTACACAAACTTAGCTTGTCAAAAATGTATTGCTTTCATTGAAAGAGCATCACATTAACCATGAGTTGTTGCAGGGCAGCTTTGCACATTGGGGTTGAAACCACAGTACTGCTAAAGCTTTGTGAGTCCATAACCTACCTCAGCTGAACCAAATTACCCTTGTGCCCATATTCTCAGATTTACCATGTTTTAGTTACTGGGTTTTTATCATTTCCAGCATTTCTGCCCATCTCTCACTTTTCCTCAAGTTTTGAGTGACATGCAAGTCCCAAGCTGTCCCTGCGCTTACACACGAAGCCAACTCAACTGTGAATGTCTTTTATACTTCAACCAGAATACCTGGTCTCCCATTCTTCCTGGTATACCAGAGCTGTCCCCACTGCTTGCTGCTTCTTGGCTGTGACAAGGCTGAATGAAAGGGAAATGTTTCCAATGTGCTTTCCATTCAATTGCTTTTAAGGGTTGAAAGTGGTGGAAGTGCTGCCTGTGGTTATGTGCTGCACGTGCCGGCTTGCATGAGCTCAGGGAGCTATGTCACACTCTCTCCACTCAACAGAAAGCACAGGGAGGTCTGTGGGCCAAAGATTAAGTGCATTCCAGTGCTCATAATTTGATTTCTTCTTGGTCTTCTCCTTCAGTGAGTCAGCACCTTGCTTCTGAACAGAGTCCAGTTGCAGTCTAATGAGGCTTGGCTGACTGGGGAGGCTTTGCAGGGCTGAGCAGCCAGCAGTCAGGGACAGCCACTTGCTGTGGGGCTCTCCAGCCTATCCTCTAATATCAAAGCCACCTGCATGTACCTGCCTGAAAGTCCCTGTGCTTCTGCCAAGGCTGGAGGTAGGGCTCAACCACTGGCTTCCAGCTGAATTTGGCAGCTGCTGTCTCTGCCTCCTGTGCGAAGGGCTCTTCATCCAGCCCATCCAGCCCATGCAGCTCCAGGCACAACAGCATCTGCAGAGCAGTGTTACTGCAAGAACTGGAACTGCACCCAAAGTGAGGGCCTGGCCTCCTGTCCATTGCTGGAAATCTGCTAGCTTAGCTCAGTCCCTGTGACATTTTGTGTGACATTGCCGTGCCAAAAGATTACATAGGAAAATATCCTTGAAAGGTGCCTCTTGGAGAGGTCTAATGCACAGAAAGGATGACAAATTGTCCAAGTCTTCCTGTTTTCACTCAGGAGGAAGCTTAAAGTGCAAGGGAGACACACCATCTCCTCCAGCTGTCCCCCAGCATGGCAGGGGGCTGCAGTATCTGCCTTTGGCACCTTGGCAAGGCACTGGGAGCAGGTCCCAAAAGAGACCACAAGAAAGCACAGGTGCTGAAAAACCTGTCTTTCCTAGATGAGAGGTAATCCAAGCAGGACCTCACCTCCAGTGGGAGTTAAAGTTGAAACAGAGGTATTTACTCAAATGACTGCTAAAAGTCCATGTGCTTATACCACTGAAACCCACCACCACCACCACTTTTCTCTCTCTTTCTCTATCACTTGCCTCCATGAGGGACCCAGAACTTCAGGAAAAAATTCCTCATACTCTCTTTTTGCCACAGACTGCCTACAGCATGAGAGAAGTCAGGCAATCACCTTGTCACTTCTCACATCCCCAGTCAATTATATGAGAGAAGAGCCATTCACTGGTTTCCATCTTCAGTTTTGTGATGCTCCCTGTAAGCCATAGATCCTGACTCGATGACCAACAAGGGGAGGCTGGTGGGGAATGTGAAGTTCAAGGGCAGCCTTGACTTCAGTGACCATGAAATGGTGGAGTTCAAGATCCTTAGGGCAGTGAGGAGGCACACAGCAAGCTCGCTACCCTGGGCTTCAGGAGAGCAGACTTCGGCCTCTTCAGGATCTGTTTGCCAGAGTACCGCTGGATGAAGCCCTGGAGGGAACAGGGGCCCAAGAAAGCTGGTTTACTCAAGGATCACCTCCTCCAAGCTCATGAGTGGTGCATCTCAGCAAAGAGGAAGTCAGGTAAAAATGCCAGGAGGCCTGCATGGATGGACAAGGAGCTCCTGGACAAACTCAAACACAAAAAGGAAGCCTACATAGGGTGGAAGCAAGGACAGGTAGCCTGGGAGGAATACAGAGCAATTGTCCAAGCAGTCAGGGGTCAGCTTAGAAAAACTAAAGCCCTGATAGAATTAAATCTGTCCAGGGATGTCAAGGGCAACAAGAAAAGCTTCTATAGGTACATGGGTGATAAAAGGAAGACTAGAGAAAGTGTGGGCCCTCTATGGAAGGAAACAGGACACCTGGTTACCCAGAACATGCAGAGGACTGGGGTACTCAATGAATTTTTTGCCTCAGTCTTCACTGGCAAGTGCTCCAGCCACACTGCCCAAGATGCACAAGGCAAAGGCAGGGACTGAGAGAATGAAGAACCACCCACTGGAGGAGAAGATCAGGTCTGAGACTATCTAAAGGGCCTGAAGTTGCACAAGTCCATGGAACCTGATGAGATGCATCTGCAGGTACTGAGGGAACTGGCAGATGAAGTGGGTAAGCCACTATCTGTCATATTTGAGAAGTAATTGCAGTCTGGTGAAGTTCCCACTGACTGGAAAAGCGATAATATAACCCTCATTTTTCAAAAGGGAAAAAAAGAAAACTCAGGGAACTACAGGCCAGTCACTCTCACTTCTGTGCCTGGCAAGACCATGGAGTGGGTGCATGCTAGGGCACATGGAAAATAAGGAGGTGATTGGTGACAGCCAACATGGCTTTGCTAAGGGCAAATCGTGCCTGATAGATATGGTGACCTTCTACGACAGGGTTACAGCATTGGTAGATAAGGGAAGAGCAACAGACGTCATATACCAGAATGTGCAAAGCATTTGACACTGTCCTGCATGAGATCCTTGTCTCTAAATGGGAGAGATGTGGGTTTGATGCATGGAGCACTTGGTGAATCAGGAATTGGCGGGGTCAATGGCTAACTTGTGGTCAATGGCTCAATGTCCAAGTGGAGAGTAGTGACAAGGGGTGTTACTCAGGGGTTGGTGTTGGGAGCAGTGCTGTTTAACATCTTTGTCACCAACATGGACAGTGGAAAAGAGTGTACTCTCAGCAAGTTTGCTGATGTGGTGCGGTCGACATGCTGGAGGGAAGGGATGTCATCCAGAGGGATCCGACAGGCTTGAGAGGTGGGCCTGTGCAAAACTCATGAAGCTCAACAAGGCCACGTGCAAGGTCCTGCACATGAGTTGAGGCAATCCTAAGCACAAATACAGGCTGGGTGAGGAGTGGATTGAGAGCAGCTCTGTGAAGAAGGACTTGGGGTTGATGAGAAGCTCAACATGACCCTGCAATGTTTTCAGCCCAGAAAGCTGACTGTCTCCTGGGCTGCATCAAAAGCAGCGTGAGCAGCAGGTCAAGGGAGGGGTTTCTACCCCTCTACTCTGCTCTCGTGAGACCCCACCTGTAGTGCTGTGTCCAGCTCTGGGACCCCCAACATAAGAAGGACACAGACCTGCTCAAACAGGTCCAGAGGAGGCCATGAAGATGCTCAGGGGGTTGGAGCACCTCCCCTGTGAGGACAGGCTGAGAGAAGAGTAGGCTCTGGGGAGACCTTAGAGCAGCCTTCCAGTACCTAAAGAGGTCCTACAAGAAAGTTGGAGAACAATTTTTTACAAGGGCATGAAGTGATAGGTAATGGCTTAAACTGAAAGAGAGTAGATTTAAATTAGGTGCAAGAAAGAAATTCCCCCCTGTGCGGGTGGTGAGGCCCTGGCACAGGTTGCCCAGAGAAGCTGTGGCTGCCCCCTCCCTGGAAGGGTTCAAGGCCAGGCTGGACGGGGCTTTGGGCAACCTGGGCTAGTGGAAGGTTCCCTGCCATGGCAGGGGGGTTGGAACTAGATGGTCTTTAAGGTCCCTTCCAGCACAAACCATTCTATGATTCTATTATTTTTTTATCTCATGTTCATGAAAACACCTTCTCCAGAGGAAAGGCTGTACCTATAAGTAAAGACTCTTCAGGGGCAAAAGTTCTGCATACAATCTCTCTAGCAACAGGAAGAAATGCACAAAATAGTAGTTATTGTCACACAAGTCCCCATGAGGAACCTGTCAGCATAGTCAGCCATGATATGCACAGTTGCAGTCAAGAATGTGTAAGAAAATTCTTTCAAGTAAATAAAAGTTATAGAAGTTGCAATTATCTTTGAGTGTTTGTAGGTGTTAGCATGGGTGTACCAGTTAGCGTCATGGTCACACTGAAGCCATCCCTGTATATTATGGAACATTACTTTTGAACACCATTAACAATTCTCACCAAAATACTTATAAAAGTTTAGTGGTAAACATTAAGAAGCAGATGATGATTACTCCCATCATCTCTTATTTCAGATATAAAAGTGGTTACACTGAATCTTAACAAGGCAAAGAATATTCAAGCTCCTGTGCAAATAAGTGTACCACTTCTCCACGGCTTTTTTATAGTTAGTAATTGGAGTTGGCCAAATTATTTGTCAGGAATAACATGTTGGCTTCATTCAGCCCTTCCCCCTGTTTGTGAATAACCCTCAAGCAGACAGGAGGAGGTCTGGAGTTTTTACAGCAATCTTCACCACCTGAGAAAACGTGTCTGTACTTGTCTAAGGACAAAACCAGAGGATATTGAAGGCTGGCAGCGTGGAGATGAGAGCACTGTAACAGCATGTTGGCTATGCCATGCTTGGAGTCACTGGAAACATGGGGAGAGAGAGACACTCTATCATAGACAGGGCAGATGGAGTCTGGGGAAAAAGCAGCATCCATGAGAGGTTTGGTTTGGCTATTTGCTCTCTCTTTACCATAGCATGTACTGGAGATCACTTGGTATCATTCTTGCTCTGGGTGACTTTCACCCAGAACAAATTGCTGCTTGACATGACAGTCACTTAACTAAAGACGTTTCCTTTCATTCACAGTGAAAAAGCTAAATAATTGTTCAGTGTTAAGGTAACTCACTTCTTCTCACTCATGTCTTGTTCTTGCTCACCAAAGGGGCTCACACTGCCCATCTTCTGTCCCTGCTCATTCCCATTCAATCTCATTGATATTCTGATTGGATTTGATATCCCTGCTGTTTTCCCAGCAAGGCACCAAATTATTACTCTCTACCAAGCATGTTATTACTTTCTCTGATGCTTCCTCTTATGTCTATTAGACGCCTTCTGACCAAAAAGCATTCATATGGAAAAGTTAGATCCTAAATTGCAATGCTGGTAATCAAAGGGGTATCAAATCTCAGTTTACCAGTGTTGTGCAGGGAAATCTGAAAATAGCCCAAGAAACTTTGCTGAGCCCTAGAGGACCTGTAATTTTTAATGGTGTACATTAAATAACCTTTTCAATGTCAGAGGCTTCAGGAGTTATGATTTCTATATAACAGCCAGCTTAGAACACAGTATTTTCACTGGAATTTGTGGAAATAACTTTGTGTTGTATTTGACTGCAGCTATTATTTACACATAGCTTTATGATAAGATGGGAGACATTCAAGGAGCTAGAGAAGTATCCTGGAAACTGCTTCACCTCCTGGGAGCTTTCCCCCAAACATCTTGCTTTGTGATTTGCGTTCTCCTGTTGAAAATTCTGCACCATCTTAAATTAGCTCATAGCATGTCTCCTCCCAAGTGAGTATGATCAGATGACCAGGGTCAAAGATTCCTTTCTCATAAAATTATGTCCAGTTGGGAAGTTTATCAACAGCATATGCAGGTAATAACAGTTCTGCTCCTAATGCTCACATACACACACAGCTCCACATGCGAACATCCAAGCCCATTTGTTTGAAGCAGATCTGAGAGAAACATTATTCCTAGAGTGGTTCAACTCACCCGTTTCTGAAGAAGCCTTTTGAAAACAGCATTTCATGCTTGCAATCCGAATCCATTTACACACTTAATAGATTATAATGTATTTTCTGAGCCAAGAGTTATCAGCGTTTGTGCTTGTAGCTGGTGATGAGTGCAAAGTGATAAAGCTTGGGTAAAGTTCTTAAAGTCAGGGCTAAATTAAGCTGAGTCGTCACATATATGTTGTGGAGTCAAAGTGCATGTGCCAGTGGTTTCTCTGGTTCCGCTGATACGGGGTAAATTCCTTGAAGCTGTGCAGCCAGTTAGGTGACTTGAACATTTTTGTTCTGAAGATCCTATTAGACCATGGGAAGATTTCCTTAGGAAATATCCCTAGGAACTGCAGGCAAGAGAGGTTGAGTGGATCCTTGCTCCATGCCACATTGTATTCCCTGTCAGTGCAATGATTTGTGATGGGAATAAAGCCCTTTCCAGCTTGCTTGATGTGGAAACTCATTCCTGTGTGAGGGGCTGGCAAAAATCCCACTGGCCACTTTGGGGTAATTTAAAGCCTCTGCCGTTGTGCTGATCCTCTCTCTGGGATGAGTGTCACCGCTACTGATTCGGTTCAGTATGGCCAATTTCCACACTCTGGACACTGGGATCAAGTGGGTTGTTAAGGAAAGTAATTCCTCAGCAGATGCCCTTCCTGGAGGAAGGATTCCATACTTGTGTTCTAATGACTCATTTGGCTTGGGACTAACAACCTGTCTGGACCAGAATATTTTGTCTGGAGAAACGAGCCATCACTTTTAATGGTTCCTCCCCTGGCTGTGGATCTATTTGAAGCACTTTCTCCATCACACATGAGGAGGAGGCCATTACCCAGTGCAGCTCCCACTTCTGCTGACCTGGCTGTCCACGTCATGGCTTTCCAGGAGATTTTCCCCATTCTGCATCCTCTGCCATAACAGTCTGCCAGGTGGCAATAGTGAAGGTCTGAGAAGGTGAAATGACACCAGTGGAGGTCTCACCCTTCCAGGCAGAAGCTGCTTTTCATGAGCTGGCATTTTCTTCAGCACTGAAAGCTGTGTGGCAGAGAATGTGCCTTGGCTAAACTTCTGGGAAATCAGGTTCTGAAATATTTGCAGGAAAATGGATACATTAATAAATTTTATCCGAGCTTTCCATTTTCTGAGAAGGAAAGCTATGATTCTGATCATGAATATTAATAATTTGAGGGCAGGAGATTAAGAGGCTGCCTTCGGGTGCCCAAAGTCTGTATCCTGGTGCAGGCAGGGAGAACGAGGCCAGTGCAGTCACCCTGAATTTCCCCATCCTATACCCCACTGCCAGCAAAGAGGGGCACAGTTTGGTCCTGGGTGCCTTTGCAGCTCTTTCAAGCTGTGCAACCTAAAATAGCATGAATTAACATTGCTGTAAGCTGAACTAGGGGAGTCTTGTTTTATTTCTTTGTATTGGTGAGCATGTAACAAACAGTCCCATTGTTTTTCTTGCAACCAGGGCCATGTCATCCCCCATCCTCCCTAAGACATCCCATCCAGCTTTCACTCATACTTCTGGAGCATTCCCAGTATGTCAAGAGTTCATTAAAATTAACATCAGCTCATTAAAGTTAACATCAGCTTCAGTGCAAAGGCTGCCTCGGTCAGGTCTTACAAGCTCATGATGCAGGTGTCCTGGGCATCCAGGATTAAATGCATTACCTTTATCTGCTGCTGGTTAACATCATCCTTAGCTGCCATGGGACAGAGCAGCTCAGACTCTATGCAGCGTGGCAACCTCTTCCATCATCTCTCCAAACAGAGCACTCATTTAATACTTCTGCTTGTTTTACTCCATCATTGCTGATTTCATCACTGCTGTCTGCTGAAGGATTTGGTTGATTTGCCAGACCTACTTTTAGTCCTGATACATTTTTTAATCTTTCCTGGATTTTTTGTTAGCCTGGTAGCTACTGCTATCTGATAGGCATCTTTAGCCTTCCTTAGCTATAACCAATCTCTTAATATTTATTTATCATCATTAACCTCAGCTCCCTTCTTCCTTTCTGGTAGTGAAGTACTACTAATAATAGTAATATCATTTATGATTATTAGTGTTACACAATGCTTTTTATCCCCCAGCCTTAGTAAAAGCGTTTTGCAGTGTTCAGGCTAGTATGCAGGGGTGTATCCTGTGACTCACTGCACATTTAAACAAAAGGAAGTGGCTGAAGTGTTCAAATTTTCTGGCTTTCAAATGTCATAGAATATTTTGAAATAACATCAAACCTTACTTCTGCTGTTCTGAGTGACCGAGGGCTCCCTGAGGACTTAATTCTGCCTTAGGTGACGTTTTACTTGGGAACATCATTTTCCTGTGTTTTTTGGGGGTTTGGGGGTTTATTTTATTTTATTTTATTTGTTAGTTTTGGTTGGTTTTTTTTTTCCTAAGAAACTTAAAATTTAAAAAATTATTCTTTTCTTTGCTCCTGGTAGCATTTTCTGATGTTAAATTCCTTGGAGAAGTGCAAACAAACAAAGTCTTATCTAAATAATGAATGAAAACCTTATTAACCTACATGGAAATCAACCAGCTAACTCAGGGATAAAACAACTGCCCTAGTTTAGGTGTAAACATCGGGGAAAAAAAATTTAAACCTGCTAGAAACCAAAGAGGTTTTTACATATGCGTAGGCAGTGGTAAGCAGGACAGAGGCAGAGCTGGGGAATAAAACAAGGACCAGTTTATGGGTGGACACTGGGGGCAAAGAGTGCTTCAGCCCTACAGATCTGGGCTGTGCTGCTAGCGGACAGCCACTGTCCCAAGCTCACCCCAGTGCCGGGTGCCCCATTGAGCCCATTCCCTTGTCCCTGCAAGACCATGTACCCCAAGGAGGCAGAGGAAGCTGCCCTGGGTAAGTGCTGGGACACAGATTTGGGAAGAATTTGCCATTTTCTTAGAAATGGATCAACTTTATCATATTTCTGTGTGTTTACTCTGAAAGGAGTTACTACCAGCAGGATCCTCAGTGAAGTGCAGAGGACATTCAATACTTCCCGGCTACCTGGGCCAATGCAACTGTCATTATGATCTCAGAAATTAACACATCAGTCTCCTGAAAACCCTTCAGAGAGCCCAAATCTTGATGAAGATGCCCTTAGAAAGGAAGTTCTATCACCCATATGCAGAACACTTTGCAGGGTCTGGGCCAGAGCGTGTAGTTTCCATAGCAAGATTACTTGAATCTCAAGGAAAGGTGAAATTGCTACAAACAGCAGCTACATCGACCTCCGTGCCCCCAAACGTTTCACATACTGTGCCTGTTTACCATCAGACTTCCCAGACAATGTCCTCCTCTGAGAAGGATGTCACACAGTCCCTCTCAAATGGATATACTCAGCTGAGGAAGCTAGAGTGCGTGCTCATAATAATTTTTCTGGCATTTTTTTTCCTTCCCATGGCTAGTTTGTCAAACAACCTCACAAACACAGTTTTATGACAGAGCTCTACCATGAAGACTCTTTGATACATATTCATAGCAGATTCTTGGCTTATCTCTGAGCAACATTCACACATGCTGCTTACTAGAGCTGTTGTTTTTTTAAATGCTTAACATATAAAAGTTTAATCACAAAGTTGCTTAATGTTTGTTTCTTATGAAAAGCATTATTATTGCTCAACAAAATTCTCTAGAGGTTTTTCATATATACAGTGCTGCTTGGTATGAGTTGAATTCAGATCAAGTGTACTGAGAAAGAGCGCTGCTAGGGTCCCGCTCACCAGGGCTTCCCAAGGTCAAATATTAGGTGAAAAGCTATTGATGGGACAACATGACATGAGCCAGAGGAACTGTGTGCATCTTCCAGCAACATACTGGAAGATATTTCCTTCTTAATAATAATGACTGGGATGTGGGGCTAAATATAACTTTTCTGTAGCAGAGTAGGTGCTAAGACCTCTTCTGGAGCCCAAAGAACAGATGAACCAAGAAATAAGCCCTTGAGTAGCTGGGAAGGGATAGGTAACAGCAGAAGGAGTTTGTCTGCTGGAAGACAATTTCTGATTAGGCTCTGCCTAGAGTCCGTGCAGGCTCAAGCAGCGAAGCGCTGCTCAGTGCACCGGGCAGAGAGGAATACTTGCCTTCACAAATATTAACCAGCGCCCTGCCTCCTAGAAACCAAGCAGGCTGTTACATATGCAGACCTTTTCTTGTATTTCCAGGGAAATACAGCAGCCTGGTGGCTGCTGCTAGAACTGCTGCGGCGGCCTGAGGGCAGGTGTAAGCAGCAGGAGGCTGCGAGGAGCAGGCGGAGGAGGGTGGCTGTAGCACCAGGGAAGTCACAGCAAGGGATGCTGCAGCCCCTGGGGTCTGAGAAACACAGGAAAGAGACATATCCTGGGCATGCTTAGTGTGGACAGGGGATTTATCACTGCAATACAGGAAAGCCAGATTATAGACTGTGTCCAGCAAAGCTCTGAAGGGCTCCCAGTGCTGCTGGGTGCATCTAGATCTATGTGACTGCATCCTCCATAGATGCTTAAAATAACGTTGCACCTTCGGAGGGAAGGATGGTTGCTGCAGATTGCTGACATGAGCAAACAGGCTTTCACCTCCTCTTAGCCAGCAGGTACATGATTATATGGAGGAAAAACTCAGCCAGGCCTATCCACAGAGGAAACAAAGGCAGGAGAGGATTACTCATGCTGCAGTGGTTGGGATGCTGTGTGCTCCATGATGAAAGCACCCAACCGTGGGTCAAAGGGACTGAGAGTCCAGAGGAGGGAAAAACTCTCTTTCGACCCCACTAACGTGTTCCCATGACTCTGCATGAAGCAATGCTGAGGTAGACAGACACCAAAGTACTCTGGGGCTTGCTACAAAGAACTCCATTACTGTTGCATAGGTGGTAATAGTGGCCTTGGAGGGGTCTTAGCTAAACTTTTCAGTTTACGCACAGAAGTGCAGTCCCCATAGATAGGGAGAAGGACATGTGACCTGTGAGGAAAGACTGAGGTAGCTGAGATGGCTTGGTTTGGCAAAAAGCAGGAGACTAAGCGGGAGGTCTGACAGCAACCTTTGCTTGAAAAGGAGTTATAAAGACAGTGCAGCCAATTTCTTCGACAACAGACCAAGGGATAATGGCCACATATTGCAATTTAGGAGGTTCAGGTTGGACATTAGGAGGAAATTGTTCCCTGGTATGGTGGTGAAGTCCTGGCACAGGTCACCAGAGAGGCAGGGAACCTGCCCTTTGACAGCTAAATTGTCCTAGGCTAAACTAAATGCAGAAGCAGTGACCAGATCTAGTGTTGGTGACACCCATGCTGTGACCTCTCAGGGTCCCTTCCAGCACAGACTTCCAGGAAAAAGGGATCCGAGAGCCATTCCTATGGGTAAGAGGTTTCTTGTCAAGAAAGGTGGTCCAGAGCAGACAAAACATCATCAGAAGTGTGATGCCCATTTAACCTCTCCTCCCAGCTCCAATATTAATTTCTGATGTCAACAGTTACCCCTCCACTGGCCTAGCAGCTTGTCTGCCTGTGGGAAGAAGGTTGATAATGGCAGAGTAAATTCTTAGTAGTATTTACTTCCTTTGCATGATATCCCGGAAGAGAAGAAGGACAAACAACCTACAGAGCAATTCCTTTTTTGGCGCTCCACCAACCCAATGTGTTGCCCATGCCTAAACACAGTCCACAGGGTGATCTGCTGTGCCACAAATGCATGGTCTGATGGATACTCACATTCTGGTTTCTTCTCCTACTTTCTTTCCACCATGCACACGCTGGAAGTGTGTCTCTGCCCCATTTCTACGAGGGACTGGGAAGTCGCCACTCTCCAGGGGCCCCATCTATGTTGTGCTTGCAGCACCTAGCCCATGGCACCCACTCTTTGCTGGTCACCCAGCTACTGCCTTCAAATGGAATATAAGATGCAGACATAAAAAAAAGCTGAGTAAAGCTGTCATATTACAAACATGCTCTGAGACCTTAAGAAAGAGGGTGGAAGACCAAGTTTTAATAATAAAGCAAGAGATATAAATAATGAAGCAGCAATCTAGCTGTTTCTTGACATCTTGTTGGGTGGTGCTACATTGCTGTCTGCTGCAGAAGTCTGGAGTGGGACTTTACAATGTGTTCAGCTGCCAGATCCCAGGATCTCAGCCACAGAACAGCTTTAATGAAAATGCCCTTCCAAAGTGAACGTGCAAATTGAACCAAGTTTCTGAGAGGAGCTGGGTCAAAGGCACTTCTCCACAGCATGAGATGCATTGCATAATTCCTGTCAAGTCATTGCCCTCCTCCTTCCCATCTGCTTCCCCGCTCCCTCTGCCTCTGTCCTCTGCACACCCTGTCCTCTCACAGCAGCAGAGTCCCCAGCATACCCCAGCCTCCTCCCCCAGGGCTCCTATATGCAATGCTCATTTGATTATTATGTATGTGACCTCTCATGTCCTCAAGCTATTCATGTGCTTTGGCTGAAGGGTAGGCACAAGAGGGAGCTTTTGCCAGGCATCTGTGACCTTTCTCATGGCCTGAGCTTTAAGACATTAAAAAACAAAATGTCTTTTGCTAATGAGCTGATCCTGGGCTGGAAGAACAAGTCATCTCTACTCCTCTTGCCTCCCCCTCCCTCAGCCCCCAACCAACTCCTGTTGGAGCTGTTGGCGAGTTGCTGGGCATTAGCATGGTGACACAAGGACTGGTGAAGATCCCAGGCCAGGTTGCCCTGCAGAGACATGATACAGTGCACGGGGTTGGTAAAAGGGCTAGAAGTCTCAGCAGACAGCTTGCAAAGTCTTTTTGTTTTTCTTTCCAATGATAACTAACGACTCTCAGCCCTTCCAAAACAAAATGGCTTGGATGTCAGGGCCACCTCCATATTACTGTGAGGCTCGGGAGACAGGAGAAGGAGGTTGGACACAGGAGTTCACCTTGTGGAAGAACTCAAATGTCTCATTTTCCTCATTACTCTTCTTGAGGATTTTAACCTGATGTAAACAACCTCAGCCCTTCCAGAAATGAAGACAAGCAATAGAGACCTTTGAGGATGCTGGAAGTCATTTATGAAGTAGGATGAGTCACTCTGTGTTTTGTGGCTTCCCAAACTTTTTGTGTTGTAGTGCCATAAGTCCAAGTAAATCTTACAGGCCAGCACTGTGGGCATATTTCTGATGTTCTTTTCAGAGCTGAAGTAAACAATAGCCGTTCAGCCACCAAAACCCAAAAGACTTCCCAAATTGAGAAATCAAGTAACTCACTCCCAAAGTGTAGTGACTGTCAGGCAAGAGCCCTGTAAGGACTGTGTCATGATGCTAATGTCAAGGAGAGCAAGAACTACACAGACTGTGATGGTGAAAGGGTCTGAGTGTGATGCACAACATGGGTCTTTATTGGCACACACAGTTTCACCATTTATCCCTGTTTGCTAGGACAATGTTTTTCAGCCTCCTTTAAAAATGTGTGGCATCTGCAGAGGCCAGTGTGTGGCATGGACCAGAGGGGCAATCAGTCATGTTTTCCCTCGCAACACAAGTATGAGCGACCCACATAACCTGTCCAGCCCAGGGAGCTAAGAGGAACAGATGGGACCCATGACCCATCTTTGTAGAGAGGTTGGTGCTGGTCTCTTCTCACAGGTGATTAGTGACAGAACAAGAGGGAACGGCTTTAAACTGCAACAGGGGAGGGTCAGACTGGACAGTGGGAAAAAATTTTCACAGAAAGCGTGGTCACAGAGTGGAACAGGCTGCCCAGGGAGGGGGTGGAGTCCCCATCCCTGGGTGTGTTTAAGGGCCATTTGGATGAGATATTGGGGGATGTGGGGTAGGGGAGAACTTTGTAGAGTCAGGCTGAGGGTTGGACTTGATGATTCCGTGGGGCTTTTCCAACCTGAATGATTCTGTGATTCTGTGATTTTATGATCTGTAGTAGGAGTGGTCTTAAGAGGAACTGACACTGTGTCATAAGTCAGCTACATCCCAGAGAGGTGTGAGCATTGCATGGCCCTCATGGAAACTGCACTTCATCCCATCACCCTGACAAACAGTCTGGCTGCTGCCCTGATGCTCGTGGTTGACCCTCTGCACCCTTCATGCAGCCCCCAAGCAAAGCTGTGATGAGAAAACTCAGTGAAGGGGAACCTGCAGCACTTGTCCTTGCAGAGGTGGAAAGAGACCATATTCAGATATCTTTTCCAGATGCTGGGAGCCAAGTATACCTCCTTCCTCCTCCTTGCTGTCAACACCTAGGAAATGCCTTGATTTCAAGCATTACTAGAATGCTTTTTTTATGTTTGACTTGCTCTTCCAAGTTGATTGCTCTTAAATGATTGGGTTTTCTTGTGTTACCCAGTATTGAAGACAAAACTCAGGGCTCCTAGAAACTAGTGTACGTTGTTGACCAAGCTGCCATGAGGGTTTTATTCCATGGCACAAGGGTTCCACAGTGCACTGGTAGATGTGACATTCTTCCCACAAAGGCAGAGATGTTCAGACAATATCACATATACCGTACTACTACTGAGTCCCCAGCTACAGTGCTCTGTGCTGGTGAATGTGTCATTAAGGTGCCTGACCCTCTGCCCCAGCTGTAGTATCTGATAGCTTTGCTTCTTCAGCTGTGCTCTAGTTTTCTTTAGAAGACATCTACCCACATGATGGAAAACTTTCATGGATGGCTGCAAAATTGCTCTGCAGAGATCATCTGCTGAGTAAAAGGTGCTATGGGGACTAGATCATGAAGATCTGAGGATGGCTGAGTCCAAATACTTCAGGTCAAGCCCTTCCCAGAACTCTTATACATCTGCAACATAAGCTCTTTGTCCCTGTGCAAAAAAAACAACAATCTGGCCTTGAAATTCTTGCTGCTGAACAACCCTGAGCCAAGACCTTGGAGGCAGTGTAGGGAAAAGCCCTTGATTGCCTGGAAATACCCCTTCTGCTTCCTCCCAGAGTTTTTTTGCACTTCAGCTTGCTTCTGCTGCTCAGCGAATCCATTTTATTAACAGTTCTTCATAAAGCCTGGCAGCATCTGAAAGACTGCAATGTTTGCCTCTGAATATCAATAAGTAGCCGCCTTTCCAGCCTAGGGAAGATTTGAAGGAAGAAAGGGTGAAGCTCTGAGGATCAGTGATCAATGCCAGACCCATGGGGAGCCTGAGTTTAGGAGATTTGTTATTGAAATATTAACTACATTCTCGCCCAGAGTGGGCTGAGCAGGAGCTCTGAGCTACTATGCAAAGCTGCCAGGCAGCTGGGAGGGTTGCAAAGTGTTGGGTCTCCCATCATGACATGCACTTCAGTGCCAGCAGCATCCCTGGGGCATCTCCTCCTACCACCCCCTGATGCCAGCACCCATGGCTGTGGCCAGCTGGGTCTGCCATGCATAGAAACAGGTCTTTTCTTCTCACATTTTTTTCCAGGTGAAATGTTGGCAGAATTAGAGGTGAAATGGCCCTTCCTTCTGCAATAGAAAAGAAGACAGGGTCAAGGACATTAATCTAAGCAATGGTCAGCTTGGTTTCAAGCTCCTGTTGGTTGGGCTTAGCTCCAAGAGCCTTTCAGGATTTAGGAGGTCAATGGAGGCATGACAGAAGTGGGGATGGGCAGGAGATGCATATGAATGTTTTTTTGATGCAGTGTGTGTTTGTTTTGTAGAAAAGACCTTTCCCCCCCCGCCCCCCAGAACACATTGGTTTCCATGAAATATTAATGGAAAAACAGTTTCTCTGGTCTAGGAGAAAACTTTCAATAAGCAAGTGACAGAACCACAACAACATGTTGCCTGGTGCTTGGGACATTGACGCAGGACTCAAGAGACCTGAATTCTACTCCCCCAGAAGGGACTAGAGCACAGAGCTCCTACTACATGACAAATCCCCTGCACAAGATACTTGCTTTTTAGGTTGGCTCCCTAGCACATTGGTTTTGACCCGAGATCCCATCCCAGACCTTGGCAGTCTTCCCAGTTCAGGTTTAATGGAGACTTTCCAGCAAGACATTTCACTTTTGACAAAAATAAACAAACAAGGCTGGCAAAAAAATATTTAATTTAGCAAATTCCCTGTTCAGCCTGTTGGCTGACTCCATCATATCCAAAATCTACTTCTGTTCCTGCAAATAAAGCCTGCAGGCATCCTGCTTTGGCTAGCTACAGAGCTGCTTGTACCTGTACTTCCAAATGGGTAGAGCTATAGCAATTAGGCATCTGGTTCTTCTGAGCTGCTGGTAACCCTGGGCTCCTGGGGGTAAGGATGCCCTGCTAAGCCTCTCTGCAGAGGAATGATTTGAGCTTAGTCCTGGACTGCAGAGTCCACTTGGTCAAGATGGAACAACCCGGAGGTGATGGAGAAGCTCAGGAGCAACCCCTTGGGGAGCAGCAAACAGACTGTCCTTGCTCACCTCTCTCTGAATACTTGCTGACTTCCAGTCACTGATCTCCTGGTTTGAAGGACTCTGGCAAGAGAGGAAGGAGGCCCAGATGACACCAGCAGCACTGCTACAGTGGGATGAGTCCTTAGGGAGACAGGGACTAGGAGCTACAGGTACCAGGCTGGTCCTTATTGTCACAAACACATCTGCAGGGCTGCTTCAGGTCATGTCAGCTCAAACCAGTACCTGCTCCCTCCTGTGCCAGGGAGGGGGACTCATGGAGAAAGTGCTTGTGCCAACTGTCTGTGTCACCTGGAATAATCCCAGTGTCCCACTTAGGGCAGCTCCAGGTCCACATGTCTCTGCTGGAACAGGACACTGGGATGGCACAATGGGGATGTGATGTTTCTTGCTTTGCCCATGTTACTAACACCACACTGCAGAAGTGTTATGAAAGCATCTTCCTTTCAGGCTCTTTATTAACTTTTTACATCTTCCTTATGTCAGACAATGAAAATCAATGCAGTCAGGTTTGTTCTTACTGGGAGCTGCTTCCTCCTTTAGTCCCTTCAAGCTCCAAATTGTAGTCTCCTATGCAGCTAGAAAGATTTTCTCCTTTATCAGTGGCTCCCTACACTGGAATTTTGTCTGAACATTGTGGAGGCCTTTCCCAACATCTAAGGATGAAAAATAGATACCAAGAGCAATTTGGCAACACCTAAATGCACTGTGTTGGAAAGGGTGAAGTGCCAAAGCACTGTAGTTTAAAATTGCAAAAGGCCTCAGGGAGGATCAAGAAATGGAGGAGATAGTAGACATGGAAATATCTAGAATGCTACACGGAGAACATAGAATAGAAGAGCAAGTAGTAAACACAGAGAAAATAATGCCTCAAACACTGTTATCAAGGACTGGGATATGGGCACAGGACTGGACATGCTTGGATTTGTGATGATCAGTGATGGGCATAACTCCTGTGCTGCCTGCTGCACTCAACATGTGGTGGAAGAGCTTCAGCACTTCTTTCTGCCACCTGCTGCTGCTGCTGGGTCACCCACACTGACACTACAGGTGATGGAAACCTTTGGAGGGTCATTGTTTCCAGGAACTGGACCAGCCTTTCCTGAAACAGCCTCATGCTAATCTGTCTCCCCAACAGCACCAAAAAAAAAAAGGAATCTAATAGCAGAGTTTAGGCTAACTATATTTGGATAAGGAGAGGCAGTGGCAGTGGCCTGCTTCCTCTTCCCTCTCCATGTCAGTCCTGCTCCTCATCCAGAGCATGCACACTGCCAAAATGTCACTTGCTCCAGCTGAGTCTGCTTCTCCATCAACAAAGGAGAGAGATCAATTCCTTGCACAATCAAGTGAGGTACCTCCCCACACAACATGGTTTTCCCCGGTTTTTGGAATGTCTAAAGCATCCCCGGCTGCCGCGTTGCTGTGCTCTCCCTGTTTCTAAGAACAGACAGCGTGAAGAAACATCAAAGGGGACTTTCCAGTCTGCACTTCCTAAAACATAGCACTAGGCAACAGCAGATGGGAGCTGGCATTATTAAATATGCATAACCTCACGGATCACAAGGTAGCACTTAGCTATCCTCTAATTAAAAGGCAGCTGCTTCCTAATACAGTGGAAAAAGCCTGCTAGAAGACACTAGATTTTCCCTGCATGACTGATGATTGATGAAGAGCCCTGTAGCTTTTTCCTGTCCAGCTCAGAGATGCCAAAGGGACCCTTCAACTTTCTTCATCTTCCTTCCTTCCTCAGAGATGCTGAGGATCTCTGCTCAAGAGACCTTCCAACCAGTCAGAACACTGGGATCTCATTTGATTTGCTAAGCCAGTACTGAATAGGTTAATGCTCAGAATAGGTGGAAGCACTTTTGGACATTCATGCCAGCTGTAGAGCTGCTTCCTGAACAGAAGAGCTTGGAATGAATAAAAGAAATATTGTTGCACTGAATCAGTCCCTCTAGCAATGAGCTCTGGCTTCCCACTGGTTATTTTCGTTAATTAATTACATTTGTATTCATGGAACATGCATGCGTTGTCCCAATCATGGTCCCACTATGCTGGGGTCTGAACAAACAGACAAAACAAGACAGCTCCTTCTCCAAAGAACTTCAGGTATGGAAAAAAGAGATGAGATGACTGCAGACAGTGAGCTACTGGGTACAGTGAGATTGTCGTGGCCTGGACAGAGCTGTGATCTGAACATATTTTGGGGTACCACTGTGGTACTGCATGCCAGTGTGATGCCAAAGGTGCCTTTTGCATCATCCCCATATGCCTGGAATACAGAAAGCCCAAGTGGATCCTCAGAGTGATTTTCCTCTAGAGGACATTGGCTCAGCTGGGAGAGACAGGGCTTTCCCCCCATGCTCAGCACCCTCTTTTTCCTTAATGCAAAAAGCAAGTGGTGAAGGAAGCGTTGCACCAACTTTTAGGACCTTGGCACTTCAGTGCTGACCAGAGCCCAGGGGTGCTACCCAGAACATCCCTCCTTGCCCCCCATCAATGAGCCTTCCAGAGGACAGAGCAGGTTTGAGACCCTATGGGAGGGAACTGCATACAGGTTCTCATGCTCAGCACTATCCTCTACGGCACTGTAGGATCAAAGAGACACTGACTCACAGTCAGCAAGACGCAGATTGCATGTTAAGTGGCAGCATACAGCTCCCAAATGAAGCTTCCTCTTAACAAGAACGGAGTCATTAGGGATGAGCCAGTTATTTATGCTACAGAAGAACAGAGACGATGCTGAGATAATATTTGGAGGTGCTTCCCATTCTAGCAATAATGAATCACAGTCTCTCCCCTGCCTCCCACTTTTTTGCCCCAGTTGCCAGCCCATAGCTGAGAACCTTTTCTGGTGGCTGGTGAAGCTTTTGTGCCCCACTGCCCTCTTCCACCAGCCATGAAATAATGCCTAAAAAACAGGCATGGGAGAGAGGGACAGGGAGAGAGAAAAAAAATCAACCTCGAATCATATATATTTTTAATGTGAAAAATTAAGAAGCAAACAATCCCTGGATCTATTTCAAAGTCAATGGGATGAAAAGAATTTAGAGTCTTTTTTCTTGCCTTCCTATTTATATCATTTCAGCTAAATCAAGGGATAAATTCTGCCCAGTATCTCCCAGCACCACACAGCCTTCATGGGTAATCGCAGGCACCCAGGAGTGTGTGAGGTACTTAAGGTAAAGCACAGCTAAAGGCTTTACAGGAGCAAGGCCTGAGCTTGTTAGTAGATCTCAGATATGAGCACTGCATGTGAGGCAGAGAGGGCTACAGTGATTTTTGCATAATCCCTCCCAAGCCTGTGAGCTACTAAATCTGCAAATATTTGTCAAAGGTAAACAAAGAGAAAAGAGTTACTTAAGATGAAATCATGCACAGTGAGGAGCCATCCTGGAATGAACTTAAGAGGGAAAATAGGCTGAAGCACGGATTAGAGCCTGCTGCAGAGGAGGCTGGGTTCTCAACTACAGCACTCATCCTTGATGGGGATCCCATGTGGAATAAGTTGTGTTTCTCTGATAGCTCCTGTGATGACCAGGTGAGTCCTGTCCCCTTACACATGGGGGTGTTGCCCACCTGGGCAGAAGCTGTAAGATGGAAAGCCAGGTCTTCTGTCTTCCTGTTCAAGAATGAGGATGAGGCTGCCTAGGTAGACAGCAAGGCACGGGGAGATGAAGCCCTTGGGCCATCAAGTCATCACCATAGGAGTAGAGGAAACAGTGCTAAATACCCTAAATTTTCTAACTGTAATAGCAAGCTGATACACATCCCTTTGCTCTGTACATGTAGGCGATCTTGCATGTTTGCACCTCCACCAGGTTCCCTTTACCATTCCCATCAGGTTAGATTTCAAATACAATCACTCATCTCCCAGCAGTAATCCAGCATGCATCATATGTGTCTTGACCAGTTCCCTGCACCCAGAGACAGGAGAAAAGATGTGGAATTTATGAGTAACCTTTTTGTTTTTCTCCTGTGAACTGTTTTCAACATTTAGAAATCATTTGAATATTATGCAAATTGAAGTGACTTGGCTTCTAAATATCATGAAAAATGCCCACTCTGGCAGTCTGTGCCATATGGAAATTACCTCTGCTGAGATGTTGTGAAATAAATCACCATTAAGGGAAGGATGGATTGGCCAAAAGTGAACAGCTGATGTGTGAGAAGCAAGGTCTGTGGTTAACTCGTTCAGCCTGCAGGTCGCTGAGACCCCCCAGGACAACTCCTGCTCGGGGAGGACAGGGTGCTCACAGAAGGGCACCGCTCCACCATGGGCAGGCAGGTTGCCTCTGTGCTTTCCAGGCTGCCAGTTTGAAGACAGGTCATGGGAAGTTGCTGGTTCACTTCCATTTCAGCAAACTGTGTGACTTCAGCATGAGATGCTTGGGAAATGATTCAGCTGGAACTGCTAAATGAGCTGATGTGCTGGGCACCAAGTCAATCTCCTCGAGAAACAAAAAGATGGTGGTGGTCAAACTGCAGCCTGGCATCATGAGCACAGAATGATGATCGCTGCCAGCCCTGCAGCATCCACCCATCCATCCATCCTTCCATCTATCCATCTATCCATCCATCCTTCCATCCTTCCATCCTTCCATCCAACTGCAACTGCAGACAGACAGACAGATGTTGCCCATGCCCACAGCCTAGCAGAGTAAATGACACCCAGGGGGAAGGAGGCAGCTATAAGTAGTAAGAGCTACGAGGAGATTGGGAGAGAGTACAGAGGGACTCAGGAGTCCTCACTAACATGAATCAAGGCAGGAGCAGGAGAAATGTGGCCAGACTTTGTGCAGTTGATTCTAAATACAGTGGAAAAAAACCTGCTAGAAGACACTAGATTTTTCCTGCATGATGGAGAGAACAGAGGAGGAACCCTGTGGCCCTTTCTCATGGAAAGGGCTGGGGGATCCAAACCTGGGGGTACACTCTGCATACAGAGCAGGGCCTGCAGTGGGGTGTGGTGAAGCACATGGTCAGTGGGACCACTCATGCTTTTTTTTATCAGGGAGAATAAATTTATCCATTTAGCCCCTCTGCATTTGAAGTAAACATTCTAGGAATAATCTACTACAGAAATTATTAACTCTCTCAGTTCTATAGATCCATTAAGGAGATTTTCCACAAGTTCAGAGGGATTCCATTTTTTTTAGAAACAGGTAAAATCTGTGTTATTTACATGCATGGGATAGAATCCCTTGGTCTGCACATGGTAAGTAAGCTATAAACAAAATGAATACTGATCACGGGTCACAAGTAAGGGGTTGGTTTTGGCTTTGCTAAAACAGCCCAAAGGACTCTGGGCTTCGGTAAGCTGGAAAATAGCTCAGAAGAAAGAGAAGATGGTTTACAGGCTAGGAGAACAGCAACAGTGGGTGTCTCAGAAGCTGAAGACAGAAAGACAGAAAAACCTGTGGTCCAGCTGCAGATCCTCTGTGGAGCTAAATGCCCCACTGTGTACTGAGGCAGTTGTACATGATGGGAAGGCCTTTGGCCCTGATCCCTGTGCAAGGAATGACAAATGAGAAATGGCGCAAAGAGACTTTGGACAGCAGAAGACAGGTATGGCTTCAGGAAGATATGCCCACAAGGGAGAAATATTCTCAGCAGGTAAGGGAAGAGACACAGACTCCAGGTGACAGGGAGGACCTTTGGAACTAATGTTTCTTTCAAGGGAAGGAGAAGCTTGGATGGACTGTCCCTCTTCATGGGTTAACTGCCCTCAGAAGAACTCCTGGTAAAAGCATCACATGATAGCAGAAATTCAGGAGCTCAGCAGCCAAGTGACGGTTGGAGAGGTTTGCAGGCATTCAGTGCTAAAACTGGAAGCTGTGCAATGCTGTGACCACTGCCTGTGCCTCAGTAGTGGTCAGATAAATGGAACTAGATGTGGAGCAGTGAGCAGGAATGAAGGTCTCCTGAGATGGGCTAGCATCAGTGGGTGAACCAGGGTGTCCTATAGCTGCAATCCCTGGCCTCAGTGCCACCACCGAGGTGCAAATGCAATGGCAAGTGCTCATGGTTCTGGGCAGCACTGCCAGGCTTTTCTCTGGGGCTGGCAAAGCTTTTTGAAGATAGGAAGTCTCAATAAGTGCTGGGGATTATCAGGCAGGTATTTCTTTGCTCATTTGGTAATGAAAAGCTTTGCATTCCCCTGTAACTGGAAGCCCCTTTGATGCAGAGGACAACACTGATTCTCTGCTTCATTAAATCCCATTATAAACATCCCCCTGCTCTGCTTAGCAGCTGACTCCGATTGAAATTCAGTCTGCCCAAACCATCAGTGGAACCGAACTCCCCCTACCACCCTCCCCTAGTCTCCAAGTCGTGAGCTGTATTTTCTGCAGTACTGTTTTACCAGGAAAGGCAGAGCAGAAGCCTCCCTGGAGAGCCCACCTAGCCAGATGCCTTCCCCCCCCCAACAAGCAGCAGGACGCTAAATTGACTGCAAGCAGTGAATCAGAAATTGCTCTTTATCCCATGGGAATTCTCCTCCCTCCTGACACTGGCTGGGTGAAAACAGCCCTTCTCAACTCCACCATGACCCAGGGATTAGAGCAAAATAGAGAGGTGCAAGAAGAGAGGGACTCTGGAGTCTATTTTCTCTCCCTTTTCTGCCCCCACAACATCCAGCAGGCAATATTGCCTTATAAGGCAGAATTTCTGACGCACTGGGAAGGGGAAAGGTTTATTTTGAGGTTTGCAGCAACGGTGTGAAATTCAAATCTCATTCAATAGCAGCTGACTTGCTCAAGTATTAATTGATTTTGCTGCAAGGCTCCCCTGTGCTTTCTTGCTTCCTTTCCCCCCTCCTATTCACGATGTGTGTGCCTACTGTGTTTTGCAATCATTTCTGAGCAAACTCTGTCCCAAGACCCCAGAACTTCCCCTGCTCCTTTCACCAGCTGGTTCCTCTCTTCTCTTTTATGTCTCACTTGTGCCTTCACTGCTGTATCTTCTCTGTTGCTCACCTGAGGTGGCATCTCTGCCTTGCATCTCCCGTTTTGTTTGGAGAGTCTTGGCTTGCTGACTTGCCGACTTTCCACCGTGCTCCCAGCGTATGAGACAGGTTCTTCAAATTGTCTTTGCTACACTGCCCAGCAGAACAGAGTCAGACCATATTGGCAGGTCAAGGATCAAGTAATCCTGAGAAGGCAGTAAAACAAGTTGTCTGGTAACTCATAAAGCCACGATGAAGCTTACTCTGCAGCTGTTTCATCTTCACACGCCTCATTCGCTTCCTCCCCTTGCTTGTTGAGTTATGCATTAAACAAGTTCCTCGGGAACGGTGCTCCAGAGCTGCTGAAACACTGAATGAGACCCTGCACTTGTCCACAGGCTGCTGAGCATCCATCCGCAAGTCGTACACTCACACAGCCCTTTCCCAGTGCTGGAGCGTGGTGCATCTTCTGCCCTGCGGCTTCAGCCCTGCCGTGTGCAACCCCTGCCTCCTGCACTCACGACGAGAAGCTAGGGGAGAGCCACCACTGTGTGTGAGTCCATCAGGACTTGCCTGGCACAAAGGGTCCTCAGGACTTTTGGGTTTTTAGGCAGTAGCAACTTTATAGAAAAACACAGCCTAAAGAGGTATAAGCAGCTAGGGAAATCTTGCTTTCAGGGCTCGTTGAGTGATGGGTTTCCTTTGAATGAAAATGTTGATGGAAAGTAATTTTAATGTTTCCCTAAGCATCTTTTATTCTTCATTAAAAAATTAAAAAAGGGGGTTTATCTGAAACGTTTTTGTTAAAAGTTCAACAGTCTGCACAAAGAGAAACTTAAAAAAAAAAAAAAGAAAGAAGTAGTTTAGTAAAAAATATTCAATTCTCCATCAAAATATAGCTTAACTGGGGAAATATTAACCAGCTGTAACAATATTGGATCAGGAGGGAAATAGCTGCAGATAGAATCTTATTTCTTGGAGCTGACTTTTCATCAAAACTCTCAAGTTTTTTCTGCCTAAAAATTTCAATTGAAAATGTGATTTTGTATCCCCACAGGAATCAGGTACTTTCTCAAATCAATTTGGTTTAGTCAAGAATCCAACTTTCCATCCAGAAAGAGTTTGGGCATAAAATGATTGTCTTTCTCTCCACATTTCAAGTGACACCCTTTTCCCCTCCCCCCAAATACTTCTGCACATCACAGAAATTGCTGTTGAATTTGTTCTGAAATACTTGTAGTCCCTGAAGAGGTCATTAAGTAGTTCTTGGTCTTTATCCCCTCCTAGCTGGTTTTTTTTTTTTCTTTTCTTTTCTTTTTTTTTTTTTTTTTTTTTTTCTGAACATGATACAAGTCTTACCTGCGTGGACTGCAGTTAGGCACATGGACTTCCCATATTTACTGGGACTTGGAGCTATAAGAGTGCAATAGTCTCCCTCAAATATTGATCATTACCAAATTAGTTGCATATTAATGGAACAGGCCTGAAGGAACTGGTTTTGCTATAAATCTGTGGGCACCGTTCTGTGTACAGAATAATTGATGGCATGTTATAAATGTTTAATTAGCATGACTTTGCGATGGTGCATTACAACGCATGAGCTGTGCTAGTTATTCCAAGTGAATGCTTGTTAAACACCGGATCACTCTGCACTATGGATGCCATCAAGAGAGAGGCATAAACAGGTTTTAGGATTTTCAGAGGTTTCCCTGATCCCTGCATCTGAATCTGTCCCTATTCTCATAATACCCAGGCTGTGTTCCCAGGACACCAAGGCAATGGACAAAGATGGCCTTAGCAGTCCAAAGGAAGTATCCACATGGATTCTCCACATGCAATATTTCAAGTTTCCTTCACATCAAAGGGACTGTTTGCTCATTTCTTAATTTGATTTTTTCCAAGAGCAAAATCATCCCCACTCCGTGATCAAAAGGGAGGTAGCTGATGCTGAGGAAAATGTTGACACTTCCATGCTGCCACCAAATGCTTTACAATGAAGCCCTGCCAAAGGCAAAGATCTGGTCAGCTGAGAACCCCTTGCCCTGCACAGAAGGTTTTGGCCTCAGGCTTTGTGTACAGGGGCTCCAATACAAATTTATAATTGGAGAATTAGGTGCTGCATGAGCAAAAGGCAAATAGCAAATGCCTATTTCGCAAGGTCTTAAAAGCACCGGAGAGGTGGATTCATATAAAAGATAATGAACCATGGTATATTTGTTACAAAGCTAAGCAGCTAATCTGACATCCCCACGAAGCGACTGCTGTGTTTGCTACTGCTGCTGACGGGGTAATGTGCTGTGTTTGCTAATGAGATTCTGTATCAGGGTGTTTAGCAGGAATCCCATTCAGCACAAGTTCGATTTGAATGACTGTCAGTCCCTAGAAGACCCTGACTGCTATCATGAGTAGAAATAGTAGTACTAGTACTTTGTGGTGCCATGTGCCCCAGCTATGCACCAGGATCATGGTGCTACACAGCATACAAAGATAATGGCAGTGGAAACATCACAATTTGAACATCTCAGCACCTTAGTTCTGGGGTTTGCCCGTGTCCTCTGGCTTTGATTGCACTGACTGTCATAGGGGCTGGAAAGAAAAACGTCTCTTGAATTTGTAAAGTTGCTCTCCTGAGCTGAGGGATTGGCAGGGGCCTTTGTGAAACTACCACTTCTGTGTGACCATCATCTCCCACCTGATACACTGGGACCATAAGATGAATATGTCTGTAAAACCTGTTGGTGATGGAGCCAAAACAAGAGCATACCTAGTACCAGAAAAAATCAGAACTTGCTTGCTTTGCCTTCAAGCAACAGAGCCATATCCACGCAGCTGAATCACAGAAAGGGTCTTCCCAGACTGCATGACTCCGGAGCTGCCACATGGCCACATCCAGTCTAGCTTACCCTGCTTGAAGGAAGAACTAGTGACTCATGTCTCAAGCCTATGTGTTTTCCTTCGTTATGAAGAGTGGTCCTTGATGACCCAGATACATGTATCTTTACTGGAGCCATCTTCAGGTAGGGAGCTGGATCCCATCTTCAGTGCTTCTGTCTCCATAGAATTTTAGATTTCCACGCTTTCAAGAATGACAGCTCCCAGCACCTCTGCTAAAAAAAAAACCAAACAAAAAACAAACCAAAAAACCCCACCAAACAAACAACAACAACAAAAAAGACAAAACATTGAGATTACCATATACAGTTTGGACTAATCCTGCCCGAGAACCCCTGGTGGCAACGAATGTTCCCCATTCAGCTTCATCCCACTCTACACACAGGCATCAGATCTCTTCTTTGTGAGGCTGGAGTACTCCCTGCCTGTAGGAGAATGGGTTTGCATCTCTGTTCATCCTCGTTGCCCTGTCCTAAACTTTTTTTTTTTTTTTAATTCTACTATAGTCTTCTTGAAAGTAGGCAACCAGAAAGGCACATGGCCTTCAGGGTGCAAATGCTCCCTGGGTGTTTCACTCCGTGTGGCTCTGGCTCTTATTCTTACACTCAGCAAGTGCTCTTTTCTCCCTGTTGATCAGAGTGCACTGATGCCTTCACAGCTATGTCAAGCTCTTCTCCTTGACCAGCAAGAGCTAGTTTAGATCTCGCCATTGTGCTAACGTGGAAAGGACTGATTTCCCTGTGTGCTTTCTTTTGCCTTTATCAACACTAGTATGTGCTTTCTAAGTCCCAGCTCTCCTGTATTGTTGAATACTACTCCATTTGTTCATAGCCCATTTCAGGTTTGACTGTTCTCAGTAACAGTGCATCATATGCAAATGTTGTCTCCTCTCAATTTGCTGCCTTTCCAGGTAGTTTAGGAACATTATACAACCCAAATCTCATCACAGACCTTTGGGGAACTCTACTGGCAACCCGTTTAATTTATTGCTGCTCTTTATTCCTCTCCTTTAACCTATGGTATGTTCCCACTTATGCCAAGGCAGCCAGTTCTTGAGGAGCTCCTAATGAGAGAGCATGCAGGATGCATTTGGGAAATCCATATGCAGTATTTCAAGCTGGATGACCCTTCTCTACATGCCTGTCAGTTCCTTCAAAGAGCCCAGATGAATGTCTGAAGCATTTCTTCCCACTGTACATCCATGACTACTAATTTATTCTGCACTACAGCTTTTTCCAATTTTCCCAGTGCAGAAGTCAGACTTACTGCTCTGTGCTTCCCCAGGTTCCATGGGAGTTTGTTTTAAAAACTGGCATCTCATTTGCCACCTCCTTCCTATTCCTCTGGCACAGAGGCCAATTTAAGCAATAGGTTACAAGCCACACTGAGCAGCTCAGCAATTTCATATCTGAGCTCTTTTACAATGCTTGTGTGAATACCAGCTCATCCTGACGATTTGTCATTATTCACTTTATCGATTCAGTATGAAATCCTCCGTACTGACACTTCAGTCTGAGGTTGTTTCTCTGACTTGTCTCTCCCACCACCCAAAGGCCCCAGTGAAGCACTGTCTCTGTATTTCAGTGCAAAGAACTAACAGGGAACTTCTGCTGTCACTTCACCTTAACAAGCACTTCTTCACACTTTGGTCACTTCTTGGCTCTTCTAGATCTTCATCTGGTTTCCTGATGGCCTCTCCTTATCAAGACTATTAGCTGCTAAAGGACTGAGCAGAACTGAGGATTAGAGAAGGCTTTGCCTTTTTCTGCTTTTTTTCCATGCGTGCCCAAATGCCCCATCAAGGATGTCCCAGTGAGGAACCGTATGAAAATAGATCCTTCAAGCTGGCCTTTGCAGCCAGCTGGGGCAGCCTCAATCAGCCACTCATGGAGGAAGCAGGCTATATCATCTGCCTACATTTTCTACCAGTCTCTGGTGACTAGGCTTGGAAATGAAGCATATGGCAGACAAGAGCTTTTTAAGGAGTATAAGGAGTCCTACATAGTCTTTTAGTTTTGAATTTTTCCCCCCATAAATTCAAAAAAGCCTTGGGGGTAAAATGTAATTCTTCCCCTAATTCTACCTGTTCCCCTTGACATATCTCGTCTGACCAGTCCCTTCCAGCAGATCCTGGAGTTACCTATAAATCCAAACCAGACATTTTCCCAGCCTCAAAATAGTGTGTATATCTCATTCAGTTCCAGCTTGGCTGAGGGACACTGAGGAGGAGAGTGAAATGGGAGTACAGCTTTTAAGCACTATATATGCAACCCAGTCTCCATGATGCCACAGCATGCTTGGCCCTCCGTTCCATCACGATATTTCTAAAAATGGCCAAAGTCCTTCAAAGGCTGGGAAAACCTCCCCCCTCTAGCAGACTAAATTTAAAACACAACTCTGAGCTCCTTTTCTACCCAGGACCATGCCTTCCTGGTGCACAGAAGTCTGTAACCCACAAATAAATATTATTAAAGGAGCTTTCTGCACCTGTTTATGGGCACTAAGGGGAAATGACCAGTGCTCACTACTTGCCATGACAGCGATTTTATCCTCTCTTCCACTTGCGCTCCTCTGACCCAGGTGCTGAGCATGCTATGCAGACTAGCAGAATAAAGGGTTTGGACTGGCATGAGCGGGGAGCTGCAAGAGCCGCACCATACTGGCATCACATGGAGAGCCATTATTCAGGCTTCTCATTAATGTTTAATGAAGAGTAATGCTTACTGAATTGTAACTGGCAAGAAACCACCCGGATTATTAAAGACACTGTCCTGAGCCTTCAGCCTGCTCCATTTCCAAGGAGACTGCCAGGTGAGTGGGTTGCTGTAGCAGAGGGAGACGAGGGGAGAATCTCCCCACCTTGTGATCACGCACATGCACACACATTCACACTGACACTCGTGCACACATCCTTCTGGATACGCTTGATCAGCAAAGATAGAAGCTTGTGGAATTCCTTGTGGCATGAATGCAGCACCATGCAGAAACGCAGCATCATGATGATGTGCAGGTACCAAGATGCTGTCAGTGGCAACCACAGTCTGAGGGTCCGGCCATAAAAGTTGTATCTAGCCCCTTCCCAGGCAGAGCTTCAAAACGAGGACAGGTCTTGCAGTGCTCACTCCAAATGGCTACTGAATGATGCTTTGGCCAAAAGCAGCTCTATCTGTCTACACAGGTCACAGATGCCCTGTAACAGAGCTGAAGCGCAATGTCCTGACCCTGGGGAACTGAGCTGTGAAACAGCCCCAGCTGCAGACTTCAGAGCACTTGCCACCCTGTGGGTAAATGCGGGATTTTTTTGTCTTTCTTGGTTTTGGCTCAGAAGGGTGAGAAGGGCGCTTTGGTGGGGGACAAGGGGACCTCTGCAGAATGGTGCTCAGGAACATGTGCATGGGCGGTCAGTGCCTTCCACCTACCGGGTTTCCAGAGTCATGGATTTTGTGACCATATAAATTTATTTTGGGGGATAAAATTCCCTTCCTGAGTTATACACCACCACCACCTCCCCCCACAGCATTTATTCCTCTGGACAAATTTACTATCCCTGGCTTAATAAAAGAAACAGACAGAGCGTTAAATGCAGTCCCAGCAGCATGAGAACCTCCACACAAATTCCAAAATGTCACTTTGGAAGTTAGCACTTCATCTTTTTTAGCTGCGAAGGGTAAAGATCCTCCTCAATGCAAATTAGCACTGCAGCAAAGATGCCAAACCTTTCCTTTCCTCCCCCAGTCATGGTAAGATTCAAGATTGCCGCATGATTAAGCCCTGGCAGGTTTTCCTCCCCTCCTTTTTCTAAAACAAACATTAAATTATGAAAATAAATGTAAAAAATCCCTTATGCTACTGAAATCTGGATGTTATGGATCAAATGGACCGAAGTCAGAATATAGAAAATCAAAAGGTTACAGAGAAATATCAGCTCTTCATCCTTCATTTCACAGACTTTAAATCAGTATTAAATGATTGCATTAAGAAGGCAGAATATTAGAGAGGGAATTGGCTGAAATTTTGTAGGAATACTTTTAGTCACTGAAAATGCAAATGTGTTAACAACAAAATGTTTTGCAAATCCATATTTGTTTTGCAGCTTGTGCATTTATTAAAGACACTTGGGCAATGTCATATTTTTTGGTTTCCCATCATTGTGCTTTTTATAGTTTGAGGTTAATTAAAAAAAAAAAAAAAAAAAAAAAAAGAAAGGATGTTCCAATTTTAAACTGAAATGTTTGTGGTGTGTCAAACAAATTTTCACTTTATCCCAAAAAATTCTTTGAGTTTCTGGTTTTCCAAAAATTTCAGTTTCAGTTTTGTTTTAGCTTGGAATTATATTCTCTGATTTTATGAAAAAATCTGGGTCTATGCATAAGCTAGGACAGCGTTAAAGCTTTCACCAGAACCTCTCCTTTTGTATTTTCTAGCTCTTCAGTTTGTATCTTAACTTCTGGGAGCTTTTGACTTTTGTTGGTACAATCTATTTTAGTAAATATTTAGTCAGCAAATCAGTCAGAATCTCTTCTTTTTCCTTTCTTCTTCCTTTCAAGTGCAAAGTCCTTTCATGATAAAATCTTCAGTAGTCAGTGCTGGGAACTAAAGGACACATGTAGAGGCATTCTCCATACTCAGCTACTTAGTCCTGTTAAAAGCCTTTGCCACACTGGAAAATTGTCGTGTTTATGCTACTGATGGATCATGTGTTGGTTGTACCTCTACATCACTCTCATTAAGTTCCCAGTATGTTAATGCTTTCTTCATGGCCACATTCCTGTCCTCCCTCCCCAAATGGACTCATCATCTCCATGTGCTTGGAATGGTTGCGATGGACCAGTGCTCACTGGGATGGCCTTGATGAGGCCCTTCTTCTGAGATTTGCAGGTGTGAAGGGAACTCCCAGCAGAAAATGGGAGAAATCAGAGGTCGTTAAGGATGAAGCCAAACAGTTTTAGTACTGAAAAACATGGAAGGGGATGGACACACTGTGAGCCAAAAATACATGGAAGCACCATGCTGTGTGCAATACACTGATGGAGACCGCTACAGCCAGTGTGTAGTCCATGGGAGAAGGCCAGTGGACATCACCACTGCACTGCTCACTGCATCTCTCACCTCCCTCTCATGGGCAGCTGATCATCTTGGGTAGGAAGGAGAGATCCCAGACTGTGGAAGACAGTCCCCAGGCCTTCACAGTACAATACATATCCCATCTCTTCTTATAAGATTTCCCTCTCGCAGGAAGGCAGAAGAGGGTTTCCATTTCCTGGGCAGATGATCATGACAAAAAAAAAAAAAAAAAAAAAGAAGAAGAAAGGAAAAGAGTAATGCCCAATTGGGTAAGCAAAGCTCCTGGTTAGCCCTACATTTATTGTGGGAAGAGGCTGAAAGAAATATTTCTGTTTCCCAGGAGCAGACAGCTTCATGCTCCCAATCCTCCTAACAAACCAGGGCTTCCAGGCAGAAAAACTAACAGTCACAGTTGGGTTCAGTAAATCAGCCAAGTGGCAGAGGAAGAAGAGGAGCTTCCAAACCATGCCTAGAAGTGGGATGTGTTCTGGGCCTACAGCTGTCCAGTGCCTTTGCTCTGAGTGCCCCACTACTCTGTCAGCCTCAACTTCACTTTGCACAGCAGAGACCAAAGTACACCCTGTGGGAAGGTGAATTTCTGACCTGTACGAACAACCACTATAGGCGTTCGCCTTCCTAAAAAGATTTTCCTCCCTAGTGGTCTCCAGCTATGCTCACTTCTTCTTTCTTGCCTCCTTTTCCAAACTCAGTGCTTTTCCAAACTCAGCCCAGTAGTTCTCAAAATGCCAGATCATTTGGTGAGAAGGGCACAGTCCCAGCGGTGTGACTGTCTGCAATTGCCATGTCTCAGTGCTGGGGAAGCATCATGAAGCACGACCGAAACTCATGAATTGTACTAGCTGAGAAAAAATCTGCAGCTTTTTCCAAATGAGGATACTGGAGGACTGAGGAGATGCAGGTATAAAACTGGCGTGAGTGTACATTGATACTGAAGGTGGAAGACGTGCTGTCTGTGCTTGGTAGTGCAGTACCCCTGTGTGTGGGGGTGAACCATACCCCTCACACCTCACCGCCAGTACTCTTCGAGTCCTGCACCTGGTGTTTTGGAGTAAAGCAGGAAACTAGGGGAAGAACAAAGAAAGTAGAAATTTATCAGCCCAAAGTTACACTTCTGCAGTCCAGGCGCATGCAGCCAAGCTAGAGGAAGAATACAGGTTTCAGCATGCAAGTAACTACTTTTGCCTACTTAGATATCTCCCTCATAGCAAGATTGATGTCCTTCTGGCAGGGATGATTTCTCACTGTTGACCATAATGGAACTCTAGATGATTACTCAGATGGAGACATCTCTGCCTCAGTGTTTGGGCAGATGAATCCTGCCAGGGTCCCAATCACTCTGACACATGCCTGTACTCCAGGAGGGAGTGCTCTGCCTCACATGATTAATGGCTCAGAATATTGGACAAGCTCAGGACGATAAGGTCCTGTCCTTGCCCCATAGCCCAGTGTCAATCCACTGTCTTGAGTCACAGGAGTGCTCGGTTCCCCTCCCAGCTCCAACACAAGCCAGGTGAGCTTCTATGGCATAAAACATCCCCTCCCTCTAAATCAGATTAAAGATAACTCCCCCAAGATAAAACAATTCACTTCTTGTCAGAGGAAGTGTTTCATTTGGCATTTTAACCCAATATGAACTGTTTCATTTTACCAAAAACTCTGTAAAGTTGTGGGTTTGGGTCAGCCTCAAGCAATTATTTTTTTCTGGATCACTGGCCAAATCAAGAAAACAATTACTTGCATATCTCTGCTCGTGACAATCAGACAAGGCAGTCTTGCCCTCCATTTGAAAAACAGCAGAAGGAGGTGAAAGATCTGAGCCGTCACTAACATACACCCAATGTTGCCAGCTCCTGCCTTCCAGGGCCCAGAAAAACAAGTGATTTTACAGGAAGCAGTAAAGTTAATTATTTCTTGAGCTCCTTTCCCTGGAGCAGGGAGGGAGGGATGGGGCTGTGATTCAGAGAACGCACATGGCTTGGAGATTCACGGAAAAGTGTGCTTTGGTGCAGAGGTTAGTGATGAAAAATTAAATGGAAGCAAAACCACATGTCACAGCCATCACTGATATTTCTAGGAAGGTGAGTGTAACCCTCAGAGTAGGCATGAGCTGAATGAGAGTCCAGCATCCCTATCAAGGGCTGTTCCCAATCAGCTTATTATAGGGCTGATCTAATAATGACTGATTCTGGCCCAAAGCTGTTGATGATTAAATATTTGCAGTTTCTTAGAGATGTCCTGTGATTTTTCTTTTTTTTAGTATACGCACTGGAGGACAGCTCGACTCTTGTTGCTGTCATTTCTTTCAGTAAATGAGTGCACATAAGTCAGAGAAATTCAGAAAACAGTAAGCAAATGCATTGTAAGTTCAGCGTAGCAAGGAAAAATGCTTTCCAAGGCTGATAGCTGCACATTCACATCTTTTTTTTCTGGCAAACCTTACAGCCATCCTCAATGCAAGGGGATTCACAATTGCGGAGAGGATGCACTGGGTCTGTTCAAGACACATATCACTTGCAAAGTGATGATCAGGGATGTAGGTGCTTGGGAAGTTTTCTTGTTCACTGGTCATTCCTGGGTGGATTTTCATTATGGTTTCCACTATGTCCCTTGTCATTTTGGTGAAATTTCCTTCACCATGGAAAGGGACAGTCTCTGGAAGCAAACTACCTCTTGGAAGGATGGAACTGTCACCAGCAATCTTGATCTTCATTTGCCCTTGACTTCTATATCTAGGATCAGGAACTGATTTCTCACGGTTTGTGAAATGATGTACAGCAGGCTGCACCCAGAGATCAGAGAATATCTGGGACTCAGAGAAGCATTCCCATACGGGCCAGCCTATCATCCCACATACCTTGACCTTGCTATTTCTGCCTGAAATGTGAACTCATGGCTTAGCATTTCCTCCTTTGAGCAAACTAAAGGATTAGGGTCCAACAAGGCAACACCCAAGAAAACGTGGGTGTTGGACATGCCTCTGTGTGTAGCACATATCCTAAATTTCAGTCCTAAAATGCTATCTCAGGCTGCTGCCTAAAAAATCTCCTACTTTGCAGCCACAGGGCTCTGGATTTCTATGCATGTTCCAGCCTTTCCAGCCTGGACCCCACAGTGTACAGCTTCAGTGTACCTAATTTTTTAGAGGTTCTACAAAATGTCCCACACTTCTTCAATAGCTAACATTCTCATAAACTGCAGTCTGTGCATCATTTTCAGCTACGGTATTCCATGCCTGTAATTTCCTACCGCTGGATCTTGATCTGTCTTTATCTGCAAAATTAAACACTGTTTCGCTATCAGTAATCTGCACCCTATGGGTGGATTTTTGTTGTGATTACTATTCATAAACTGGAAGATAGAGTTCCTTCTGTTTGTCAAGGTTTTCCAAACCTTGACTCATCCTTGTAAGTTTTTGTCTACCTTTTCCAGTTTGACAACATATTTTGACAACATGGATATCATATATAGATCCAGTAGTTTATCTTGCCCTCCCTAATATTTTATGCAGAAATCACACCACCTCTTTCTATCCAGTTAGCATTTCCCTTTGAATTAATTTTTGGCTCATGTTCACCACCCCAGCTTCCTTATCTTAGAGTGAGCTTCCATTAGGTGCTTAACTCAAATGGTCTGCAAGTCATTTGTGGGGTCATGGCTTTACCGTTTCTTATATCACAGTATGAGCTGTGCTGTCTCTGCCTTGATTAACGTCCTTGTGTCTGATGGGTTAAGATGCCTATCCTTTATTTGAGCTTGCCTCACAGGACTGTTTCTTTATAACTGACCCTGCCATCTCTCTAGTTTTTTCAGAGTACTGTACCTCGCTCCATCTCAGCTGTGAAGATGCTGAATGGTTTGGGGCTGAAGACAGTCCCCACTAGAGCAGCTAGGAGGGGAGGGTGGTGGGCAGCTCACTCTGCTGGGGCTGTACAGCCTGGGTGCTGGTTTGCTACCTGGCATGGTCAAAGATTTGCCATGTGGGATGGCACTACTCCACAGGGAAAGCCAGTGACTTCCTTACCAGCGTCCTCATCAAGATGAGAGGAAGATTTTAAGTGATTCCTGTGTGCTTTGAGAAAGAACCTGCTATTTACTGCATAATACAGTTTTTTCCTCTGCTGCCCTTGTGTTTTCCACCAGCAGTGAAGCATGGCTTTGGCCGGGGTACACAATTCTTCTCTTGTCAGTGGAGAAGAGCCAGTCACAGAGCACCCAGCCAGCTTACCCACAGAATCATAGAATTATTTAGGTTGGAAAGGACCTTTAGGATCATCACTGCTTCCCAGGCTTCTGGAGGAGCATTGAGCCACTTGACAGCTGAAAATTTACATTCAGCCCCTGGTGCTGCAGTCTCATGCCTGAGGTGCTCACGGAGAGCTATTATCTTCCTAGAATAAAGCTCAGAGCCTCAGAGTGGGCTCCCTCTGCTCTTCACCCAAACCAGGGCAGACAGGGCTGTCGTGTTTACCACACCACTGTGCAGGTGTGAGATTTGGATGCTGTACAGAAAACGCTTCCAGCAGCTGGAGAAAGATGCACCAGAGGAATTTCTAGCTTTGCTCTGAATGGGATAGTAAGACAGGCTGTGCAGCAAAAACATTTTGCGGCTTGCTGAGTGCATCACCACTGGGGTGTGATTAATGAAGGCCCAGCTGCAATGGAACAGACATGTGGCTCAAATGGACACAAAAACACCCCAGCGGTTCCAAGATCTCCCCCAGAAAAGCGCACATCAGCCATGTCTTTTGGATTACCACTTGCAAAAAGGCAACAATAGAGCAGATACTTGGGGGAAGGCTTGTGCAGGAACAACAGCAATGGGAAAAAAAAAGCAGCCAGGGTGAAGGGTGCAGCAGCAGGGCAACACTGTTCCTTCCAGCTGCATGGGATCCATCACAGCAGCATCACTGCAAAATCCATCTCTCGAGATCAGAACTAAACTTGATTAGTATTTTAATCAAAATTCAATCATATTAGGAAAGAAATATGCTTTTAAGACAAATACTGACTGTGGAGGGAAATAGAAGCTAATTGGTTTGCGAAGACCCCACAGCCAAGGCCAGGAACTGAACATGTGCCCCTGATGGGTGAACTGTGGGTCAATCAGCAGCTATAGGCACAATCCCAGCAGTTTGTTACGCATCTTATGGGCTCCTCCTGCCTGACATTTGCCAGTGGAGACCAGTGAATGAAGTGGTTGTACTTCCCTGTTACAAACTGATAACCAGAGGGGACTGTTACGCTGATCTTTTCTGATCTCCTGCTGATCACAGAGCAGTAGCCATCCTGCCCCTTTTTTATGGCTCAACAAGAACAGATGCTCCAGCAAGATGTTAAATCTTCACTTAAATGCTAAATCCGCACAAAATCTTTCACTTTTAAAGGCTGTGGGATAAACTTTGTCCTTCGCTAGGGGACAGCTACTCCCGCACTACCCTTTGCTACTTTGAGGGCCTCTGCCGTGCCCCCACGGAGCACCGTGGAGCTCCATCCATGCTGGCACAGGGAGACTTTGCCCTGTGCATTACCTCCTGTGTGTGGTAAACATGCCCCAACACCCTCATGGTTTATGCAGCCAGGAGTATTTTGTGGTGTGCAGGGCATGCAGCGCAATGCCATTCACACTGGGATTTTCTGATGACCCATGATTTCCAAGCGCTCTTTTCCCCACCAAAAAGAAGTATTATGGTGGCTTTCTGCTACCCATCCCTCCAAACACAAATAATGTGAGGATCATAAGCATGTCTAATTCACATGAATAATTTATGCAAAGTAATAAGTTCCTGATACCAATAAACAGAATAAATACAACTCCCAGAGACCACATTAGAAACTAGAATTCATTTTTACACAGATATAAAACTGTTATGATCAAGTAAGGGGAGAAATAATCTCCATCAATAACACTTCCTTATTTCTTCATTGTTTTATTTGCACAGTGCTGCATCTCTGTATAGTGTACAATCCATCCAGCTGTCCTGGGGATGCCTACGAAGCTATTCCAGCAGGTATTATATTAATCATTTCTCATCACCAGACAGACATTGTTGGAGGCTTTTCTTGTTTCACTTGCAGCATTAGATCACTTTTAGCAACAAGCTGAGTAGGATCCAAACATATTTCCCCCTCCAGATACTGAGACACAGTCTTATTTATAAAATATATATTTTCACTGTTAATTTCATACTGGCATTCACTGCACAGGACATAAAATGCCATTACTGGACACCAGTAGCATGTTTGAATTCAGGAGCTAAAAGTCAGTGAAAATATTCCATGTCACTGGCTGTTTGTTTTGATTTTTTTCCGCTATTTTTTCCCATTCAGGTCCAGATCATCTTTTCCCATTATTTACCAGCTTCTACCATTTTATCATTCACTAAAGGATTTGAGAGCTTGGCAGAAACATTTTGATGCACCATCTACTCAGCAGTGTTATTTATATGGCTGTATTCTACGGACAACCCTAATAACCTACCTTTCATGTAGCAACCCTTTCCTTAAAATGGATTGGGGACAAAAATCCTTTACTAACTACTGTGTTTCCTCATTGTTTACCTGGTTTTCTAAACTGCTTGGCAGCTCTGAAGAGCACAGACTGTGCAACAGTCACCTAAAAAAAAAAAAAAAAAAGTCATGTACTTTAGTTTTTGACAGGAATTTGGGGTTGTCAGTAAAAAGATAAAAAACCCTGATTTAATACTTTGCAACTTTTAGACTTAGCTAGCCAGATTACTGCAAGGACAATGTTCAGCTGTATTTACTAAGCAGCACAAATTAGCTCCCTCAGTGGGAATCTCTCTCACACTCAGCATGGAAAACATCAGGTCCCTTCGGAGGGGAAACACCTACCTCTGCAACTCTTAATTGCAACTGTTAATTGTCAGGCTGGAAGTGCCTGGCTGGCTACAAACGGGAGCTGTAGATGATAAAGGGAAGATGAAAAGAGAACAAAGGCAGCAGCCAAGTGCAAGGCCTGCGTACTTTGAAGGGTAAAGCTGTGCGGATGGCAGCCGGGTGGCACAGCAGGTCCCTGGCAGAGGGGCCACTCGGAGCAAAATTTGGAAATGCAGCAGGTTACGTGTGGAAGAGCTGAGTTTGGAGACAGAGGGTAGAGTCAACTGGGGGATGAGGCCAAAGCACCTGCGGGGCTGTGCTCCTTGGAGTCCCTGCCGCATCCGCGCTTCCTTCTCCTCTCACACCTCCGAGCTGCAAGTCAGGTCTGGGATCAGCTACACAAAGGGGTGACACGGGAAAGCGAGGCAGGAGAGGTCTGTAGTCCAGCCCAGATGGCTCGAGTGCCGGGAGGAGGTGCGGGACATGCACGGAGCTGAGGGCTCAGTTCTGGCAGAACTGACGGTGCTGCCCAGCCACCGGTGCAGGCAGGGTCTGCTGCACTGCCCACGCTCAGGCCACCCTTCCAGAGGCTTAATCACGCTGGGGGAGATAGAGGTTTTAATGATGAAAGCTGCGTTGCCAGGGCAGGCTTTTACTGAAAAGAAAGGATGCCACAGCAATTATCTTGGATGTCTACCAGGGAACCTACAGCTCTTTGCTACCTTGTACAGGTGTTGGGAATAAATTTAACTTGGTTTGTCTCCATCACTAGTCTGAGAAAAATCTTGCAAAATGGGTCATAACACTAAAGCAGCTAAGAAAACCAAGGAGGTCTCTGATTGTTTTTTCAATTACTGTATTTTCAGGAAGAAAATAAATCTTTTTACAATTATTTTCATATGAAGATTTTTCACACACAGAGTTTGTGATTTTTCCTTGTCATTTGATCTTTGTCCAGTTCAAAAATATGGGCAAGTGGAGGAGACCTTCTACATTTTAAATGGTAAAGATTTGGTTTTAATTATTCATGATTTCATAGAGAAAGCTACCTTCAGAAAAAGTTTAATTTTTCTCAGGTGGCGTGAGCTGAGAAGCCAATATCCACATGGGAGAAGTTGAGTTTTCTCCATTCTCACAGGTTTTTCAGTGGCCAAAGAGAAGAAAAATCCACACACTCAACTAAATGCACTTTTGAGGCCTTGCAAATGAGTTTTGTTTCTCAAACATTTTGCCTTAAAAATAGAATCAGGGAATTAAAAAAGTAATTGAAAATTGGTGTCACCCCTTCAAAAGCAAGTTCCTTCAGAGAACCACTGTTTCCTTAATAAAAAAAGATACTAATTTTTGGAATTTTTCATGTTATTTCAATTAACACCATCTAGACCAACACTTGCTTGTGAGTATAGGACAAATCTAGCCAAATCTACACATATTGTTTTTATCACAGTCCTATGGCATTGGATATGGATCTTCTCTGTCCTCTAACAGATCTAATGTCACTACTTAAAAATCCCAATGGCAATTTTCCTGGGTGAAGCGTATTTATGACCCACCTCAACACATAAGATATATTGTTCTTAGACACTTGCTGATACTACTACATTTCTTGGCATGATCAGTAGAAATAGGTTTAACAGCTTCTGTCATGAATCTGCCCCACCTTTGTATCTCCTTCCCACACCACACTGAGGAGCTGATCTGGACAGTGGCTTTACCATGTAACCCCAGAAGCACAGCTGGAGGAAACCTTGGTCCTTACAACACCAGATGATATTTGCAGTTTGACCTTGGGTTCCTCCATGCTAACTCTGGCATCTGGCTATTTTTATCTTAAAATTGGTACTAAGATGGTTCATATGGGTTGTCCTCTGGTGCTCTGGGTTCCTCTGCGAGGAGCAGCTCACATTTGGGTAGCTACCTTTAATTTCTCAGCTCATCGGTAGCACTGTGAGGATATCAGTGCTCCATTGCCCATGCGTATCTATCTTAAGTGCGGGATGGGAAGAGGGGACAGTCTCTGTCTCTGTACAGTCCCACCATCTACCCCAGTGTGAACATCATGCACACAGTCCCTCCTGGGATTTCATTTGTGCCAGAACTCAAAGCAGCTTTTCTTGCTCCACGAAAGCATGATCAAAGCATCCCTCCCTTGAGCTGATTCCAGCAATATTCCTCATCAAAAAGCAAGGAAAAACCCCCATATTTGCCTGTGGTTGTCTTCTAAATAAATCCCCCTATCTCAGTAGGCTCTAGGCTGCTGTCTCATCCCCAATCAGCTTCAGTGCTGCTGGTAAGATTCTTCCTTTCTCTTCATCACCTTTGGAAAAAATCCTCCTGTTGTAGGAATTTGAGATGTTTACATCTGCTTATCTTCCTTCTGATCTCAGGATTCATATTACATTTCAGCTCCCTTTTTAGCTGTATCATTAGTTCTGCATGGATCACGGAGAAAAGCCTTCTTGCAGAGCTTTGCCTCTGAAGCCAGCCCAGCACTGGTGCCCCAGTGACAGCATTCCCACCTTCTTCTCCTCTGGCTGCAGCTCCCTTTATTGATCTTGATAGCTTGCAAAAGATCTCACACACTTGTTTTATTAAGCAACCTGCATGGCAGTGGCTGTAGCCAGATCCCTGCACTCCTGTACATAACAGGTTACATTGCCTCTAAGGTCTGCACGGACAGTTCCTATAAAACATGATGTTTCTTATAAAGTTTCACTTTCAGAGGCATTTGCACTGTTTCCTTTCCAGGCACCTGCCTGTGCTGAAGACCTTTATCCATGACAGTAAATGTCAGCTTGTTTCTATCCATGCACTGATCAGGCAGAGTGGAGATCCAGCTCTAATCTCAAACCTAATCAAGTTGTGTTCTTGCTCAGGTGTAAAATTGAAATGATCTAAATGCAAAAGAGCTGAGACAAAATGGGCTGTCCAAAAGCTTCCAAGGCTACTTCTCTTACTGCCACAATGGGTGCAGCCAAGCTGAGACCAAAGCTCTGACTCCAGTGGGTGTTGTGGTCCTCGACACCACTCCAAATGTCAACCAAGAGCTGGGTTGTGTTGGCTGCTGACCAATGGGGCTGGGTCACTGTCTTGTTATTTCCCAACCCAGGAAAAAAAAAAAAAAAAAAAAAAAAAAAGGTTGTCTTAAGGATTTTCATACAGAGCCATACCTTATTGTCTCAGGGAAGCTACCCATGACATGGTTGTTCCCCTGTGTATGTGTAAGACCACACTATGTCGCCTGATTTTTACATTCACCAACCTATTCAGCATCGTGTTAGGCAGGTAAGGTAGGAAAGCACTTCAGGGGCAGGAACTGACATTTCAATTCACATTGAAGCTTCATGATACTCATGACATTTCTAGAGTCATTTGCATCCACACTGTCATGCTGGAGCATTCCCAACTCCTGCTTGTCCTCATTGACCCCGTACTGATGTCTGCTTCGGTCCTACCCTAATACACACTCCCTTGGGAAGAAACCTCATATGCAGCTGGAAAGCTTGTGTAAGTTTGATCTTTATCTCTTCAACCTGTGAGGTCCTGGCATACCAGATCTGGGTCCTACCTACAGCAGAGACTGTGTGTTCAAACACCAAGCGAGGATCAGTGCCCATGGCAGCCTGAGGTTGAGTCTGGTGTCCTGGAAAGCTTGTCCTGGTGTGTCCAAGACCAATGGAAGCACCCCCGCAGTGGTCCCATGCAAGGCCTGTCTGTGTGGGGTACCCTGGGCACTGCCTTGTCCCAGAACATACAGCTCATCACCAAACACCCCCTGCATGGCCATTTGGCAAGAATCTGAGGGGTGAAGTCACCCTATGATGCCTGCCTAAGGAGGGCTCCATAACCCACACAGCAAGGAAAACAAAGTGGAGGAGGGAAAGCAGAGGAGTGGAAATGAGGCCGCAGTGACCCAGCTCAACAAGTGTTCAGGTCTATGTGCTTACCACATATGGCCACTGCCTGCCCACCAGTAACACCAGTTACAATGCTCATGAAGATAGCAGTGATCCCACTGCATTGGTATTCCTTGGGACTCACTAAGAGAGTATTGAAGGAAAAGCATCTCTATACCACTATCTCATCAGTATCTTACATAAAAGTTAAAATTACCTTCTATACTTTGTCCTTGATCCTCTTAAATCCTACCCCAATTTGCTGCCCTGGGAATGATGGTCAGCACGCTCACCTTCTGCAGATCCCTGTCGGAGCTGGTGCCTTCAGCAACTTGTGTCTGCCCTGCACCACAACAGCTAACACTCATCTGCCAGTGCAAAAACACGTTTTAATTGAGCAGCCCCGCTCACCCAAGAATTTAGCTAAGACTGTGAAGCTGCTTGCTTTTATCTGTATATGCCATTCTGACAGTCTTGATGTTATCTGCAAATTTTAGATTTATTTTTAGATAATTGATAGAAATGTTGAAAAGTACAAAGGCATCACTGTTTCCTTGAGATCCCGACAGAAATGTCCCCATTCAGTGACAGTTTTGTGTTGATTACTACTGTTTTGTACTCTGTTGTCACTTCCCAACCCATTTAACATGGATTAGGTAATGCCCAATACTAATGTTTAAAACCAGAATATGACGTCAGATCCCTTGTAAAAGCCTTTTATGGGTTATATCTGTCAGCTCCATGCTGAGGGAGACTTCAGCGCCATGAAGCCCAGCTATTTTGTCAGCATGTCCTGCTTTATTCATGCCATGCACAATGGTCTTTGAACCTCATGACCAAACAGCACAGAAGCAAAATTCAGACTTCAAGACCCAGGGACCTCAGCTCAAACAGGAATTCACTCTGCCCTGAGACTGGTCCCTGATGAAGCAGAGCGCCTGTATTCCCAGTCACTGCTCCTCTTGAAGGAAGTCTCGTAGTACTCCAGCAGTAGCACAACCTTTCTGCAAGATTTTGACCTGCTCCTCATGCTTTTTTCAGCACACCCCTATGATGCTATCAGCACAGTGTTACCCACAGAGAGAGGGGAAAGGACCTCAGCAGGCATAATGCTCAGCAGCTCTGCAGTTGCCCTGCTCCCCAAAGTCATCCTCGCTCTGACTCCAAGAGCATTGCAGAGCTGAGTGATCCTGATGCATCCCTGCATCCCTCTGGCCCTGTAGTGCCCTGCCTGCTCTCCTCCTTCTGCTCTGCTCTTGCTGTCCTGCTCACCCACCAGGGTGGAGGGATGAAGACAGCTCTGATGGTCTCCCTCTGACAGCCTTGTCTGGGCTCATTGCAATTAATTCTCCCTCCTGTCCACTGACTCTTTAAAGGTGTAAACACTGTATGAGTGCTTGGCAGCAGTCCAGGAGGATCTCGATGTGTCAGGATACAATAGGCACTTGCAGTAGGGAATTTTTTTTTTTTTTTAATCATCAAGCTCAGCCACAAACAAATCTTTAATTAATTCCCCCACAAAGTTTTGCTGAGCTTGTGGCCTCGAATTCTTCTGGGAGCCTAATTAACCTGATCCTCTCCCTCCATGCTCCTTTCTCAAGATTGTCAGTTTTCACTTGTTGAATCTTAATGCCTTTCACTGGTGTAACAATCTGCTCCTGTTCACCAGACGCCTCTCGCCCCCAGTGCACAGGCTGCATTTCTTTTTTGCCTATATGAGCTCATGCTACAGCTGCTTGAAAAACAGCACAGTTCACACTTCTTTGCAGGAAAAACTGACTTTTTGCAAAATTTCCCCTTAGATTTGGAAAAGGAAACCGCCCAGGAATTTCAGTTTTCCACTAAAATTTTCAGTTTTCAAAAACTGTTGGGTTTTTTTTCTGTGAAAGCTGAAGTGCTGTGGAACATGTTCCTGTTTCAATGTTTTCAGCAAAAACTTGAGGAAAAAGAAACCAAACTGATATCTGCAGAGATACAGATGTACGCAGGCATTTTGGGAAGAAGCCCATCTTTTTGGGGGGGAACAGCTCCATCTTGATCAAAAGCCCATTGATTTCAGGCATGAGGCACCAAGTCTGTTTTCAACATGCATCTCCAGCCTTGAAAAACATTCTCTGAAGCTGAAAAAGAGAAGCTTATAAAAGTAATTGAGATGTTTTGGAGAGTGTTCTTTTAGTCTTGTGACTCAGTTCCCTGAGATTGACTCTGATGGGGTGGAGAGGTGGGCCTGTGCAAACCTCATGAAGTTCAACAAGGCCAAGTGCAAGGTCCCCCACATGGGTCGGGGCAATCCCAAGGACAAATACAGGATCGGCGAGGAGTGGATTGAGAGCAGCCCTGTGAAGAAGGACTTGGGATGTTGATCGATGAGAAGCTCAACATGACCCAGCAATGTGTGTTTTCAGCCCAGAAAGCTGACTGTCTCCTGGGCTGCATCAAAAGCAGCGTGAGCAGCAGGTCGAGGGGGGTGATTCTCCCCCTCCACTCTGCTCTTGTGAGACCCCACCTGTAGTGCTGTGTCCAGCTCTGGGGGCACCAACACAAGAAGGACATGGACCTGTTCAAGCGGGGCCAGAGGAGGCCACAAAGATGCTCAGGGGACTGGAGCACCCCCCTGTGAGGACAGGCTGAGAGAGTTGAGAGGGTTCAGCCTAGAGAAGAGAAGGGTCCAGGGAGACCTTAGAGCGGCCTCCCAGTACCTGAAGGGGGCTACAGGAGAGATGGAGAGCAATTCTTTACAAGGGCATGAAGTGATAGGTAATGGCTTAAACTGAAAGAGAGTAGATTTAAATTAGGTGCAAGAAAGAAATTCTTCCCTGTGAGGGGGGTGAGGCCCTGGCACTGGTTGCCCGGAGAAGCTGTGGCTGCCCCTTCCCGGGAAGGGTTCAAGGCCAGGCTGGACGGGGCTTTGGGCAACCTGGGCAAGTGGAAGGTGTACCTGCCATGGCAGGGGGGTTGGAACTAGATGGTCTTTAAGGTCCCTTCCAGCACAAACCATTCTATGATTCTATGATGTAGGAGCACTGAGCTTTCCAACCTGCCCTGGGGAATGACACTGGGCACAAAAATGCTTGCAAAGCTTCAAGACACTGATGTGCACCATGAGCCAGTGGCCATGGAAATGCTCAAGGCAGGGATGTGGGGTCTGAGTGCAGGGAAATGAACTGGCACCCCAGAATCAGAAACTCAAGTGTGAGACGTGGCTTCACTGTGAGATATGGGTGTGGGACCCATGTTTGCACCTTGTGGGAAAGCCACAACCACTGCATAAAAGCAAGATTAGGACAAAGTGCTACAGCATTCTCCAAGTACAGGTGGGCTCGTTTGATCCAGAGATCACCCTCTGGAACAAAGTCTGTCAGTATTTTCCATAGGGGAAAAATCTTGCATGATGCTGTAGCCTAGGGACAGTCACACACACACACACACACACACCCCCACACCCTCGTCTCAGAAGGATTACAGGGATTTCACACAAACCCAACATGCAGCATGAGAAGGAGCAAAGGGAGTGCCCTGGGACCTTTCTTTGCCTCCAGCATCCCTCTCTCCTGGCTGGCTGCTGATTAGATTGCTCTCTGGAGAGACAGAACCAGAGGAGGGACCAGACCTGCATTCCCCATGCTCAGTGGAGCTCCCGGGGCTGGGCTGGGGGGAGAGGAGATGGCCTCTCTCTGACTCTCTCAAGGACCCGTGCCTAAGTGCAGGCTGCTATTTCCAAGCTTTTGCTTCCACTAGAGGAACCTGAAATAGAATCAGTTTAACAGACTTTTTTTTGTTGTTGTTGTTGTTGAACACACAGTTTTCCTCTTTTCAGCCCTCCTGAGGAAAAAAAAAAAAAAAGAAGTGGAAAAACACTGACATTTCTGTTAGGTCCAAACTCTTTTGGCCACTTAGTGCCTCAAAGATTATTTGCATGTTGATATCATTTATACCACTCTCATTAAAGAAGGCTGGAAAATGCTGCTGGTTAGCTAAATGTTTGGGAAGGAGAATAATAGAAATATCACAATTTTGTGTTGTTGGTTTTGTTGGTTTTTTTTTTCCTTGAGTTTTGGTTGTTGGGTTGGGTTTTTTTAACCTGTGTTGCATCCTTAGAGAAGTCAAATCATAGAAGTTTTGTTTGCTAAAAGGGAGGAGGTTGGGAGCAACTTTCTGCAGTTTTGCTGCTGTGACAAGCCAAATCCCATATGTGTTTTGAGTGGATTAGAGGCCAGCAGCACCAAATTCTGCTCTCCAAACGCCCTGCACTCCAAGCACCTGGAAAGTGCTGCCTACAAATGGTGTTAAAATAAACTCCCTATTTTACAATGGTCTTGAAAACGTCCACGACTGGCTGGAAAGCACTCAGATACCATAGCAATAAGCACCGGGCCATTTATAGTGCTATATTAGGAACAGGGCTGGGTGAAACAGGCCACACATTCAGTGATGCCTGTGGAAAGGAGAACAGAGCAGTTGTTCCACACCAGGTGGTCTCCAGGTTGAACGAGGTGAGTCTGTGTGGAAAAACTATGAGATCATTTAGCATCATCCAAAGGCATGCTTGCAAGGAGTCTGAAGCAAGACTGCACGGGGAGGCAGCCCTGGTCTTCCGACTTCTATAGCTTTTGACTGAGCACCACCCTACTGCAAGGTTGCCCTTCAAGCCAGGCTTTACAGCTACAGTTGTCCACCTTGTGTGGGGGAATTGAGAGTCTCCAGAATTCACTCAGACCTGCTAAATTCCACTGTTAGTGAAACATGAGACTAAATGCAAAGAAGCAGCAGTATATAAGCGATTATCAGTTTTCAGCCTTATTTAGGAAACATGCTGATCACTGCTCAGTTAAGGATTTAAATTCTTTGCATAATATTTTTTGAGCCCTGGATGAAAATTAAGTAGTTTGTGTCCAAACTCTTCTATCACCCTTTAAGGCCACCGGGGGCATTTTACCCATTCAAAGCCTCCATTTCTCACATGAGTAATGACAATATAGGGCTGAGGTCTAGAAGAGAAGTACCGCAGAGAAGCTCTGCCTCTCTTCAGAACTCTTATGACACAGGGGGCTAATGGCTGTTAACCTCTCTGCTTTGGCTAGGTTTTGCTGTTTCAGGTTGTGGCAAAGGATGGAAGAAGTCCCAGGAATCCTAACATAACAGCCTGCCCACCCAGCAGCATGGTCCTGAGTCTCAGGGTACAAACATCCTCCCAGGGACTGATGCCCATTCCCTGTTGAACCTCCTACAACCAGCACAGCACCTGGACTTGTCATCCCAGGTGGCCTGCAGGCCCCCCCAAAACAGGAGACAGCACCTCTGAGGGCAGGTGCCCAGATCTCAAGTGGGCTAACACAAGGCACAACAGACCTGGAGGAGGGAAGAGGGGGAGGACAGACTTAAAATAAGATTTTTAGGGAAAGCAAAAAAAGAAAAAAACCCCACCACACACCCTCTCAAACTCGCATGCTTTGAAAATGTGTGAGTTTCTCTGAGGCTGCAGAGATGACAAAGAAGAAGCTCCAGGGGATGGGTCTAGGGAGGGGGCCTCCATGGAGAAGAGCAAGGCCCATACAACAGCACCACTTTGCAAAGGCCCTGCAGGGGTGGAAAGGGATGCCAGTTATCCCATCGCAGCAGATTACTGCACTTTGTTTCTATATTATTATCCTCCTGTTGCTAGAGCCATTAAAAACTGTCTCTAAATAGCTCGGCATGGTGATTTACTAATTGAGTTAACTTGGCTGCAGTGGCTCTGGTGCTGAAGGATGTGGTTTGTGATTAGATAAGACCATTGCCCCTTTCAAAATGAACAACACATTAAGAGGTTTTTCTAGGTCATGCTAGACTGCTCAGCACAGCACTCTGCCAAGCACGGCACAGCCCAGGGCCGGTGGCCCCAGCCCAAGACAGACAGTCATTACAGCTAATTAAGGTCTATGCTTTCCTTACCCTGGAGGAGGCACAGAGCCTGAGAAAAACCCAGGAGCAACTTCGAGCTGGAATTGGTCTCTTTCACCTCAAAGTCCAGGGAAAGCCAGCTCAGGCTGCTTGGGCTTTCCAGGTCCTGCTGCCCAGGTAGTGAGGGAAGGGTCCCTACGCTCCCAGGGGAGGCACATACTCACATCTCCCCCCAAAATGAAACCCTGTTCATAGACCTCAGTTCAGAGCACAGCAATGCTGTGGCATGATGGTCTTTCAGGGCAAAACCCACGGGTCCCTCCCCTGCATTTTTGTTGCTGTTCCTTCCCAAGATCTGCCCATACCATGCTGACCCTGGCCAAACCTCTTGTTCCAGGAGCAGCAAATGCTGGGTCAGACTCTTCCTCACTAGGACACATCTCAGATGCGTTTCCCGAGTTGCTGAGAGCCAGCACAGACCCACACCAGGGAGGACCTGGCAGGTCCAGTCTGTCTCAGTTGTGCAGCAGTTGGTGCACAGTGCTCCTGGGCTGCCCGCAGGAGAGCTCACAGAGTTGACAACTCGTTGCTCTTCCATGCACATGGATATAGTGTTAGCTGAGCTAGTTCTTGAGCTCACATGAGGACCAGCCATGCCGGTGAACACCAGCCAGCACTGGTGAGCATTTAGCTTGGCTTTATTGAATTTTCCCTCGGCAGGAAGACACAAGACTGCAAGGGACTCGATTACAGCAACCAGTAGCTCAACCCCGAAGCAAGTTGTGTGGTACTGAGGTCCCACAGACCTCAAGAGCTGCACCACCCCACAGAAAGACATCCCAAAAGGAAAGTAAGATGGCAACATGCAAGTATCTTCATTTAGGTCTGCCCCAGTGTTTCTCAGACCCTTGTGTCCTCCAGCTCAGACTGACAGAGTTTGAGGCAAACCCTACATTTCTAGCATGGCAGAACTCAATACAATTCACCTTCCCTCAGCAGTGCTGAGGTACACAGCTTTGCCTGCACCACTATCCCAACGGAGCGGCCAAGGGAACAGCAGGGGACAGGCATGGGAAAAAGCAAAGCTGGAAAAGGGCTAGGGATAAACCATAAGGAAAGACCACTGCAGCCAGGGTCCTGGAGCACCAAAGTGCTTTCACCTGTGGAGATGCATTCAAGAAGACCTCCCCACAGTGAGCAGCTCCTGTGCCATGCCTGCCTATGCCGGCATTGCTCTGCAGTGGTGGCGGTTGAATCTGCCCAGCTCAAAGCACGGAGGGGAGCTGCAACAAATCAGAGGAGACAAAGCTGCTCTCCTTGCAGCTCAAGCACTGGCGAAGCGGGTGTACTGGAACATGAAATAAAAACCCCTTTAACAAGAAGCCTGAAAGTTTTAAAAAAGTGAAATCATCTCGGATGGAGCCTGGTTCCCCCCATCAGATGACAGCTTCGATTGGCAGCCAGACGAGCACCTGCCAGGGCTGGGCTGGAGTCATTAGCAAGATCAGAGTCCTGGCAGAACAGCGGGAGGCTGGACTAGATGACCTAATTTGCGTCCCTTCTAGCTCAAAAAAGTCTGTGATGTATTTTTAATGAAGCACACACAATAAACTGCTAACATAATATTAGAGGCTCACTTCAAAGCTCAAATAGGCAGGGAAATCAAGGTGAAAGTTTCTGAATTCATCATTATTATGTGTCACTAATCTTCACTATGACAACCCCTGGGCACACCGGATGCTTCCTTTCCAGTCTTTAGTACATGGTTTGGAGCCCACCCCCCTCCTCATTTTTTTTCAAGCAAACCAGAAAGAACCTGAAAAGTATAAAGACTGACTAAACATCCCTTATTACATATATGCATTGTTCCAGCCCCACAAAAGGTTTTTCAAGCAGAAAAATTTAGTGGCTCTGGAGAAGGCTGGGGTCATACCTTAGACAAGCTTCAGGCCACCTGGGTTGCCTTTTATTCTGCTGGCTGCTTCTCATCATACAGCTGGTGTGTGTAAGATTTATGATTTCATGAGATGTGTCAGGGAGTAGCAAGAGCTGGGCTGCTCACCCAGGCAAAGCAAGCCAGGAGCTGAACAGGATCCCATGACTGGAAGGGGGCCCACCAGGCACAGCCAGTCCCAGAGGACCTGAGCGAGGAAACAAGACCAAGAGATGGTGGCCAGGTCCAGCCATCATACGCAACACCACAGCAATGAGGCAGGTCCAGGGTGAAGCCAGGAAGTCAATTCACAGGTCAGGACCAGGTCCAGTGATCACCAAGCAGGTCCATAGTGAAGTTACAGGTCCAAGTTCAAGCCATGAAATCAGCCCACAGCTGGGGTTCAGAGCAGCAGGGCTTTGTAATCCCGCAGGGACTGTGGCCGAGCTGTAGACCAGCATGTCTCCAAGAGGGGCTGAAGGCACCAGGCTGAACATAAATAGAGCTCCTGGGCCCACAGTATGGGTGATGACCCCAAACAAGGCTAGTCAGGACGTATTAGTTGACTCAGGGCCCTGGCAAGATGTATGAGCTGCACCAGTGAGACAGAAACACACAAGGGAAAATGGGATGTCCGTGTGTCACAGGTTTCTCCTTTCCAGAACTATTAGGCCACTCTGGCAGGAGAAAAAAGATTTTTTTTTCCCCACGAACAGCCATTCCTTCTGTGATGGCCCATGTTTCACGCAGTGGCTGGAAATAATCTCCTAGGTTCTTTTAAGACCACAGCTCTGGCGGAAATAAATAATGTACTTCAAGGGTGGAAACAAATCAGAAGCTGAATGCTCCTCTGATTGTACCTTAATATTCCTGACCTCTCCAGGTTATAAAAGTTGGCCAAAACCAATCTGGCCAAAGACAAAAGCACCTCTTGGGTCCAACCAAAACAACAACACTGCAAGAACTTACCCACATGGAGCCCAGGAGGCCTTGGTATTGAACCCCTCTGGTGAGCTGCTGTTGCAGGAAACACTCCTAAAAATGACACACAACCTAAAAACATACATAGTAAACGTCCCAGTGCATTTTCCACAGCCGCCCCTACCTCATAGAAATGAAGTGCACATCTGAATGCATTCCCAGACCTCCTTGTTTGGGAGACTTCAAGTTGCTTTCCTTCAACACCCTTCATCCCCACCAGCCTCTTCCCCACGGTCCCAGCAAGTCTGGCAGCAAGGGAGGGCCGGTGAGGAGCAAAAAAAACCCAAAAACAAAGCACTTAGCAAAATACGTAATTTAATAATCTTGCTAAAATTTCAACTTTTACTGCCCAAAGCAAATGGGAACATTTAGTCCTAGCATCTTGAAGTCAACTTGAAATTAACGTGGATGTCTGGCACGGCTGGGTGAGGAGCGTGCCTGTTATCCAGCCTTGCTGCATCTCGTTTGAGCTCAGTCTCTAATTGTCATGCAGAAAGGGACTAAGCCTTCCAGGTAACCTGGTGTTAATTTCACTGCAGGGCGGAGGGGAGGATGGAGACAGCTAATGAATGAGCAGAAGTGATTGATTCCTGTCTCAGTGTCAGGACACTGAATGGCTGTTTGTCAAGAAAGACGAAAATGTCACTGGGATTTGTAAGCGCTTGTAACTATTACATAAAGCACTTTGACTAAGAATCACATAAGATAACTTTCCAAGACTGCTGCTCTGAGAGCGTGTTAATACAACCACTGGCTCTTCTTGACATTTCTGCAAACAACTTATAAATATTCCATGGGAGCGGCTGCTCCTGCTGTTGTTGTTGCGGTTTGAATGGAAATACCAGGGGAGAAAAGAGCAGCTCTGCCCTTATTTAGCAATCGTGCAGCTAAATAAGAGTCTTCAGTCAGCCCACTCCAGGGTTTTGCTCCAGCAAAACCAAAAAGCAGTTGAGAATCCTGCCCTTCTCCTGCTGAAGGAGAATCTTGGATGTGTGTGAAGACCCAGCACTGTGTCCTACCGCCAGCTCCTTTGCACCCAGACGGGCTCTGGGAAGGAGGTTAAGCGACTCACCCAAGGTCTTACCCTGTGCGTGTGACACTGCTGGAAACTGCAGCTCAACCAGAGCTGTCTCTGTTGCTTTATCCCAAGGCACAGAGGCTCATCACAGAGTTCCTCAAACAGGGCAAGGCAATAATGGGAAGGCTGATGTCTGAGGGTCTGGGGGGGGACAACTCCATGTGTATTTGGGAACTGTCCATAGTGGGTGCTGTAAAAGATGCTGTGCCACTCCTGCCAGGCATGGGCACATCGGTGCATAACGTGCCCTTCTGCTCATGGACAGCAGGCAGGATCCTTGGCCTGTAGGGATCACACAGCAGACCTGGTGAGAGAGGCTGCTGCGCTCCTGGGCCACGTCAGCTGTCGGCGCCGTGAAGCTGCTGGTCCTTCTCTCAGAGGTGCTGGAAAAAACTGCACCGGAGAGGCTTATGCAGCAAGCAAAGCAGGATCTTACAGCCCAGGCAGCAGCAGACACACATGCAGTGAGATGCAGGTGTGCCAGGTTAAACCCAACTGACCACAACCAGCCAATAGGTGCAGCTTCACTGTTTTAAAATGTTAGCTACCCACTCACATGGAAAAGTCCAGCACTCCCTCCTCACACCAGATTTTGCTGTCATTCCCCTTCTGCTTTAAATATAAGCATTAATACTCAAAATCAGCCAGAGAACAACAAAAGCAAGTAGGATCCAGTCACAACCATGCTACCACAAACGATCTGAGCC